>NC_064620.1:282794045-283419045 GCF_023898315.1 Schistocerca nitens
CGCTCGCCTAGGTGTCGCTATTTTGAGACGGCGGCGCCTTCATACGACGTCATCTCGGCCCGGGGGCACTAGCCGCACTTCGTTCGCACACCTACCCTCTCTCTCTCTCTCTCTCTCTCTCTCTCTCTCTCTCTCTCCGCCACTATCCTGTAATACACTGTTGCAGCGCGAGCAAACGGCCGCTCTCTGGAGAAGCGTAAATACAGACCACGAGCCCTCTGATCCCTCGAGTTCAAGCCTTCTCAAGTGCAAAACCAGCTACACGATGTTCGCGCTTCCTCCCACAACGCAGGAGTTAATGGTGCTGTTGCCCCTGGTAGCGGTAGTGGTGGAAGGGGGCGGTGGCGGCTGAGATGAGCGTGGGTGGATTGCAAGATAGGGAAGGGGAGGCGCGGATAAGACCCTTATTTCACACTGGACATAACCACAAGAAATCAAACGTTGTAATTTAAGGTAAATAAAACTGGGCAAGTGCGAATAGATCCCGCGCACAGAGGGCTCCGAGCAAACATAATTGCGTATATGTATCCATCCTGGGAATCTAGAATCTCAACTATTTTTGCCTGTTACCGATATCGAACAAAGTCAAAACACTGGTCCTGGAAATGGAAATGTCGTATGACTAGGGCCTCCCGTCGGGTACATCGTTCGCCGGGTGCAAATCTTTCGATTTGACGCCACTTCGGCGACTTGCGCCTCGCTGGGGATGAAATGATTAGGACAACACCCAGTTCCTGAGCGGAGAAAATCTCCGACCCAGCCGGAAATCGAACCCGGGCCCTTAGGATTGATATTCTGTCGCACTGACCACTCAGCTACCGGGGGCGGTTCTGGAAATGGCAAGACTGTATCAAAACCTCTACAGTAGTTCCTCAGACTAGCCCCCACCCCCCGCCGAAGTATAAAAAGAAGTGAGCAAGTGACTTCAGCCGATTCATGTAGAGAGAGAGGATTTAACAAAACATTTTTTATTTACTTACTAAAACATGTCTACACCTCACATTCTATACCTGCATGCAGTAATGTTCGTCTATCATACTTTCGACGGATGATGAACGCGACGTATGTTGAACTGGCAAAAATGTCACACAATTACAGTTTAACAAGCTTCAGATTTTTTAGTTTATGCGGACAGTGAAACATTGCTTCTTGCTGAATTTCATGATTCTAGGTCAACGGGAAGTGCCTCATAAGTTTTGATGACCGAGTTTTCGAATACTAATATAAGGCACTTAAATGGCCGTAACTTTTGATTGCATTCACATAAAAGCTTAAAATTTTACACAGTCAAGGGACTGTAAACTTTAATATGTGCCATAAATTTGAGCTTGATACGTCTACCCGCTACTGCGAAAAAAGGTTCTTAACAGTCTGACGGATAGACAGGCAAACGGACAACGATGCGATTCTAAAAGGATCCTGCTTTTACAGATTGAGACACTGAACCCTACAAAAGGCCTCATCAAACACTCTCGGTGAGAATGAAGGAGAAGAGGAAGCTACTTTCAGTCACAGAGGTTTTCATTTTTCTTTGTCTGAACTAGGAGTAGCTAGAGAATGCTACGACTTGAAAATATCCACCACCAAAACTAAAGTTATGGCTCACAACGGAAAACACCCAGTCTCATCACAATCTTTACTGAACACAAGTTACTGGGAAAAGCCCACCGCTTAGGTATTTAGGTTATATTTAGGACATAGTGTAGAAAAGATCTGAGGGTGGTCGTTACTCACTGAAACCGGTCATCGTCAAAAGAACGCCGCGCGGGATTAGCCGAGCGGTCTTGGGCGCTGCAGTCATGGACTATGCGTCTGGTTCCGGCGGATGTTCGAGTCCTCCCTCGGGCATGGGTGTGTGTGTGTGTGTGTGTGTGTGTGTGTGTGTGTGTGTGTGTGTGTGTGTGTTTGTGTCCGTAGGATAATTTAGGTTAAGTAGTGTGCAAGCTTAGGGAATGATGGCCTTAGCAGTTAAGTCCCATAAGATTTCACACACATTTGAACATTTTTTGTCAAAAGAACTGATACTGTGATCAAAGACTGGAATAAAAAACATTTGACGATAATGATGTGCAGAGAAAAATCAATAAATTTCAGGACATATACGAAACTATCAATAAGACCTTAAATAACAAGAAGAGGAAACACACAGAATTAGTTTTTTTAAAAAAATGACTGTACATATCTTGTTCTACGGCAGTGATTCTTGGATTGAAAAAACGAAAGACAGAAGCGTCATACCATTGGCTGAAATGAGAGTTTAAGATCTGTCAAAGATTGCTAAAAAAGGCATCTTATAAATATTTTACTTAAGCGACAGAGTGGGGGAAAATAGCCAGGAATGTAGCCGTCATTTTAATTGTAAGGGAGAAGACACGATTGCAGTCGTTGTAAACAACTGAAAGCCCTCGAGAAAACGAAACGTTGCAAGACCGAGAAAAAAATAGACTTAAAAATGTGAAGTCGCAACAGGCCTATTGCCGAAATCTTGAAGAAGAACAAGATATTTTGGAGTCAGTACTCCAGCATTATGGCACATAACTTGTATGATCCCTGGCTGCGCAAGCGAGCTGTTGTGGACGTTATAGCCAGAGGGCTTGTGTCCAGCCTGGCGGTGATGGGTTGGTCTCTCAGTAATCTTTATAAATGGATTGCAAAATGTTCAAATGCCTCTAAGCACTATGGGACTTAACATCTGAGGTCATTAGTCCCCTAGAACTTAGAACTAGTTAAACCTAACTAACCTAAGGACATCATACACATCCATGCCCGAGGCAGGATTCGAACCTGCGACCGTAGCAGCGGCGCGGTTCCGGACTGAAGCGCCTAGAACCGCTCGGCCACAGTAAAGGATTGCAGTCAGGATCTACTACGCTGGCGCAAAGGTTGGCAGCTTCCCATGACGGCAGCGGTTTTCGAGCACCTGTCGGAAATATACTTCTATGAAGCCCTGCAATGTAACACCCCTTTGCTCAGGAGTGCTTTTAGCGGGAGCAACAAATGACTAACAAAATTCACCGAATTTCTTTCTTTTGAGTAAATATTGGTTAACATCATTTTAATGCCCTTGTAATCGGCTTTCAACCCCACTATCAGACTGGTTTTAGTAACTTTTTCCATTCATCGTTTATCCACACCAGCGACAAACAGTGCAGTGACATTAGAAGAACGCAGGTGGTTCAGATATGCTCCATTATCACAAACTCATTCTTCTTCTTTAAATGATCGCAAAGCTTCCTCTAGAACTACTGAGAATAAGTATGATGGTGTGGAATGTCCTCGTCTAACTTTGAAATTACGAGGGTAAACCCAAAAGTAAGGTCTCCTATTTTTTTTACAAGTACATAGATCTGTTTATTTCTACAATGGTTTACATCAGTTTACAGCTTGAACATTTAGCTATTTTTCGACATAATCACCATTCTGTCGATGTATTTTTGTAGACGCCGTGGCAGTTTTTGTGTGCCCATGTCATACCAGCTCGCCGCCATGCTGTTCAGAAAGTTATGAACCTCTTCTTTCACCTCGTCGTCGGAGCTGAATCGCTGGGACCACAATTAACGCTGACAGGTACTGTGAAAAAACTTAAACGGGCGATTCAGAACCGGAGAAGAGGAGTGTTGAGCAAAGGCGTACATATTCTCCATGGCAACGCTCGCCCACGCATCGCTTGGCAAACCGTTGCTCTCCTGCAACAGTTTCAGTGAACATAATCACCCACCCACCCTGTAGTCCTGACTTGGCGCCCAGTGCCTATCACCTGTTCCCTAGGTTAAAAGAACATTTGGCCGGAAAGCGATCCAGCTTTTTTTTTATGAAACAGATCTGATGATGGTCATTATAGACCGAAACCGGTAATCTGGTAACAACAAGTTTGTGACCATAGACGTAAAGTAAAGGAAACTTATATCTGAAATAACTGCATTCTGATGACATTTCACTGTTTCTAGCGTTAGTATGATGGACGTTCAACGGTGCTACAGCTTTCATCACACTTCATCAATGTAGAGAGTAGTCTGAAATTTTATCGAATCAGTGTCTGGTTCCTCAGTAGCAGACACTACAATTCTTGTTGAAACTGAGACAAAAAGTTTCTCAGAATCTATGCCAGCTGAAGCCATTTTGTTCCTTTGGTTGACGAAAATGTGTTCTTCCTTCCCTGTTTCGGCAACGTATTGTCATTAACGAATGCCTAATTGTTATTTATACATTATGTTGTCACGTATCAATGAAATGCGAAAGAATTATTTTCTGGTTGGGCCAGTAACTCTGTGTACAGTAATATTTATTCCACTGTCCATAAAGATTAATTAATGCTCGCACCATTCTTTGTGTCGTATTATTTACGAAATTGAAAAGATACCTTTATTTATATGCCGTGACAACATATCCTTGTTTGAAACGCGGCACAAGGAGAACAGAAACAAAACTATCGTTCCGCAACCCCGCCCCCCCCCCCCCACACACACACAGAGAGAGAGAGAGAGAGAGAGAGAGAGAGAGAGAGAGAGAGCATGGCAACGATTACTTAACTGCTACGATAATACAGTATTCAGCTGCTGAGATTTCTATAGAATTATTCAGTAGCAAGCAGTGGCTAAATACCAGTCTTCTTACTTTCCCTGCGGGTCTCTTCAGTATATGACTCGCGCATCTGCTGCTGGGTCACGTTGTGTGTATCCCACATGATTTTCTTGAGGCATTGTTCGACAGAGTCAGAAGGTAGTTGATAGCTGCCAGCAGTAATCAGCAGCTAAATATGTAAGTCTCTTTACTATTAGCGGAACAAGCATTCAGCTTTGGAGAAAATTTTAAAACAAATTACATTTTATACAAATGTCAGTGGGCAACTTGTTTGCCTCATACGTTAGGTAACAACAGCATAAAGTACTTCAGAAATTCTCCAGTTTCGGATGCTTGTTCCATTAATAAAAAGAGAGAACGTTTGTCGGAAAATAGTCAATTAGTGAGGGCTTGTGCCGTTAAAACTGAGTAATAGAGAATAATTAAATAAATACTGAAAATTACATTGTATAAGATGTGTCGTGATGAAAATATGGTTGTATAAGAAAGTACTCTGCTCTTTGTGTTTGTAGTATCCTAGCAGTTGAAGTATGCTCTAGCCACTCTATTGTAAACAGCTGTATGAGAAAGTGCGAAGTGATCTGTTACAGTACTCTGTGTGCCACATAAGATTAAATTTCCACTACATGGGCAACAAAGTTTTGGAACATAAACGTCACCGACAGAAACAGCAAAAAAAAATCTTTCGCATTTCACGGAAATGTGACAGTGGAACAATCAATGTGTAAATGACTGTTAGCACCTCACGACAGCAGCAAGCTCCCGAAACACGCTGTGCCAATAAATATTGGAATAAAAACGTGACTCAAGCTGAAAAACTTTTGTTTTATAAATTACGCAATACGGTCGCAGACTAGAACCAGTTGCAAGTAACATGGACAACTTTAAAATTACAGCATCATTCTAGTTTCAGGGTATTTTCTTCTTTCATAAATATTTGGTAAACAATTTTGCGAGCAATAATTTTTATTTAAACCAGACACAGATGAGACTAGAAGCTACTAAAACATGCAACTAATAAAATATATGTAACACATCACAATTCACCAACAATGTTCGTAACTAATACTGACGAAGTGTTAATAATGGGCCGGTATCATGTCTCCAAAATGACTGATCGCCAGAAGTACCACCTACAAATAAAAGCCACTTCAGTGACGCATGTCCGTAATCCAGCCCTGTGAGCTAAAATTGGAAAGGGGACCTACAGTTTAGATTCCGAAGCACGTGTCGTTTTTAGTGAAGTTCCACATCGCTGAAAGGGGAAGGCTTGGTAAAATGCAGATCGAAAAAAACACTGGTCCGACCGAAATTTGATTTTCTATATTTGTTTTCTAATGAAGTGGTTTACCATTAGAGACCAGACCTAACAGAGAAATAACGCTATCAGGCACATTCTTTAACATCGCGAGCACACTGATTCACCCCAGCGACCGCCTGACACATGCACGGTCAACAGTATGTGCAGTCATGGACTGTGAGGCTGGTCCCGGCGGAGGTTCGAGTCCTCCCTCGGGCGTGGGTGTGTGTGTTTGTCTTTAGGATAATTTAGGTTAAGTAGTGTGTAAACATTTCAACAGTATGTGCAATGACCTAACGACTTGCTGCGCTGTACTGAACTAACCAGGCAGTGTTGCTGAACGAAAGAGCCGAACATTTACGTATGTGTCTTGTTTGACATATGTCGAGTGAGATATATCGATTGCAGGATATTACAATCGCTTCAAACAAAGATAGTGACCAAGAGCGTGAGAGTGTAATCTAGTAAATACGCGCCGATAAAAGCTCAACTTAAAAGTAAAATGTAAATTTGTTTGACACATTATTTACGCCATGAACGCGCAAACGAAATTTTTAGATGAACGAATTACAACGGTGACAGTCCAGCATAAAGGATGCCATACATGTATTCAAATACGATTATTTGCAAAAATCGCATACAAAGAACAGTAGCATTGAAGAATTGTGCACAATACAAGAGGGACAAAAAACAGTGCTTACAAAATAGATCGTCCTTGCATATAGAAAACGATAAGCAGCTACATTTACACAAAACGATCGTGACTGATAGATGTCTAACTGTTGACGGGCGTTTGATGTGAGTTACATATAATGCACACAGATGTGGTAAAACGCATGGGATACCTCCCGATGTCCTGTCGCACATTCTTTTGCCGCGCGCAGTGCAGCTAGGAGTTTTTGTATAATTATGCCCCATAAATGTTTGATGAGATTCGTTTCGGCGATCTGGGTGGCCAAATCATTCGCTCGAATTGTCCAGAATGTTCCTCAAACCGATCGTGCATGACGTCGTTGTTTGGGAACATGAAGTCCATGAATGACTCCAAATGCTCTCCAAGTAGCCAGATATAACCATTTGCAGTCAATGATCGGTGCAGTTGGACCAGAGGACCCAGTGCCTTCCATGTAAACACAGAGCGCACATTACGGCGCCACCACCAGCTTGCACAGTGTCTCGTTGACAACTTGGGTTCATGGCTCCGTGGAGTCTGCTCCACCCTCGATCGTTACCATCAGCTGACCACTGTTATCCAGTCATCATGAGCCCAGGAGAGGCGATGAAGGCGATAATGTGCTGTTGGCAAAAGCACTGCAGTCGGTCGTCTGCTGCCATTGCGCATTAACGCCATATTTCGCAGGACCCTCGTAACGGATACGTTCGTCGTACGTCGCATATTTCTGTGGATATTTCTGTGGATATTTCAAGCAGTGTTGCTTGTCTGTTAGCACTGACAGCTCTACGCAAGCACCGCTGCTCTCGGTCGTTAAACGAAGGCCATTGGCCACTTCGTTTTCCGTGCTGAGAGCTAATGCCTGCAATCTACACTCCTGGAAATGGAAAAAAGAACACATTGACACCGGTGTGTCAGACCCACCATACTTGCTCCGGACACTGCGAGAGGGCTG
This sequence comes from Schistocerca nitens, assembly GCF_023898315.1. NCBI lineage: Eukaryota > Metazoa > Arthropoda > Insecta > Orthoptera > Acrididae > Schistocerca > Schistocerca nitens. The sequence goes on from NC_064620.1 coordinate 282,801,555, forward strand.
TACAAGCAATGATCACACGCACGGCACAGCGGACACACCAAGAACCGCGGTGTTGGCCGTCGAATGGCGCTAGCTGCGCAGCATTTGTGCACCGCCGCCGTCAGTGTCAGCCAGTTTGCCGTGGCATACGGAGCTCCATCGCAGTCTTTAACACTGGTAGCATGCCGCGACAGCGTGGACGTGAACCGTATGTGCAGTTGACGGACTTTGAGCGAGGGCGTATAGTGGGCATGCGGGAGGCCGGGTGGACGTACCGCCGAATTGCTCAACACGTGGGGCGTGAGGTCTCCACAGTACATCGATGTTGTCGCCAGTGGTCGGCGGAAGGTGCACGTGCCCGTCGACCTGGGACCGGACCGCAGCGACGCACGGATGCACGCCAAGACCGTAGGATCCTACGCAGTGCCGTAGGGGACCGCACCGCCACTTCCCAGCAAATTAGGGACACTGTTGCTTCTGGGGTATCGGCGAGGACCATTCGCAACCGTCTCTATGAAGCTGGGCTACGGTCCCGCACACCGTTAGGCCGTCTTCCGCTCACGCCCCAACATCGTGCAGCCCGCCTCCAGTGGTGTCGCGACAGGCGTGAATGGAGGGACGAATGGAGACGTGTCGTCTTCAGCGATGAGAGTCGCTTCTGCCTTGGTGCCAATGATGGTCGTATGCGTGTTTGGCGCCGTGCAGGTGAGCGCCACAATCAGGACTGCATTCGACCGAGGCACACAGGGCCAACACCCGGCATCATGGTGTGGGGAGCGATCTCCTACACTGGCCGTACACCACTGGTGATCGTCGAGGGGACACTGAATAGTGCACGGTACATCCAAACCGTCATCGAACCCATCGTTCTACCATTCCTAGACCGGCAAGGGAACTTGCTGTTCCAACAGGACAATGCACGTCCGCATGTATCCCGTGCCACCCAACGTGCTCTAGAAGGTGTAAGTCAACTACCCTGGCCAGCAAGATCTCCGGATCTGTCCCCCATTGAGCATGTTTGGGACTGGATGAAGCGTCGTCTCACGCGGTCTGCACGTCCAGCACGAACGCTGGTCCAACTGAGGCGCCAGGTGGAAATGGCATGGCAAGCCGTTCCACAGGACTACATCCAGCATCTCTACGATCGTCTCCATGGGAGAATAGCAGCCTGCATTGCTGCGAAAGGTGGATATACACTGTACTAGTGCCGACATTGTGCATGCTCTGTTGCCTGTGTCTATGTGCCTGTGGTTCTGTCAGTGTGATCATGTGATGTATCTGACCCCAGGAATGTGTCAATAAAGTTTCCCCTTCCTGGCACAATGAATTCACGGTGTTCTTATTTCAGTTTCCAGGAGTGTAGTATTCTCGCCACTCTCTTCACTATGGGTCTCGGAATATTGACTTACTAATAATTTACCAAATTGAATGCCCCGTGCGTTTAGTTCCAACTATTATTCTGTGTTCCAAGTCTGTTCAGTTCCGACATGGGGTCATACTGAAGTCCGAAACCTTTCCACGTTAATATCCTAAGTACAAATGACAACTCTGCCAGTGCACCTCCCTTTTATACCTTGTGTACCGTTACTACCATCATCTGTGTATGTGCATATCTCTAACTATCCTATGACTAGTGTATAATGAAATAATTATTGCTGCTCCAGTCACGTTAATTAGCACGATGCGTTTTGGCAGCATTCTGCCTTCACCGGTTGCATTAGTGTGAAAGTGTTAAGTGATGGTGGTGCTGAAATGGAAAAAAATCCAAGCTCAAGATAGCTAAAATTCCTTGATTCATTACTAGTTTCAGCTCATTGATGAGCTATCTTCAGAACAATAAAAATTATTAGTTAATTCTGTAGCAGGCATTAGGCATTACACATCGTCATAATCTGTTCAGCTGATTCAATACATGCGGTAGCCATGTATCATACACAAGCACACACACACACACACACACACACACACACACACACACACACACACACACACACACACATGCTCTCGCCCTCTACTGCAAACAGGACATTCTTGTAGGAAATTTAATCAGTTAAATTTTGTGCTGAGATGCGTTTTCCCTAAGGGCCATTTTCGAATTATTAAAAAAAAACGTACTAAAGGGAAATTAAAAGGCCTTTTGAATAACTAGAAAACTGTAGGCCCGCTTCCCCCGCCCTTTGCCCCCCCCCCTCCCAAAAACGAACCCAAGTCAAAATTTAACTACATTAAATTTCCTACAAAAAGGTCATATTCATTTTCTCTCCAGAACTAAGATTGCGGCGTACAGCGAGCAAAAGAAAATGAAAAACTCGTGTGTGGTTTCTGAAGGTGTTGCGGGTTGCATAAAACGCATAGCTAGCTTCAGCTGGATCAACATGTGTATCCAGTGTTCATACTGATCCCACACTTTTAACATCACAGATCACCTGTCCCCCTATTTAACATTGGCAAAATTTTAACTACTTGATGGTGATGTGATATTTCTTTGCTCTGTGTGTCAGACAAATTTCCATCATAAATAGTTAAACGTTCGGTACATAACCTCACTAGCACACCCAGCAAATGAACCTCATCACATTTGACGTTAATGTACCTGTAATTGTAATGCACCTTGATAATTGCAGCATGCTGCCGAAATATTAGTGAAAAGTGACTGAAGGAACAAAAAAAATTTCACAAATTTACACTACTGGCCATTAAAGTTGCTACACCAAGAAGAAATGCAGATGATAAACGGGTATTCATTGGACGAATATATTATACTAGAACTGACATGTGATTACATTTTCACGCAAATTGGGTGCATAGATCCTGAGAAATCAGTACCCAGAACAACCACCTCTGGCCTTAATAACGGCCTTGATACGCCTGGGCATTGAGTCAAACAGAGCTTGGATGCCGTGTACAGGTACAGCTGCCCACGCAGCTTCAAGACGATACCACAGTTCATCAAGAGTAGTGACTGGCGTATTGTGACGAGCCAGTTCATCGGCCACCATTGACCAGACGTTTTCAATTGGTGAGGGATCTGGAGAATGGTCTGGCCAGGGCAGCAGTCGAACGTTTTCTGTATCTAGAAAGGCCCGTACAGTACCTGCAACATGCGGTCGTGCATTATCCTGCTGAAATGTAGGGTTTCGCAAGAATCGAATGAAGGGTAGAGCCACGGGTCGTAACACATCTGAAATGTAACGTCCACTGTTCAAAGTGCCGTCAATGAGTTCTAGAGCTGACCGAGACGTGTAACCAATGGCACCTCATACCATCACTCCGGGTGATACGCCAGTATGGCGATGACGAATACACGCTTCCAATGTCCGTTCACCGCGACGTCGCCAAACACGGATGCGACCATCATGATGCCGTAAACAGAACCTGGATTCATCCGAAAAAATGAAGTTTTGCCATTCGTGTACCCAGGTTCGTCGTTGAGTACACCATCGCAGGCGCTCCTGTCTGTGATGCAGCGTCAAGGGTAACCGCAGCCATGGTCTCCGAGGTGATAGTCCATGCTGCTGCAAACGTCGTCGAACTGTTGGTGCATATGGTTGTTGTCTTGACTCAGGGACAGAGACGTGGCTGCACGATCCGTTACAGCCATGCAGATAAGATGCCTGTCATCTCGACTGCTAGTGATACGCGGCCATTGGGATCCAGCACGGCGTTCCGTATTACCCTCCTGAACCCACCGATTCCATATTGTGCTAACCGGCATTGGATCCCGACCAACGCGAGCAGCAATGTCGCGATACGATAAACCGCAATCGCGATGGGGTACAGTCCGGCCTTTATCAAAGTCGGAAACGTGATGGTACGCATTTCTCCTGCTTACACGAGGCGTCACAACAACGTTTCACCAGGCAACGCCGGTCAGCTGCTGTTTGTATATGAGAAATCTGTTGGAAACCTTCCTCATGTCAGCACGTTGTAGGTGTCACCACCGGCGCCAAACTTGTGTGAATGTTCTGAAAAGCTAATCATTTACATATCACAGCATCTTATTCCTTTCGGTTAAATTTCGCGTCTGTAGCACGTGATCTTCGTGGTGTAGCACTTTTAATGGCCAGTAGTGTATTATACAGTTGCTGACCTTAGCCAATTACATATAACATCCATTAAGTTAATTCGTATATTAGCAATTAACCTAATCGTCTTGTTGATACTGTGGTTCACCTACATATGTTGCTTCACAGTGAAACCGGTTGTGGCGTACTGAATGCACCTGAAACACAGTTGTGAACATTTAATTTTTAGGTTCCTTTTGCATAACTTTTGCTCCAGCTTTAATCATTTCTATCGAAACGCCAGTGTTACGTATCAACGGAGGTGACTGTGCCTTTCTAGTGGTCTGTTGCAAATTCACCATTGTGACATCCCCTCTCCCCTTTTGTTGTCGCTGTTTATGTTGAGCCGCTATTGCTACAGCTCGGTCGGTGGAATGGAGACGCGACGCGCAGTGATGGTTGTCCCCGTCGGATAACTTGGAACAGCACCTGAAAATCTCTAAAGAAAATGATTCCTCGCGTAATGTATGAAAGTCCGTTTGCGAGTCCGCACAGTCTTATCAGCCATGCGAACTGCTGATTTTAATTGTCTGTTATGGTTTTATGATGATTTGCTATGCTCGGTTAGTTAGTTATTGCAGTATTGAGTGAATCATTGATCACCGGCGTCGTTTCACACCATTGAAGCAAGGAAAAATTTATTTGCGGTTCAGTACGTCGTTGTTGTATTGCTAGGCAGAATTGTTCACTACGGCACGACGCAAATCCAGAAGTAATCTATAATGCTATCTTGCATTCGTGCGTCGTGATATTATTTCGGCAAAACACCACTTTCAATGCTCAATGTTCATCAAGGCACTCTTTCAATAAAAATGTTCACAGTTAATTAATTTTGATCATCAACTGTTACACAGTTCAAATAATGATGGAGCCACCACGTGAGATTTCCATTACTGACGACCAATTTTATTGTTTCTTCCTAGCAATTAGTTTATAATCATCGCCCACACGCACACCGATGGATCAGATTAATTACGATTCTTTTGAGTTCGGTGATCGTGACAATTACGACAACTTTTACAATCGGCGTCTTTGTATTATCTTCGTGTGGTCGTATTAATGTTTCCTACTCCAGGCTAATCAGGTATTGCAGTCTTCGATACTATGTGTCCACCTTTCGTTGTAACTGTTCACTTTGATGAAGGTTGAGTTCAACAATAACATCTCCAATAATGAAAGTTGATTAACTCATCGTACAATATCAGAATATCACTTCAGTTCTCAAGTCAGATTAACTGAGAACAAAGTCCGCGCATCTCTATCACACAATAGTACTTTTTTTGATAGAAACCATATCGTAGCGTTCCGTTTGTAGTACTATAACAAACAGTGCTCTCTCTCTCTCTCTCGACTTGATAGCAAGCAAGCTAGTAAGCGACTAATTTTTCCATGATCGAGCATTGTAGACGCATTGAATTTCCTTTTCGCCGCGTTTACAACTCTCTTTCACAATAAATATGATCTCTGACCGACATATTACTTTGGACTTAACTTTCGTCGTACTGATTGAAAGTTAATACTAAGATGTTTGATGTTGTTGTTGTGGTTGTCAGTCCTGAGACTGGTATGGCGCAGCTCTCCATGCTACTCTATCCTGTGCAAGCTTCTTCATCTCCCAGTACCTACTGCAACCTACATCCTTCTGAATCTGCTTAGTGTATTCATCTCTTGGTCTCCCTCTACGATTTTTACCCTCCACGCTGCCCTCCAGTACTAAATTGGTGATCCCTTGATGCCTCAGAACATGTCCTACCAACCGATCCCTTCTTCTAGTCACGTTGTGCCACAAACTCCTCTTCTCCCCAATTCTATTCAATACCTTCTCATTAGTTATGTGATCTACCCATCTAATCTTCAGCATTCTTCTGCATTCTTCAGCACCACATTTCGAAAGCTTCTATTCTCTTCTTGTCTAAACTATTTACTGTCCATGCTTCACTTCCATACATGGCTACACTCCATACAAATACTTTCAGAAACGACTTCCTGACACTTAAATCTATACTCGATGTTAACAAATTTCTCTTCTTCAGAAACGCTTTCCTTGCCATTGCCAGTCTATATTTTATATCCTCTCTACTTCAACCATCATCAGTTATTTTGCTTCCCAAATAGCAAAACTCCTTTGATGCCTCAGAAGACGTCCTACCAACCGATCCCTTCTTCTAGTCAAGTTGTGCCACAAACTTCTCTTCTCCCCAATCCTGTTCAATACCTCCTCATTAGTTATATGATCTACCCATCTAATCTTCAGCATTCTTCTGTAGCACCACAATTCGAAAGCTTCTATTCTCTTGTCAAACTAGTTATCTTCCATGTTTCACTTCCATACACGGCTACACTTCATACAAATACTTACAGAAACGACTTCCTGACGCTTAAATCTATACTCGATGTTAACAAATTTCTCTTCTTCAGAAACGCTTTCCTTGCCATTGCCATTCTACATTTTATATCCTCTCTACTTCGACCATCATCAGTTATTTTGCTCCACAAATAGCAAAACCCCTTTACTACTTTAAGTGTCTCATTTCCTAATCTAATTCCCTCAGCATCACCCGATTTAATTTGACTACATTCCATTATCCTCGTTTTGCTTTAGTTGATGTTCATCTTATATCCTCCTTTCAAGACACTGCCCATTCCGTTCAACTGCTCTTCCAAGTCCTTTGCTGTCTCTGACAGAATTATAATACAGATGTTTGATAGCTAATTAAAATAAACTTTCTTTCTAGCTTTATATCATGACATACACAGTAATTATTGAAATTGGTGGTCATCAAAACTTATTATCAAAGTTGTCGTACCTGTCAGGATAACACTGTTCCCAACTTTAAATTATCATGACATTGTTATGTGGGTTTTCGGGTTTCTTGGGGTGTTACACCATCCAGTGCTACTATGTGAAAGAAGGCCTGTTCGCTTGTTTGGATGAAAGTTAAAAATTGAAAGCTTTATTGGTAGATCTTAAAGAAAAGAAGTACGTATTTTTTACGTGTGTAAGTAGCAGCTTCAATGTGGTACTGAGGATGGCGCAGTTACTGTGAAAGCAGGAAGAGAAGCGAGGTGAACAGGTGTTTCGGGCGCGCCAGCTGCCGGGGCAGGGATTCGCGTTTCGCAGGCCAGGGCTTGGCAACGTGGCTGGCGCATGCCTGGCTGCATACAAACGGTGTGTGTGAGCCTGCCGCCGCATCGGCAACGCAGAAAAGGCAACACAAACTGAGGCGGCGCCGCTGCACCGCGGCCGAGGCGGCTCAGACTGCACGAGGACGGCGTCTTGCTGCCTGACAGGAAACTCCAGATACCAGTACCTCTTCCTTCTCCTACCTACTGCTCTATTGATTCCTTTTAATCCTAGCAGTGTACACCCTGTAATTGTCACGCGAACTGTATACGTCAGGGTCACAGTGACCCTCAGTTGTTTGCGGAAAAAACTGCCTGAATATAAATACACTACTAGCCATTAAAATTTCTACACAACGAAGATGACGAGCTACAGAAGCGAAATTTAACCGACAGGAATAAGATGCTGTGATATGCAAATGATTAGCTTTTCAGAGCATTCACACAAGGTTGGCGCCGGTGGCTACACCTACAGCGTGCTGACATGAGGAAAGTTTCCAACCACAAAAACAACAGTTGACCGGTGTTGCCTGGTGAAACGTTGTCGTGCTGCCTCGTGTAAGGAGGAGAAATGCTTACCATCACGTTTCCGACTTTGATAAAGGTCGGATTGTAGCGAATCGCGATTGCGGCTTATCGTATCGCCACATTGCTGCTCGCGTTGGTCGAGATCCAATGACTGTTAGCAGAATATGGAATCGGTGGGTTCAGGAGGGTAATACGGAACGCCGTGCTGGATCCCAACGGCCCCGTATCACTAGCAGTCGAGATGACATCTTATCCGCATGGCTGTAACGGATCGTGCAGCCACGTCTCAATCCCTACCTGAGTCAACAGATGGGGACGTTTGCAAGACAACAACCATGTGCGCGAACAGTTCGACGACGTTTGCAGCAGCATGGACTATCAGCTCGGAGACCATGGCTACGGTTACCCTTGACGCTGCATCACAGACAGGAGCGCCTGCGATAGTGTACTCAACGACGAACCTGGGTACACGGATGGCAGAACGTCATTTTTTCGGTTGAATCCAGGTTCTGTTTACAGCATCATGATGGTCGCATCCGTGTTTGGCGACGTCGCGGTGAACGGACATTGGAAGCGTGTATTCGTCATCGCCATACTGGCGTATCACCCAGCGTGATGGTATGGGGTGCCATTGGTTACACGTCTCGGTCATCTCTTGTTCGCATTGGCGGCACTTTGAACAGTGGGCGTTACATTTCAGATGTGTTACGACCCGTGGCTCTACCCTTCATTCGATCCCTGCGAAACCCTACTTTTCAGCAGGATAATGCACGACCGCATGTTGCAGGTCCTGTACGGACCTTTCTGGATACAGAAAATGTTCGACTGCTGCCCTGGCCAGCACATTCTCCAGATCTTTGACCAATTGAAAACGTCTGGTCAATGGTGGCCGAGCAACTGGCTCGTCACAATACGCGTCACTACTCTTGATGAATTGTGGTATCGTGTTGAAGCTGCATGGGCAGCTGTACCTCGACACGCCATCCAAGTTCTGTTTGACTCAATGCCCAGGCATATAACCGCTATTACGCCCAGAGGTGGTTGTTCTGGGTACTGATTTGTCAGGATCTATGCACCCAAATTGCGTGAAAATGTAATCACATGTCAGTTCTAGTATAATATATTTGTCCAATGAATACCCGTTTATCATCTGCATTTTTTCTTGGTGTAGCAATTTTAATGGCCATTAGTGTAATATTAGTGCACCGAAAATTCTAGACGAAGAAAAGGCTGTCATGGAAGCTTTTCAGAGATGAAACCTTAAAGTGATACGGGACTAAAGATTTTGAATGGTTGAAATGTCTCTGAGCACTATGGGACTCAACTTCTGAGGTCATTAGTCCCCTAGAACTTAGAAGTAGTTAAACCGAACTAACCTAAGGATCAGAATGAGATATTCACTCTGCAGCGGAGTGTGCGCTGATATGAAACTTCCTGGCAGTTTAAAACTGTGTGCCTGACCGAGACTCGAACTCGGGACCTTTGCCTTTCGCGGGCAAGTGCTCTACCATCTGAGCTACCGAAGCACGACTCACGCCCGGTACTCACAGCTATACTTCTGCCAGTATATCGTCTCCTACCTTCCAAATTTTACAGAAGCTCTCCTGCGAACATTGCAGAACTAGCACTCCTGAAAGAAAGGATACTGCGGAGACATGGCTTAGCCACAGCCTGGGGGATGTTTCCAGAATGAGATTTTCACTCTGCAGCGGAGTGTGCGCTGATATGAAACTTCCTGGCAGATTAAAAATGTGTGCCCGACCGAGACTCTGGAAACATCCTCCAGGCTGTGGCTAAGCCATGTCTCCGCAGTATCCTTTCTTTCAGGAGTGCTAGTTCTGCAAGGTTCGCAGGAGAGCTTCTGTAAAGTTTGGAAGTTAGGAGACGAGATACTGGCCGAAGTAAAGCTGTGAGGACCGGGCGTGAGTCGTGCTTCGGTAGCTCAGATGGTAGAGCACTTGCATGCGAAAGGCAAAGGTCCTGAGTTCGAGTCTCGGTCGGGCACACAGTTTTAATCTGCCAGGAAGTTTTAACCTAAGGACATCACACACATCCATGCCCGAGGCAGGATTCGAACCTGCGACCGTAGCGGTCTCGCGGTTCCAGATTGCTGCGCCTAGAACCGCACGGCCACTTCGGCCGGCCACTAAAGATTTTATTTGCTGTTTGATAAGATGAAGATACTATTCATTTACTGAAATGCACATATTAAACAAATACACTCCTGGAAATTGAAATAAGAACACCGTGAATTCATTGTCCCAGGAAGGGGAAAATTTATTGACACATTCCTGGGGTCAGATACATCACATGATCACACTGACAGAACCACAGGCACATAGACACAGGCAACAGAGCATGCACAATGTCGGCACTAGTACAGTGTATATCCACCTTTCGCAGCAATGCAGGCTGCTATTCTCCCATGGAGACGATCGTAGAGATGCTGGATGTAGTCCTGTGGAACGGCTTGCCATGCCATTTCCACCTGGCGCCTCAGTTGGACCAGCGTTCGTGCTGGACGTGCAGACCGCGTGAGACGACGCTTCATCCAGTCCCAAACATGCTCAATGGGGGACAGATCCGGAGAGCTTGCTGGCCAGGGTAGTTGACTTACACCTTCTAGAGCACGTTGGGTGGCACGGGATACATGCGGACGTGCATTGTCCTGTTGGAACAGCAAGTTCCCTTGCCGGTCTAGGAATGGTAGAACGATGGGTTCGATGACGGTTTGGATGTACCGTGCACTATTCAGTGTCCCCTCGACGATCACCAGAGGTGTACGGCCAGTGTAGGAGATCGCTCCCCACACCATGATGCCGGGTGTTGGCCCTGTGTGCCTCGGTCGTATGCAGTCCTGATTGTGGCGCTCACCTGCACGGCGCCAAACACGCATACGACCATCATTGGCACCAAGGCAGAAGCGACTCTCATCGCTGAAGACGACACGTCTCCATTCGTCCCTCCATTCACGCCCGTCGCGACACCACTGGAGGCGGGCTGCACGATGTTGGGGCGTGAGCGGAAGACGGTCTAACGGTGTGCGGGACCGTAGCCCAGCTTCATGGAGACGGTTGCGAATGGTCCTCGCCGATACCCCAGGAGCAACAGTGTCCCTAATTTGCTGTGAAGTGGCGGTGCGGTCCCTTACGGCACTGCGTAGAATCCTACGGTCTTGGCGTGCATCCGAGCGTCGCTGCGGTCCGGTCCCAGGTCGACGGGCACATGCACCTTCCGCCGACCACTGGCGACAACATCGATGTACTGTGGAGACCTCACGCCCCACGTGTTGAGCAACTCGGCGGTACGTCCACCCGGCCTCCTGCATGCCCACTATACGCCCTCGCTCAAAGTCCGTCAACTGCACATACGGTTCACGTCCACGCTGTCGCGGCATGCTACCAGTGTTAAAGACTGCGATGGAGCTCCGTATGCCACGGCAAACTGGCTGACACTGACGGCGGCGGTGCACAAATGCTGCGCAGCTAGCGCCATTCGACGGCCAACACCGCGGTTCCTGGTGTGTCCGCTGCGCCGTGCGTGTGATCATTGCTTGTACAGCCCTCTCGCAGTGTCCGGAGCAAGTATGGTGGGTCTGACACACCGGTGTCAATGTGTTCTTTTTTCCATTTCCAGGAGTGTATTTTGAGATGTTCTCAGTCGTTCACAAATCCTTTCATTCATTGTTTCCACACTCTTTGAATATGGAGTATAATGTTATCTACAACTGGCTGACGTCTTCTACTGCGGTCAGCTGTGTTCCAACTGATGTGAAGGTCGATGGCAGCATGTCATGACCTCACACAAATGCAGGATGCTTTTCGGTCGGTACCCCTGGAATTTGCAGCAGGATGAAGGAGGCTAGCACGAGTGGGTTGGTTGTGGGAATCTGGAACATTGTATAATAATTAGCACTGGAATACTTTAGTAAATAACTTTTACTTAACTTTGCCCTGCTACTGCACTCCAGGAACATAACTAAAAACAACTATCTTTCTTGAATACAAATGACTCATTGACAAAGATTTACTGGATTATACATCAAGCATGATAACACAATTCTGGTATTACGTGCGTAATAGATGCGCGAACTAGAGGCTGCGAACCTAGCGAGCTGAAGGCTATTCCAGGCGCTACAGTCTGGAACCGAGCGATCGCTACGGTCGCAGGTTCGAATCCTGCCTCAGGCATGGATGTGTGTGAAGTCCTTAGGTTAGTTAGGTTTAATTCTACGTTCTAGGGGACTGATGACCTCAGACGTTAAGTCGCATAGTGCTCAGAGCCATTTGAACCATTTTGAAGGCTATTCTAATCTGATTTCGCTCACGTCCTGTAGATGACGCGGCTGGTGCGATTTGCAAGTCTCTCTGTCAGTGCCATACGGCGGCGCTGCAAGCCCAGCGAGTCCAGAGAGGTTGCAAGTGCTGGACCGCTCTCGATTATCGCAACCTCTAGCGTGGTGTCTAACGTTGACACCACACCAACAATGATATTCTTTCTGTGAACGAATATATACTCTTCATCGCTTGTTGAAGAGTCGGTAGACTGTTCAGTTTCGCCATTGTCCATAACTGCTGAAGGAGCGCCAGCTTTAAGAGCACTTTTAGTCAGGAATGTCACTTACATCACTTTCACGACTGAGTTATTCTAACGATGCCTCCCTAATAGCATCGTTCGTTGGTAAAATTGAAACGTCTCCTTAGAAAAATTATACACGACTGTGTTTAAACTGACACACAATATTTTTTGCGCAACGCAATCTGACTTTCAAAAATCGCTACAAAAGAATGGCCCTGACTAACATTAACCTATACCTTTCACAAATCAATTACCTCACCAAAAATCTTCGTTACTCGAACTACTGCAATACAGCGAGCGCCACTACTGCCAGCTAAATAAAAGATTCTAACTACTGAAGGCACTAACTACTGATATGCATAGTTAGCAAATGAAAGATTTTGATAGAGAACAAATAATGTATTTACCTTAATAGTCATAATATATATAGCAGTTCATGAGATCCATTCCTACAAATGTACTGTTTCTGATGGACACACCTCTAGATTATCCATTCTCAAAAATCCGCCATTTCACTTCCCCACATCCACCACTGCTGGCGGCTCACCTCCAACTGCGCAACGCTATGCACTGTTAACATCCAGCGCCCAACACTACAATGGCAGACAACAATGCAAACTAGACACAGACTGCACACAGCACAGCCAGTGATTTTCATACAGAGCGCTACGTGGCGTTACAAATATAAAAATCTAAACAGCCTACTTACAAAATGTCATTTCTACGTGCTACTTTCACATAAATGCACTTCACACTCAGTAACAGAACTGCAACATAATGTGTACTTCAGGGTCGCAGCGATACTTCAAAAATTATTTCTGTCAAATCAATTAAACAACGATGCCTCACAAAGTCCGTCCTAGGTTGTACTCAATACCGAATTTACATTGGGCTGTGAAATTGTGGTAGCGCATGCGCAGTGCCAAAAAAAAAAAAAAAAAAAAAAAAGCTATGTGGCGACATACTAGGGAGTGGGAAATGAGAACAAGTGTCTTTCAGTGGTCGTCAAACTGCTACTCGAATCAATTATTCGTGCAGTCCGTGGTGCTCAGTGGTATTTTACAAGTATAATAATATGCATGTAGCAACTAACAGCACAATTCAATAAGGTCAAGTAACGTAAAGAGATTCTTAAGGGTGTTGTTTTTCCTACTCAGCAAGAAACTTTAAGATGTGCTTAATTTTAGTTGACGTTGATGAATTCGACTGTGAGCTAAGAAGATTTGGCCGATTATCACAAGGGCAAGATGGATAACGAGCAAGGCCGCTGTTTGTTAGATTGTGTGAGAGGGGACTTGTACCGCTGCTATTTTATAAATTTTGACACTGAAGTAACATCGATTCGTGAATATGCTTGATAGAAATGATCATCTTAAAATGTGGTATATTTGTTGTAAGAAATATGAAATTAATTTAAGGCTGTTGTAATATAATATAATGAATAGAAAAAGAATTCCATTAACAACATTTAGTAAACATTTGTGATCGTGTGTCAAATTGCATTTAAATACAGGGTGTTTGGGGAGGAAAGGTCAATATTTTACACAGTGATAGTATAAGTAATTCTGAACAAAAAATGTTATACTAACGTAGGTCCGCAAATGCTTCGTTAGGGTGGTATGGGTATTGAAAGGAACTTTAATTCTGCAAAAGTGATGTGCACAACGTGATGTACGTATACGCAATACAACTGGACCGTAACGTGATTTTCTTGAAAACAATGTTACAGAGAAGTACAGTTATGTTCCATATTTTTGCATAATGTTTATTTACTTTGCATTTAGTACATAATGCATTACAACATGCATGTTACATGTATTCAGTTGACAAAGACGTACCACGTCTTCTACAAACGGCTTTAACGCTTATCGTACAGATGTTGTATAGTTCACAGAACAGGTTCGATATCCCACCACGAACGTCGATGCACCTTTGCGCTCTAGCGATAACATGTTGTGTTGCTTGTTCAGTTGCCTGTGGTTGGTTCCCAATCAATTCAGCAGCATCGATGATGCGACGAACCAGTTCATCTGGTGCATTTACCTTCTCTTTGTGCACTTCTGATTTCATCCAACACCATAAATAGAAATCTAAAGGTGTAAGGTCAGGTGATCTTGGAGGTCAGTTAATAGCACCGCTACGCCCAATCCAACGATTAGGGTTGATGTGGTTGAGATGGTCCCTCACACGTAAGGTATCGTGTGGAGGGGCACCGTCATGTTGAAAGTACATTCCAGTTCGCTTGGCTAAAGGAACGTCTTCCAATAGGGCCACAAATGAATTTTCCAAAATATGCAGATACCTCTCTCCCGTCAATCTCTGACTGATAATAAGTGGACCGATCATGCAGCACCAAACATTTACAAAACGAACCTGGAAATTGCTATCCCGTGACCATCGATGATTATTGCGTGTGTTGTTTATTCCATGTCGTGAAAACTGGGATTCGTCAGTGAACGGTTTGTATGGAAGCAAATGACTACTCTCATTTACCCAGTGACAGAATTGAAGTCTTTGGGCATTGTCTGCGTATTCCTCATTTCTGTAGACGTGTGGCATTGTTAGCAGCTCTTGTACGAACACAGTTAACACCATACACTACACAGCTAACGGATCCGTCGCCGGCAAACAACGGGTGATTGTACTACGTACGTCACATGACCTTAATACGTGGTAGGTTGCATAGCGCGAACATGGCATGTACCCGTGCATTGTTTGCAAGAAAATTACGTTACAGTCCAGTTGTACCGCGTATTCGTTCACGTTGTGCACACCAATTTTGCAGAATTAAAGTTCCTTTCAGTACCCATACCTCCCTAACGAAGCATTTGCGGACCTATGTTCATACAACATTTTTTGCTCAGAATTACTTACACTATTACTATTTAAAATATTGACCTTTCCTCCCCAAACACCCCGTATAAGTACAATTACTGTTATTAATCAATCATCTGTAAACACAGACAACATTACTGCAGTTCGTCAGGCAATTACCATGTCACAACTTTGGCGCCTCTGAGGTTGGCAGCAATGTGAACAATGAACAGTCGAGGCTAAGTGTTCCGAGGCGTGCCGACTGTTAACGATTAGTACTTTGAGGCCGGCGATCAACTTTCCCCGCCCTTCCTATACTTAGTCTGTTGGGAGCTCATAACATACGGTACAAATTTATGTAGCCTACCAATTAAAAATGAGATCGGTACACATGCGATCCGAGGTGTCTCCCCAGTATCAGCCCTTGAGCAAACACTTTTAGAGATCATTGCCTTGACACTTAAGTTCTCCATGTATTTTTCGTAAAACAGATCCCTGGACACAGCCGAGAATGTAAACACGATTCTGTCAACAAGATTTCGCGGCACTCCTAGGTGCAATGCACGCAGAAAATCCGTGGCATCGAAGTCGTACGGCGGAGTGGCGGAAACTTGTCAAAGGACATTAGAGTGGTACTGGCAGGACGTGCGAGATTGTCGTGCTGACAGAATAGTGCCAAATATCCCGTTTAGGCAAACCAGGAGAGTGATGCCTTCGGTGTTCTGCAACTCGTATACGTTCAGCACCGAAGATAATTTGGGTTGTTTTGAAAATTCCCCTTAATTCTTTTTATTCACCTAGACATCCTCGCAGGGTAGCCGCGCGGTCTTGGGCACCTTGCTACGTTTCGCGCGGCTCCCTCCGTCGGAGGTTCGAGTCCTCCCTCGGGCATGTGTGTGTGTGTGTGTGTGTGTGTGTGTGTGTGTGTGTGTGTGTGTTGTCCTTAGCGTAAGTTAGTTTAAGTTAGATTAAGTAGTGTGTAAGCCTAGGGACCGATGACCACAGCAGTTTGGTCCCATAGGAACTTACCACAAATTTCCTATTTTCACCCGGACACAGTTATTAAAATAAATATTTTTTAAAAATAGAAATATCGACGGAAAACTCTGTGTGTCTTGTTTGGAAGCAAAATTTTTCAATTCATTGATGGTACTCGCTGTTGACAATAGTAATGCCCACTTTTCATGCTCAAAGTTGCATTCAGTACTGTTCTGTTCCGTCTCGCGTTTGCTTTTGCAGCGGTGTGAGTTGTACGTTAACAGTGATACATACAAGCGTGGATAGGTTTACTGATGTAGAATTGGCGAACTGGGTTTGCAGAATGCAGCGCAGTGCAAGAGCGACATTACGACTATATATTGAGCTATTCCAGCAGCGTCGGCAACCACGTCACAGTACCTTTACTCTGAGTTTTGTGCTGTATGTTTTGATGATTGCATATTGCAAACTTTTTCACTCTTTTTGATGTATTTTCTCATAGATAAAAGTAACTGGAGCAGCAAACCGAATAAATCATAATTAAATTGTTACTCTGTATGGATCCAGCACACAGGTCTCTTTTACTAAAATACCTAGAAAATATCGTTGAACAATCTCTGAAATTTTGTCGGTGGAGTTACGATAAACCCTGTTCGAAGCCAAATGAAATTTGGGTTGGGCCTTGCCCTTCACTGCATTGGCACAGAGGAGATGGTATGATGTAGATGAGGGGAAGATCTTGCTTGAGTCGACCGTTATTACACATCGTGCAGGATGTAACGGCTAGGAATTCCATTCCGCAGCTGATACTACTCTGGCAACGTCTCGCTGGTAGCGTCTGTGTATTCCCCTTGTTGCTTGCACTGCTTATCACTCTTCATCCCACTCTTTTCTCGGGACATGCTTTATCATCTTGTGTTTAAAGTCTCTCGATGGTATTAGTTTGTGGTCGTCTTTGTCACTGTAAAAAGATTTTTTCTTAGAGTGACAGATATTTAACTGATTTCATTAGAATGTGGTTTCCCTATCTTGATTCGTGTTAAGCAGGTGTGTCAGTGTTTGGTCACAAATCAATGACAATCTGAGAACTAATTCCAAATAAGGTACGGCGACACCTTTCCATATTGGCAGGGAACCTGAGCAGATGGTTCCATCTAATGACGAACCGTCTAACGGAACGTTGTAAAGGGTCGGGGGAATAGCTCCTGCATGTTTTGTAGCGAAAACTATGCTATTGACATAGTTGAAATAAACAGTTTGAAAATCTAACTTTTCTTTTCTTTTTGTTTCAGGTAAGATTCCAGTTTACCACATCTGAGTGGGAGTGGTAAGTAGAGCCAAATATTCACAGTTACTTTCCGCAATGCTGATCGTAATTTATTTTTGTCGCTGAGTGTTTACATCATATTAAAGGGGTCACTTGCATATGGAGGACCCTCGAAAAGATAAAGTATGTCGCTATAAATGGAAGCTTTAACATGGATCAGACCCACAACCGTTAAAAGAGAAGTGGATATGTGATGGTTCTTATGCATGAAAGGCAAGAAAAACTGATTTGTTTCGAGTATTAGAATTACTTGGAGAAATATGTAGAAACCTGAATGATAGGAGAACTGTCTATCCCACCCATTATATTTTAACAATACTAGTGAAAACAATTGTAGAAGCACCAGCATTTTGGTTTATATTCTTTTCGCGAGTACTGTGTGAACCCAGCTAGTCGGACATAACAGTCTAACTTGGATCTTGAACTCATCTCCTGTAAAGTTCACTGTAGACAGTTTAGTGTTTAATATCCCATCTCCCATCGACAAAAGGTTGTTTGTGACAGAACATAACTTCATTTCAGTCAAGAGCGGTAGGTGAATTACTAATGGAGTCTGAAGTTATTTAGGACACTCTCGGAACACCTAACCCATCCTGTTAGGATCGAATTAGAACTTGGTTCTTCTCAAATACTGGTCGAGTGTCCTAACCGCTTCATCTTTCTCCCCAGGAGAATCCTCTGTTAGTAGTTTGGCTCCTGCTTTCCTATTATTATAGCCACATGTCTGGCAGGCATACTAACGGTCAGATGGCGAAAGGTTTCCTGGCAGAAGGGAGCCCATTCTTCGTGGTAAGATGCCACGGGGGCAGCAATCAGTATTTTTCTTTGTAGTGGTGCGACAAGCTGGCGCTTCGAAGCGTTCCACAAATGTTCTTTCAGATTCAGATCAAGATTCTGAGTCGGTCATTTTTCAAAGGTAAACTTTTCTCATATAATCGAATCCTGCGAATCATGTGGAAAGAAGGAGTCCTCTATCCCCTTGCTTTGTACCGTGGCTGTTCCCAAACTATTATTCTGTGGTGAAGTTTCTGAAGTCGTCACTATGTCGACTGCTTCAGCACTGTCCTCCGCCGCTTACTATCTTGCAACCCAGTTTTCACCTCTAGATAACTAATACAACCAACGTCTCTGTATTCTGTTTTGCGTATTAGTATCTTTTTCTACGCGTACAGTCATTCCTGATTGCTGCTTCTTGCAGTACCACGTCAAGTGCTTCCTCTTGTGGTAAGTGCTTTCCTCGCTTGTTTGTTTCTAGTACTTCTACCTCCTTAACTCTGCAACATATTCTATGACAACACGTTTGAAGCGCGTCGAGTTTCTTCTTCAGTACTCGTATAGTCGATGCTTCACTTCCGTGTAGTACTGTACTCCATGAGTACACTATCAGTATCATTATATACCAGTAGATTTCTCGCGATAAAGACGTACCTGCTTCTGATGTGTCTTTTCTTGGCCATCCTTTCTAAACATTTATGGTAAATATCGGAATTGTTTCGTATTTTGGCTGCATCAGTGTCCATGGCCAATGCTAATTGAAGGATAATATTTTACCATTTCACAACACTGTATAAGTTACAACATCTTTAATTTTTGTTTCCAGTACTCTACAGTTATGGGCGTGAAACTATTTTCAAATGTTTACATGACCAAAATAAAAAAAAACTGATTAAGATAGAATCAAAGAACTCCTCGAATTACACAACGTTGTAAACGTAGGGAACTCTCCATAATTTAAGCTTTCATGTTTTGAGGCGTGGCACAGTAGTGATCCAACGCACCACTTAGGCGTGCACGGACGTTCTAGGATACACATAGCAATATTTCACGACCAGCCTATCCAGTGGCAGCCAGTGTGGCATTTTTTTCGTTTATAGAACGCTTTCATTTCTTTTATCGTGTTTTCGCAAATTTCGGTGTTTAACAGATTGCTATTCTCCTGCTATTATTCTTAGACACTTTCGTTTCAACTTTGTTCATCCTTTAATCCAAACTGGGTACCAAGTAAGGTAATCGTGTCACTCTATAAATTCTTATGGGTCTTACTTTCTGTCAGAGGAACTCTGACGTGTTTAATGATTCCTTTTTTTCTATTGCGTGTCATTCTGTTTGGAAGTAGGAAATCGTCTGCATTTTTGCTAAATTTATTTTGCAAATATAAAAATGAATAATAAGAGAAATGAAAGATGACGACAGATATGGAAGATAAATGTAAAATTGTGTTAGTTTTATGCATTGATAATGACTTCAAAACTGGTCGTTCTTGTGTCGGCGTTACACTGTTGTTGAAGTAGATTTTTTTCTCTTGCTGTCGATTGACTGGAGGCAGTCTTGACACATCTGTCGACCAGCAGGTCTTCTACAAAAGTTGTCGAGACCAAAAGAAAAGGAAACTAAAGTGGTTTTGGGACTGTTTGGCGGTGGTACTTAGATAGTATACCTAACGGTTTGTCCAGTGTGAATAAATTGTTGAACGGTATGATGACAAAGGGGTAGCTATGTATTTGATGGCCAGAATAATACTGGCCTGGTAAATACATGCATCTTTACGATAGGCAGCCCAGTTTACATCATCTGCACCCAACGAGGATGATGAAAGTTAGGTTGCCTATCCTGAGGTGCATGAAGTATTTTCCGCCCACCCTGTAGAAGGTTGATGGTAACGAAACAGATGATGTTTTCAGAAGTGTGAGAGGAAAGTAAATTCTTCAGATGCATTGATGTATCGATGTGTATGCATCATTTAGTAAGAATTGGTTTTGCCACGCTGTTACAAGAATATAAGTAAGTTATTCCCGCCGGCCGGAGTGGCCGAGCGGTTCTAGGCGCTACAGTCTGGAACTGCGCGACCGCTACGGTCGCAGGTTCGAATCCTGCCTCGGGCATGGATGTGTGTGATGTCCTTAGGTTAGTTAGGTTTAAGTAGTTCTAAGTTCTAGGGGACTTATGACCTCAGCAGTTGAGTCTCATAGTGCTCAGAGCCATTTGAACCATTTTTTGAAGTTATTCCCCTTCAGAAAAATTTCTCGTCCATTACTACTTTCATAGCTTAAATATTTACGAACCCAATGTGTCTCGTGTCAGGACGTGGGGACACAATCAGATGATCAGAAATTTATCACAAATTTGCCCCCAATGCCAATTAAATTCTACGACGGAAATTATTTTTCTCGGAAGGATTTAGCTAGGCTACCATCGACTCAAGGAGAATGTACTGTACACGTAGCTCGAACATGATCAGATTTCTTCCGTTTGTATACACGTGTACGCAATATAATCCTCTTTCTCTCCATCCACTCTCAATTTCTTTGGTTTGTTTTTACAATGTGCGGCAGTGAGATAGAGAAATAACAGAAAAAAATCGCATTGGCATTCACGATAAACCCATTCTGGCATTTCTACGAAGTGGTTTATTGAAACTAGAATAACTGAAACGAAATGTGATCTACATTTCTTCCGAGTACGATCATTTTTCCATTTCTGTTGATGTACCACCAATAAAGCTCTAATGCTGCACTAGAGTGCCGGTAACTCAAACCTGAAACTCAAACAGCTGGAGATGTTTAAAATCAAGAAACCATATCGTATTTCATGATTACTGTAGATGAATTTCAGTCCCCCCCCCCCCCCCCCCCCCCTCTGTCCCCTTCAGAACCACGGGGCGCTGCATGTTTACGACTGCTCATATTCTTACAAAATGAATCTTCAACTCTCCTGCGATATGAGCTCTGTTTTGAACTTCCCTGCGGTTAAAAACTGTGTGCCAGACTAGTACTCGAACTCAGAACCTATTCTCTCACTGTGTAATAGATTTTATTTTGGTTGAGCCATAAAGTATATGACATTTAATAAGTACCGGAACACATGCCCATTCGAAAAAGAGATATGTACGAAAAGAAAAGTGAACATACATCTGTATTCCAATGTTTCCTGAAATCCATATCAAATTTTTCATACTTCAACTACCTGCCTCATGCTGTCTATGATTCTGGGTGGACGTTTTGCGTGTATGTCAGACAAAAATGCATATTTGTGTAAAAGTTTTACAATATATCTTCTGGGAAGAGAGGCAGTTTCTTTCATTTCTTAATTGCTTCATTCTGAAAATGATGCCTGGGTACACCGTAGCCTGCAAACTTCGGAACACACAGCGACATTGTTTATGATCGTATTATGCTTGCTTTCTGTATCACGGAGCTGGACATTGCGTCCTTTTCTGCAAGAAAGAAGATGTAAATATCACACTGTTCAAAGAAGAGTTAATATATCAATCAATTTAGTCTGTTACAGTCGTAATCGTAGCGAGAGACTGTGTAAGTGCGGACTTAGAGGCGTGAATTACTGCTGGTGAAAGTAACCGCCGGCCTCACATCTCAAAACCATCCACATTATACGCACCTCCTTATAGCCGCAGTAGTTAAACACCAGTATAACGGGCAATTCTCTTATCTATTGAACTAACTTTCAAAAGTGTAAGAGTTGTTTAAAAATAAGAAAAAGTGTACGTAGTCGCGTACACAGGCAGCTGCGCTGAAATTAAATTAAATTTTGTAGCATGTACTGCTCAGTTGTTGTGAAGACATAAGTTCTCCAATCTCTCTTATGGCCTTGGGTACGTGTTTATGAGATAATTCAAATATTATTATTTTGTTCTTGATAAAACCACTTATTTTCTAGTTTGGTATGCTAAGCAAGACAAGACAAAGAACAAAACTGCGTGGAGCCAAACATAAACCGTTAGTGCACAATTATCTACGAGTGATTTTTGAGAACTGAAATGATGATAAACAATTTGTATTCAAGCTAATAACGCCATGAGGCCCTTCAGGAAATCCCATTGTAAAATGAGGAAGAAAACAGACAAAAATGCAGAATGTCTTGAGACTGCTTATGAGAACGCAACAGAAACAAAAGTATTATTTTATACAATATTGAATCGGGCTTATTTATTTTTGTTATTAAAGTGAACGAAATAATGGACTTCGTGTCTTAATTTTGTACTGTACAAAGCTTAGTTAACAAAAATTTGGAGAAAACGCTTTCATCCGTGACAAACCCACCAAAATACTCGCATAATCAATATAAATATCACTTGCTCACTTGTTCGTAGTAGATGTAAATTTAAGATTTCAGGGTAACATATGTTCCGTCGTAGTTGTTGCAGTTCTGTTGGTTAATCAATTCAAACGTCAATATAATACAGATAAAATGTCCAGCGAGTCAAAATCAATTTATGTTGTTAAAAAAGCTATGTATTCATGTGGACATAAAACGTATACATTCGTACTGTCACTTCCTTTAAAAGAAATCCTTGCTTAATGTAAATATACGAAGAAAATGTTGATAATATCTAGGATTTAGATCAAAATTTGTGCTACGTTGTAGTTCTTCGTATTTCACCACAATAAAAATTTTAAAAATGTAATTCAGTAAGTAAGGCCATTTTCCGCATAAGAAGACATTCCGCGTTCGAGTCCCGAGCTGGCAAAGATTTATACTCTGCCGGGAAGTGCCAGTGTAATTCTTAGTTGTCAGTCTTCTTTTAGGTTCGTAAGGCGAAGATATATCTAGGATTTTTTTACTATTTTCCCCACAGTTCTTTCAGCTCCTTCGAACCATCCTCTTCACCAGTGAGACCCATATCCGCTTTCTAGGCACGGAGCAGGCTCGTCGTGAAGTCATTCATCACAGTGACAGACGGACGCCTTGACGTTGCAGAGCAATAATACGCTTATTCGATCGAGCGGATAGGAATACGACGTGGAGTTCAATTGGCGCGCATCTGAGGTGACGTATTGCGTGTCTGAGGTTGCCTTAGCAGCCATCGACATTGCCTGTCTGCGACCCAAGAGATTCTCTCAGTACATGTACTGCGGAACAAGTTGAGAATGAAGTACAATACTGTTACGCAAGGTTGGATTCGGGGCAACAGCTGAGGTCTTCATCTTTGATGGTTTTCTTGTCGACGACTTGCTCTACGTGGTGTGCATCACTACCCCGTGTAAGAGTCTAGCTCTCACGGAATGCCAAAATTGCTGAGCTGCCAGCAGGTTTTTATAAAAATCGCTAAAAGATTCTATGGCCTCCTTATCGTTTTTTTAAATCTATGTTAACATCAAAAACGAATATGTCATTTTCTAAGTAATCTCATTTATGATAATTTCAAGGAAAGCTCCGTTAAAGATGTGCTTTCGGTCACTATTTTAAGAAACCATTTATCTCTTCGAAGGGTTCTCAGACAAATTGACAATATTGTACATAAAACCATCTCTGAAGACTATCACATCAAAAGTACCTGACATTAATGTGGGATGTATCCACCCTTCACCTTCATGACGGCTTGAATGCTCAGTACACTTTCAAAGAGGTATCTGAGTAAAACTTCCTGGCATATTAAAACTGTATGCTGTACCGAGACTCGAACTCGAGATTCTGGAAACAATCCTCCAGGCTGTGGCAAAGTCATATCGCCGCAATATTCTTCGTTCCTAAAGTGCTAGTCTTGCAAGGTTCGCAAGAGAGCTTGAGTGAAGTTTAGAAGGTAGGAGATGAGGTAGTGCCAGAACTGAAGCTGTGACAACGGGTTGTGAGTCGTGCTTGGGTAGCTTAGTCAGTAGAGCACTTACCCACGGAAGGCGAAGGTCTCGAGTTCGAGTCTGTCTTGGTCCGGCCAACAATTTTAATCTGCCAGGAAGTTTCTTATCAGTGCATATTCTGCTGCAGAGTGACAATTCATTCTGGAGCTATCTGAGTGCCTGTGGAGGAATGGCAGCCCATATTTGGTGATAATGATGACGATGATGATTAGTTTGTGGGGCACTCAACTGCTCGGTCATCAGCGCCCGTACAAAGTCCTAATTTTTACACAATCCAATTTTTCACACAATCCAATCGAGCCACTGACACGAATGATGATGATGATGATGATGAAATGGTGAGGACAACACAAACACCCAGTCCCCGGGCAGAGGGAATCCCCAACCCGTCCGGGAATCGAACCCAGGACCCTGTTATCCAGCGGCAGCAACGATAGCCACTAGCCCACGAGCTGCGGACAAGGAAGCTAGTGATGTCAGAAAGAGAGGTCTGGAGCAAAGTTGACCTCCTAACTCATCGCAAAGATGCTCCAGTGGATTCAGATCGGGACCCCGAGTTGTCCAATCCATTTCAGGAATGTTGTCGTCCACAAACCCTTGCTCACAAATGCTGCTTTATAAAAAAGTGCATTATCATGCTGATACAGTCGTCATTTCCGAACTGTCTTCCACTTTGCGCAGTACAATACGCTGTAAAATATGTTCATATGCTTCCGCATTTTGCGTTTGCTTAATCGCAAACAGGAGCACACCCTAACAAGGGAAAACACCCCTGCATCGTAACACTACTTCCTCCATACTTAGACCGCACATGATTAGTTAACGCACTTCAGACATTCACAAACCCAAACCCTTCTATCGGATTGCCACAAGGTGTAGCGTGATTCATCACTCCAAATCGCTCGTTTTCAGTCACCCACAGCCGAGTTGCGTCGCTATTACATCAACTGAAGCGTCGCTTAGCACTGAACTGTTAATAGCACTCTAGAAGTTACGTTTGACTACTTGCGCTAATTTCATGCGATTTTTTACAACCACCTCCGCAACGATCCACGGGCTCTGTTCATCAGTAACATGAGATCTGTCTGATCTTGATTTAGCTGTGGTTCTTCGTTCGCGTTTCCAGCAACACTCGACTTGGGCAGGTTCCGAACAGTTGAAGTGTCCCTGTCGGATGTGTCACTCCAGCGACATCCAATGACTTGTCCACGTTCGAAGTCACTGAGCTCTCCTGACGTATCCAATGTGCTGTTGCCACTTCTCTAGTGACAAGTGATTAGCACACTGGACTCGTATTCGGAAGGACGATGGTTCAAATCCGCGTCTAGCCATCCAGATTTAGGTTTTCCGTGATTTCCTTTAATCGCCAGGCAAATCGCGGGATGGTTCCATGGAAAGATTCCGAGCTTATGCTCGGTTTCTGATGACCTCGATGTCACAGCGCATTAAACCCTTATCTTCCTTCCTTTCTTCCTCCCTTCCTTCCATTGACAACACAATACTCTACTCCTCCTTTTATACTGGCGCGTCCACGTCTTGTCACATCTAGTGGTCAGTTCCGCATTACATACGGATGTCCTGATACTTGGGATCAGATAGGGCATCCCTCTTAATAATGACTACAGAATCATTACGAATTTTAGGCTAAGTAACTGGCTACACTAACAGCTATTCGGAAAACAAATTTTCGTCTCCATATAATCGTCAGCGTTTGTAAGTTGCCTAATGACAAGATATCAATGCTGTTGCGTAGCGAGACGTGTCTGAAATTATGAAAGAAGACAAACACCAACTGACAGTAGCCGACGAAACAATAAGGCCGAAAACGTTAACATGGTATGGATAATACACTGACGCGCCAAAACTTTATGACCATCTGCTTAATAGCTTGTCCGATCATCTTTGGAAGGCAAAACAGCACTGATTTGCTGGTAGGTTTGTGGAGATATGTGGCATCAGATGTCTACAAACAAGTCACGTAATCCCCGTAAATAACGGGCCGCTGACTAGTGAACGTGGTGATGGCGCCCGATAGCGACCCAGAAGGGTTCCATCGGATTCACATCAACGTCATTTCACTATCATGCTCTAAACTACTGAAGCATGATTCTGGCTTCGAGACACGGACAATTATAGTGCCGAAAGATGACATTGCCGTCAGGGACGACATCAAGCATGAAGGGATGCAGGTGGTCCACATCTGAAACGATGTCTTCGATAACTGAAACAGATCCCATACAAGCGTTGGAGAATGTTTTCCACAGCATCCCTTAGGTTAGTTAGGTTTAAGTAGTTCTAAGTTCTAGGGGACTGATGACCTTAGATGTTAAGCCCCATAGTGCTCAGAGCGATTTGAACCATTTGAACTTAGCGCCTAGTGCTGGCTCCACAGTTCTTCTACCACTTTCCGTAGACGCTCACGACAGTAGCATGTGAACATGCGACGAACTTCACCGTTGTCGAGATACTCGTTCACAGGTTCTGCGTAATAATAATTTGCCCTTTGTCAGAGTCATTTATTTCAAGGGATTTCCCCATTTGCACCCCATGTATTTTGTAAGGTGGTCCCCCATCCGTCTCTACTCCGCTTACATACTTCCCCCACCGTGTTAAGTGCCCACAACGCCACCAGGCGGCATCCAACCTCGCGGCGAGCAAAAAATGGTCCAAATGGCTGTGAGCACTATTGGACTTAACATCTGAAGTCATCAGTTCCCTAGAACTTGTTGCTGTTGTTGTGGTCTTCAGTCCAGAGACTGGTTTGATGCAGCTCTCCATGCTACTCTATCCTGTGCAAGCTTCTTCATCTCCCAGTACTTACTGCAACCTACGTCCTTCTGAATCTGCTTAGTGTATTCATCTCTTGGTCTCCCTCTACGATTTTTACCCTCCACGCTGCCCTCCAGTACTAAATTTGTGATCCCTTGATGCCTCAGAACATGTCCTGTCAACCGATCCCTTCTTCTAGTCAAATTGTGCCACATATTTCTTTTCTCCCCAGTTCTATTCAGTACTTCCTCATTAGTTATGTGATCTATCCATCTTCTGTAGCACCACATTTCGAAAGCTTCTATTCTCTTCTTGTCCAAACTATTTATCGTCCATGTTTCACTTCCATACATGGCTACAGTCCATACAAATACTTTCAGAAACGACTTCCTGACACTTAAATCTATACTAGAACTATATATGTACTAAGATGGTATCTGTTCTTTCGCACATGTCCGAAAGAACAGATACCATCGGTGACAATGCAGCTCGTTAGAATGAAATTACAATGAAATAAACACCCTTAGCTGCTTACAGGCGTTGACATACGTCAACGGGGACAGATGAAAATGTGTGCCCCGAGTGCCGCGAGTAATGAGTATAATGGGCGGGGGCACTACGGATGTAGTGCAGGACAATACGTTGAGAATGTGGGTTTCCCGGGAGGCGTGCCAGAGATAAATCCCTGCAGTCGCTCTATCCTCTGTGTCCTCGGTGGCTCAGATGGATAGAGCGTCTGCCATGTAAGCTGGAGATGCCGGGTTCGGGTCCCGACCGTAGCAGTCACGCGGTTCCGGACTGAAGCGCCTAGAACCGCTCGGCCACAGTGGCCGGCTCGCGGTGAGCAGTGGCCATAATGTTTTGGCTGTTTAGTATACTATTGATCACTTTGTCCAGCGAGTTCTGCTTGAAGCTACGTAAAAAGGAAATGCTTGCAGAGGCAGAAGACTCGAGCAGAATCCAATGGGGCCGGCCGAAGTGGCCGTGCGGTTAAAGGCGCTGCAGTCTGGAACCGCAAGACCGCTACGGTCGCAGGTTCGAATCCTGCCTCGGGCATGGATGTTTGTGATGTCCTTAGGTTAGTTAGGTTTAACTAGTTCTAAGTTCTAGGGGACTAATGACCTCAGCAGTTGAGTCCCATAGTGCTAAGAACCATTTGAACCATTAGAATCCAATGAACATCAGTTTATTTTGGACGCATTACGAGCCACAAGTGCTTATCGTCAGGCATAAAGGAATATAAAATAACTAATACTTACGTAACTAAAATTATTAACTAGGCTATCGTTTTTTATGCTCGTCAGCTTCATTCCGTAGGCTTACTGCGTGTACTTCCTCTGACTGGTGCGGTGGTCGGGTGTCTGTCGACATCTGCAGCACTTTCTTACGCGTTTTGAAGTATAGTCTCACTTTTCACTACTGTTTTAAGCGAAGTCCTTATATAAGACTTCATACTCATTTCGGTAATATGAGATCTTTCTGAATCACAGTATTCTGAATCGTTAGCAATGAACCGTGGGAAACAAGGGATTCGATATGGTATTTCCTATGGAACGATAATGGTTATTAGCAACTTCTGGAAGGCTTCTTTCTCTAGAGGTGTTCCGCGATGTTTGTAAACACCACCATTTTGTAATCATTGAGATATTGCGACGTGAGTAAATTAGGGTAACGAAATATTATTTCCACAAATTACACAGCAGACAGTCTGAAGACAGCATGTTAAGCAACACGGCA
Source organism: Schistocerca nitens (assembly GCF_023898315.1). Taxonomy (NCBI): domain Eukaryota; kingdom Metazoa; phylum Arthropoda; class Insecta; order Orthoptera; family Acrididae; genus Schistocerca; species Schistocerca nitens. The sequence continues at coordinate 282,830,045 of NC_064620.1, forward strand.
TTAGTCGCAGATACGGCTGGAGGTAGGAAAGAAATGTACCTTCGTGCACTTCCGACAACCCTGGAGGGAACGGCGTGTTTCGAGGACACGAAGGAAACTTGGTTCGGTCTGGCCCGCGGGCCCCTGTTCGCATGTTGCCGGCGTCTGTTATTACTGGCAAGGTCGGCCGGCGGAACTTGGTCTGGCTCTGTAACGCACAATTGCGAGCCATTGGGGCAGGCGCGGCGATTCTCCTGCACCATCACAACTCTCCGCGTGAGTAACCTATTACGTTCAAGGACGAAAACATAAGGCCAGACGGAAGGGTCTGTAATTCCTTCTTCTACCAGCAAATTGATCTCCACCATCTTCTGAATTACTGCCGTGTTGAATTTCTGATTATTGTTTCTGTCAGCAGTTCGCAATCTAAACTGAGCAACACAATCAGTTTTCCGAAACCCGTAATTCTCTCCCATTGCGATGCACAAGTTTGAAATTAGGCTCAAAGGCGCCTACAACCTTCCTCTGTAACGGCGTAAAAGCGAGGTGTCCTGCGACATTATACTCTGGCTCGGCGACGGTTCAAACAGCAAGGTACCGACACATGCAAAAAGAAGACCAGAGCTCGGAAGTTCATATCACGTCTAAGGTTAGCTAATGACGTCAGTTGGCACCTAATTACGCCACAATTGTTCCCAACGCCACCGTGGAAGTGTCACTCGATGGGCATGCCGTCACACCCCCACCCCTCTTACCCACATTTCACACCTTCTTTTGACGCCTCTGCGATGGAGGCAGAATCACGACGCCCACCGCGAAATCACGCGGTTTTCTCTTTGGTGGTCGAGGAAAATATTTCAGACATACCGTCAGTCAGAATCGACACGAAGAGGCCTCAGGCGGTTGGCGTAAGGATGTCAATGAAAACATCGGTTTTTATTGGGGCGTCGATTCCACACTTTTCGCGGTCAAAAACGACAGCTAGCAATGTTGTGAGCAACGAGACGAAGTTCAGGACAACATTTGACACTGCTGAGATCCCCAGGACGGTTCAACCATTCTGTAAGTTGACAGTCGATGTTTGGAGAGACATCACAGTCACAGGTAGTGTGCGTAAACCAGTTATGTTGGCCACTGATGCACTGTATATATGGATGGTGATAACCGCTTTAGCATAAGCTAAGGCCTGAAGATGGTTCATTGAAGCGCCGGAAGTGGTAGCTACACTATAAATGACATCATAAGGACGGCTGTACGTATTTCATTTTCTTACAATTCTGTATGAACAAATGGTTCAAATGGCTGAAAACATCTGAAGTCACCAGTCCCCTAGACTTAGAACTACTTAAACCTAACTAACCTAAGGACATCACACACATCCATGCGACCGTAGAGGCAACGGGGTTCCGGACTAAAGCGCCTAGAACCGCTCGGCCACAGCGGCCGGTCTGAATGAACATCATGGGCCTGCAATGACATTGAATGTGATTGCACTCCTTTAGAGCATAGCGTGACGGCAATTTTTGCTGTGGTGTACGTATTGGAACCACCAGGGACCGCTCAAAACCATTCGACGAACTTTGAACGTGATCCGAAGCAGCAGAGGGTGTTCATGGTTTTTCAGCTGCCCTCGTCTGGTATGATTACGGGGAGGTGCGAAATTACCGCATGCATGAACAAAATGGGAAAGGGTCCCTCTAAGAAACCCCATCCCCCCCCCCCCCTCCCAGTAGGCAAATTACCCAGACTTTATTCATCCAGTATTCGAAAATGAGAGCGCTTAGCGGCTTCCAACTAACTTTACTCTCAAGCTCTCTGACATCCCTCTTCCCAAACCAATACAAACACACACACACACACACACACACACACACACACACACACACACACACACACACACATTAGTTACATTTTCGGTGCTCGTGTAGTAAAACTTCAGTATCAGTCATGACATCTTAATTTATTACTCCTTTGTTACTAACTTATCCGCAAAACACTTTTCAAACAGTATCTACACACTACCACTCAATTTATCTGGAAAATTATATCATTGTACGAGACGTGGTCCGGGAGGTATGACATTTTATTTATACGTGAGAGCCGGCCGAAGTGGCCGTGCGGTTAAAGGCGCTGCAGTCTGGAGCCGCAAGACCGCTACGGTCGCAGGTTCGAATCCTGCCTCGGGCATGGATGTTTGTGATGTCCTTAGGTTAGTTAGGTTTAACTAGTTCTAAGTTCTAGGGGACTAATGACCTCAGCAGTTGAGTCCCATAGTGCTCAGAGCCATTTGAACCATTTATACGTGAGAGTTTAGGTTTACTTACCCAAACAGGTCAACAACTGAAATAAAAACACCTCCCACTCTTTCACAGCCTCACGTTATGGTACATCGAGGAAAGACTGTCACTTGATCCAGTTCGTTGGTGAAATTTGTCAGCGGTCTATCGACTATTTGTATGCTGCTCTACATCTTTTCCTGTCCTGCACTAATCTTTCATCTCTGCGTAACTTTTTGACTCAGCATACTCTATAATTTGTTTTGCATATTCTATTCTTTGTCTTCTCCTACCACGTTTCCCCTCTACTTCTCCTTCAATTGTTCCTGGTTCAAAAATGGCTCTGAGCACTATGGGACTCAACTGCTGTGGTCATAAGTCCCCTAGAACTTAGAACTACTTAAACCTAACTAACCTAAGGACAGCACACAATACCCAGCCATCACGAGGCAGAGAAAATCCCTGACCCCGCCGGGAATCGAACCCGGGAACCCGGGTGTGGGAAGCGAGAACGCTACCGCACGACCACGAGATGCGGGCAATTGTTCCTGCAGGCCGTGGCAGATACCCCACTCACCTTCTGGTAAAACATTTCATAGACTTAGTTTCTCGCATATTCTTTCCCGTATTACTTCATTTCGTATCTTATCTGTCCACTCATTTTTTATCATTCTTGACAGCGCCATTTTTCACTTGCTTTAACTTGAACATCCGATTAGGGCCTCAATAAGCAAATAGTGCCTACCGCGACAGTCTACCGTTTCCGTGCTGGGATTGAGTTTTTAAGTAATATGTAACTGAAAGATTTGAAATGTGGCACTGTCAAAATAGTTACAAATTAAGCTAATAGATAAAATACGACACTAAGAACTATGGAAAGGAATATGTAAGGAAAGAAGTCTAACTTGTGAAGACTTCTGATGGTCCGTGTTTCACTTGAGTACAATGCTTTGCTACAGACGTCCACTTTGAGGAACTTCGTTATTAATATCTGATACAAGCAGAGGGATCCTAGGCTGCGCCAAGCTACCTCTGATATCTCCCTAGCTTCGGTAATCATGTGTAATCTTGCATCCGGAGAACTAAGCAAATGTTTATTTTCCTTTTTGCTTCTCTTAATCGGTTTCATTTTTGCTTTGTTAATACTTCAGCCACGTTCTATGATAATAATGTCATTCATTACTTTCAACAGGTCATCTTTGTCTTGTTCACATGTGGTCAATACTTTCAACACGTCACCTATGTCTTCCTCACAGCTGGGCACATCGGTAACATGACATCTGTTTCTCTCGCAATTTTGTTCCTATGGTAGCCGTATTGGTTGTTGCTCGGTAGTGACATTTATATACTGCTTTTTAGAGATTTCTGCCACTTACAGTTCATTCGTATCTTCTACAAAAATAAGACTTTCAGTGAGTTAAGAAAGAAATGTGACATGTATCAGACTTTTATTGCTCTTCCTCAACTTTCCTACACATCCTTCATTGTTTCTTCGACGTACAATCGAGCAAGAAGCTGCAACCCTACCTTACATTCTTGTTAATCCGAATCTGTCGATCTTGACCTTCCGCTTTGTTTTTGTAGATGTTATGGATTATTCGTCATTCTCTTGATTTAGCCTTAAGCTTCAAAGGCTTATGAACAACATATTCTTTCTTACATTTATTATAGGTCTAAAAATCCTAGCTGCCTTTGTCTTCAATGCACCTTCCATTGCTAAGCGCAGTTCGTAACAGAACTAATCAACACCAGTAGCCTGTAATACCTTCTCTCGCTCTGGTGATTAGATCTTCTCTTCGGGGCATGAGCTCCACTCACACGAGTGGAACCTTTGTGACATACGGCTGCCCGCCAGTAGCCACAGACGCACACTTACTGTTGGCTCGTTCAGCACGCGTGCCCTCCCACGCACATCCTCTAACAAGTGGAACCCCAAAAAGGCGATGCCGTACCGTGTGGCCTAGGAAACGTCTGAATCGATTCTACGAAGGGCGTTCGATAAGTAATACAATTTTTTCTCGGCCATTTTCGATTGAAAGAAATGCAGAATTTGTTGTTGGAAGTAGTAGAATAGTCCCGTTCCAGCCCTTAAAATTTCATGAAGTTCCGATAGCTGGCAGCACTATACGTAGCCTTCAAACTGGCGTCTGTAACGGAGGTGCGTTCCAAGTGAGTTCCATTTGGCGGAAAACCAGAGCATCTATAAATTACGTGTCCTTTGGAAGTCAGCTCTGGAGGCTGGAGAGATTGAATAAGAGTCTCTAACAGTTCTTTCCGCCAACCTGTCGTCTTCTAAAGTTGTGCCTCCAGCGCAGAAGACAGTTCGTCGGTCGTGCGATCTTCTTTGGCGGAGGCTGCTACGCTGTTAACTTGAACCTGTGATTGTGCTTTTTACGGGATGCCACTTGCTCAGGTTAGTCCTGCGTCTGCAGAGTGGAAGATCTGTAGTACTGACAATGATGGTAGGTGACACTTGTCATTAATGTATCCTGTTTCATTATTATTTAAATATTCATACGTTTTGCACTGCCTTTTACAACGCTCGACATAGCTTTCTTAATTGTACGGCAACGTTTCTATCCAACTTCCGATACAGAGTACAACATGTCCGGCTCTGAAGAACGCCCGAAACAGTCTGACTAGCATAGGCGAAGTACTTCGTCTCCCAGGCGCGCCAAAGCAACCCGAAGGTGCCCGAAGCACTTCGGTTGCAATATCGTTACTCTTATGTTTCTCAAAAATAGCGAAATTTAATAAACAAAAACGACTCGTGGGTAGCCATGAGAGACTGTCACACTGAAAACTGAGTTAAATGCAATTAAAGGTATATAAATAATAAAAAAGAGAAGTTAGGTGTGACGACCAATCAAATGCAAGTTCAGTACAATTGGTGGACTCTCCCACGGGACTGGTATATACTGTACGATCTGTCGTTTGTACCTCACTCCACTTTTGTACCACATTCTACTTCACGTGTATCAAGCTACATCAAAGCGAGCTTCTAGCAAAATAAAATACTGGTGGCCACAGCCAGGAATATCACACATCGCAGATACTCATGGGCACTTGCAGAATATCTGCGGAGACGGGGCAGTGAACAAAAGCACGGTGGGTCGTTGGGTCGTTGTTCCGAAAGAACAGGTACCATCGGTGACCATGCAGCTCTCTCACAACGAAATAATAATTAAATCAAGAGCCTAAGCTGTCGACAGACGTTGATATACATCAACGGGGACAGTTCAAAATGTGTGCCCCGACTGGGATTCGAACTCGGGATCTCCTGCTTACATGGCAGACGCTCTATCCATCTGAGCAACCGAGGGCACAGAGGATAGGGCGACTGCAGGGATTTATCCCTTGTCCACGGTGGCTCAGATGGATAGAGCGTCTGCCATGTAAGCAGGAGATCCTGGGTTCGAGTCCCGGTCGGGGCACACATTTTGAACTGTCCCCGTTGATGTATATCAACGCCTGTCGACAGCTTAGGGTCTTGATTTAATTATCATTTCATTCGTCCACCAGCTGGGCTGCTCAAACGAGTGTGCGCACTGGGTTGCTCGCCGCCTGACAGAAGACAATAAAGAGCTACGACGGACCGTGTGTGCAGAATTGCTTTCGTGTTACGAGGCTGATCGTGGCAATTTTTTGTTGAACACCGTCACAGGCAATAAAACATGGGCCGGCCGGGTGGCCGAGCGGTTCTAGGCGCTACAGTCTGGAACCGCGCGACCGCTACGCTCGCAGGTTCGAATCCTGACTCGGGCATGGATGTGTGTGATGTCCTTAGGTTAGTTAGGTTTAAGTAGTTCTAAGTTCTAGGGGACTGATGACCTCATAAGTTAAGTCCCGTAGTGCTTAGAGCCAGTCAATAAAACATGGACTCATCACTTCGAACCGGAATCAAAATGCCAGTACATAAAATAGCGACACATCTCCTCCGAATAAAAAGTTCATAGCCTCACCCTATATAGCGACGGTCTTCTGGGAGTCTGAAGGGTTATTCTGTTTGATGTCCGCCCTCACGGTTGAATGACCCACTGAACTGTATTGTGCTACAATCAGAAAATTAGAGAAACGACTTCAGCGTGTCTGTCGACACAAAAATGCAAACGAACTTATCCCTGGCGAGGCAAATGCCCCACACAAGTCTTGGCATCCAAGAGGAGCTCACAAAACTTCATTGGACTGTTGGCCCTCGTGCACCCTACAGCTCGAATCTAGCACCTTCGGACTCCCATCTGTTTGGCCCAATGAAGGATGCACTCCGAGGGAAGCAGTGCGTGGATGAGAGGGAGGTTATTGACGCAGCAAGGCGTCGGCTGCGACGTCGACCCGTGAGCATACAGGGCCTCCCAGTAAGGTGGAGTAACGCCGTAGCATCAAACTGAGATAATGTTGAAAAACAGGTTTTTGTAGCCAAAAGAAAAATGGCTCTAAGCACTGTGGGCCTTAACATCTGAGGTCATCAGTCCCCTAGACTTAGAACTACTTAAACCTAACTAACCTAAGAACATCACACACCATCCATGCCCGAGGCAGGATGCGAACCTGCGACCGTAGCAGCAGCGCGGTTCCGGACTGAATCGCCTAGAACCGCTAGGTCACAGGGGCCGGCTGTAGCCAAAAGATTGGGGAATGATATGATGTATTGTAATCCTGAATAACACCAACCAAAATGTGTTGCATTACTTACTAAATGTCCCTCTACTTTCAGGCAATTTGAACATCGGTTAGTCAAAGCTTCTTTTGGAGGTATAGAGGCACAAGAGGGACAGAACCAGAGTGGTAAGGATGAGAGACGTCCACATTTCCGTTGACTGATATTTATTCTTCATTTAAGACTTATAAACATACACGAAAATGAATATTAAGAACTGAAATCGGGTGGAAAGAGTGCATAAGTATTCATTGTCAGTTTTCTAGGTGCTCAAGGATTTATTAAAAATAAAATCTACAAAAGATATTACGAAAGCCGCTATTGGATTGAGGCAAGCGAGAGAGAGGAATAGTACTAACGAAGAGCGACAGTGGGGCACGATGGAGTCTTGTCTAGCCTGTACGGCGTAGCAATTTGCCGTGTCAATGCAGATGGCGGCTGGCGTTTGTCTTCCAGTGTCACGACTCGTGTAGATCATTTATGTGTCGTGAATAGGAATCGTCATAGTCGATTTTCAAGGACTCTCATCAACACTATGGCGTTACTCCTTTAGAGTCAGACTTCCACCAGCATGGCGCCCACCATGAGATCCTCGGTGATGTACACGGACGCTAAGTGTTGCCTGCTGCAGGACACCTTCAGAGCTGAGGCTCAGTGACCCTGCTCGGCCTTATTTAAAAGCCCGGGTCCGGCAATAAAATACTAGACAGATTAGGCACTGTCACCATAGAGGCTGTTCCTAAAAATAATGATGTTGTGTGACAAGCGAGTTCTGAAGCAGCCCTCCAGATGTTTTAGGATGCCATTACCTCGCTAGTCTTAGCCGCCAGCTATCTCCCACGAACGTATCCTTATGCCCCTGACGTCCTATTTCAAATTAAGGAACGTCTCTAACGGCCACGCCAAATTTGTGACGCCCAGTAGTTACAGATTGAAAGGCGTCGCAATAAAATTACCCTGTCCCAAAATTACTCCTGTACAGAGAGAAAGATATGTAATTTCTGTCCCACTCTCATCTTGAGGGCACACGGAAAATTAGGAACCGTGTTACCTTTACTTTTATTCATAGCTTAATATCACAACAAAATATATGTAGTATCATAAATGGTTGGAGAAGTTTTTTGTTTTTATTTATTTATTTTTTAGTGACCCGATTTTTCAATGGTGGTTGTTAGACTAGACTATATTTTGGTGACATGATCCATCACCCCTAGACGATTGATGCAAAGTCTTTGAAACTCCGTATATGTAAAAATATAAATCTTTACTCAAATATCCAATGGGGAGGGGCGGGGAAAAGGATTCATGACCTCCCCATTACTGACCGGTGGTATGCTGGTAAGCTGACACAGTACGCTCTAGCACTGCTACACGCAAGCCTTAGACTCAGGTTGAAGGAGTGCGGCGAGCCAATGTCTTTCCCAGTGCGACAACAATGCAGAAGTTATTTTCTTGGAAACGGCGAGATGAACTGGCCTCCTAATGATGTTATGAATGCTTGGTTAGTGTTTAGCGTCTCCTGCTTTGATGTACTGTTGCGGCCAGATCTGGTTTGTTGCATCAGTGTAATCTATTTTATATAAGCCTCTTATTGAAACTTTCTGGCAGATTAAAACTGTGTGCCACACCGAGACTCGAACTCGGGACCTTTGCCTTTCGCGGGCAAGTGCTTTCGCAGGAGAGCTTCTGTGAAGTTTGGAAGGTAGGAGACGAGGTACTGGCAGAAGTAAAGCTGTGAGGACGGGGCGTGAGTCTTGCTTGTGTAGCTCAGATGGTAGAGCACTTGCCCACGAAAGGCAAAGGTCCCGAGTTCGAGTCTCAGTCCGGCACACAGTTTTAATCTGCCAGGAAGTTTCATACCAGCGCACACTCCGCCGCAGAGTGAAAATCTCAGTCTGGAAGCCTCTTCTTCTCTGCAACTATGTTACTGCTAACAACATCCATATGATCCTTTTTAATATAATCAAGCTTTGGTCTACATCTACGACGCCCCCCTCACCCTTACACACTTCATTCCATTAACAAACTGACTACTTGTCGAAGCCCCAGGACGTGTCCTATATACTAATTCCTTCTTTCAGTCGTGACACAAATTTATTTTCTCACTTCGACTCAGTACTTCTTCATTAGTTGTCTGCAGCAGAACAAACACTCCCTGAAAAGGTAGTCGAATGATATAGCATTGTAGGGGAAGTACACAAATACACACGACAGGTTTACAAGCAGTATTACGTATTCTGGAGAAGTTGGTCACGAAGGCTGCGGTCGATTCAGTGTCAGATTACCATCACGGACGGCGCGTTTGACCCAGATGACGGCAGCGGAACGCATAGCGTAAACAACACGGCACGCTGCGGCGGTCCAATTCAGGGCACGCGAGCCATTTCTTGCTCCCTGGAAAACTGAAAACAGATCTGTGATACAAAAAATTTAACTGGCTACCAATTTCGTTTCATGTTTCTCGCCTCAATAAGAGAGAATTTCGCGTAGCTTAGAGGCATGGAACAGTCACTATTTCCGTGACGTTCCATCGCCGCAAATTCCAAGGAGCAGTGAAGGTAACGGGTCTGGGTGCCTACGTGCTCGAACTCAGGACCGACGCGGCAACGCCGCCGCAGAACCCCACCGTGACCTCAAAGCAGGAGCGGCGGTGCTGCGCCGCCGACCTCCTTCGGTTGCACTCCTCTTTCGCGCTTCTTTTTTAGTCAGCTTCTTTGTCAGACAGTTAATTAAAAACACTGTAAGACATGTATATTTCTATTGCCAAACCACAATTTATGAAAGATGTTTATATTTTATTAATAGGATTAAGTAGGAATAATTAATAGAATAATTAATATTTGTCATGTTGGAAATAATTGTGGTAGCAGAGAATGTCTGAACCAAAGTATTGTTGGCAATAGAGACCGCACATTGAAATATTTTTAAAAAGGGCGGGGGAGACAGCGTATAGATACATTTTAAGAAAAGAGCGGGAAAGACCGCGCATTGATACATTTTGTAATGGTAACAGGGATTGTCTGCACCAGAAAGCATTGTTGGCAGGAGAGACCGCACTTCAGCGTTCGTAGGAAGTCAGTAGTAAGCGAGAAGTAAAGCGAGTCGGTAGCAGGTCTGAAGCGAAAGGTTGAGAGGAGCGGTGTGCCTGCCAGCCACCAGCTATGATTTACAAGAGATTATAAACGGATGTACAGAGACATCAGCTAACTATTATCATAAGAGGAACTAATATTATTGAATTATTATTATTTTTTTGTTTTGTTTTGTTTTGAGAAACTCAAGACTACTGAAGGTGTTTGCGCAATGCTAGTTGTAAGATTATTGTGAAAAGTAAGTTCCATTTGAAAGTTTGTAATATCATTTCTTTCAGAATATAATTAATTTTTGCCAGCAATATTTCATTACTGATTATAATCCATCCCAAAAACCATCAACGTAAAACTTTGCAAAACGTAATAAATACAGCCACTTATTATGACAGCCCACCAGTAGCTAATATAGTAAAACAGAGTAAGTATATTCATGTCGCAGTTCGATGTAGCAGTCAGATGGCGATCTAATAACGGTAAAAAAGGTAAGGAACAGCTTTGGGTTATTGCAGATAACGACTGAGGGCCACGACGACGACACATTCTATGTTTCGTCGAAATAATCAGAAAATCACAATTTAAATTGTATGTGAAGATTGAGAAAGAGAATTAATTTCAAATGGAAGATTTCATTTGTTATTATTAAGCAAGAAACAGAAATCCGAAGGGAAGGTTTCATAGGTAATTCTAAAAGGGAAGATTGCGTAACAAAAGAAATATAGCGGAGACGGGGAGGTTTCAACAGAAATACCAACATTTTGAACTTCAGTGTATTTCCTCATTTAGTTGATACAAACGGACATGGCGAATATTATATCAGAGCAACAGGAGGCTGGAGATCTCGTTCATTGTCCCACGACGTAGAAAGGTCGGTAAGTTACGTTGTAGTGGACACAGAAGGCGCAATCCAACGGGGAGCATGATCGAGTGAAATCAGTTCGTTTGAATTATTCCGTGACGTTATTCGTACACAGTGTTTAGGAACTATCTCGGCAGGCAAGGAATGCAAGGAGTCGTAAATGAATACTTTCTTTGTGAATAGGTTGGCCTACCAATTCATCCCCTCTCCAATGCTTCCCCCCCAACCCCCCCCCCCTCTCTCTCTCTCTCTCTCTCTCTCTCTCTCTCTCTCTCTCTCTCCCTCTCTCTCTCGTTCACACACACACACATACACACACAATCACTCAAACACAATCACTCACACAACACTTTCCCGTATTATCGAGACGTGTGTGCTGTACTTTTTTCTGAAGTTGTAGTAATTTGCATTTGTATATTGTACTAAAGGGATTCATTATTTTGAGTCGCTGAAAGGATATAAAGCGGTGTCGTACTACCGAAGAAGTCACGTCTCTGAATCCTGATAGTGGAATTAATGTGAAAGGATGCGTCGGAGAGTTGGTGGAGAACAGCCCCTAACCATCTGTTCGTGCGCCAATAGATAGTCCAAACATGTACCGAGCTATGGTTAGCACAATAGACTCGTATTCGGGAGGACGATGGTTCAAACCCGCGTCCGCCCATCCTTGTTCAAATGGCTCTAAGCACTATGGGACTTAACATCTGAGGTCATTAGTCCCCTAGACTTAGAACTACTTAAACCTAACTAAGGACATCACACACACCCATGCCCGAGGCAGGATTTGAACCTGCGACCGTAGCGGTCTCGCGATTCCAGACTGCAGCGCCTAGAACCGCACGGCCACAACGGCCGGCCCGGCCATCCTGATTTAGGTTTTCCGTCATTTCCGTAAATCGCTTCGGGCAAATGCCGGGATGGTTCCTTTGAAAGGCCACAGCCGATTTACCTCCTCATCCTTCCCTAATCCTCTGTGACCGATGAACACGCTGTTTGGCCCCCTCATCGCAGACCAACCAGCATCTCCCTACCTCCTTTCTCTCCCCCTCTCCCCCCCTCTCTCTCTCTCTCTCTCTCTCTCTCTCTCTCTCTCTCTCTCTCTCTTTCCCAAACACGTCGAACATAGTGCCCAAAACTATGTTAACAGTGGTTACTTCATTAGATAGTGCATTTAGCTCGGTTCCCTTGCTTTCTTAGCTACAATGTGACAAAATACGAGGCTCTGTAAATATTGGTAATGGTTGGTTGATTTGAGGGAGAGGACCAAACAGCAAGGTCATCGGTCCCATCGGATTAGGGAAGGATAGGGGTTCCAAGTAGCCATCCCGGCATTTACCTGGAGTGATTTAGGGAAATCACGGAAAACGTAAATCAGAATGGTCGGACGCGACTTTGAACCGTCATCCTCTCGAAATATTGCTAATATTCTAGTTCTTCCTCTAGGAGAATTACTAATTACGTATTTTCAAAAATGGTTCAAATGGCTCTGAGCACTATGGGACTTAACATCTATGGTCATCAGTCCCCTAGAACTTAGAACTACTTAAACCTAACTAACCTAAGGACAGCACACAACACCCAGCCATCACGAGGCAGAGAAAATCCCTGACCCCGCCAGGAATCGAACCCGGGAACCCGGGCGTTGGAAGCGAGAACGCTACCGCACGACCAATTTACGTATTTTAAGAAACATAAAAAGCAACAGCCTCTGACAGCATGATTTTTAAAATGGATGATTGATGACATACCATGTAGTCAAAACCTTATCACATACGTGGTCTATGTGATGCTTAAAAAGTGTAGGGATATACAGTGCACTTTGCAGCCGATAATAGATCGTAATACCACATCATACGACGCGTTTTATTACAGAGGGAAATAAAATAAAGAATAGTACAATTGAACTTAATTTGTGCTGAAGTGATTTTGAGACATAATTCCCTGGTTGTACGGCGCGTTCCATAAGGTAAAGACTGAGCAAGACGTAGATATAGTTATTCAATAAAAAAACTTTCGAATAACACTGCGTAGAGACAAAAGCGCAGCTATTACGTCAGTGCATTAGTACGAAAAGCGAAAGGCACGGCTCAATGGAATAGTAGCATACTGTAAAAAGAGAGCTTCAAAAAAGGCTCCTAAGACGGGTTCAGTGATTATTCCTTGAACGTGCGGCATACATGTGCGTCAGACACTAGCGTAAGACGTCGAACACGGGCCTAATGTTGACAAACTTCTTCGACGGACACAAAAGTTTAAGAGTACAGGAAACCGTTCATTGGCAGGCGTACGAAGGAAAATGGCATTTAACCTCGCGAAAGCATGCTCAGAATATTGCAAGAGGCGTCTTTCAAGGCGGAAATAACGAGTATTCTACACTCTCTCTTCGTTTCTATTAGCTAATTACCATGATGATGAAATTATCGCAATAATAATTCGCACAGGGGCATACGAGCAATCATTCTTCTCCTGCTGCATGAAACAGGAAGAGAGCTTGATATTATGTACAGGGTGGATATGATTAAATTCTCCTACCTGGGCCAGTGCAGACGGAGAACTACTCACCGTATGGGTACACAACTTTATACGAATGTTGTTCAGACTGTGCGCTGAAAGATCAGGGTTGTTAGTGGTGTTAGTGTCATGACTTGAAGTTAGGCGCCGGTACTGGTACGGCGACGTAGGAGGAACTGAGACCCCAAGAACCAAGGACATGCAGTGTGAACGGCCCACGTTGCTGTGATCTGCTTCGCCAACGTTGAAACTTCTGTATTAAAATTCTTTTCTGCTTCTATTGCTGAATGAAATGGGAAGGTTCGAGTCCTCCCTCGGGCATGGGTGTGGTGTTTGTCCTTAGGATAGTTTAGGTTAAGTAGTGTGTAAGCTTAGGGACTGATGACCTTAGCAGTTAAGTTCCATAAGATTTCGCACACATTTTTTTTTTTTAATGAGAAGTTGAAGCTTCCACGTTATTTAATTCTGGAACAGCTGAGAACTGAACGTACTGAGCCTATTTTCTCTTTACTTATTCTTATCACGTCAACACTGACCCACAATATTCTAGCGCAACGCAATCTGACTGCTCAAATAAATTACAACCTGACTTCAAATAATTAATTCAAAAGAATGGCCCTGACTAAAAAGAAATCTTAACAATAAGCTATACATTTCATTAAGCACCTACCCCAGAAAAATCTTCATTACATGAACTAATGCAATACAGCGAGCGCCAATACTGCCAGCTAAATATAAGATTCTAACTACTGAAGGCACTAACTTCTAATGGGGATATGGCTAGCAAAGGAAAGATTTTGTTGCGGAGCAAACAATGTATTTACCTTAATAATGTGGCAACCAGTTCAAAAATCATATAACATATAAACGTCCGTGACATCCAGTTCCAAAAGATTGCATAATCATCGACAAATTACATTTCCATGACGGACACACGTCCAGATCGTCCGCTCGAGCTGACACTTCAAACCTCTAACCTCCATCACCTCTGGCTATTCTCTCCCCACATCCATCACTGCTGGCTGTTCACCTCCAAGTGCTTCCAACAGTACTTCCATCACTGCTGGCGACTAACTTCCATTTGCCCAACACTACTGGCGATTAACTTCCAACGAGTCCAACCAGCCACAGAGTCTCTTACAAAGAAAGCGCAGTCAGAGATCCAATGCAAGGCGCTACACCGCGCTGCCAACACAGAAGCAGCCCACTTAACAACGTGTGACTCCTGCTCTACGGGAGAGCGGTGCTTTGTACTCAACAGATTTGATGCACGATGGATTCCCACTTCACATTGCTCGAAACATATCCGGAAAAAACCGAACCACTGGCCGATTGTTCCAATCGTCGTGGTCACCTAAATCACCAGATTTGAATCCGAGTGATTTCTGTCTGTGGGGTTACCTGTAGGACGGGGTTTATCAATGAGTGATTAACAAACGCCGGAGGTTGAAGATGAGCGAAGCGAAGGACGTAGCCAGCATTCCATCTGAGATGTTTCGTACAGCAATAGATCAATCTCTAGCGCGGTTCCAGGTTGTCGTGGATGCAGTTGGTCGTCACGCTGAGCAATGTTTGTAATCTGGAATGAAAACATGCCACGCCATTAACAAATGCTACCCTCTCACGGGGAAATTAAAATGTGTTTCTTCCGATTGTCCTTATAAATGTTTCCACAAAGTTTCATTTTTCTACAACACTCGTTTTTCATGGCGGTCCTCTCAAGTAGCGAAGATTTTATCATAATCATCCTCTACTACGGCACGTATGGTCTCTGCCATACATTTTATGACGAATCGTACCCAATAGGTGCAGAAGTAGATGGGAGCAGGTCGTGTGCTGGTGTCCGATATTTGTTTCATTTCACTGACATTCGAAAACAACTCAAAAAAGCTCAGTAATATACTACATCACCTACCATAATTGGCCCCAATTAGTTTTTGATACATAATACTCAGGAAATCAGTCTACTTATGCGTTGCCATGAAACCGTCAAGCACATGCGAGATGCCTCTTGCGTTCCTATCAGTGGAGTTGGAGCGATAACAGTTCTTATATGGATTAGGAACTTAGATATTGACACGTAGTTAGTTTTATATGTATTTTTGTTTTTCTGTATTCTTGCTATATACATATACTAATGTTATATACCTGTATTTGTACACTGCAAGTGAGCTATACGAATAAATAAAATAAACCACGAAACCAGCATATGAATCTTAAATTACCAGCCATTGTTCATTTCTACATCTACATCTACATGACTACTCTGCAATTCACATTTAAGTGCTTGGCAGAGGGTTCGTCGAACCACAATCATACTATCTCTCTACCATTCCACTCCCGAACAGCGCGCGGGAAAAACGAACACCTAAACCTTTCTGTTCGAGCTCTGATTTCTCTTATTTTATTTTGATGATCATTCCTACCTATGTAGGTTGGGCTCAACAAAATATTTTCGCATTCGGAAGAGAAAGTTGGTGACTGAAATTTCGTAAATAGATCTCGCCGCGACGAAAAACGTCTTTGCTTTAATGACTTCCATCCCAACTCGCGTCATATCTGCCACACTCTCTCCCCTATTACGTGATAACACAAAACGAGCTGCCCTTTTTTGCACCCTTTCGATGTCCTCCGTCAATCCCACCTGGTAAGGATCCCACACCGCGCAGCAATATTCTAACAGAGGACGAACGAGTGTAGTGTAAGCTGTCTCTTTAGTGGACTTGTTGCATATTCTAAGTGTCCTGCCAATGAAACGCAACCTTTGGCTTGCCTTCCCCACAATATTATCTGTGTGTAGGCTAAAACTTTCGTCTTGGAAAAATATGTTCTAAAGTTTGGCTCTGAATGGCTGAAGTAGATGCAATAATCTTCCGGTTGCCCCGTGGCTTGGATACCACATTAATCTGTAATGTCACCGCAACTGGATGGCCGAGACTTTCCTTAGGTAAAAGGTGCCGAGAACGCACCTACAACAGCAATTTGCCTAGTTACATATTGCGTTGTTCAAGGCAAGCTTTGATTTGAACGATTTATTGTGCTAGATTTTAATTTCTGCGTGCATCAGAGGCAGTATCCGAGTTGTGTAAACCGTTTGAGATGAGGTACTCTTGCTTTCTGTTATTCGATCGGCGAGAAGTTTCAGCGCTAGTCGACACAGCTTTATGTATGTTATTTCGAAGACTTGCTTCTTTAATTTCACTTTCATTAAATAAGACGAAGGGAGCCCATTTCCATAACAGACGAACTTCGTTGCTCATGTGATATATTGCAACGTGTTTCTGTGTTACGATGCTGCAAACTTCGATATTGCCAGAGATTTCGCCTGCAGGATCGTTACTTCAAAACAATGAAACGAAGAACAGACGATATAATGAGAGAACAATGGTCAACAGCTGCAGAGCAGACGGGACGATCTCATTAAGATCAGCACAGCCAGCACCTGCCTGAATCAGTTTCTCTCATATCTGGCTGCGTCCGTTATTCGGTCTCATGAATGTTGTTCCAATTAACCCTTTATCTCGTTTATTTGACATAACTTTGTATGTTTTTTAGATGTTAATGCATTTGTGTTGACAGAATGATGATTGTAAAATAACAAAACGTTTGACTGTTTTGAAGGGAAATTATCTTCCATATTTGTTGTGTAAGGATACGAGGACGACGGCCGGAGTGGCCGTGCGGTTCTGGGCGCTACAGTCTGGAACCGAGCGACCGCTACGGTCGCAGGTTCGAATCCTGCCTCGGGCATGGATGTGTGTGATATCCTTAGCTTAGTTAGGTTTAATTAGTTCTAAGTTCTAGGCGACTGATGACCTCAGAAGTTCAGTCGCATAGTGCTCAGAGCCATTTGAACCATTTGATGCGAGGACGGTCAACCTAACAGCCGAACTCTTGTCAAAAGTAGCAAAAGAAATACGCGAAAGTAGGCGCTTCCGTCCGAAACGGTATCTAAAATATAAATTATTTTTTTCAAGTTTTGTGTATCACCATATCTGGGAACTGGCGTGAATGTAGATCCAAGGGGAGCAGCGAATGAATGAACAAACATTGCAGAACTTCTGAATAAAATGGTTTTGGCTATTAGCCTGCGTCATTGTAAAACAGTAAAGCAACTGTACTGCCGACGTTTCAACCGACTTGCTCCGGTTCGCTTTGGACGGGTCCTGAAGGGAACCGCAGCAAATTGGTCGAAACGTCGGCGATTTATTTGCTTAGGTGTTTTACAATGATGTGGCCTAAGAGCCAAAATAATTTTGTTCAAAATGACACTGGCCGTGGAAGTCTACGAACTGTAAGTAGCCCTGTTTAAAAGTTGGCAGCGCTATAGACTGTGTTAATATCGCTGACAGCGCTCTGCGCCCTCGGCAAGAGATCCTGTGGTTGGACGGACTAGCAGTTAGCGAGTTTATAGAGAAGTATATGGACAAGATATTCTTTGTGGAGGCTCTGTGTTCGTAAGACATGCACTGTAAAGTGAGACGCAAGGAAATGTAAAATGAGGATGGATCTTGTTGGTAATGTTTGGGTAGTGGAATCATTGAGAACTACGAGGGTAATCCCAAAAGTAAGGTCTCCTATTTTTTAATAAGTACATAGACCTGTTTATTTCTACAACGGTTTACATCAGTTTACAGCTTCAACATTTAGCTATTTTTCGACACAATCACCATTTCTGTCGATGCATTTTTGTAGATGCTGTGGCAGTTTTTGTATGCCCATGTCATACCAGCTCGCCGCCATGCTGTTCAGAAAGTTATGAACCTCTTCTTTCACCTCGTCGTCGGAGCTAAATCGCTTTCCGCCCAAATGTTCTTTTAACTTAGGGAACAGGTGATAGTTACTGGGCGCCAAGTCAGGACTATAGGGTGGGTGTTCGACTGAAACTGTTGCAGGAGAGCAACGGTTTGCCGAGCGGTGTGTGGGTGAGCTTTGTCATGGAGAATGTGTACGTACGCCCTTGCTCAACATTCCTCTTCTCCGGTTCTGAATTGCCCGTTTGAGTTTTTTAAGAGTCTCACGGTACCTGTCAGTGTTAATTGTGGTCCCAGCGACTCAGCTCCGACGATGAGGTAAAAGAGGAGGTTCATAACTTTCTGAACAGCATGGCGGCGAGCTGGAATGACATGGGCATACAAAAAACTGCCACAGCGTCTTCAAAAACGCATCGATAGAAATGGTGATTATGTCGAAAAATAGCTAAATAAGCTGTAAACTGATTTAAACCATTGTAGAAATAAACAGGTGTATGTACTGTACTTATAAAAAAATAGGAGACCTTATTTTTTGGATTACCCTCGTATATAATTTTTGGAACTGGATGTCACATGAATAAGGTAAAAGTTTCTAAATACTTTGTTTGCTCTTCAACAAAATCTTTCTTTTGCTAACCATATGCCACCTAGTAGTTAGTGTCTATAGTAGTTAGAATCTTTTTATTTAGCTGGCTGTAGTTGCTGTTTGCTGTAATTGCTGTAGTTCGTGTTATGAAGATTTTTTGTGAGGTAAGTGACTTATAAAGAGAATGGGGTTTCCACTATCGGGATTCGTGATTGAAATGGGTTCAGGCAATTAACGGATGTGGAGGTAGTTTCATATTTTTTGGATTTGTATTATTGTTAGGAATTCTTGCAATCCAGGGCCATTCTTTTGTGTTAATTATTGGAAGTCATGTTGTCAATGTATTGCAGTCAGATTGCGTTGTGCTTGTATATTGTGGGTAATAAATGAATAGGTTAAGCTAGAGTTGTAATTGTCAGGGAAAGTTCCGTAGGTCAGTGTTTAATAAAAAATATAATTAAAGACTTAGTTTCAGAACTTATATTCTTCTTCTTCGCGGATGGATCACTTAGGACCACGCGTAATCAACATTTGTTGGCCTTCCTTTTCGCCCTGTATTCCTTCATACGCAACGAATGGTCTAGTTTTCGTTGCGAGGACCACATATGTCGGTTAGTTTTTCTCTCTTCTTCCTCAAGAACCCGTGTGTTTGTGATTTTTCTGATTTTATTTCTGTCATGTAGATTTGGAGACCCTAATTCTCTCAGGTCTTTTTCCGTCTGTTTGTACCAGTTCGGTCTCATAGTTTTGTTCTTTAAAAATGTATGGATTTTGTGCGTTAACCTGTTTGAGTCCATTCTTTCTAAATGCCCCATGAATTGGATTCTTCTCATGCGCATTGTGTCTGTTATTTTGGAGATATTTTTATATATTTCTGCATTTGGTTTTGGATAATGCACACCATCTTTTGTTCTTGGTCCTATGATTTTCCTCATTATTTTACGTTCTTTCACTTCTAATTCCCCTTTTAGTGTTCTGTGTTGAAGATTCAGTGTCTCAGATGCATAGAGAGCTTCGGGTTTATTTACTGTTGTGTAGTGTCGTATTTTTCAGTTCCACGAGTGACTCATTTTGTTGTAAACGTTTTTTGTTAACTGAAATGCCGTCTCCATTTTCTGGACTCTTGATTTGACAGATTTCTTTTCATTACAATTTTCTGCAATGCATTCACCTAAATATTTAAATTCTTTTACTCGAGAGATGTAGAATAGTTATTACCAATTTGGAGATCATAAGGTGCATCTTTGATGTCAGTCATATATTTTGTTTTTTTCAAATGAAATTTCTAATGCTACTTTTGCTGCCTGCTCTTGTAATAATTCTAGCTGTTTCTGTGCATCGGTAATGTCTTGGGCTTTCAGTGCCATGTCGTTAGAAAATGCTAAACAGTCTAATTCTATGGGCTTACGTTTTGCCCCCGTCTGTGTGCTGGTGCACCTGCTTTTCTCCGTTCTCGAACAACTGTTTCAAGAGCATAATTGAAGATCACTGGGGACAGTCCATCCCCTTGTCGTACTCCTGTGTCTGTTTCAGATTCTGTGCTCAATTCTCCCATAAATTTCACTATGGATTTGGCCTCCGTGAGTGTTTCTTTTAGATATTTGTTGTCTTTTACTCTAGTCCAAATTCTGCTAACACTTCAAAAAGGGATTCTCGGTCTATACTTATATTATGTGAAATGGACGTAAAAGAATAATATTGGGGATAGTCTGCACATTTTTGCACATCTGTAAATCAAAATCTGCTGCTGAACAATACTGACTACCCTGTTGCTCCTCCCCACGCACTGTGACACGTTTGCTGTCGTCCTCGGTTAGCTGTGCACAGTGTGGTTGAGGCGCTACCGCTTCAGCCTATGCCGGCAGTTCTCGTATGACAGGCCTCCCGAGGTCCTTCGAACTCCGTGGTTTCGCCGTCCCCCAACCACTTTCCTAGGCCCTCAGTACAGCAGTGTGACGACAGCTGACCAGTTTTCGCCGTTTTGCGAGACGTGTGTTTCCAGGCGCCAGTCATAACGATATGTCGTTCAGCACAGCGGAAAAATAGCCAAATTTTACTTGATGACTTGTTTCGGGTGGGAATCCATTTTCATATCATCATACAGGGCAGTAAACCAAAATTACAATCACATACAATACAAGATGTTACCGAATTATAAGGGGCACGTCAAAACGTATCGTTTCAAGATAAACATACCAGCTAACCAGCCGGCCGCGGTGGTCTCGCGGTTCTAGGCGCTCAGTCCGGAACCGCGCGACTGCTACGGTCGCAGGTTCGAATCCTGCCTCGGGCATGGATGTGTGTGATGTCCTTAGGTTAGTTAGGTTTAAGTAGTTCTAAGTTCTAGGGGACTGATGACCACAGATGTTAAGTCCCATAGTGCTTAGAGCCATTTGAACCAGATAAACAAAAAGATATTTCCCAAAACATAAAAATCATGTCAAGATGACAAACATATACGTATAACAAAGCGCAAATGAACAGGTAGAGCATACAGATAATTCATAGTCTTTTCCTCCCGCTGCCGTAAGGAGTGCTGTATCAGGGTATAAAAGAACGTAAATATATTTTTTAATGGCTAATAGTCGTTTTGGTCCAATTTTAATAAGTTTGTTTTATCACTAATAATTATAAATTACTTATGTTCTTGCCATTCTCCAACTCATCGGATCAATTATGTAACAACAAAAAAATGGCAGTTTTAGAACTTTGCCTCCTCTTACATAACTTTGTGCGGACGCCCCTGTCTGGGACTATTTGTAATACCGACTGAAACGTAGTCATTAACATCCCCGCAATTTGTTAGCTCCAGGGAACCCAGTCGTTAAGGAGTAGCTTATGACACATCTGAAGAAATTGCCGACTCTCTTCCATGCTGGACCTGGAGATGACCAGTTCTTTTGTGCAGTGTACTTATGATGGTGCAATATAGAGGCAAAATGTAACACTGGTGCACTTATTCTTCTCTGTATTTCCTCTGGCTTAGGCTAAGCTCCAAAGCAACACGCGCTGACGCATGCAATCACGCGGTCGAAATTTAAAAGGGTTCAGATAAGTACTAAAGCGCGTTAAATCATTGCCGCTATTCCGCGTAGCCTTTTCCGGTGTTAGATATCTTGTAAGCGGATGTTCAGTGGCGGAGCTACACTATTAATATGAAACTGGAAACTAGACTGTTATAATTCGACAAATATGTGAATTTAGCTGGATGAAATTGGGATATTGTCGTGCTAACATCACATGAAAAAAATGGATTGAAATACCGGTATCTCAAGGATTTGAACAGAGCGCAATGTTTCCTCTTTGCACCGAAGCTCTCGATGGTAAACATATGAGGATGCAAAATCCAGAACATTAAAGAACCTTATGCTTATAGACATCTTGTTCTCTAGTGCTGTCGGCACTATGTGACTCTTCGCTTTCTCTGAGTGGACATTCACGCTTACGGAATTTTTAGAGATTTCGTTCGACGTGAAAAAATCTTCGGATGTATGAAAAAACAACCTTTAACAGAAAACCGCAAGACGGCATTTCCTCACGTGAGTGTAGTTGATGGCCCATTTAGGCTGATGGAAAATTTAATGAGAACCTACAGCGGAAGGAAGATATTTAAATGTCAGCTAACTTTAGCAGGTAGGTATGTTGAGTGTACTTATGGTACAGCGCGTAATAAGAGACAAATCATGTGACAGCGTTACGCACGTGTACAAAAGGAGGTGGTATCGCGTACACAAGATACAAGTTGTCATTTGCACTGAGAAGATTTATGTTCAAAAAATGGCTCTGAGCACTATGGGACTTAACTGCTGTGGTCATCAGTTCTCTAGAACTTAGAACTACTTAAACCTAACTAACCAAAGGACATCACACACATCCATGCCCGAGGCAGGATTCGAACCTGCGACCGTAGCAGTCGCGCGGTTCCGGACTGAGCGCCTAGAACCGCTAGACCACCGCGAACGATTTATGTGAAAAGGTTTCTGCCGCGATTGTGGCCAGGTAACGGAAATTAACAAACTTTGAATGGTAGCTAGATTAGACGCATGGGACATTCCATTTCGGAAATTGTTAGCGAATTCAGTATTCCAAGATCCACAGAGTCAAGAGTATGTCGAGAATACCAAATTTCAGGCATTACTTTTCACCACGGACGACCGAGACAGCAGCGTTTGCGCAGAGTTGTCCGTGCTAGCACATAAGCAACACAGCGTGAAGTAATCGCAGAAATCAATGTGGGACGTACTGTATGACGAACGTATCCGCTAGGTCACAGCGGCGATATCTGGCGTTAATGGGCTATGGCGGCGGACGACCGACGCGAGTGCCTTTGTTAACAGGACATCGCCTGTCGCGCCTCTGCTGGGTTCGTGACAATATCGGTTGGATCCTAGACGAATGGGAAACAGTGACCTGGTCAAATGAGTCCCGAGTTCACTTGGCAAGAGCTGATGGTAGGGTTTGAGTGCGGGGAAGACCCAATGAAGCCACGGGCACAAGTTCTCAACAAGGCACTGTGAAAACTGGTTGTAGGTCCATATTGGTGTGGGCTGTGTTTACATGGCATGGACTAGGTAGACTGGTCCAACTGAATCGATCACTGACTGGAAATGGTATGTTCGACTACTTGTTCCCAAACAACGACGAATTTTTATGGATGACAATGTGCCATGTTACTGGGAGACACCTCTTCGCGATTGGTTTGAAGAACACTGTGGGCAGTTCGAGCGAATGATTTGGCCAACCAAATTGGCCGACATGAATCCCTTCGAATATTTCTGGAATAAAATCGAGAGGACAGTTCGTGCAAAAATTCCTGCACCCGCAACACTTCCACAATTAAAGACGTTTATAGATGTAGTATGGCTCAATACTTGTGCAGGGGCTTCCAACGACTTGAGTGCATGCCACGTCGATGTTGCTGCACTACGCCGGACAATAGCAGATCCGACGCGATATTAGAAGGTACGCCATGACTTTTGCCACCTCAGTGTACATTGCCCATTACTTGTGGATTGAACCGAACACATTGTAACACAGATTACAGTACAACTTTGTTCGAATGAGTGAGGGATTTATACACGAAGACATCTCACAAGTATAAATATACAACTGACTTCACTATCGGACAACTATTTTGTTAATGTGGGTATACTTCAACATGCAGATGATGTGACACGAAGGAAAATGTCATGTTAGTGATAAAGTTTTACTTATCTATAGTTTTCCTTTTTTTAGTGATTTCCTTGGCAGAACACGGAAACCAATTCTTCCCAAAATAGCCGGCTCATATTCCAACGCACTATTGCAAAATGCTCGCTTACGGTTTTACTCATTTTTCGCAACGTCCATCAAAGGAAAAATAACATAAATACACAGAAAATACACCTGGCCACGACGAAAACACGCGATCACACAGGCGCCATCTGTCTTTTTAACAGCACGTCAACGCGCGTTTGTCTGCGTCTACAGACTTTTTGCGTAAACGCTGCGTTAACGCTCTCTCATTTGATCGGTTGTAAGTTGAATGTTTAAAGGTAGGGTTCGAAAACGCTCCTCAAATTTCTCGTCATGTGGACGTAGCCCTAACGTCAGCCTGGTAAAGGTGGGAACAACGTACCAGTAGAAAACAATACCGCTATTTTAGATCCGAATTGACTGTACTTTTCAGCGTTCGTTTAGTCTCGGTTGTAACAGGTTTTTTTTTTTTTCATTTTTACTAACAACTGAATTAAAAGTGTGCCGTATGAATATGCTGCTGCAACATAGGTAATTTTTTTTAGTTTTTAAATAAAACTTTTTTATAAACGTGTAATGTTTGTTCGTAGAGTTTTGTTTGCTTTGAAATATTGGGTTATTATAGACAATGTGGAAAGCGACCAGCGCAGGTTTTATAAGAACGGCGACATTCAGAACCTAGCAACTAACACATGACATAAGAATCGGTACATCATTGCTAAACAATAATGTACCTGTTGCCATGTGTTGTAACCTATTAGACGGAATGATTACAAGTGCAGTGTGCAAGACTTAACCACACCTAGTTTGTACGATACTTTCTCGTTGTCGTCCTCGTAGATCGGTTATATTGCAGAAAGGTACCATTCCAAGTCTGGGAGTGTATTAGTACGTGTGGTAGTTATTAAGTACAATGCTCCATTTGCCTTAAAAAATAGGAGGACGGGCAAGAAGGGTGCGACATCATATAAGAAGAAAACATTCATAATATTATTTACATGAGAAGATGAATTTGATTGATGAACCTATAATCTTTGAACATATCCTGAGCACAAACTTAAATAGGTATATTGAAAGAATGACCTCCTCAGTGCCACCCAGCATAGATTTCGAAAATATCGATCACGTGAAACCCAATTCGCACTTTTCTCACATAATACACTAAATGCTGTGTATTAAGGCAACCATGTAGATGCAGTACTTGTATTTCTTGATTTCCGGAAAGCATTTGACTCAGTACCGCACCTAAACTTGTTAAAATTACGATCATATGGGGTATCAAGTGAAATTTGTGACTGGATTGTGAACTTTTTTGGTAGAAAGAACACAGCAATTATCTTGGGCGGAGAGTCGTCGTCGTATGTAGAAGTAACTTCGGGTGTGCCCCAGGGAAGTGTGTTGGGACCCTTGCTGTTCATGTTGCATATTAATGACCTTGCAGGCAATATTAATAGAAAAATTAGACTTTTTACAGATTCTGCATTTATTTATGTTGAAGTAGTCTCTGAAAGAAGCTGCATAACTATTTAGTCGATCTTGATAAGATTTCGAAGTGGTGCGAAGATTGGCAACTTGCCTTAAATGTTCAGAAATGTAAAACTAAAAAAGAATGTAGTATACTATGACTATAATAACAGTGAGTCACTGTTGGAATCTGCCAATACCTGGGGTAACACTTTCTAGGAATATGAACTGGAATGGTCACATAGGTTCAGTCGCAGGTAAAGCAGGTGGTAGACTTCGGTTTGTTGGTAGAATACTGGGGAAGTGCAGTCAGTCTTCTACTAAGGAGACTGCTTACAAGTCACTTGGGCGACCCATTCTAGAGTATTGCTCAAGTGTGTGGGACCAGTACCAGAGAGAACTAACATGGAGTATTGAACGTATACAGAGAAGGGCAGCACGAATGGTCACAGGTTTGCTTAATCCGTGGGAGAGTATCACTGATGCTAAAGGAACTGAAGTGGAAGACTCTTGATATAACAAAAGTAAACTATCTCGAGAAAGTCTACTAACGAAATTTCAAGAACCGGCCTTAAATGAGCTGCAGGAATGTACTACAAGCCCCTACTCACATAGGGATCGTGAGGATAAGATTAGAATAATTACTGCAAGCACAGAGGTATCCAAACAATTATTCTTCCCGTGTTCCATACATGAATGGAACAGGAAGAAATCCTAATAACTGGTACAATGGAACTTACCCTCTGCCATGCTCCTCACGGTGGTTTGCAGAGCATAGATGTAGATAATTTTATTGACATGACTTGGGATAAGAACTGGACCCTTAATTTTGTGATTGCTTCTGGAAGAAAAATTGATATCATGATGCAAGAAATTCATCAACTTGTGACCTTTGTCACTCGTTGTCTTCGTTCCTTTCCTTCACCTTCGCCGTCTTTGTTGGAGGCACTGGGACCGATTTCTGCCCTTGTAATTTTTTCCTCCTATCTATGTAATTATGTAGTTATGTAGTTCTCAATTCGTTCGAGCAATCAATCATTCATAATAGGAAACAAAGTCATAACTCAGTCACTCAAAATGATTCAGAAATTTTATATGTTAGAATGAAATCAGGCGATGATTCTTCTTCTTTGCAGGCTCGTGCTTTGCGGCAGTCTGCTAATCTGCACAAATAAAATGCCTCGTATTTTTGGGAGCGTTGTATAATCAGTCGGGAAACCTCAGATCAAGCGGATATTTGGCTTTGATGAAGTTTAACCTTCAGAAGAAGTAATGGAGCTCTTGGATTATTAAATGCTGGTTCGTATCCAGTCTTTCGGAAGTTCCCTTCTGATTAACAACTGCGCAATATATCGATGAATATCATTAATTCTCAAATGTCAAATAATGTAAATTGTTACACACCTTTTGTATGAAGGAGCAATGTATATATATATTTCCCTTTTAATCGTACAATTTCGTATCAATATTCAGATTACAATTCTTCAAACAATGTTCAGGCTAATCGGCACGAAGGCAATCTCGGAAGCTTTTTTCTAACAACCACCAGAGAGAGTACTACAAAGAATAATTATGCGCTCATGGCATAGCTATTGTATGAAACTACTTAGGGCATGGATTCTGCGAGTATGAAGATAGAAAATTAGTAAACGTCATTCAAGGGTAGAATTGTATCAGAATAATTTATCGAATATAAAGAGATATTACACCCTTATCGATTAAGATCTCCTACTCCATAACCTTCATTAGAAATTTGGAGTCTTTGAAGTATACGTTAATTACTGGAAGTAATGTCAATAAAAAACCGAAAATCGGTTATTTCATAAACCGATTGCTTTGAGCGGTTTTAACAGTCAGGTTAAACTACAGGCAAAAAAAAAAAAAAACCGGTGTAACCGAACCGGTAGTTTCAGTAATAACCGCCATCCCTACAGCATGTATGCTGTTTAGATTGTTGTGTTAGACCAGGGCTTCCCAACCTTTTCAGCTGTCAGACCCCTTTTACAGTCGAAAATCCATGGCGGACCCCTAGTCAGCCAAGAGCACAGTAAATTTAAATTTCAGAGCGAAACCCTTGGGAACTGAAAGCTTCTAAATGGAAGTGCCATGTTCCCAATGACCCCCCCTCCCCCTCCCCCGAAGTATCAATAGTCTTTGGAGCTTCTTGTGATTGTTCTTCCGTTGGTCGTCCTCCCTCCTCATTCATTTCAACTGGAAACTTCCCTTGTTGTGAAGGTGATGGAGAAACCGCACCCTTCCTCAGTGATCCTGACTTCAGCCTCGGATCCATGTTAGAAGTAATAAACTGGTCAAAAATCGACTTATGAAATAGGTAGTGCACTAACAAAGCAAGTTTAACATTTAACGATGCCTGGGCCGCATACGTGCCACCGAGCGCTGTGATTGGTCGACAAAGCTCGCTCCGCGCATGCGTAAAAGGTTTCAGCGCTTCTAGAGCCGTGAGCCGGGGCACAAACGACCCCCGTACTGTTGCGAAACAGTCGATCAGAGAAGCCGCATTCTCCGGCACTAAACTGTGTATGCGTTCTCACTTAGGAACCGCAAAGGCTGCTTGGGAATACGACCTGAAGTAATAGTACATATGATTTTCACACGAAAAAAAAATAGTGATGAATTTGATTTTCACATTTTTATTCCATAATTTTACTCATTATTTTACACGACTTGGTGAAAGGTGGCTGCGGACCCCTTAGAAAGAGCCGGCGGACCCCTACGGGGTCCGCGGACCACACGTTGGGAAGCCCTGTGTTAGACCATTGTCGGAAACAAGCGACACTGGTTTGGATCGAACTACCAATACGAAAGCTGAGCATCGAGCGACGCCGTATATTGGAGTGCAGACAGGCAGGAGAAATTATAGGGTGCGTGCTGCAAGCGGTGCCGCTGGCTGGCTCGCACTTAGTATGCGGAGGGCGACGC
Source organism: Schistocerca nitens (assembly GCF_023898315.1). Classification (NCBI taxonomy): domain Eukaryota; kingdom Metazoa; phylum Arthropoda; class Insecta; order Orthoptera; family Acrididae; genus Schistocerca; species Schistocerca nitens. The sequence continues at coordinate 282,858,395 of NC_064620.1, forward strand.
GACGTGGCAGCGACGCGAACTCCCACGCACGGCCCGCCGGCTCCCGGAATAGCGCTGACTTCAGCCGCCGCGGCGCCGCTGCTGCCACCTGCCGGCGGACGCGAAACTGGGCCGCGCCGCACCAGCTGACGCGCGGCGGTCGGTGGCGGGGCTCGCAATTAATAAAGACCGGCTGCAGGTCAAGGCGGCGCGGGACTGACCACTAACACTCCGGCGTTACGCTGCCCGACCGCTGGTCTTCCGACAACCGTAGTCGTCTCTTCTGGGTGTCTCAAACGTTTTCGGTCAAATTCAAACAGATGATAGTGGGTCCACAACCTATTTTATTGAGATAGGGAACCAATGGTCGGAAATGCATACTTCTTCCGTTATAAACATGTACAGTGTACATTTCATAACAATAAAGTAGCTCATAGTAACTGTTAAAAGCGAAGCGACGGCCGCTAGTCTCAATGCATGTATTACAATGCCGCTTGCCGGCCGGAGTGGCCGAGCGGTTCTAGGCGCTACAGTCTGGAACCGCGCGACCGCTGCGGTCGCAGGTTCGAATGCTGCCTCGGGCATGGATGTGTGTGATGTCCTTAGGTTAGTTAGGCTTAAGTAGTTCTAAGTTCTAGAAGAAGTTAAATCCCATAGTACTCAGAGCCATTTGAACCATTTTTGAACAACGCCGCTCTCGCTAAGATCCCTGGTGTCTCTTGTGCACTGGAACAGGCAATAGGCGATAAACAGCTTACACCTCTGACTACCGAACAGACATATTACACTACTGGCCATTAAAATTGCTACACCAAGAAGAAATGCAGACGACAAACGGGTATTCATTGGTATTGGTTAAAAACAGTCTTGGTTGCACTTTTAGTTTTTTATTTTTCAACGACGTGTTTCGCCTTATTTAGGCATCTTCAGGTTGAAAAATAAAAAACTAAAATTGCAACCAACACTGTTTTTAACCAGTACTGTTAACCACTGGTTTTGCTGTGTGCCACATACGGACAAATATATGATACTAGAACTGAAATGTGACTACATTTTCACGCAATTTGGGTGCATAGATCCTGAGAAATCAGTACCCAGAACAACCACCTCTGGCCGTAATAACGGCCTTGATACGCCTGGGCACTGAGTGAAACAGAGCTTGGATGGCGTGTACAGGTACAGCTGCCCATGCAGCTTCAACACGATACCACAGTTCATCAAGAGTAGTGACTGGCGTACTGTGACGAGCCAGTTGCTCGGCCACCATTGACCAGACGTTTTCAATTGGTGAGAGATCTGGAGAATGTGCTGGCCAGGACAGCAGTCGAACATTTTCTGTATCCAGAAAGGCCCGTACAGGACCTGCAAAGGGCGGTCGTGCATTCTCCTGCTGAAATGTAGGGTTTCGCACAGATCGAATGAAGGGTAGAGGCACGGGTCGTAACACATCTGAAATGTAACGCCCACTGTTCAAAGTGCCGCCAATGCGAACAAGAGATGACCGAAACGTGTAACCAGTGGCACCCCATACCATCACGCCGGGTGACACGCCAGTATGGCGATGACGAATACACGCTTCCAATGTGCGTTCACCGCGATGTCGCCAAACAAGGATGTGACCATCATGATGCTGTAAACAGAACCTGGATTCATCCGAAAAAATAACGTTTTGCCATTCGTGCACCCAGTTTCGTCGTTGATTACACCATCGCAGGCCCTCCTGTCTGTGATGCAGCGTCAAGGGTAACCGCAGCCACGGTCTCCGAGCTGATAGTCCATGCTGCTGCAAACGTCGTCGAACTGTTCGTGCAGATGGCTATTGTCTTGCAAACGTCTCCATCTGTTGACTCAGGGATCGGGACGTGGCTGCACGATCCGTTACAGCCATACGGATAAGATGCCTGTCATCTCGACTCGAGGTCGTAGGGATCCAGCACGGCATTCCGTATTACCCTCCTGAACCGACAGATTCCATATTCTGCTAACAGTCATAGGATCTCGACCAACGCGAGCAGCAATGTCGCGATACGATAAACCGCAATCGCGATTGGCTACAATCCGACCTTTATCAAAGTGGGAAACGTGATGGTACGCATTTCTCCACCTTACACGAGGCATCTCAACAACTTTCACCAAGAAACGCCGGTAACTGCTGTTTGTGTATGAGAAATCGGTTGGAAACGTTCCTCATGTCAGCACGTTGTAGGTGACGCGACAGGGGCCAACCTTGTGTGAATGCTGTGAAAAGCTAATCATTTGCATATCACAGCATCTTCTTCCTATCGGTTAAATTTTGCGTCTGTAGCACGTCATCTTCGTGGTGTAGCAATTTTAATGGTCAGTAGTGTACATACAGCTTACCTGCTTACCTCACAGCACTTGTGTTACGCGACGACCGCATGCATCGCACCGGCGCATTAACCTGTGCCCCACGCACACCACTATCCCTGCTGTCAGTTGTCCTTTGCATCAGACAGCTCGTGACGTGTTCATGGTGAGCTACTCGTCACGAGAATTGGCAGACACGCATTTAATATTCACTGTGATGACAGAAGTCGTGGGATAGTATCTAACATCTTTTGCCCGGCATCGTGCAGCAGCTGGATGTGGCATGGACTCAACAAGTCGTTTGAAGTCGCCTGCAGGAATACTGAGCCGTGCTGCCTCTTTCTTGTTTTGACTCGTCAGTCTACTGACTGTTTTGATGCGGCCCGCCACGAATTCCTCTCCTGTGCCAACCTCTTCGTCTCAGAGTAACACTTGCAACCTACGTCCTCACTTATTTGCTGGATCCATTCCAATCTCTGTCTTCCTCTACAGTTCTTACCCTCTGCAGCTCCCTCTAGTACTCTAAGAAGTTACTCCCTGACACTTTAACAGACGTCGTACCATCCTGACCCTTCTTTTTGTGAGCGTTTTCCATATATTTATTCCCTCTCCCATTTTACGGAGAACCTCTTCGTTCCATAACCCATCAGTCCAACTTATTTTCAACATTCTTCTGTCGCACCACATCTCAAGTGCTTTGATTCCCTTCTGTTCCGGTTTTCCCACAGTCCATGTTACACTACCATATAGTGCTGTGCTCCAAACGTACATTCTCAGAAATTTCTTTCTCAAATAAAGTCCTATGTTTGATATTTCGCTTGGCCAGGAATTCCTTTTTTGCCAGTGCTTGGTCTGCTTTTCATATCCACCTTGCACCGTCCGTCATTGGTTATTTTGCTGCCTAGGTAGCAGAATTCCTTAAGGGGGGACGTTGATGAAAAAATGCGCCAACTCCACAGTTTCGGTGGTATGGCAATGAAATTTTGTATCACACTTTACACGAAAGTAACATATTTACATATAAAAGCCTTTTATTATATATATTCAACTTTTTTTGAATAAAATTTGAAGTTTAATTTTCAAAAAATAATGTATGTTCCTTTTTCTCAGAAAGTATTCAAGACATTTCTACAAAAATTTCTCTGCTTCATCTCTTTACATGTTGTAAGCTTCTCTCATGAGGTTTTTGGAATAGGTCAAATAGAATTTTCATAATTTTTTAATTATAATTCCACAAGTACAATTTTAAATTCATGCAAAATTCCAAGCACTTTGTCCCATATCTCAGCTTTCAATCAGAATTTCAAGAAACGCAATTTAAAGTTCAACCTAACTTTTTTCCTTATGTCACTTCTTCAGAAGGCACCACTTTTGTACTCTGGGTCGTCTTTCCCTTAAAGGCCTCTCTTATGATTTCTTGTTGTCGTTCTTCTTTCCTTTACCAGGTCCTCAACTGACTTTTCAGCTATAAATCTATTTTTCTCAGGATGTCTTGAGTAAAATTTCCTATCTTGAAGCCCATTCTTTCTAATACCTTCATCCTCCTGACGTTCCCATCATTAAATACAATAACTGCATCATAAGCTGCAATTCTTGCAACTGTAGGAGATGAAAATGTGTTTTTAAGGCATCGTTTCCATATGAGTGAATTTATTCGGATTTTGGGCTTTGCCATGAACACACTTTTTGAAAAGTGCAGGATGGGCCAGAAACCGGCAAGTGCGATAGACAAGCTCCAGGATACAATTTGGAAACCTCTCCTTGTGAATGTAGGGGTTGTTATCCCCGCTCCTTGTGAATGTAGGGGTTGTTATCCCTCTGAACTTCGCGTGGCAGGGAGGCCGCGTCACACTTTTAATTAATTTTCAGGCACTTCGGGTGCGATATCAACATTGAAACTTTGAGAACTTATTGTCCATGAGTTGTACTAACAAATAAAAAATAAATCGAAAATTGACATTTTTGGTCAATTTTACCAACGTCCTCCCTTATGTTCATCTACATCGTGATCGATTTACTGTCAATCGATATTCTGTACTCATTAGAGTGTTCATTCCATTCAGCAAATCCAGTAATTCCTCTTCACTTTCATTAAGAAAATCAATGTCATCAGCGAATCTTATCAGAGATAAAACTGCCTCTATAGTCGTCCATAATTGCGAAAGCGCTGCCGGTGCAGGATTTTGTGCACGAACTGACCTCTCGATTATGTCTCATAAATGTTCGATGGGATTCATGTCGGGCGATCTGGCTTGCCAAATCATTCAGTCGAATTTTCCAGGTTGTTCTTCAAACCAATCGCAAGCAATTGTGCCCCGGTAATATGGTGCTTTGTCATCCATGAAAACTCCATCGTTATTTAAGCACGTGAAGTCCATGAATGGCTGCAAATGGTGTCCATGTAGCGGCGCTTAAGAATTTCCAGTTAATGATTGGATCAGCTGAACCAGAAGGATCAGTCCATTCCAGGTGACCACAGCATACAAAATTATGGACCTACCATCATTTTGCACAGTGTCTTGTTTGCAACTTGGGCCCGTGGCTGCGTGGGGTGTGCGCAACACTCGAACTCTACCATCAGCTCTTACCAACTGAAATCGGGACTCATCTGACCAGTCCACAGTTTTCCCGTCGTCTAGGGTCCAACCGATATTGGCACGAGCTCAAGAGAGGCGCTGCAGGCGATGTCGTGCTGTTAACCAAGACACTCGCATCTGTCATCTGCTGTCATAGCCCATTAACTCCAAATTTCGCCGCACTGTCCTATCGGATGCATTCGTTTTCTATGGTTATTTCACGCAGTGTTGCTAGCACTGGCAACCCTACGCAAACGCCGCTGCTCTCAGTCGTTAAGTGAAGGCCGTCGGCCACTGCGCTGCCCGTGGTGAGGGGCAGTGGCTGAACTTTGGTATTCTCGGCACACACTTGACCTTGTCGATCTCGCAATACTAAATTTCCTAACGACATCCGCGTTCAAAATATGTTAACTCCAGTTGTGCGACCATAATCACGTCGGAAACCTTTTCACGTGAATCGCCTGGGTACAATGACAGCTCCCCCAATGCACTGCCCTCTTATACCTTGTGTAAGAGATACTACCGCCATCTCTGTATGTGCATATCGTTATCCCAAGGCTTTGCATCTCAGCATATAGTTCGGCCGGATGTAGTGCCCGTATTTACAAAGAACGTTTTCCGAACGGGCGACATCCTAATTAGAAGAACTCTCTGTGGATACTGACTTATGGGAGACGGGGTCGTTCACGCCACAGAGCCGGCCAAGGTAACCGACGCGTCTGAACACCAGACTTTTAGGAGATGGTACTGGATCGCGTACCACCGCCCAGCAATAAGCACCTGTCATCTTGCCCTTGAAACGCACACTTTGAAGGCTACAGCGTGGAGAGTGCTGGTGGACCACTATCATTAAAACGTATGCAAGCAATGGCTTCAACAGATTTTGAGCTCCGCGTTCACTTCTGTCAATGGATTGGCCATCGCAGTGCTGTAGCGCCGAACTTCGTACAGTTCACGGACGAGGCCTCATTCACCCGTAACAATGTACGCAACAGTTATGTTTGGATGAGGACAATCCCCACACCACCTACATCGGTGGCCACCAGCAACTATTGTCTGTCAACGTATGTACGGCCAGTCTCCAATAGGACCCTATATTCTGCCTCTCCGTTTGATTGCTCCACAATCTGTAGTGTTTCTTGGAGTTCTGCTGCCCTGTATCCCTTCTTGTCCTCGAAAGGATGTGGTTTCGACATGAAAGTACACCCCTCTTCGATGTTACGTCCGAGAGCACCTGAACAACATTACCCTCATCGTTGAATTGGAAGGGGAGGTCCTGTCTCGTTGCCGTATGTCAAACCTCTGGACGTTTTTCTGGGGTTACTTCAAGACGTTGGTGTATGAACCTCTGGGCGTTTTTCTGGGGTTATTTCAAGACATTGGTGTATGAAAGCCCGGTTGAAACGGATGAAGATCTGCTTGCTACCATCCAAGCTGCCTGTCTCCTGGTACAAAAGACACCAGGGATCTTTCAGAGTGTGCGGAAGAATTTCATGCGCCGTTGCCATGCGTGCATTGAGACTGGCGGACGTCACTTTGAACAATCACTATGAGCTACGTTGTTGTTATACAGCGTTCACTGTGTATGCATTTCCGACTCTTGGTTTTCTACCTCAGTATAATCGGTTGTGGACCCACAACTACATGTTTCCACGTCAGAGACACCCTCTCTACCGCGTTGGTTTATGAGCAGTACTGCAAGACTGTTCGCTGGTGATGCTATTTCTGCAGGAAAGTATCGCCGTCGAACGATCGGAAGGAAATGCGGAAAAGAAAAAAAATTCACTACGTGTAATGAACTATTTGTGTAGTGGTTCGTCAAGAAATTGTGAGACGCTAGAACTACTACTCTTGTATCTGGTTTCGGTGAGCGGTTGGCTTGTGCCATGATGATGTATGGTGCTTAGTGTTGTATCACATCCGATTACGATTTCGAAGAACACCAGAAGATGGTCTGCTGACGACTGAAACCGGTTGTGTATTAAATTTTGGATTAATACAACTGTGTGCAATCATGAGATTTCAAGAAATGTTAAAGATTCTTGGCCACCAACGGTCCCCGGACTCCATCTACCTAGATTTTTTCTCCTGTGAGGATTTTTGAAAGGCAAAGTCTACAAAGAAAAAGTAAATGTAAGAGACATATTAGTCGGTCTATAAACATTGCTGCCCCCAGAAAAGAACTCTATTACGAGGTCAGAAGAGCTACATGTGGTGTTGTCGAGAGAATTCCGAAGTGCACTGAATTCGGAGAGTGAACCATGAAAATCAACTTCGGACTTAATCAATCACCTTTCTCCAAGTAATAGCGAGACGGCACAGCAACCAGTAATTTACGAATAAAAGACAGTCTTTGCAGCAGGGTTGTAATTATTATTTATGTACCAATGACGCGGTTCGCGTGATTCAGGCATCTTCGGATTGGCTGATTTTACATGGTGTTAGGCACATGGGATGCCGAGCATACTAAACGTCCCATCAAATAACTGCCCCCATCAAATATTCGGAAACACTGCGCAGTGTCCTTGTTGAAGTATGCTACGTAGTCCAGTGTATAACAAACAGGATCGGGCCTGTGTTGATCTAGCACCACGTAAACAGGTTGGAGGTATAGTTCTTTATATTCAGGCCACGCAGTTTGTACTGCGCTAAGCAGTAGACTTTGCTTAACACCTTCTGCGTGAAGTAACAAATGAAAAAAAAAAAATGGCTCTGAGCACTATGGGACTCAACTGCTGAGGTTATTAGTCCCCTAGAACTTAGAACTAGTTAAACCTAACTAACCTAAGGACATCACAAACATCCATGCCCGAGGCAGGATTCGAACGTGCGACCGTAGCGGTCTTGCGGTTCCAGACTGCAGCGCCTTTAACCGCACGGCCACTTCGGCCGGCAACAAATGAAAACTGGACACATATTGTATTCGAATTAGCCTGTACTACCACCTCCAAAAACCTCTTCCACCTGGAACGCCTTGTAGATGCAAATGGAGACGTAGATGTAGACACGGCATGCCCCGTTGACCCACACACCTGTGGTTAACTGCTGCTCGATGAAGCGCCAGTTCCTCTGCACATTTAATATATGAGTAGACTCCAACGGGCATCCCATCAGCACTAAAATCCAACGGGTATCAAAATTGGTTCAAATGGCTCTGAGCACTATGGGACTTAACATCTATGGTCATCAGTCAACGGGTATCCCATCAGCACCTATGGTCTTTCGTCTACCATCTATCCGCTGTAATTTCCTCTCTTCCCTCCTCTCCCGACGCACTAACTACACAAGTATCCACTGACTCAGATTCTTCGTATTTCACCGCTTCCGTTTCATTCCGCGGATATCTGACTTCAGTCTGCACTGTACTGAATCATAAATGCTTTCGTCATCACTGTGCCGCCACACTACATCCTGAAAGCCATATTCGGAACGCTTTACACGTTCGCACTGGTGGGGCTTAGTAGGTACATGAAAGGTGAAAATGGTTTTCAGTTGATACATATTGCAAGGTATTTATAAATGAATATCGGGGTTTTAACGCTTTAGAATATTTATTACATTAAACTTACAGTTATAAATGATATGTAAAATGAAAGAGCAACTCAAACAGTTGCGTTTGTCACCAGTGTCCATGCGCAGTGCGCAATGTTTCCGCCGCAATCTGCAAACTTCACTGTGCACAAGCGCTGTATAGGCCGCAAGAGGCCCAATGACAGGGCTTGCTTTGCATGGCCTCCACGTTGACCCGACCTAACGCCATGAGATTTTTTCCTTTGGGGCTTCATCAAGGATTGTGTGTAAATGCTTCCGCTACCAGCAGACCTCCCTGGATTGAGAAACCGGATTGAAGCAGCTGTTGCTACAATCACTGAAGGCACGCTTACCAAGGTTTGGGAAGAACTCCGCTATAGACTTGATGTGTGCCGTGTGACATATGGTGCTCACACTGAACATTTATAAGGTTCTCGGTAAAACTGTTTGAGTTGCTCTTTCATTTGACATATCATTTATAACTAAGTTTAATATAATAAATATTATAAAGTGTTAAAACCCCGATATTCATTTATAAACACCCTGTATAATTACATTCAAGAACATAATTGCATAAAATCTTACCGTTAAAGTATTCAGATGTGCTTGGGATAAGGGTCGGGGCATATAATATGTAATCTGACATTAGATTTTAAATAATGGTTCCTAATATGCGATCTGTCTGCAGATCGTGGTCTCGCGATAGCGTTCTCGCTTCCCGAGCACCTGGTCCGAGGTTCGATTTCTAATGAATCCTGTGATTACTTCTTTGTTTTGTGGTTTTGTTTCTGATTAAAGTCTTTGAGTGTGAATGCAGCTTGCCGCTAACTTGGTGTAATGTTGTCTGTACAGAAGTGTATCTGTCGTCTTTATCGTTCCTTCACTCTCACACCTGAATCAGTACAGTAAAGTCAGGGCTTCGTGTATTATGATTGGCTGATCCGTAAAAGGACAGACAAACAATTATACTACTGGAGGATTCTAAGTAATTTCTAGAATTACATTCTCTCTCTCTCTCTCTCTCTCTCTCTCTCTCTAATTTATCTGTGTACAATGCAAATATAAATTACTTGAGATCAGCCTGGTCGAATCTCTGGTAGAGCCCTTAGTCTTACTATTCAGCGGCTGTCTTGCTAGAAAAAAATCTTTACATTTGTTATTATTATTAAGCGCTGCATTCAGTTGGGAAAATCGATCGTTTGAACAATTCGTTCAGTTTACGACAGATCTAATATTTCAGATGTGGACGAAGCCTTTTTGGACGATTTATAAAACTCATAGATTGCAGGTTCTCTTCGTCACAGCTGAAACTTCCCAATTAATTACAGGCCTAGACAATCATCAATGATTCATACAGAGAACTCATTCTTCATTCACTCTGTAATAAAATGGTCACAAACCTTATTTCTGATGAAAGATGTATATTGAATCCTTGTTAATTACAGGTTCCGTTTCCGTGTATTTTAAGTCTCAGGAAATTTACCTTTTTACAGGTTTATCATTTCTTTATCTATCCCGCTATCGGCACAAATTTCCCTTGTTCGCTTTAGTGCGAAGAAGAGTACCTAAACTTCTTTAGGAATCCAAAAATCCTCCCACCGATATTTCCGAAACTGTTCCCTTCTCTCTCTCTCTCTAAACTATAATAACCATGGAGTATACATATCTGTACCTCTGTTGTTCCAGAGAATAAACGTACTAGAAAAATACCTTGGCGTCGACGAGCTGTCGGCGCATATTTTACTAGAAAAATCTAACCCAATACTTTTCAAACGTAAATAAATGTGGATGATTTGATTGATCACTATTAATTAGTGTGTGGTAGAAGGTAATTTTCCGTGGGGATATTACAGATTCCCGGCGGGGTCAGGGATTTTCAACTGCCGCGAGATGACTGGGTGTTGTTGTGTCGTCGTCGTCGTCGTCGTCGTCGTCGTCGTCGTCGTCGTCGTCAGCATCATCATCATCATCATCATCATCATTCATCCCCATTACGGTCGGAGGAAGGCAACGGCAAACGACTTCCATTAGGACCTTGCCTAGTACGGCGGTGCGGGTCTCCCGCATCGTTCCCCTACGCTCTGTCAAGAAGCATGCGACTTCATTTCCATTCCAATATGCAATCTAACATTGAAAGGTCAAAGATTCTCAAAGTGCCCTCTGACTCCACAGTAAATCAAACACTCAAGAACTCTGTCTGAATATAAAGTTAAATGGGCACCTGTGATTGTCTGTGAAAACAGCAACTAATTGACTCTATTGCGCAACTCAAAGGTGAAACTAGAACTAAAACTCCGTCCGAACAGCTTTTGAAGACCCAACGACACCGACTGACCGCCGTGTCATCCTCAGGCCCCAGGCGTCACTGGACGAGGATGCGGAGGGGTTAGTACTTCGCTCTTCCGGCCGTTGGTCAGTTTTCGTGACCGTAGCCGCTACTTACCCATCAAGTAGATCCTAAAATGGCCTCACAAGGGCTGAGTGCACCCCACTTACCAACAGCGCACGGCAGACGTGACGGTCACCCATCCAAGTGCTAGCCAAGCCCGACAGCGCTTATTTCCGGTGTTACCACAGCGGCAAGGCCGTTGGCTAGATATGAAAATGCAAGTGCGTGGAACAAATTTCACTTGAAGTCAAGTAATTAGCAAATGCAAGGCTGCATCTGTTTTATAAACTGGAATAAGTGGAACTTACTAAACATTGCTCGTCCAGTAAAATTTCCTACGCCTTAATTGCTGCCGGTTCAGTCTCGCCATGTTACCTGATGAGATTCCGAAGTGTGGTACGGCTGCAAGATGTGAAGTATTACGCCGCTTGGTTTAAACTTATAATTTCGCGACGACTGCACTGGACCACGGCGGTATACAGCTAAGGCAGGTGTCGCGGAGCGGCGCTTCTCCGGCGAGGTCAGCAACAATAGTCTTCTCATTCTGCAAACATCCCCCAGGCTGTGGCTAAGCCATGTCTCCGCAATATCCTTTCTTTCAGGAGTGCTAGTTCTGCAAGGTTCGCAGAAGAGCTTCTGTAAAGTTTGAAAGGTAGGAGACGAGGTACTGGCAGAAGTAAAGCTGTGAGGACGGGGCGTGAGTCGTGCTTGGGTAGCTCAGTTGGTAGAGCACTTGCCCGCGAAAGGCAAAGGTCCCGAGCTCGATTCTCGGCCCGGCACACAGTTTTTATCTGCCATGAAGTTTCAACAATAGTCTTACTCGATGGCAGCAGCAAGTGTGTCCTTATTCTAAAGCTGTGAGATTTTCCTTTTCGGTTCGCTTTAGGGGGGTGAGCTTCCTCTCAGATGCGGGTGAACTTTAGAGGATAATTCTTGTTACACTTATAAAGTTCTGCTTCCTATACTTTAGTTTATTGTGGTCAACCTCTAGTTTTCCTGGGGACGAAAATGTCCTCTCGACTCCCATTTCACTGTCTCCAAACAGTGCTGTCGTTCGTTTCAAGTTCTGTTTACTTTCCTCCCTAGAACCAATCTTCTCGGTTACGACTATTTTCCGTTTCCCTCTGACTATGTCTATCGATCTCTACTCGACAGTTTGTTGCCTTTCAAGTGGAAAAAACCCTGTATTCTGGTTTCCTTTTCATGTGGCTATAAGGGGAAAAATGCTATGTTTTCAGGGCAACCTGCTCTATCAAGAGGCGTCAGGTCTACACATGTGATAATCTTCCGCTTTGAACATTTCCTTTCAGTAAACTGGGGATTCGAGCTAACATCGGAACAGAGGGGTTCCGCTAATCTTTCAGGGCGCGCATTCTGTCCGAAGGTGCGGGGATGGCTTGGCAGCAGAGCCGAGCTGGGGTTCCCGGCGTGAATTCACAGGCTACTAATAACAGAAACTTCAAGTGAAACCAGTAAATCAGAATACTCTGTACTGAAAATGACTGACTTTCTATCAAGCAAGATTGCAGAACATTCATCTCAGTTTCGTATGACTTCATAGTCCTGGGACAGAATAACATTCAGAATGTTATACTGCCCCAGTGCTATGAAGCGAATTATACGTAGAGTTACTATTAGTAATAATCGTGACTTACCTATACTTAGGTACAGTAGTTTCCACCGTGAGGTATCTTAGATACTTACTGTGTAGGAATTATGTCAAGAACGACTACATACGATGGAAAAGGAAAGAAATTGAAGAAAGGAAGGAAGACTGTGGTTTATCACCCAGTTGTCAACGAGGTCGTCACAGGTGAAGCACAAGACAAGATTGGGGAAGGATGAGAATGAAATTGGCAGTGACATTCAAAGGAACCGTCCTGGAATTTGCAGATTAGGAAAACCACTGAAAATCTATATCTGGATGGCTGCACGAGGATTGACCCAGCACCCTCCAGGATGTGAGTCCAGTGTCTTACCACATTTTCGGCGGCTGTCACAGGAAGAAGACGAAGATGAAACCACCATATTGTTTACCTCCAGTTTCTTCGAAGCACAGCAAAACCTTTTAATAAAAAATCTTATGAAATTGAACGTAACCCAACTCGTGTTCCTGTTTTATTGTCACGAAAATCCTCTTACAAAAACCTGTTTTAAAATTTTTATACGAGATAGTAAAGTGTGTATATGAAATTTGGAGTACTATCCGTAACTGTGGCCTTCTTTTTTATGATCTCTTTTGTCTCTGGTTGATACGTCAAGATACTTAGCTGTAAGTGTATAGGGCTGCGCACGAATAACCGGCCCCGTGTAGTAGAGTGCTCATTGTTGCCCGCCAATCGTCAGCTATAGTTTCGAAACTGTTGCGATTACGTTTTGTGTTATCAGTATGAAAGCCGTTGTGACTTGATTAAGACATCTTCTCCAAGAAAGAGCCGCAATACTGGAAGCGTACGTATCTACCAGTTCCTGTAAGAAAACACGGGACATTTTTACAAAGACGTTTCCTGGCGTTTCCGCACCAGCAAAGAGCAGTATACAGGATTTCGTGACAAAGTGGGGTTTACAGGGTCAGTTGAAAACGCAAAAAAGAATCGAGCTCCGACCATAGTGCGAATGATCCGGAGTCCAAACAAGTCGACAAGTAAATTGTTGCCACAAGTGAACGTTCCGCGTAGGTCTTATCAACGTGTTTTACAGCATATAAGGGTGAAGCCGTACAAAATGACGTGTGTCCAAGAACTGAAGGAGGAAGATAAGGAAAAACTTGTGAATTACTGTAGTGGCTATATCAAACAACTGAGAGTGGACTGCTGGGTCCCCCGCTGTATTTCTAGAGTGATTAAGCCTGGTTCAATATGACGGAAGTATGAACTCTCGAAAACACCATATATTGGTCAACAAACAATCCCTATACGATTAATGAGGAACCTCTTCACCGTGAAAAAATCGGAGTGTGGTGTGCCGTGTCACTGCTATGAATATGTGAATCTTGCCGGAATTTTACCCACAGTTGGCCCCAATTCCCAAGAACGTACATATGCTGTCTTTAAACAGGATGAGGCGACCTGCCACATTTCACACGAGTCAACTCACGAATTGATGAAAGATTCGCAGAAGAGAGGACTTTCAACAAACCTAACTGCTTGTGACTTTTATCTGTGGGGCAGACTGAAGAGAAAAGTGTGCGAAAATAACCTAATAACGTTATAAGACTTGAAGGACAACATTCGTAATGAAATTTTGAGGGCTGATACGGCAGACTTGCACCAAGCGTAATATTAACACGTTAGGGCGCGTGCAAAAGTGCATTGAAGCACAACGTCATTTTCAGCAACTAATGTTGCGTAGATCTTTGAATTAGCTTACTTGTTATTTCTTTATTATATAATTATTACATGTTTATCTATTTGTTGTTGTATATGCTCGTTTGGTGCCACGATTTTTGCGTAATTGGCGAGCAGTCCGTACACGGGACCGGTTTTCCGTGCCTGTGTCAACTTACCTTACAATGTAAAAATAGGTACGACACTTACAGCTAAGGATCTTGACGTATCACTTAATGAAGAACTAAATCAGGCAGACGAAACAACTCATTGCGATGAGATACTAACACCATAGGCGTCTCCACCCAGAGAAACACAGCAGTCACCTTACTCCGGATATGCCAGGTGGGAACTTAGTACTCGTATCAGAATCAGTACAACCAATCCTTTGTTGTTACCGCTGCATCTAAGCTGTCAGTGCAGTGACAGACACGCTTAAAATACGTCGGCGCGAGTTTATTTCGATACGAAATCCGCAACTGAGGGTTCCTCAGCAGATGCGGTGTTACGGTTACCCTCGCGCTTGGCCGTGTTTGCCTTCGGTGTTACCTCCAGAGTAAACTTCCGCAAGACGTGGGATCCACACCTATGCGTACTCTGTTCCCCCGAAGCGCTACTTTGAAATCCCTGCCGTAAACGTCTCCTCATCCTTGTTACAGACTACTTGGTTTCACACAGGCTTGGCATTTTCAGTAAAACAGGTCGTTCCGATATTAGGTTTCAAGTGCCGTACGATAATGAATGTACCGTTTAAGCATTTCAAAACCTCTCTGGACGCATTTATCACATATTTTATGCCGCTTTGCAGCGAACAGTTAGCAGGCTTCATATATTACGACAACAAAGTAAACGAGATTGTTGGCGATGTTTCACAAGGTCTCCCAAATCCACTTTAAGTAGTTCTTTAAAGTAATACGATGCTATGTTTCACGTAATTTATCAGACATAGCATCTTCAATTACTTACTACAGAAAATTAAAAGGGTGACATCTCCCAACCTTCAAACTGTATTTTCGCACTGTAGGTCACAAACGCTGGGGCTCATAACCCGGAGGGGTTCCACTCAAAAGTAACTGTCTCGAATCCTGCTAGTGGATAAATCTTTCACTATCAATATTTAGCAGGCAGCGGAAGAGGTGGTGGCGAACAATTCCTAAAAACAGACTTTACGCCAGTATCCTGGATAACATGCTGATCTCGTATGGAATGTTAAAAGAACCGGCATACTCCGCTTATGGTGTTAGAAGTCTTATTTTGCTATTGTCATTTCGGCGTTACGCCCTAGTCTAGCATAAATAATGGGTGCCGACTCTCTGTATTGTTTCATGTTGTGAGGGTAAACGGCACTTTTGACGGTAGACCGTCCGTCGGGTGGGGATATTAATCGGGGCAACCGCTCGGTGCTCTTAGGAATAGAGAGGAAGGAAAGAAGGTTGCAGTTTAACGTCCCGTCGACGTCGAGGTCATTAGAGACGGATCACAAGTTCGGACTGTTTCGAGGATGGTAAGGAAATCGGCCCTTTGCTTTCGAAGAAACCATCCCCGCATTTGCCTGGAGCTTAGGAGTGGGTTGTGTTCCCCGGAACTGAGTTTTATTCTCTCTCTCTCTCTCTCTCTCTCTCTCTCTCTCTCTCTCTCTCTCACACACACACACACCCACACACACACACACATACAATACTACATTCACAATATCCACCTACTAAGATCACACTGCTAAATCTACATAAATAATTTGCAAGCTATCTTAAGGTTTTCCGAGGACGGTAGTTCTGGTACCACTACATCACCCGTCTCCAGTTCCATTTGCGGATGGTGCTTGGGAAGGGCGATTGTCTGTATGTCATCAAATGAGATCCAATTTCTCTGATTTTCTTACACTGATTTACCGAGACGTATAGGGAAGGAAGTAACATGCTGCTGTACACTTCCTGAAAGTACACTCTCTGAATTTCAGCAGAAGCACTCTTCGTGATGAACTCCTCTCTCTAAGCGTATGGAGTTTGTTGAGCATGTCCTATAACGCTCTCGCGTTTATGAAACTATCCCCTGACGAAACGCGCAATTCTTCATTGCATCTTCCAGTATTGTAAAGCTCCCAGACTGCTGAATACTAAAGAAACGGTTGAATGCTTTTTTAAGCGACGGCTTTCAGATGAATTACATTTCCTTAAGACCCTTGCAATGACTCCCAGCCTGGCATTTGTTATTCTGGAGTAAGTTTCATGTGGTTATTCCATTCTAGATCGCTCCGGGCAGTTTCTCCGAAGTATTTTACGGTTCTTTACTGTTTCCAGTAATTTCTCGTCAATAATATAATCCAACAATACAGTGTTTCTTCGCCTAATTATACTGATGCAGTTTTAAGTATGCTGTAGAACCCTGCAGCAGACGGACACCACCAGCGTCTGTCTATAATTCGAGCGTCGGTCTACAATTCTGTACATCCGTTGTATTACCATTTTTGTAAACTGGCCTGACCTGTGCTCGTTCTTACTCAAGCGTGACTGTCGCAGTGCGAGGGATTTTCGGTAAAAAACAAACGCGCCAAGAAGAGAATAATTCCGCACTGTACTCAATATAATATATTTAATATATTCAGTGGAGAGTATTTGTTTGGGGTCTAGTGCTATATGAAAGTGAAAGCAGTCACTGCCGCAGTCAATAAAAACAAGGGAGTAGATGCTTTTGAAATATGGCACTACACACAATACTGAGGGTTAGATGAGTAGATAGAGTAACTACTGAAAAGATACTGATTCAAGTGGTGAGAGGAGGGGGGGGGGGGTGAAGGGGAGAGGAGGGAAGGGAAGACCTACATAGTAGAACTTGACTAAAATAAGGGATAGGTTGACAGGATACATCCTGAAGCATCAGTAAATAACTTGGTCATGGAAGAAGTGCGGTGGTTTGTGTGGAGGGGTGGGGGGATTAATATTGTAGAGTGACACCAAGGCTTGAAGGCAGTAAACAGCTTCACGTGGATGGGTGGAGGTAGTTATGCAGTTGTGCAAAGGCTTGAACTGAACAGACGAGTGCGGACAGTTGCATAAGTCTGACGACTGCAGAAACATCCAATGTGAAGTCAAATACAAATAATGCCCCGACCTCAGGAATTGTTCGCTTTCATTTAGCTCAATTGTTCTGCAATATCGAACCGGCCGTTGTGGCCGAATCTTTCTAGGCGCTTCAATCTGGAACCGCGTGACCGGTACGGTCGCTGGTTCGAATCCTGCCTCTAGCATGGATGTGTGTGATGTCCTTAGGTTAGTTAGGTTTAAGTAGTTCTAAGTTCTTGGGGACTGATGACCTCAGATGTTAAGTCCCATCGTGCTCAGAGCCATTTCAACCATTTTCTGGAATATCGAAACTTTTTACCTCAGTATCTGGAATTTTTGTTCGTTGATCAAACATTTGTGTGGCAGAGCCCTCACACGAGGGAGCATTTTAAAATGCGGAATTTAATATTTCTGTTGTATTTTTGTTTTTGAAGCCTCTGTTCCTCAATTGCAATTTTCTTCTAAGTAACTTGGGAGTTATTCCGTCGTTTGCGGCTGCATAAAGTCATATTTCGACCTGACACGCTTTACTTATATCGTTTTCGAACGTCACTGTGCCAAGTGTGTGCGTGTCTAAAAGGTGTCCCCCCCCCCACTATCCACGCACTCACCAAAGAAAAAACACCGACAAGCTTTAGGGGCAGGTACCTTACAGCAAAACAAGATAAAAGTGCCTACGAAACATGGGCTCTAACATACATACCTTAATAGCTATGAGCACTTGTTCATGTTCGCTAGTGTGGAACACGTCTCTTCTACTGGACAAGTGCTCACCGCTCTTAAGGTATATATTTTAGAGGCCATATTTACTATACATTTTTTCCTTGCGAACTTGCAGCATGCTGCAGATGAAAAACACAACCGCAACTTGGCCAGTAATTGAAATAAATGGTTGTAGCTCCGTCATAAGTTGCATTGAGAAGTATATATATATATATTATTCCTTGATGGAGACTAGTTTCGGACACCTGTGTCCATTTTCAAATCATCAGTGCTGTAACTGTGACAAACACAGGCGATAGCCCATGTACAGGGTCCGCCCCTCCTATAATCAAAGCGGTATATGGCCGACTTAACAACAGCAAAATGCACCACATATGACGGGTATTAGAAATCGCTTAACGAGGCGATAAACGTCTTTAAAATTACTTTTATTAGACCTACATTTCCATACGATCGTCTATACACAGACGTTCAATTTTTAGCACACTGGACAGCACTGTCACACAACGTTTTCTCGTTTCCATGTTTTTTTTATTATATCTCCACAAATACTGCATGTTTCTATGTCTCCGCGTTTCTATGTATTCAACGCATATACAGAGTTACATAGATATTTATTTATTTAACACAGAAAATTTTCTTGATGGTAACAAGAGACCGTTATGTATTGTGAATCTACATGATAATCTACTGTTCCTTTTCTCCTATTCTGAACAATGAATTAAGTTTAGAGTGTCTATAATACTATTTTTCGTTGTACGTATTTCTTACTTCTAGTTTCGCTCTAACATTTAAATAAAATACACAGCATGATACGGTCATGACCACAGGTGAGGTAGGCCGTGCTTGATGCCACTGTATGGAAACCAACATCTCGATCAAACTTGTGAAACGTTTCCTTGCGCAGAAAAATCCGTGAAATGAAGTAATATTTAGTTCCACAGGCAGTTGTTTGAAAAACGCAAAAAACCCTATGAATACACTTTGAATTCGTAGGTCGAAGCTAAGCAGTGATATCGTTACGAAGTGAAAGTCAATGGCCTTGTGTTTGAGAGTATTTGTGTCTTAGTATCAGGTTCAAAATGGTGCAAATGGCTCTGAGTACTATGGGACTTAACTTGTGAGTCATCAGTCCCCTAGAACTTAGAACTACTTAAACCTAACTAACCTAAGGACATCACACACATCCATGCCCGAGGCAGGATTCGAACCTGCGACCGTAGCGATCGCCCGGTTCCAGACTGTAGCGCCTAGAACCGCTCGCCCACATCGGCCGGCTTAATATCAGGAATCGAATGGCAGGGGTCATTATATATCTCGTAAAAATACGTTGGTTATCATATCAAAAACTCGATAAATAAAGATCCTGAGATGATGGAATGTAATATCTAACCTACTTCAAGCGTTTTCTCTATAATTAAGGTTTTATTATATATTATGCATCTTGATTTTGTTGTGGTATCTGTAGGTCTAATGCATTAAGCAAAAGCCGTAAAACGTAAACGCTCATTTTGAGTAAAAACGGGACGTTATGGATAGAATTGGATGTGATATATATTAAATTCATAACAAAATATTTCAAATTTGTTGTTAAGGAATCTGTCGGCCGGTGTGGCCGAGCGGTTCTAAGCGCTTCAGTCCGGAACCGCGCGACTGCTACGGTTGCAGGTTCGAATTCTGCCTCAGGTAAGGATGTGTCTGATGTCCTTAGGTTAGCTAGGTTTAAGTAGTTCTAAGTTCTAGGGGACTGATGACCTCAGATGTTAAGACCCATAGTGCTCACAGCCACTTGAACCATTTTGTTGAGGAATCGCTTGAAAACTAAGTGCTACCTGGCCAACTATTTAGTTTCTAGTCCTTTAGAGACGAAGAACTAAATGAATCACAGTGCAACAAAAACAATAATTCGCTGAAGAAATGTTTTCACTCGTGTGTAAAAAGAAGGAAGTAACACAGTACTTCAGACTCTCAGTTGCCCTTTCACTTGGCCAGATGTAAAAACGATAACCATCGCATTAATATTGGGAATTTAATCGCTCAGTTGTTAAATTGAGTGCTTGAGTTCAATTATAAACGAGAAAAAAACTGGCAGCTTTACATAGTACTAAATGACAGAAATTCAACTTTTTGCCCTCCGTCACGTCATTTAGACGTTGGTTTCAATTCTTAATACGGCAGAGATAGACGCATGCTCATTCTAGATGTATGTGTGCTCTAAGAAGTAAGAACACAGAAAAATGGTTCAAATGGCTCTGAGCACTATGGGACTTAACATCTGAGGTCATCAGTCCCCTAGAACTTAGAACTACTTAATCCTAACTAACCTAAGGACATCAGAAACATCCATGCCCGAAGCAAGATTCGAACCTGCGACCGTAGCAGTCGCGCGGTTCCAGACTGAAGCACCTAGAACCGCTCGTCCACACCGGCCGGCTAAGAACACAGACGTAGGAACACACAACAGAACAGTAGACGCTGCCGCAGCCACAGAAACCGAACAAAAGACGATCGTATTCCGCTCGATCAAAACGAAACAGAGTGCCAGAGCTGATTCTATCTTCCTGTTTTTCGACAGCAGGCTGATCCACAGGGTGGGTTATCCTTTATGTCAATGACTTGCAGCTGTCTGTAGCGCGTGAGTTGGCTTCTTATGTGTCAGTTGGGAAGGAACCTGCTTACAATGTGGACCGATTTTAAACGTGACACTCGCACGAGAGAGGAGTACGCTTTGCAGCTTAGCTGTGCACCGATAGGATGATACCTGTACGGTGCCCGGGCGATCTGTTTCGCCCTTCTCCGAACGCACTGCCAGCAGTGAGCATGCGAGACACGCGGTGGCTCTGCGTTCTGCGAATGCGCTAGCGGGGCACGCAGGGCGATAAGCCACGCAACGAACGGCGCGTGCGGCGCGCGCCGGCTCGATGGCGGCGCATTGATTGCATTACTCGCCGGCTCTCGTTACTGCCCAGTGTTCCAAGGGCGTGGGGCAGTGACAGTGAGCCTCAAGAAGCTCGCCAGCACTGCCTTCAAAATGCAGGGCGCACAAATTACTTGATGGGACACCTACTGTTTGCAATGTAGCCGGTGTCCGAACAGTAGCCAGACGTTTTTTATCTGGTGTTTCGGCAGGTATTTGCAATTTCGTTTTTGCAGTATTTAGCTGGCGTCAGCCCAAACAAATCTTAGGTGTTGCGAAATCAATTCAAATCACTTAAGAAAGGCAAGTCTTCCGGTCCAGATGGTATACCAATCAGGCTCCTTTCGGAGTAGTTGTTGTTGTGGTCTTCAGTCCTGAGACTGGTTTGATGCAGCTCTCCATGCTACTCTGTCCTGTCCAAGCTTCTTCATCTCCCAGTACCTTCTGCAACCTACATCCTTCTGAATCTGTTTAGTGTATTCATCCCTTGGTCTCCCTCTATGATTTTTATCCTCCATGCTGCTCTCTAATACTAAATTGGTGATCCCTTGTTGCCTCAGAATATCTCCTACCAACCGATCCCTTCTAGTCAAGTTGTGCCACAAATTTCTCTTCTCCCCAATTTGATTCAATACCTCCTCATTAGTTATGTGATCTACCCATCTAATCTTCAGCATCCTTCTGTAGCACCACGTTTCGAAAGCTTCTATTCCCTTTTTGTCTAAACTATTTATTGTCCACGTTTCACTATCTTACGTGTTGCAAAATCAACTCAAATCACTTAAGAAAGGCAAGTCTTCCGGTCCAGATGGTATACCAATCAGGCTCCTTTCCGAGTATGGAGTCACAATAGCGCCTTTCACTTGACGAAAGGTCTGTTCCTAAAGACTGGAAAGTAGCACAGGTCACACCAATATTCAAGAAAGCAAGTAGGAGTAACCCATTGAGTTACAGACCCATATCACTGACCTCAATTTGCAGTAGGATTTTGGAGCATGTACTGTACTCGAACATGATGATTCACCTTGAGGAAGCTGACTTATTGATACATAACCAACACGGATTCAGAAAATATCGTTCTTGTGCAACACAGCTAGCTCTTTATTCCCATGAAGTAATGAGTGAGTGCTGTCGACAAGGGATCTCAGACCGATTCCGTATTCCTAGATTTTCAGAAGCGACTATTAATCAAATTGCGTGCATATGGAGTATCGTTTCAGTTGTGTGACTAGATTCGTGATTTCCTCTCAGAGAGGTCACAGTTCGTAGTGATAGACGGTAAATCATCGAGTAGAACAGAAGTTACATCTGGCGTTCCGCAAGGTAGTGTCATAGGCCCCCTGCTCTTCCTGGTTCAAAATGGTTCAAATGGCTCTGAGCACTATGCGACTTAACTTCTGAGGTCATCAGTCGCCTAGAACTAAGAACTAATTAAACCTAACTAACCTAAGGACATCACACACATCCATGCCCGAGGCAGGATTCGAACCTGCGACCGTAGCGGTCGCTCGGCTCCAGACTGTAGCGCCTAGAACCACACGGCCACTCCGGTCGTCTGCTCTTCCTGATTCACATGAATGATCTAGGTGATAATCTGAGCAGCCCCCTTAGACTGTTTGCAGATGACGCTGTAATTTACCGTCTAGTAAAATCATCAGACATTGAATTCCAATTACAAAATGATCTACAGAGAATTTCTGTATGGTGCGAAAAGTGGCAATTGGCACTAAACAAAGAAAAGTGCGACGTCATCCACATGGTTACTAAAAGAAATCCGATAAATTTTGGGTACAAGATAAATCACAAAGTTCTAAGCTCTGTCAATTCGACTAAATACCTAGGAATTACAATTACGAACAACTTAAATAGGAAAGACCACATTAATAATATTGTGGGGAAGGTGAAACAAAGACTGCGCTTTGTTGGCAGAATACTTAGAAGATGCGACAAACCCACTAAACACACAGCCTACATTACACTTGTCTGTCCTCTGCTGCAATATTGCTGCGCCGTGTGGGATCCTTACCAGGTAGAATTGACGGAGGACAAATCCAAAGGAGGGCAGCTCGTTTCGTGTTATCGCGCAATAGCGGTGAGAGTGTCACTGATATGATAGGCGAGTTGGGGTGGCAGTCACTGACACAAACGCGGTTTTCTTCGCGGCGAGATCTATTTACGAAATTTCAGTCACCAAATTTCTCTTCCGAATGCGAAAATATTTTGTTGACATCCATCTACGTAGGGAAAATGATCATCATAATAAAATAAGAGAAATCAGAGCTCGAACGGAAAGATTTAGGTGTTCCTTTTTCCCAAGCGCCATTCGAGAGTGGAATGGTAGAGAAGTATCACGAAAATGGGTCAATGAACCCTCTGCCAGGCACTGAAGTGTGAGTTGCAGAGTAACCATGTAGATGTAGATGTAGATGCCCATCACGTCTTTCATGCGACGCCCTTTGTCGACGGAAAATGTCTGTTAGCTTTCCGTTAGAAATAAAACTGTTTTTAAACTTTACGTGCTCACCCGATAGAACAGTCCGCAAATAGTGTAGTGTGTTATTCGTTTTTTTTTATATGTGTTAACAAGGACAGTTGAAGAGGGAGAATAATCAGGACTCCAACAGCGACTGAACAGCGCTCTTGCACGGCGCACGAAAAATTCCGCTTAAAGGATCATTTTGATTGTAACAGGGAACAAACCGCCGCTTTCCATCGAGACTGCTTCGTATAAGAGACGCAGAAGACGTGATCAACGATGTTTGTTTGGGCTGACTCCAGCTACACATTGCAAAAACGAAATTGCAAATGTCTGCCGAAACACCAGATAAAATGCGCCTGACAACTCTTAGGTGAGACACCCTGTATATAAATGATACAGTAGATAACGTCAGAGTTGGGGTTGTTTGGGGGAAGAGACCAAACAGCGAGGCCATCGGTCTCATCGGATTAGGGAGGGACGGGGAAGGAAGTCGGCTGTGCCATTTCGAAGGAACCATCCCTGCATTTGCCTGGAGCGATTTAGGGAAATCACGGAAAACCTAAATCAGGATGGCTGGAGGCGGGATTGAACCATCGCCCTCCCGAATGCGAGATAACGTCAGAATGCAGCGATTTGCAAGTAGACCAGCACAGGATTGATGAATGTTGCAGGTGTTGCAAGTTGACGCTAAACGTAAACAAATATAAAAGATATTCCTCATACAATGGGGAAAAAATTCTCTACTATACAATTACAGTATTGTTAAGAAACATGCGGGAAACAATAACTACTGCAAAAAAAAATCCGGGAGAAACCATCCGATGTGGTATTAAATGGAATGACCACATGAAATAGTAGGAAAGGTGAATGCCACACAGATTCTTACGGAAATGTAACTAATCTACAAAAAACGTACCGAGCTAAGTGGTACAGTGGTTAGCACAGTGGACACGCATTCGGTAGGACAAAGGTTCAAATCCGCGTCCGGCCATCCAGATTTAGGTTCTCTGTGATTTGCCTAAATCGGCTTCTGACAAATTCCGGGATGGTTCCACTGAAAGGGCATAGTCCATTTCCTTCCCTAATCCGAGCTTGTGCTCCATCCCTCATGACCCCGTTGTCGACCGGATGTTAAAGACTAACATCCTCCCCCTCCTCCTCCTCCTCCTCCTCCTCCTCTTCCTCCTCCGCAAATGTCGGGACGGTTCTTTTGAAAGCGCACAGCTAATTTTCTTCCCCATCCTTGAAACATCACAAGCTTGTGCTCCGTCTCTGATGTGGACGGATCTTTAAACTCTAATTTTCCTTACTTTTTTTTTTTTTTACGAAAGAACTGGCCTACAACACACTTTTTCAATCGGTTCTTGAGTATTGCTGTAATTATGGGGCCCCTACCGGATTGAATTAATAGAAGAATTAGACAAAGCTCAAGGAAGAACGGCATGTTTTGCCTGCGCGAGAGCGTTGTGGACACACTCAAGAAGCTCCAGCGATAGGCACTACAACAGAGGCGTTCTGCATAACGGAGAGCTTCAATATCGAAATTCCGATAGAGTCGGATGACACATTACTTCCTCCCACAAATGTCTCGCGAAATGGCCACAACGAGAAAATTCGAGAAATTAGAGCTAATACAGAGCTTTTACCAGAATCATTCTTCCTACACACCATTCGTAAATGGAACAAGGAAGGGGAGACCAGTTAGTGGTACCAACAGTACCCTCAGCCACACACTGTGGCGATGTAGATCTAGGTGCGCTTTTGGGTTGATAATTGTCATTATAAAAGCCACATAGAAAAACTAAAATCTGGGCAAGAACCTAAAATTTGTGTGAATCAAGGGAGGCGCTAACACGAAGTACGAGTACAGTGAAATAGTCGATGACGCTGCGAAGATCGCCACTCAGAGAGACACATTTGTGAACACCTTATCGTCTCCATGAGGCCTGAAGACTACACCATATCGATGAGCAAGACTCTATTGAGAAGACGAATATCAATCATGGATAACAAGGAAAATATTACGGATAAATACAGCCAAGCATTCCCTAGAGGCTCTAGTTCCACATAATTAATGAAAATAAAGAGTTTATTAAGTTAAATAATTCGTATGAGAGTTAATCATGGATCATTCCCTAGCCATTTTACCGACAAAGCCTTCGAGATAAACTTTACTACAATGTGATGGACTAACATTCTTTAAAATGTAAACTATTTGGAAATCAGCAAACTGATTTCATACAGCAGTTTATCAGATATCATCAACTAATGTAGCAGCTCTCCGTCATAACAATATATTAATTTTATAATTTACTGTCAAATTTTTTAGTAAATGTAACCTTACCCTGTAAAATTCGCAAGACACAAAAGTTGATCTTTTTTCTAGGTCATTAATTAATTTCTTAGAAGCGATGGAGCTAGAATTATGACAATTAGCAGAAATGGTTAGCAAAAGGCAAAATATTACGTTTGTGTTGTCACTGTGACTGCACTGAGGTTTTTTTGGTATACAGGAAGCAGCATGTTGTCATGGATGGATAGATGGATGAATGGATGGATGGTGGATGGGTGGGGTGGATGGATGGATAGATGGATAGATGGATGGATGGATGGATGGACTGACTGTCACTAACTGATGTTTAAGTTCAGGCGTACCACAGTTACCTATAATGAAGCACTGTGTAAAAAGTGATGCACAAATTTCCAGTCAGATTGTGATAAGATTTCCAACTGGTGCAAAGAATGGTAACTTTCTTTACACGTTCAGAAATGTACAGTTGTGCACTTCACAAGAAGCTAAAATGTAGAATCTTACGACTAAAATATCAGTGAGCCACAATTGGAATCAGTCAACTCATACAAATACCAGGGTGTAACAATTGGTGAGGAGACGAAGTGGAATGATCACATGAGCTGCATCATAGATAAACCAAGTGGCAGGGTTGAGTCCTTGTAGTAAACTGGAGAAATACGGCCGTCTCTGGAAGAGATCCTATACAAAACATTCGTGGGTCTTGTACTACAATATTGCTCAAGTGTGTGGGATTTACACCATAAACACCAACAAGATGGTTTAACACACATATAGACGGGCATAATGAATGGTCAAAAGTTTATTTGAATCTCGGGAGAGAGTCACGAAAATTCTTAAAGAACAAGAACTGGTATACCCTTGATGGTAGATGTCAAAGATCCTGCGAAAGGCTGCTTAGGTCATTTAAGAACCAGTAATCAGCGAGTAGGGACCACGGAGACAAGATTAGACTAATTAAGGGAGCAAGATGCACATGAGCAACCATTCCTTGCTGCGTGCCACACGGGAATGGAACGATAAGAATCCATATCACGTGGTGCAGTGGGAAGTGCCCTCTGTCAAACAATGCACACTGATGTACAGAACGTGGATGTAGATGTAGATGTAGATGTAGATGTAGATGTAGATGTAGAAGGAATTGAGCCAGTATTATCTCCCGCATACAGATACACACACTGTCTTTAACATCCGTCCAACTTCATTATTAGCGACGTCACTACAGAGTGTGCGAGTCCTACGAGAAAGTCAGACCTTGGTGCGTACGTCTCAGCACTTGACACTGTAGGTCTGAAGCGCGGGGAGCCAGTAACTATTTCAGAAGAGTTTAATAATTCTTGACTGTGTGTTTAAATGCTTGCAAGCTCTCGGCAGCGCACGGCAAACTTAAGACTCTTAGTCGATACCTTCTCAGTTACCTATTAATCTCCCGTGGGTCCTGCACAGAGACGAGCATTCTCAAAGTGTGGCGGACAAGTCTACTTCCGTGTGACGTCACAAGTTCGTTGCAGGGCCCCGAGAGGGTGGTGGAACATTTCGCAATGTCACTCTGCTTCATTTTGCAAAGTTAATTTCGACTTCACGTATACCAGCTCTTCATCCTCCTAAAGTACTTTTCACATATGTTCTCAGGACTGTTTGCCATATTGATCGTGCTGCTCCTCCGAAATCTTCTGTGGAAGATCACCATCCATAAACAGTCTTCCATGTGACCAGATTAGCAATATAGGAGCAGAGTTCGGCATCTTTGAAGCGTGTGATAACTTTTGAAGACCGTACAAAATTTTGACTGCTTTTCTTGAGCGTTGCAGTAGTGTGGAACCCAGCTACCGCGTCTCCGTCTATGATTTTAAGCTCCTGCGACGTGAGACAGTCACTTTTCGCTGCTGATACTATATGGTAAACACCGAAGCTATTCCGTAGCTGTTTTCCTAAGTCACTCTAGACAAAAGTGGTAGAGAGACAGCATAACAGTTTAAGCAACCATTCCCTTCCATGTTATGAAACATCCAGGCAATATATATATATATACTCCTCAGGCCACGTTGCGGTGTATGGTGGAGGATACGACGGCCGCGGTGGCCAGGCGGTTCTAGGCGCTTCAGTCCGGAACTGCGCGACTGCTACGGTCACAGGTTCGAATCCTGCCTCGGGCATGGATGTGTGTGATGTCCTTATGTTAGTTAGGTTTAAGTAGTTCTAAGTTCTTGGGGACTGATGACCTCATATGTTATGTCCCATAGTGCTCAGAGCCATTTGAACCATTTGTGGAGTATACTTACAAGGGAACCTCCCCATCGCACCCCTCTCAGATTTAGTTATAAGTTGTCATAGTGGATAGGCCTTGAAAAACGGAACACAGATCAATCGAGAAAACAGGAAGAAGTTGTGTGGAACTATGAAAAAATAAGCAAAATATACAAACTGAGTAGTCCATGCGCAACATAGGCAACATCACGGACAGTGTGAGCTCAGGAGCGCCGTGGTCCCGTGGTCCCGTGGTTAGCGTGAGCGGCTGCGGTACGAGAGGTCCTTGGTTCAAGTCCCGAGTGAAAAGTTTACTTTTTTATCTTCGCAAAGTTATGATCTGTCCGTTCGTTCATTGACGTCTCTATTCACTGTAATAAGTTTAGTGTCTGTGTTTTGCGACCGCACCGCAAAACTGTGCGATTGGTAGACGAAAGGACGTGCCTCTCCAATGGGAACCGAAAACGTTTTTCGCAAGGTCGTAGGTCAACCGATTCCTCCACAGGAAAACACGTCTGATATATTCTATACCACACCGGTGACGGCATGTGCGTCACATGACAGGAATACGTTGTTGACCCACCTCACTTGGCGAATGGGTAAAACGATTCTTCTACCTTGCCCGATTTAGGTTTTCTTGTGGATGTGATAATCACTCCCAAAAAGTGATGAAAACATAACGGACGGACAGATAATAATTGTCTGAAAACAAAAAATTAAATTTGAACCAAGGACCTCTCGTTCCGCAGCCACTCACGCTAACCACGGGACCGTGGCGCTCCTTAGTTCACACTCTCCTTGATATTGCATATCTTGCGCATGGACTACTCAGTTTGTATATTTTTGCTAATTTTTTTCATAGTTCCAAACAACTTCTTCCTGTTTTCTCGATTGATCTGTGTTCCGTTTTTCAAGGCCTATCCACTGTGCCAACTTATAACTAAATCTGAGGGGGGTGCGATGGGGAGGTTCCCTTGTTAGTGTACCACTATCACTTCTTCGGTTTCCTGTTTCAGTCGCGAATGGTCCGCGGGAAGAAAGATTGTTTGTGAGGCTCTGGGTGATCTCAAATCACTCTAATTTTACCTTCAAATTTTTTCGCAAAATATGCGCCGGACTAAGCAGTACATAGGTTGACTATTTTGGGAATATACACTTTCGAAATGTTGACAGTAAACTACAACCGCGATGCAGAACTCCTCCCACAATATATATATATATATATATATATATATATATATATATATATATATATATATATATATATATATATATATATATATATATATATATATATTGTGAGAGAGATATCCATCGTGGGAATCGAGAATCTCAGCGATTGTTATTACAATGAAATGAATACTCTTAGCTGCATACAGGGGTTGATATAAGTCAACGGGGTCAGTTGAAAATGTGTGCCCCGACCGGAACTCGAACCCAGGATCTCTTGCTTACATGGCAACGCTCTATCCATCTGAGCCACCTAGGACACAGAGGATAGTGCGACTGCTGGGACTTATCTCTGGCACGCTTCCCGTGAGACCCACATTCGGAGTCCGAAAGAACAGATACCATCTTCCTATATATCAACGATTGTTGTCTGTTATCTATATCGATACTGGCAAGATATCAGTCCCGGGAACTTCAAGACCGTATCAAAACTTATACAGTAGTTCCTCGGACTAGGTCGGCCATAAAAAAAAGTGATCAGGGGACTTAAGTTTATATATGTAGAGAGAGAAGATTTATTAGAACATTTTTATTTACTCGGCCATAAAAAAAAGTGATCAGGGGACTTCAGTTTATATATGTAGAGAGAGAAGATTTATTAGAACATTTTTATTCACTTGTTGAAACATGACTACAACCTACATTGTACGTTTGATAGCATTAAACTTCGTCTGTTACACTTTAGATAGATGATCAATGCAATATATATTCGAATGCCGAAACGTATTACTTACATGACATAATTACAATTTAACAAGAGTCATATTTTTTACTTTACGTGTGATGTGAAACCTTGCTTCTTATCGTATTTCATGATTCTAGGTCAACGAGATGTACCATATAGATTTTGAGTTTTCGAGCATCCAAATGTGTGACATAAATCGCCGTATCTTTTGGCTGCATTTACTTAGCTTACAATCTTTATGCCACCAAGGGGCCAAAGGCTTTAGTATGTTACATAACTTTGAACTTCATAGGCCAATCTGTTCCAGAGCGAATGGGTCTTAACAGACGGACGGACCGACAGACAGATTAAAAATGCAAAAATTATTTTTTCGTGCCACATAATTAAAAATTAAAAATTTTAGGATCTTTTTCCTTTACTTGTACTGTGAAACCTTGCTTCTTGCCAGATTTCATGATTCTAGATCAAGGGAAGCACACTATACGTTTTGATGAGTGAGTTTTCCAGTCTAAAAATATGTGGCATAAATGTCTGTATCTTTTCACTGAACTAACTTAAGAGCTTAAGATTTGTACACCTCCAAGGAATCATACACCTTAGTACTTGATACAAATTTCAACTTTATATGTGTACCCGTTCCTGAGAAAAACGGTTCTTAACAGTCGGACAGACAGATGGACAGGCAGTCAGGAAGGCAGACGGACAACAAGCGATACTGTACGGGTTCCGTTTTTACAGATGGCACGGAACCCTGATAAGGGTATTTCGTAGACATGGAATTTCATCACCTGAAATTGCAGATGACACAGTAACTAGCAAATGGGAGAAAGCTGCACAGGCGTTCAACGGTTTGACATTTGATAACAGATTGAAACAATACAAAATCCTGCGAGGGTGTAAGTAAATTTAACTGAATCAGAATTAATCGTAACACAGGCACACGCCTGAAACTCACTGCTGGACTTAGTGAACATAATGGATTGATTAGCGCTATGAAATATTGAGGCCCTAGCAATCAATCTTAAGGTGATGAATTTGCATTTTATCACTGAAAAATATTAAGCATCATAGTAAGAACAAGATTTAAGTGAACTCCGTAATTTATTACAAAAGCATTAGGATCGTAAACCTTCCGAAACAATCATGAAATTACTAAAGTTACTGTCACACAATTAGCCATGGTTCAAATGGCTCTGAGCACTATGAGACATAACATCTAAGGTCATCAGTCCCCTAGAACTTAGAACTACTTAAACCTAACTAACCTAAGGACATCACACACATCCATGCCCGAGGCAGGATTCGAACCTGCGACCGTAGCGGTCGCGCGGTTCCAGACTGAAGGGCCTAGAACCGCTCGGCCACAGCGGCCGGCTCACAACTAACCATGAGAATTACAAAACTGGAACTGTCGGTTGACAATGTTACTTGATGGCTTCGGAATTGCTTAGTGGTCTCGCATATGACGTGAAATTTATCTCTGGCGTGCTATAAAAATTACAGTGACATTAATCGGGGCCAGTGAGATATACGGGTCCTGCTACGAACTTGTGAGGTCACACTAGCCGTCTTGTCCACTCGGCTCCGTGCAGGCCACGAGAAATCAATAACTAATTGAAAAGGTGCTCACTAACGGTCTTGATTTTGTTGTGTCCTCTCGAGGACTTACACGCATTTAAACACGCAGTCAAGACTTATTAAACTCGTCTGAAACAGTTACTCACTCCCCGCCGGAGCTGCTGGTACTCATAAGACTTCTAGACTCACATGCTGTGGCGGATGCGCCACGGCCTGTTCTTCTGTGGGTCTCACTTTAACCGAATGGAGAACCTAAGAAGCCCATAGATCTGAGGAGCAATGACGAACGTGGGACGGTGAACTTTATCATGAATATGGACTTTGAACTGTCGATGGTCCTGACATACTGCAGCGGTAGAACATTATTGAAGCAGTAGAACATTATTGTACCATAAGCTGGTTTCTGAAGTGGCCTTTCATCACAGCTTTGAATGGTCTCATCGAATGCAAAAATGTATCTATTTTAAAGAGTAATATTTTTTTAAAAAATCATTTAATTTTTATAACCATTTCATGGTTAAAATTTAAATAGGTCGAACCTGTCTTCATTTTTTTATAAATAATACACTTTCACTACCAAAAAAATTTTAAGCTGACTGATTTTGAAAATCGGCAAAGTGGGACACGTTGCAGTATCCGCGCCTACATTTTATTCAAAATAATATTCACGGCAGCATTGTATGTGGAATGTGACTGAACTTTGATTACATTCTCGTGATACTGATAAAAGAGACTTCATCGTTAAAAAAGTAATAAATAATTATTGCCTATGACATAATTTAATATTTTGTAAAAAATTATGCCTCAGACAATATTGATGTAAAAAGCTAATGAAAATCTTACTATTTTGTTATATACGATTTTGTAGAAAAATCCTCCTTCTTGTTAGAACTGTTGTACTGATAGGATGTGACTGATGTCTCGTAACATACAGGTCTGTAAAAACTACTACAGTATTGTTATGATGCTAACTGATATTTGAAAATAGAGTTTGTGTGTTACTGAAATGAATCTTCTTTGTTTGGAGTTTCATTTCATTGTAATTCTCATCCTATATAAATGTTAAATTTTCTGCTCAGCTACCAATGATCGCAGCCATTAGCATTATTGATCTACAGCGCAGTTTATTGGTAAATAGTGAATTTTAATGTGTCATGAAACATTGAGAAATATTTTTGAATGTTAATGCATATATTGAAGGTGAGAAAAGATTTAATATACATTTTTTATTACGAGTGAAATACAGCCTGAAGCAGAATCGACAAGCGATTGTCTTACGTTACCCGCCATCTTAGTGAAATATTGCAGCGGCAGTTTTAAACTGATTTTCTATACAGACTTAAATTTTGTTGCTTATAATTGCAATAATAATTGTGTAATAGTGGCCGAGGACCCACTCTGAGCTAATAAATTCCAGTTAGACTGTGAACACATCGAACTTCTATGAATGCAAACAGCATCTTACGTAATATAAATTCTTATCTGCTGATTTATGAAGCCTGGTAATTTCGTAACAACTTTTATTAAATATTTCCACAAGAAAAACATTAGTGTTGTGTAAGTGTGGTACTGTGAGACACAACTGTTATGTAACCAGCAAAGAGTCTGTTAAACAACAGAACTGAAACTACTAAAAATTATAGCTCTTCTTTAGTTTAGGTTACTTATCATACATGTAGCTTGTTTCTTGGTTATAAATGATTACTTGTGTGAATGAACTTTGTGACATTTACACTGCTTGACAGATAGCATTGCTACACGTTCCCAGGTGGAGATTTCTTTAGCAAAATAACGATAATTAGCCAGGAGAAACAGTGATTAAATAAAACCTCATGTTGCATTAATAATAAGTAACTAGTTTTATTGTAATATTGCTGAAATTGTACAACAAAACACACGCATAATTACATCACACGCCACAACGCGCGTGACCCCTGAACCTAACTAGATCCATGTTTTCATGTGGATCTAGAGTTTTCAGAGTAAAGTATTTAATTTTTAGAATCATTTTATCAGGAAGGCGATTACGGGAAAAAGTGAATCGAAACAGTACCAACACAAATGTATTGTCCTGACAATGAAAAACATGAAATATCGCACACAAGTTTTCGACATAAAATTTAATAATGCCTTTTACACATCACACACCAATGTTTTCTACATTCTACGAAGTTTTCTCGGACATGTATATGCCCCTGTACATACAAATTACGTACAGTTCAGCAGAATTACTGAGATGTGTAGTAACGTTTGATGTATAACACAAGTAGTTACTTCAGACATTGTAGGAATGGAGAAGATATTGGTATGACGTGATTTTCGTGGAACGCACTCTATGAACACACGCAGCCAGATTTGATCGCTCACAGTGTTCTATGTATGCACCACAAAGTCCGTAGTACTTTTTTCCAAGTTCCAAAAGCGTCTGACTACATGCTGGCACTAGACAGATATGAGATATAGACATCCCAACACTTTAGTGGGACGTATGTGTCACATCAATTACGAAAGAGATCGCTTTTCAAAATTCAGCGTTGCCTCACACTCCGCTGCACAGTGGAAAAACTCATCCGGGCATTAGAAATTTCGTACTCAGCGAGGCATTAAACTTTTAGCTGCATGTGGAGCACTCAACAGCATGATTATCAGCGCCCTTACGTCAGTGCGGCGTTCTCGTGTGTATGTGTGTGTGTGTGTGTGTGTGTGTGTGTGTGTGTGTGTGTAAGGGGGGGGGGGTCGTGCACGAAGGCTGTGCCCATAGGCGGGATCGCTTGTAATGCTTTTAAGTCCACCCGCCAGTTATAAAAGCTGCCGTCATGATACACTAACTGAACAATGAAAATCGATTATTATAAGTGTTAAACTGTCTGGTGAGCCATCCATTCTGAGGACGCTGATCTCTCCTCGCCCCCCTCCCCTCAACACTTCAGTGATAAGGCCCGACAGTTCACAAAAATTTCAGAACCCGTGTTACAATGGTGTCGGCATCAGCATGGAGGTCAGAACGAGGCACGGTGGGGGAGGGGAGAGAGAGAGAGAGAGACCCCCCCCTCACCCCTCCCTACAGTGCGTGCAGCGATACGCACGGGACGCAGGCGACCGCACAGTGACGTCATCACCTGTCAGAGCAGCACACGGGAACAGAGATTGGGGCTCGCAGCATCCCCACGCCCAACCTCAATGGCAACACCTGTTGCTCGCCCAGGCACGGTGACAGCGTCTGGCTGCGAAAATCGATACAGGGACGGCCTGTAATGTAGTGGGTGTATTTATTTTGGTACTTCTGGACATGAGACTGTAATTTATACCATACATTTTTTGTCAATAGTTCGAAGTACGAAAGCACCAACAGAGGATTGCATCAGCTTCGGTAAACCTCGTTTAGCAAGGGAACATTTTCTCAAGACTCCATCGGAACACAACAAATCGAGAACTCTTGCTCTATCTATAAAAGTAACATTTCCCTCGGTCAGTAAATATCCCTGTTTACAACTCTGCAGACCTAAAAGCCAAAACGCAAAGCAGGGAATTTGAAGAATAATAAAAAGAGGTTGTGCTATAGAAAACATTAACAATAACTGTCAAAACTATCGGGGAAGTATCGGACAACATTTTCAGCATTCTGCTTAGATTCTGCTTCCCTCTACTGGGAAACCTACACACTTGTTGCGATGCAAGAAGAAGACAGAGTTCCGTCTACTCCCGCGCTGTGCAGTTCCAGACGTCTTAATGACTTCCGCGGTTCTCCATCACTGCAGCGGAACGTAATCTGTATGCGAGATGAGCCAGCAGCACAGCGTGGGGGAGGGGGGGGGGGCAACAACCGCGTCACGCTTTGCTACAAACTCACGCCAGGCGCGATTACATCTTCACGTACAAAGCGATATTAAATCAAGGAAACTGTGTCTCCCAGACATTCGAGAACGTGCCCTCCACAATAACTCGTAGTGCTAATTAACTCCTGCAGGAAAACAATCGCTCTACTGTCGAATTAAAGCTATTTCTGTATGAGGAAACGCAGACGACCCAAATCATCATCTTTTCGAATATCTGCATCAAGAATGTGACCTAATTACGCAGCATTTCAGTGTCTGTGGATTCCGCAATTAAGCGCGTACCAGTACTGTTCCAAGAAGATCTCGTCCTCGATTGTTCTGAAAATGAGCTAGCATTCCGTCTTTGATGAGTGCGATGACAAGGAGGCGCAAATCTGTAACATTCTTCCTGCCTCGTGCTTCAGTTAGGAACCATTCCCAGTTTGTTGCAACCTCAGTCGAACAATACTATCGATTAATTCGTAGCGAAAGTAGATTTCTTAGAGCTACAATGTAATGCAGGCATCGACTATAATACACTGCCTGCAAAAAAAGTGAAGCACCCAGAAGATACGAGGTCTATTGAAAAAATCCCAGAACGTTGTCCAAAAAAATTTTGCTACGCTTACTTTTTACTTACTGTGCACGGTCTCCTTCGAAATACTGTCCTCCACAATTGATACACCTTTCCCGCCCCCGTTTCCACTTCCGGAAGCAGTCGTGGTTTGCCTCTTGCTGGATCACAGGAAGCGGCGATTGCGAATTTTCTTTTATGTCGTCTATCGTTGCAAATCTTCGTCCTTTCAACGGGGCTTTCAACTTTAGAAGTAAAAAAAAAGTCCGCAGGGAACAGGTCTGCGAAAGACGAGGCAGCACAGCGCTTTCGTGTTTTTTTTTTTTTTTTCTCTCTCTCTAGTTACGCACCAACTGAGATGAATGTGCGGGTGCTTTATCGTCATACAAGAGCCATGAATTGTCTCGCCACATTTCAGGCCGATTCCTCCTCATATTTTGTCGCAGACCTCGCAACATCTCCCGGCAGTAACATTGATTAACAGTTTGTCTCTGTGGTACGAATTCATGGTGAAATAATCCTTCAAAGTTGAAGAAACTATCAGCATGGCTTTGACATTTGACCAGAGCTGACGGTTTTCTTTTATCTTGGAGAGCCTTTCTCGACCCATTATGAAGACTGAACCTTGCTCTCAACACCAAGCCGGCCGGAGTGGCCTAGCGGTTCTAGGCGTTACAGTTTGGAACCGCACGACCGCTGCGTTCGCAGACTCGAATCCTGCCTCGGGCATGGATGTGTGTGATGTCCTTAGGTTAGTTAGTTTTAAGTAGTTCTAAGTTCTAGGGGACTGATGACCTCAGCAGTTAAGTCCCATAGTGCTCAGAGCCATTTGAACCATTTTTTTCTCAACACCACGACCATAGACTCGCGGCTCATCACCAGTTACGATTCTTTTAAGGAACATCTCGTTCTCATTTTTGCAATCCAGAGGCTCTTCACAGATTGCGAGGCGAAGGTCTTTTTGTCTTGACTCATAAACCGTGGTACTAACTTGGCGGCAACACGATATCGTCCAAGATGGTGTGTCAAGGTTTCATAACATGATCCACCTGAAATGTAACATTCATCTGAAATCTCGCGGACAAGTCAGTCTTCGACTGCCATGCACAATTTCGTTGACGTTCCTGATACGAGCGTCGCCCGTAGACGTCGAAGGGCGTCCTCAACGAGGGTCATCTTTAACTTCCATCCGGCCATTTTTAAACCGTGTGAACCATTCGTAACACCGGGTACGGCCTAAGCTCTCATCACCGTAGGCTTCCTGCATCATTTGGCCTGTCTCTGTAAAGGTTTTCTTGGGTTTCACGTAAAATTTAATGCAGACGCGTTGCTCAATTCAGCCATCTCGAAATTCGCAAACTGTGCGACACAACGTTCTACTCAATACAGCACTGAACAATAGCTAACAGACATCCAGCAATGAAACTTCCGGAATTTACACATTAAACACAGACGGGTGCAGGGATGCCAACCGCATTTCGCTCCAGGACACCAATGGCGCGAAAATACGAATGTTCAGAATTTTTCTGAACAGACACCGGGTCGTCGGATGTCAATGTAACTTCGTACACGCACACATTAGCGGGTATGTAAATATTAGAGTTGCAGTTCTCTGTAGCAGGTAGAACGTCCACCAGAGTGCACTAGTGTTGTTCGTGTTTAGTGTATGACACCATGGGTATGCAAGGGGTGTGAACAGCGACAGATGTTGAATCGTCACTGTGTAGGATACGGAGATTTCGGGTGCCAGTGTGTGACAGCGTTATCAGCACATGGCAGTGGCACTGGGTCCCCATTTGACAGGCTGATCGAAAAATGCATCACGGAGTCACCCTGTATACAGTATGCTAGTGCTACCTACTTCGTACAGTTTCGGGGAAACGCTAATAATTTTCATATCGAAGCACGTAGTACACTTCTTGCTGCAGTTTTAATGGCCAGCAGTGGACATCCAACCAGCGATGCGCGAGGAAGTTCTAGCACGCTTCCTCACTGACGCACAGACTTCTTCTCTGGGGAGATGATTCATCGGCGTGCACTGCTTTCGCCATTCGAACATGACCGCGCTGCATACATCGTATGCAACCTGACTTTTAATGAGAGGGCAGTCTTCGATTTGTTCACTGAACTGCGCTACGACACTTCATGTGCCGTATGCCTCATACATTTGTTTGCCCTCCCGGCTCCTGCTGAAAGGAACATACAAGTTGTTCATGATACTGGCTCTAACACACACAGAGGAGAAACCATTGGTGTGCTATTTACATGTGTTATCTTGCAGCTAGTAGAGCGAGGCGAACACGTAAATTCGGGTCTTCTTACCTTTCTTAAATCCTTATGAAATTTGGGTTTTCTTCCGGCATATGAAATATTGAAACCACTTACGGGAATGCAGCTTTGACAATGCGATTATTTGGAATGACATGGTTCCAACGGACAAAATCGAAGAAAATGAGTTTTTAATGTGACAAAGTTCTGCTACAAATGGAACGTAGCCGTGCTGCAGCCTGTGGAGAAACAGCCGAATTAAAAGAACGCCAGAGTTCCAGCTGATATCACTTTGTTTGATTCGTTGGGGTGACAAGGTTCTGTTTGACAGATCTTTTTTATTAATCTATTATCTTTCTTGTAAGTAATGATTAATGTTTATACAAATATTCAACTTTATTTGTTTTCTAATTTATGGATGCTTCCGTCGCTTCTTGGTAGAACAATTCCATATTGAGCGTTGAATAACACTTAGGAAGTTTTTTGTTCCCCTGATTTTGTATTTGTATGAACTAGTTTTCGGCTTATTAGGCCATCTTCAGATAACTACTGACT
The DNA here is from genome assembly GCF_023898315.1 of Schistocerca nitens. Taxonomy (NCBI): domain Eukaryota; kingdom Metazoa; phylum Arthropoda; class Insecta; order Orthoptera; family Acrididae; genus Schistocerca; species Schistocerca nitens. The sequence continues at coordinate 282,896,965 of NC_064620.1, forward strand.
ATTGTTCACAAGAAGATTGAGTTCTTACGAACCAAACATTCGTAAGAACTCCAGCTCCTTGTAAACAATAGTCAGTAGTTATCTGAAGATGGCCTAATAAGCTGAAAACTAGTTCATACAAATAAAAAATCAGCAGAACAAAAAACCGCCTAAGCGTTGTTTTCATTAATCCAATCTTTTTCTCTTAACAAAAATTAGGGCTTAAATTGGGAAAATATCTAACAAGTAACTTATTAATTTTTGGAAGAAAGAAAACAAGGAAAACGAAATTTGCTCTTTTAAACTGACTGAAGAAACAAGCGTAGAGGTAAGTGACACGAGCTAATGCACGAGATACTTGAATTGGATGCAATGAACCACCCTGAAGAGACCGCAGCTACTCGGCCGAAACCTCGACAGTTTTGTTATCCCAAAATATTTTGTTCAAAATGACATCGGTTGTGAAAGCTTACGAACTTATATAAATTTCTTGTAGTTTCTAGAGGTTGTCTGCAGGAGCACTTTAACATAGAATGAGGCAGGGAGAAGGTTAGTACAGTTATGTTGCACTTTTATTGTATTGTTCCTTGTACAGTTCAGTGTGACAAGCATTGAATATACTACGATCCACGAACAACGACGTTTCACGCATGCCGAGGCACGGACACGAATGACGTCGACGATTGCAACCGACAGTTGCGGTACGCGCATGCACGTGCTTTCCGCTTGAAGGAAATTATGGCTCTCGCTTGCTTATGCAGAATTTATTATTTACCACCACCATCAGCAATGACAAATTCGCAACAAATGAAATATAAAATCACTAAACAACTCGCTACGATCAAGATTAATGGTCACATTAGCTACGGCAATCAGAGCGGAGCGCTCCGAACACTACTGTACGCTCATTGGCTGTCGGAGTATGCGTGACGTGGGTGCGCAGAACAAGCCTTAACTAGTCCGCCATCGTTCGTGACTCCAACTGTAGTACCATACCAAAAAATCACTACTGTAGGTGCGTGGATAGCTGAAAGATGAGTTAATGGAACTTTGACATCGACTTACTAGAAACTAATGAAGTGTTAGTTGACATCTTGTCATTCCAAACGGTCGAACCGCTGATATTTCCACATGTGAACATTGTTTACTTCTTAGTCGTTCAAGGTTCAAATGGTTCAAATGGCTCTGAGCAGTATGGGACTTAACATCTGTAGTCATCAGTCCCCTAGAACTTAGAACTAACTAACCTAAGGACATCACACACATCCATGCCCGAGGCAGGATTCGAACCTGCGACCGTAGCAGTCGTTCAAGGTGCGTGTGTGTGTGTGTGTGTGTGTGTGTGTGTGTGTGTGTGTGTGTGTGTGTGTCTTTTTATTTTGCTTCATATGCCGTGTTATGGCTCTTGGTCGGTGCAACCCCTGTCTACCGAGGTTTTATTTTACTTGCTCCTTCTCTCTCGTTGCATTTCTGCTTTCCCGTAAGTTGTTTGAAATTTCACTGTGCCGTTGACTCTGTACCATAATATCGCGCAACAACCAAAGTACGGTAACGCAGTGTGTCTACAAAAATCTGAGACTGGTTTGAAGAATTTTTGGCTAATACACTACAGGCCATTAAAATTGCTACGACAGAAAAAAGGCAGATGATAAACGGGTATTCATTGGACAAATATATTATATTACAACTGACATGTAATTACATTTTCACGCAATTTGGGTGCATAGTTTCTGAGAAATCAGTACCCAGAACAACCACCTCTGGCCGTAATAACGGCCTTGATACGCCTGGGAATTGAGTCAAACAGAGCTTGGATGGCGTGTACAGGTACAGCTGCCCATGCAGCTTCAACACGATACCACAGTTCATCAAGAGTAGCGACTGGCGTATTGTGACGAGCCAGTTGCTCGGCCACCATTGACCAGACGTTTTCAGTTGGTGAGAGATCTGGAGAATGTGCTGGCCAGGGCAGCAGTCGAACATTTTCTGTATCCAGAAAGGTCCGTACAGGACCTGCAACACGCGGTCGTGCATTATCCAGCTGAAATGTAGGGTTTCGCAGGGATCGAATGAAGGGTAGAGCTACGGGTCGTAACACATCTGAAATGTAACGTCCACTGTTCAAAGTGCCGCCAATGCGAACAAGAGGTGACCGAAAAGTGTAACCAATAGCACCCCATACCATCACACCAGGTGATACGCGAGTATGGCGATGACGAATACACGCTTCCAATGTGCGTTCACCGCGATTTCGTCAAACACGGATGCGACCATCACGATGCTGTAAACAGAATTTGGATTCATCCGAAAAAATGACGTTTTGCCATTCGTGTACCCAGGTTCGTCGTTGATTACACCATCGCAGGCGCTCCTGTCTGTGATGCAGCGTCAAGGGTAACAGCAGCTAGCCGGCCGGAGTGGGCGAGCGGTTCTAGGCGCTACAGTCTGGAACCACGCGACCGCTACGGTCGCAGGTTCGAATCCTGCCTCGGGCATGGATGTGTGTGATCTACATCTACATCTACATTCATACTCCGCAAGCCACCCAACGGTGTGTGGCGGAGGGCACCCTACGTGCCACTGTCATTACCTCCCTTTCCTGTTCCAGTCGCGTATGGTTCGCGGGAAGAACGACTGTCTGAAAGCCTCCGTGCGCGCTCTAATCTCTCTAATTTTACATTCGTGATCTCCTCGGGAGGTATAAGTAGGGGGAAGCAATATACTCGATACCTCATCCAGAAACGCACCCTCTCGAAACCTGGCGAGCAAGCTACACCGCGATGCAGAGCGCCTCTCTTGCAGAGTCTGCCACTTGAGTTTATTAAACATCTCCGTAACGCTATCACGGTTACCAAATAACCCTGTGACGAAACGCGCCGCTCTTCTTTGGATCTTCTCTATCTCCTCCGTCAACCCGATCTGGTACGGATCCCACACTGATGTCCTTAGGTTACATAGGTTTAAGTAGTTCTAAGTTCTATGGGACTAATGACCTCAGATGTTAAGTCCCATAGTCCTCAGAGCCTTTTGAACCATTTGAACAGCAGCTATGGTCTCCGAGCTGATAGTCCATGCTGCTGCAAACGTCGTCGAACTGTTCGTGCAGATGGTTGTTGTCTTGCAAACGTCCCCATCTGTTGACTAGGGGATCGAGACGTGGCTGCACGATCCGTTACAGCCATGCGGATAAGATGCCTGTCATCTCGACTGCTAGTGATACGAGGCCATTGGGATCCAGCACGGCGTTCCGTATTACCCTCCTGAACCCACCGATTCCATTTTGCTAACACTCATTGGATCTCGACCAACGCGAGCAGCAATGTCGCGTTACGATAAACCGCAATCGCGACAGGCTACAATCCGACCTTTATCAAAGTCGGAAACGTGATGGTACACATTTCTCCTCCTTACACGAGGCATCACAACAACGCTTCACCAGGCAACGCCGGTCAACTGCTGTTTGTGTATGAGAAATCGGTTGGAAAGTTTCCTTATTTCAGCACGTTGTAGGTGTCGCCATCGGCGCCTACCTTGTGTGAATGCTCTGAAAAGCTAATCATTTGCATATCACAGCATCTTCTTCCTGTCGGTTAAATTTCGCGTCTGTAGCACGTCATCTTCGTGGTTTAGCAATTTTAATGGCCAGTAGTGTACATTTATCCCACTGTGAGACAAGACGGTGAGTGCCTCGTCTACGGAACCATGATTGTACCCAAGCGTGCATCTCTTATTTCGAAGAAAAACGACGGCCACTCTGATTTAGGTTTTCCGTTATTTCCCTAAATCGCTTCTGGCAAATGCCAGGATTGTTTCTTTGAAAGGTCACGGTCGATTTCCTTCCCTAATCCAATGATGATCTCGCTGTTTGGTCCCATTCCTCCAAATCAACCAACCAACCAACAACTGTCAGCCGAGGAACAAATCCATCAGGGACATTATTTAAACCCAACTAAAGCTGCGACTGTTGGTGATGTGACCGTGAAGCGACGATATGAAGGAACAGCCACAGTTAAACCAAGACGAGGCCTCATGTACTGACGGACAGAAATTCTCGAGCATTGCGGAGGGGTGGTTGTAAAAAATTGCATGATGTGGACGGATGGAATCACTCGTGGCTTCCACAGTTCCGCCAGCAGTTACAGCTAGCTCAATGACTATGCGCACCGAGTTAAACAGAATGGGGTAGACTGCTCGAGCCGCAGCTTACTACCAACACATTTGTGTAATCAGTGCTAAGCGACCTTTGGGGTGGTATAAAGAGCGACGTCAATGGGCAGTGGATGAATGGAAACGAGTGATTTGGTGTAGTGAATAATGTACCCTCTGGCAACCCGATGGAATGTTTTAGGTTCTATAAATGCCTGGAGAATGTTACCTGCCATCATTTGTAGTGCCAACGGTGAAGTATGGAGGGAATAGTATTATGACAGGGGGGTCGTTAGGTGATTCTCTTATTGCACTGAAAACGCCACGGGTGAAAGGACATGAAGATATTTTACAACATTGTGCATTGCTTACAACGGAGCAACAGTTTGCAGACGATGACTGTATCAACATGTCAATTCACCCCGTCATAAAGCAGCATCTATGAGACCATGGTTTGTAGACAATAACATTCCTGAAATGGACAGGCCTGCCCAGAGTCCCAACCTGAGATGATCAGAACGTGGACTTGGCTCCAACCCCATCGCCCAACATCATTGCCTCTGGTTTCGGCTCTTGAAGAATGGACTGCCATTCCTCCACAGACATTTAGTATTTGTTTGCGTGGCTATCCTCCGCAGCAAGCCCAGAAATATTTGTTTTGTAAATAAAATCGCCTTTTCCTGCTGCCACTTAATTTATTTTTCCCAGACGCGTTTCACCTTTTTCCTGCTCTAAGGCATCATCAGGGGGATGATTTGCTGCGATCTGCGTTTCGCCTAATCTGGTCTGGGAGTCGCACTACCACTTTATTAGCAACTTCACTGAATGAATATTTACGTTGTTAGAAGCACAGTGTCCGAAGAAATAGTTGTATCGAGAGGCAAAAGAATAACAGTACACCACAGAAAAGAAGGAGAAACATGGTCAACAATGTGAAAAAGTTCGGAACTCAAAATTGTGCTTATATGTCGGTAATAAAGTGGTAGTGCGACCTCCAGACCAGATGAGAGGAAACACAGATCACAGCAAATCATGGATCTGATGATGCTTTGGAGCAAGAAAAAGGTGAAAAGTGTCTGGGAAAAGTAAATTAAGTGGTAGCAAAATGGTTCAAATGGCTCTTAGCACTATGCGACTTAACGTCTGAGGTCATCAGTCCCCTAGAACTTAGAACTACTTAAACCTAACTAACCTAAGGACATCACACACATCCATGCCCGAGGCAGTATTCGAACCTGCGACCGTAGCGGTGGCGCGGCTCTAGACTGTAGCGCCTAGAACCGCTCGGCCACTCCGGCCGGTAAAGTGGTAGCAGGAAAAGGAGGTTTTATTTACAAAACAAGTATTTAATGACCTCATTGGAAGTGTCTAAGCAGAGTTCAAGTCGTCATGGAGGCGAAGGGTGGTCACTCCACCATCAGGTGTCCAGATACTTTTGATGATATAGCGTATCTGTCTTATCATCGCTCATTTTCTTGCATCTTTCGTGGTGTGCAATTTTCAGGATTAACGTCTTTGTAGAAGGTAGTGCATAGAACTGAGGCACTCTTTGAAGAGAGCTAATTTTACTGTAACCAACAGCTGCAAACTGGCAGACAGAGGAAGTAGTGTCGGAGCGTTGCAGCTGCCAGCCGAGGCAGCGGAAGCGCTGCAGATTGCTATCGGCCAGCGCACAGTTCTGTACTCTTTGTGGTCGAAAGGGCAACATATGGCGCACAGCGCAGGTGCCTACTACCAGGCCCTCGCTGAGCGCAAACTTTCTCCTAACAACGTACGCAACGGCATCGGCCCTAGTCACAGCGTAACGCTGCCAGTGTCTACTCTTTGAGCTTGGATGTTATGGATTATTAGACAGCATATCAAGTGAATTTTTATAGTGTTACTTTTCCGTCAGTTCGACTTTTTGGTCGAATAATATTTAACTGCAAATATCGACCACGCCGTTCAATTGTCTAAAGCCATTAAAAAGCCAAGATCGTATAAAATATTTTTTATTCAAGACAACCCGTTTCGGCAGTTTTAGTTGTCATCTCCGCCCCCCCACCCCCCCCAATGAACCATGGACCTTGCCGTTGGTGGGGAGGCTTGCGTGCCTCAGCGATACAGATAGCCGTACCGTAGGTGCAACCACAACGGAGGGGTATCTGTTGAGAGGCCAGACAAACGTGTGGTTCCTGAAGAGGGGCAGCAGCCTTTTCGGTAGTTGCAGGGGCAACAGTCTGGATGATTGACTGATCTGGCCTTGTAACATTAACCAAAACGGCCTTGTTGTGCTGGTACTGCGAACGGCTGAAAGCAAGGGGAAACTACAGCGTAATTTTTCCCGAAGACATGCAGCTTTACTGTATGGTTAAATGATGATGGCGTCCTCTTGGGTAAAATATTCCGGAGGTAAAATAGTCCCCCATTCGGATCTCCGGGCGGGGACTACTCAGGAGGACGTCGTTATCATTAGAGAGAAAGAAAACTGGCGTTCTGGCGTTCTACGGATCGGAGCGTGGAATGTCAGATCCCTTAATCGGACAGGTAGGTTAGAAAATTTAAAAAGGGAAATGGATAGGTTAAAGTTAGATATAGTGGGAATTAGTGACGTTCGGTGGTAGGAGGAACAAGAGTTTTGGTCAGGCGAATACAGGGTTATACATACAAAATCAATTAGGGGTAATGCAGGAGTAGGTTTAATAATGAATAAAAAAAATAGGAGTGCGGGTAAGCTACTACAAACAGCATAGTGAACGCATTGTTATGGCCAAGATAGACACGAAGCCCACGCCTGCTACAGTAGTACAAGTTTATATGCCAACTAGCTCTGCAGATGACACAGAAATTGAAGAAATGTATGATGAAATAAAAGAAATTATTCAGATAGTGAAGGGAGACGAAAATTTAATAGTCACAGGTGACTGGAATTCGGTAGTAGGAAAAGAGAGAGAAGGAAACGTAGTAGGTGGATATGGATTGGGGGGAAGAAATGAAAGAGGAAGCCGCCTGGTAGAATTTTGTGCAGAGCATAACTTATTAATAGCTAACACTTGGTTCAAGAATCATAAAAGAAGGTTGTATACATGGAAGAAGCCTGGAGCTGTTGACAGGTTTCAGATAGATTATACACTCCTGGAAATGGAAAAAAGAACACATTGACACCGGTGTGTCAGACCCACCATACTTGCTCCTGACACTGCGAGAGGGCTGTACAAGCAATGATCACACGCACGGCACAGCGGACACACCAGGAACCGCGGTGTTGGCCGTCGAATGGCGCTAGCTGCGCAGCATTTGTGCACCGCCGCCGTCAGTGTCAGCCAGTTTGCCGTGGCATACGGAGCTCCATCGCAGTCTTTAACACTGGTAGCATGCCGCGACAGCGTGGACGTGAACCGTATGTGCAGTTGACGGACTTTGAGCGAGGGCGTATAGTGGGCATGCGGGAGGCCGGCTGGACGTACCGCCGAATTGCTCAACACGTGGGGCGTGAGGTCTCCACAGTACATCGATGTTGTCGCCAGTGGTCGGCGGAAGGTGCACGTGCCCGTCGACCTGGGACCGGACCGCAGCGACGCACGGATGCACGCCAAGACCGTAGGATCCTACGCAGTGCCGTAGGGGACCGCACCGCCACTTCCCAGCAAATTAGGGACACTGTTGCTCCTGGGGTATCGGCGAGGACCATTCGCAACCGTCTCCATGAAGCTGGGCTACGGTCCCGCACACCGTTAGGCCGTCTTCCGCTCACGCCCCAACATCGTGCAGCCCGCCTCCAGTGGTGTCGCGACAGGCGTGAATGGAGGGACGAATGGAGACGTGTCGTCTTCAGCGATGAGAGTCGCTTCTGCCTTGGTGCCAATGATGGTCGTATGCGTGTTTGGCGCCGTGCAGGTGAGCGCCACAATCAGGACTGCATACGACCGAGGCACACAGGGCCAACACCCGGCATCATGGTGTGGGGAGCGATCTCCTACACTGGCCGTACACCACTGGTGATCGTCGAGGGGACACTGAATAGTGCACGGTACATCCAAACCGTCATCGAACCCATCGTTCTACGATTCCTAGACCGGCAAGGGAACTTTCTGTTCCAACAGGACAATGCACGTCCGCGTGTATCCCGTGCCACCCAACGTGCTCTAGAAGGTGTAAGTCAACTACCCTGGCCAGCACGATCTCCGGATCTGTCCCCCATTGAGCATGTTTGGGACTGGATGAAGCGTCGTCTCACGCGGTCTGCACGTCCAGCACGAACGCTGGTCCAACTGAGGCGCCAGGTGGAAATGGCATGGCAAGCCGTTCCACAGGACTACATCCAGCATCTCTACGATCGTCTCCATGGGAGAAAAGCAGCCTGCATTGCTGCGAAAGGTGGATATACACTGTACTAGTGCCGACATTTTGCATGCTCTGTTGCCTGTGTCTATGTGCCTGTGGTTCTGTCAGTGTGATCATGTGATGTATCTGACCACAGGAATGTGTCAATAAAGTTTCCCCTTCCTGGGACAATGAATTCACGGTGTTCTTATTTCAATTTCCAGGAGTGTATAATGGTAAGACAGAGATTTAGGAACCAGGTTTTAAATTGTAAGACATTTCCAGGGGCAGATGTGGACTCTGACCACAATCTATTGGTTATGAACTGTAGATTAAAACTGAAGAAACAACAAGAAGGTGGGAATTAAAGGAGATGGGACCTGGATAAACTGAAAGAACCAGAGGTTGTAGAGAGTTTCAGGGAGAGCATAAGGGATCAATTGACAGGAATGGGGGAAAGAAATACAGCATAAGAAGAATGGGTAGCTTTGAGGGATGAAGTAGTGAAGGCAGCAGAGGATCAAGTAGGTAAAAAGACGAGGGCTAGTAGAAATCCTTGGGTAACAGAAGAAATATTGAACTTAATATATGAAAGGAGAAAATATAAAAAAGCAGTAAATGAAGCAGGCAAAAAGGAATATAAACGTCTCAAAAATGAGATCGACAGGAAGTGCAAAATAGCTAGGCAGGGATGGCTAGAGGACAAATGTAAGGATGTAGAGGCTTATCTAGCCAGGGGTAAGATAGATACTGCCTACAGGAAAATTACAGAGACCTTTGGAGAAAAGAGAACCACTTGTATGAATATCAAGAGCTCAGATGGAAACCCAGTTCTAAGCAACGAAGGGGAAGCAGAAAGGTAGAAGGAGTATATAGAGGCTCTGTACAAGGGTGATGTACTTGAGGACAATATTATGGAAATGGAAGAGGATGTAGATGAAGATGAAATGGGAGATACTATACTGTGTGAAGAGTTTGACAGAGCACTGAAAGACCTGAGTCGAAACAAGGCCCCGGGAGTAGACAACATTCCATTGGAACTACTGACAGCCTTGGGACAGCCAGTCCTGACAAAACTCTACCATCTGGTGAGCAAGATGTATGAGACACGCGAAATACCCTCAGACTTCAAGAAGAATATAATAATTCCAATCCCAAAGAAAGCGGGTGTTGACAGATGTGAAAATTACCGAACTATCAGTTTAATAAGTCACAGCTGCAAAATACTAAAACGAATTATTTATAGACGAATGGAAGAACTAGTAGAAGCCGACCTCGGGGAATATCAGTTTGGATTCCGTAGAAATGTTGGAACACGTGAGGCAATACTGACCTTACGACTTATCTTAGAAGAAAGATTAAGGAAAGGCAAACCTACGTTTCTAGCATTTGTAGACTTAGAGAAAGCTTTTCACAATGTTGACTGCAATACTCTCTTTCAAATTCTGAAGGTGGCAGGGGTAAAATACAGGGAGCGAAAGGCTATTTACAATTTGTACAGAAATCAGATGGCAGTTATAATAGTCGAGGGACATGAAAGGAAAGCAGTGGTTGGGAAGGGAGTGAGACAGGGTTGTAGCCTCTCCCCGATGCTATTCAGTCTGTATATTGAGCAAGCAGTAAAGGAAACAAAAGAAAAGTTCGGAGTAGGTATTAAAATTCATGGAGAAGAAGTAAAAACTTTGAGGTTCGCCGATGACATTGTAATTCTGTCAGAGACAGCAAAGGACTTGGAAGAGCAGTTGAACGGAATGGACAGTGTCTTGAAAGGGGGGTATAAGATGAATATAAACAAAAGCAAAACGAGGATAATGGAATGTAGTCGAATTAAGTCGGGAGATGCTGACGGAATTAGATTAGGAAATGAGACACTTAAAGTAGTAAATGAGTTTTGCTATTTGGGGAGCAAAATAACTGATGATGGTCGAAGTAGAGAGGATATAAAATGTAGACTGGCAATGGCAAGGAAAGCGTTTCTGAAGAAGAGAAATTTGTTAACATCGAGTATTGATATGAGTGTCAGGAAGTCGTTTCTGAAAGTATTTGTATGGTGTGTAGCCATGTATGGGAGTGAAACATGGACGATAAATAGTTTAGACAAGAAGAGAATAGAAGCTTTCGAAATGTGGTGCTACAGAAGAATGCTGAAGATTAGATGGGTACACCACATAACTAATGATGAGCTATTGAATAGAATTGGGGAGAAGAGGAGTTTGTGGCACAACTTGACTAGAAGAAGGGATCGGTTGATAGGACATGTTCTGAGGCATCAAGGGATCACCAATTTAGTACTGGAGGGCAGCGTGGAGGGTAAAAATAGTAGAGGGAGACCAAGAGATGGATACACTAAGCAGATTCAGAAGGATGTAGGTTGCAGTAGGTGCTGGGAGATGAAGAAGCTTGATAGAGTAGCATGGAGAGCTGCATCAAACCAGTCTCAGGACTGAAGACCACAACAACAACAACAGTTGTCATCTTCAGCTCTTAAACATTTTTTGGTAGTACAACACGTTCATTATACGCTGAACCTCATGCACAAGAGGTCAAATGGATAAAACTCAGCGCATCTTGTGCATGAGGTTCAGCGTAAAATGAAAATGTTTCATTGCAAAAAATGTTTAGGACCTGAAGATGACAGTTAAGACTGTTGAAACCGGTTGTCTTGAATAAAAACTACTTTGTGCTATCTTGGCTTTTGAATGGTTTTTAGCAATTAACAGGTTGCCCTTCAGTGCTCTCATAGTGAGGAAATTCAATCGTGCAGTTTATTGAAGCGTATAGAAGGATATTATACTCAGGTCCACTCAACAAAAGTTTTTGATTATGTGGTCCATGGAATACCTTAGCGCAAGATGGGACGGGAAAAAGCTCAACAAAGGTTCTCTTCGTATCTGGAAAATAGGGAAGAGATCGGGACCTGACTGGTCATGTAAAGTGGAGGGTACTGGAGGATTCCGTTTTGCGTCCACTGCTTCTCCTGCAGAAAGACAAGGACATCGGGGCTCCACCTGATTTTATACGAATCGTGCAATAGTACCTTACTGCAACGTTTAAAGGGCGGTGAATGTCCCGACAGCATGCCCTCCACGTTTACTTACCCCGTTGGATTTCGGACCATGTGGACATTTGAAGGCGCTGGTGCATGCGCAATCCATCGAAAAAGTGCAGACGTCACCCGAGCGTGTGACCAACACAAGTGACACGGTCCGAATGGAGCCAGGAGTATTTGGAAGGACACGTGATTCACTGTGAAGAAGGGACTGTCTATAGCGTCTGTTTCTGTGTAACAGACAGATGGGAGTAAGAGGACGGAAAAACGGACTGGTCCATATCTTTCCGACATATAATTACAGGAACTTTTCTTCTAGTTTTGACCAATACTAATATCTGTAAGGGTATTTGACACTTTTTGTGAAATACCCAGTATATCAGCAATTGCACGTGACAGATGATTCAAAACTTTTCTTCTTCCAGGTGACAAGTGCAGTTGTGAAAGACGTGGAATGTAATGCAAATGGTGTAGCTAATAGCCGGCCGCTGTGACAGAGCGGTTTTAGGCGCTTCAGTCCGGAACCGCGCTGCTGCTACGGTCGCAGGTTCGAATCCTGCCTTGGGCATGGATGTGTGTGATGTCCTTAGCTTTGTTAGGTTTAAGTAGTTCTAAGTGTAGGGAACTGATGACCTCAGATGTTAAGTTCCATAGTGCTTAGAGCCATTTAAACTTTTTGTAGCTAATACAGCAATCACTGACATCAGCACTTGGTTTACAAAGAACAGATTAATGTATAACTACAACAAAACGCAACGCAAACAGTTTCGGACACGGAACTCCTGTTAAAGCGAAATTTTATTGTCTGAAGGTATTCAAATAATGACTGAAGCGGTCCATTTTAAATTCTTAGAACTGTGGGTACATGAAGATCTTTCTTGGAAGTATCACGTTCCAAGTCTAGTGCAGAAACTGAAAGTTGCGTTGTTCACTATAAGAATAATCTCTGACACTGAAATGCGAAGGGTTTCTTACCTTGCTCACTTTCACACTGTTATCTCATGTGGTACCACATTTTGAGTCACCTTTATACGCTCATCACAAATATTCTTAGTCCAGAAAACGGCGGTCAGAGGGACCTGCGGTATCATTTTTGCAACTTCGTGTAGGCCGTTGTTCAGGTGGCTATAACACTCCTTACATATACTACATCATGGAATTTGTTATTGACAATCCTGTTTCATTCAGAAGGAACGGCTGCATTCATTCGGTCAAACTATACTGAAAAACTGTTTGCGGCTGGATAACATTTCCTTTCCAACAGGTTTCCAGCGGAACTGCAAGACCCGATTGGTACAACCCAGGATTTTGGTACATTTGAAATGGTTCCTTGGCGCAGTCCTATTCAGTCGGACTGCTTGGAGTCCAGGCAGCGAATACACGACAGCATAACTTGCAACACTTGAAGCCGAAATATTGTGCACGAAATAGAAAAAGCTGTTCGGCTGAACAACCGAAAGAACACCATTAACCAATTACGCCGATAAAACCCGAGAGCTCATAGTGATAGATTGATGTTCGCATCAATTTCGTGTTCGAAAGTAAGTCGCGGTTGTATAGTTTCTGTCGTTATAAAGTATTTTTATCAGTTTTACGTACAAAATTTACACAATGACTTCTTGCAATCGGTTGACGTGACAGTTTTCTGCACATGGTACCATTTCATGTTGTTAATAAATATCACTGATGAACCGAATGTTTCGGCCACGTTAACTATGGGCTTCCCCTTGGTCTACTAGGCAAGAAGGCCAGTGTTGTTGGTTTCATCAGTACAGTTATTTACAACATGACGCGGTACCCTACCCAGAAAATTTCCTTGTTAACTGACCGTGGTTGTGGAAGCCTACGCAATTCTTTCAGTCCGTTTCTCAATTGACAGACCTCTATTCCAAATCTTGCTACAGCGTAACAAAAAATCCTGTGAGTTCAGTGCTTCATCGCAAACGCACACCAATTTGTTATCGATTTCGAACTGTGATGGGAAGATATAAATACAAATAAACGTGCACTGTAAACGAGAAGAGGTAACAGTATATTAGACAGTACTGCCATACGTGCATAAACACAGGCTATACGAGTATGAACATACCTGAATATTAGTATATACGTAGGTTGGAACTTAAATAGTGGCAACACTGCTGCCGAGACACTATGCAATGGAATCTGCTATTGTCGCAGATAGCACACGTCGTTGACATACCTACTTTACCTCCGAGCAAATGGACTCGCTCGTCCCACGTCACCGGCATGCGCACACTCGAGGGAAACATAGTCAATCGTGAGCGACCGATCTAACGTAACGGTGTCACTATGTTTTCGAAACAGAACAACGGAGTTGGATCAAGATTGAATGTGCCAGAGGTCATACAGCACGACCAGTGTCATCAAGGTTTTCAACAGGCGTGCGGGGAATCGGCATTGCCGTACAGAACAGTAGCACGTTGCGTAAAAGCCTTCAACGTATGTCGGCAAACTGTGGCAGACATGCATCGACAGGTCGTCCTAGCGTATCTGAAAAAGAAGTGCGTGGTGTTACCGCGTTAGTGGACAGTGATCGACGCCGTACAATTCGTGAGCTCGCCCACGAAACCGGATTAGAGCCCCAGTATGGTGAAAGTTATGGTGATTCACGTGTACGACTGTGATGGTGTTATCCTAACGCATTACGGTCCTCCACAGCAGACTGTCAATGCACAGTACTACTGTTCGTTTTTGGAGCATCACCTGCGACCAGCTTTGCGAAAGGAGCGGCGACACTTCCTGCGCAACCCACCCGTCATTTTGCACGACAATGCGCGGGCGCATACAGTGCAAGCTGTGGCTGCTCTGTTCGGTCGATATGACTGGGAAGTACTGTATCATCCACCACACTCCCCCGACTTCAGTCCTTAGATTTGATTCCAAATATGAACACTTCGTGGCGTTCGCTTCAGAACTGTTCCACCGATTCGACAGGCTCCACTCGCACCATCGCACCATCAACAGAACAGGCTCTGCTAACGGTATACTGCGCCTTCCACATCGCTGGCGACGGGTTCTAAACAACGCTGGTGACTATTCTGAAGGACAATAACAGATGCAAACATGTAACTCTTTTGTAGCGGTTGTGGATAAATAGTTGCCACTGTGTAAGTTCCAATCCTCGTACAAAGGTCCCTGAAATAAAAACAACTGCGCCAGTACGGCGACGTCAGTTAAAATAGAAGACAGCATTGTTTTATGTTTTAAGTACGTTAGTTCCTCCTTTCTTAGAGCCTCGTGGTCTTGGGTGCCTTGCCACGGTTCGCGCGGCTCCCGCCCCGTCGGAGGTTCGAGTCCTCCCTCGGGCATGGATGTGTGGGTTATCCTTAGCGTAAGTTAGTTTAAGTTAGATTAAGTAGTGTGTAAGCCTAGGGATCGATGACCTCAGTAGTTTGGTCCCATAGGAACTTACCACAAATTCCCACCACCACCTTGCTCAGAAGCTTATTTACTGTATATGTTGTTATTGTACACAATGATGCTGTCTCTGTGCCCTCACTTCACGTATGCTAATGTCTTCGTTACACTACATCTTGTTTTTTTACTTAATTATACGAAGTTTTTTTGTAGCGTATCTTTGTATAGCACGTTATTTCCCCTTTGCGCCACTTTAATAAATGGTTATTATTTGTAATACTTTACATTCCAAACATAGTTTTTATAGTTGTCATAACTAGTTGTTGAACGGAATGGACAGTGTCTTGAAAGGAGGATATAAGATGAACATCAACAAAAGCAAAACGAGGATAATGGAATGTAGTCAAATTAAGTCGGGTGATGCTGAAGGAATTAGATTAGGAAATGAGACACTTAAAGTAGTAAAGGAGTTTTGCTATTTGGGGAGCAAAATAACTGATGATGGTCGAAGTAGAGAGGATATAAAATGTAGACTGGCAATGGCAAGGAAAGCGTTTCTTAAGAAGAGAAATTTGTGAACATCGAGTATCAATTTAAGTGTCAGGAAGTCGTTTCTGAAAGTATTTGTATGGAGTGTAGCCATGTATGGAAGTGAAACATGGACAATAACTAGTTTGGACAAGAAGAGAATAGAAGCTTTCGAAATGTGGTGCTACAGAAGAATGCTGAAGATAAGGTGGGTAGATCACGTAACTAATGAGGAGGTATTGAATAGGATTGGGGAGAAGAGAAGTTTGTGGCACAACTTGACTAGAAGAAGGGATCGGTTGGTAGGACATGTTTTGAGGCATCAAGGGAACACAAATTTAGCATTGGAGGGCAGCATGGAGGGTAAAAATCGTAGAGGGAGACCAAGAGATGAATACACTAAGCAGATTCAGAAGGATGTAGGTTGCAGTAGGTACTGGGAGATGAAGAAGCTTGCACAGGATAGAGTAGCATGGAGAGCTGCATCAAACCACTCTCAGGACTGAAGACCACAACAACAACAACAACAATAACTATTATTATATCCTATCCTGTTAGCCTTGCGAGCAGTTGCGACACTGGGAACCATCGTTAGCTGCGTTGTCGTTCGGTTATCGCGATTGCTGTGCAGTGCGGTGAGTACATTCCCGTGAGTTAGAAGTTTCTGTATCATGTCTCAACATGCTAGGTTTTTATTTCTGGGCATCCTGGATAGATACTGCATTTCTGTTTTAAGTGACGTCGCCATGCTGGAATAATTGTTTTTATTCCACTTTTATTAAAAAGTATGCATTCTAGTCTGTGTTTAATACTCACGCACGTATAACAGCTTCCGTCACAAAACAGACCCGAAAATACGCATCACAGACCGAAATCGAAAAGAAATTGATGTACGTTTCGGCTTCATCCACTGGGATTAAATACAGTTAAAATCAGACTTTCGCGGATTGCTGTTTCCTTTCATTACGACGATGTCACAGTTCGTACAAGAAGAACCTTGTGTTGAGTTCCTATTGTTGAACACTTGTGTCGTTCTGCTCGCCAACTAGAAAAATGAATCCGCAGAAATAACAAGTAATAATCCTTAGAAACACCCGAAAGGTAGCGGCACTCTAGATCGAAGTGTTTTGCCGCAATGTTCCACATATCTCGTACTATTTGTTAAATTGACAGCTAGAAACAGCATTCAATTCTTGCAGACCAAGAAACCGAGAGAGGTAGCAGAGCAGTTAAGGCAGAGTAGTAATGAAAGGGACGAGTCTGCTCCCGGTTCAAACCTCCGTCTGGCCTTTCCAAAGCTGTAACAGATGGGATAGTTACCTGTTTAGTCAACTATCCCATCATTTAACCCCCTAATAATCTCTACGTTAAGTTCTAATATGTCTTCCTTCTACACACGAAACACTCTTGTCATGCGGTGAATCTTGCCGCGCGTGAAGTCATATGCGCGCGCGTTCGCGATGAAAACAACGCTTCCATCTGACATATTGGTGCGATCGCTACTTCCAAACGATAGGGGAATCATGTCAAAGACAAGCTGTAATCAAATAAGAACAGCTGCAGCGACTGGAATGCATCGGCTGCTCGCGTCGCTCGGAGGCGGCGTACGCGGCCTTGGCCGGGTGTGTGTGTGTGTGTGTGTGTGTGTGTTGTCCTGCTTAAGCTTCACTCATAGCGCCGAGGCGCCCGTCTCTCTGAAAGGCATTTCCGGTCGCCCACACACCACCTACCACGCAACTCGCTTTACGCTCTCTCCACTGTCTCTTTCAGCCATCTCTTTCGTGCGCATTGCAGGATGTCCCATACCTTTACAGATTTCAGAGTACTCCATTACGTCGAGATATGGATCCAATGGTCGGAAATGACAGTTTTTATTATTTTTTTTCACACAAACAACTTAACCCTTATATCAACAATTTCATAGCAGCTGTTGGAAGTTACTGTCACCAGTCTCAGTATGAACGGAAAACTAATTAAATGCGCGTTTTCATTACTGTTACGTTGTAGATACTCTGTTGCATGTCGATAGGCTTGTTGCAAGTGTAAAGTCATGGAGAAGGTGTTCCAGACATTCATTACTAGGTGTGCATGGTCTGTGTGCCAAGCAGTGATTACCAAAGGGGTTCCAAGTGTCAGGGTCTCCTCCATTCATCCTAGAAAGGTTTGAAGAGAGAACAGTCAAGTTTTTGGTGAGCAGCCGTACACCTAAATTCTTTGATTTTAAAGATGCTGCTGCAACATTTTTGTCAGTGGAGGCGTGTAAGATCTCCAAATCCAGTATAATCAAAGGGTCTCATAATCGTCGATCTCAAATAGTTTTTAAAAATCTTTACTGTGAAACAGAAGAAACGAGAAGCTGTCAATGTATTCAGAAGCGGAAAGACCATGGCAGATGCCGCACTTCTTCTGAAAGACCAGCCGTGTTTATCGGATGCAAAGCAGGAAGATATGTTTCTGATATTGCCATTTCTTCCTCAACAGTACAGCTAGTTTGCTGTAAACTTGATAAAAATCTGGCTCCAAGAACGGAGTTGTAAAAGAAACAAGGATCAATACGGAGAGATTTTTTACCGTGAATTTAATTTTGTTATCCTTGTGTAACATTTAAAAGAAACGAGAAAAGGTTTTTGTTGACTATATTTCCACTACTTGAAATTATCGCAAATAAGTAGTAGTGCCACACTATTTATTTCACTCGACTCAACAAAAACTTGTTTATTGACACGTAGAACCAGTAAGTTTCCTGGTGTGGCACTTAAAACAGTTTTCATAAATCATTTATTTTCTAATTTGTCTCACTATTTTTTCATGATGAATTGTGCAGTGTAAGTCTGTGATATCAGAATATCTTCTCAACTATTTGGTTACAAATAAGCTACGTACACAAAGTGTCATTGTCTTCGAATCTTCTGGGAAACGTGAGATTTGGCACTTAGTACGTTCTCCATTCCCACTCTTCACATACGCCTTAGACATAATCCAATGACAGAAATGAATTCCAAAACGAAGCTCCGTAAGCTTCTGGACTTGAATAGAGGAATAAATCTTCAGTCTAAAATGCAGTAACCAGCAAGAAGTATGGCATGAAGAGATTGTTCACATACATTTAACCATTACAGATTTCTGATTTTTTTAAATCCGAGCTTAAAAGCTTCCGTACTGGGGTCATACTTTGTGTTTGTTAAGCTTTCTGTGGTCTATAACAAACAAAATTTGTTTCCTTTAAAATTCAGTAAATAGAAAGGAAATATCTCAGTGTGAGGAGTCATACAGGAAACGATCTTAAAGATGTATAACATATAATTTGGTAGAAAACTTAGATGGTGCAATTTCCCGAGCAACGCATTTGTTAGAATTTATATTGCACTTTTTGTCTTTAATTTCTCTGTGTTGCGCATGCACTATGCACGAGTCGTACAACCCTCTAACAAGTTTACTTGGTAACCAGGTCCACTAGAATATGTTATCTTACTAATTACTATGGTTCTGTACTTCAACCGGTAAAAAACGGAACCGTTATAGGATCGCTTTATTGTCTACTTTTCTCTCTTTGTGTCTGTTAAGACCCCTTTTTTCAAGAACGGGTAGAGGTATCAAGTGGAAATTTATGTCAAACACTAAGGTCTATGGTCTACTGGCCGAGTAAAAAACTTTAAACTTTTAAGTCAATGCAATAAGACGAGAATGCCATTAATGTCACGTATTTTGATACTTTCAAACGCACTCACCAAAACCTATGGACGAACTGTCCATAAACATAATTAAGTTTGTACAGAACCCCCAGAGGGCGTCCTACTCACACCTTTGAAAAAAAGTTTCAAAACTTCGACAAAGATGTATTCGATAATATCCATGTGCTTCCCACAGCGGCTCTACGATTTCAGCATCTTTGGAAATAATATTTTTATTTCATCACCCCCTCAAGCTGGACCACGTTTTGTGAATGTTTATCACAGTGTGTAGTCCCCTATAACGTATAGTAGAAATATTCGCCGAATGGGTCGGTCAGGAATATGCAACACCTAGAGTTCAAACAGATTATGTTTAAATCAATTTTAAAACCGTTTCCTGTATGATTAATCAAATTATAAATCTTCCCCGCATGTTTACCGAACTTTAAAGAAAAAAGTTTATCTTAGACTAGCAAATAATTAACAATTTCAGTGTTTTGGTTCATAAATGGGTAATTGCCGAAACATTTTATTTCATCACATTTACAAATATTCAAAAGCGTTTATTTTAACGTCTTTGATCGAGACGCTATAGAAGCAAGAGACGTCCATGTGGACTGTGATTAAAATTTGTTTTGTTGTGTTGGTTCCCCTAACTCGCTTCAGGCAAAAGGCACGAGAGTTCCATTGACAAATGAACAGCCGAGTCTTTCGTCCAGTTAGCACTTTAGTCTTTTTGTCCTAGTAGTACTTCGTAATTATTGATATCGCTAGCGAAGGCACATGGCGCTTTTTCCCTTCCTACTTCCACCTTTCGGGCTCTATAATATCCCGTGTGTAAAATGGGGAAGTTGTACCCCCAGTCTGCTACAGTTTTGATCGTCCCTGACTCTCAACAGAGCCTTCGACCATCAGAAAAAAAAATCATCATCCACTACGGACTCTCTAACGTTCTGGCAGACATTGTTTTTTATCTATGGTCTCTGGCGTGTTTGCCTGTTACTGTAGCTCAAATTAGGAGGTAGCACTCTTTGGAAAGAGACTAGCTGTGTGTCGGTCAACACTCCATCGTCGTTAATGTCACGTCAGATGTAACGAGAAATATCTGTACTTCGACATCAAAGGTATTTTGCCCATCACCATCAGTGCAGCCCGCAGCACTTCTTGACGCTGACGAGATCTGCTGCGAAAGGGAGAGGGAGGGGGGAAGGAGGGAGAAGGGGGAAACTTTGGTGCACATACGAGGAGGACTCATAAGGTTTTAATTATCAAGCCGGCCGGGGTGGCAGAGCGGTTCTAGGCACTACAGTCTGGAACCGCGCGACCGCTACGGTCGCAGGTTCGAATCCTGCCTCGGGCATGGATGTGTGTGATGTCCTTAGGTTAGTTAGGTTTAAGTAGTTCTAAGTTCTAGGGGACTGATGACCGCATGTGTTAAGTCCCATAGGCTCAGAGCCATTTGAACCATTTAATTACCACCCCGAAAAAATGAAGCATTGTGACAATTGTACTTCTTCTTTACCCGTTCACCCTCCACAGCGACACTTTTCCTCAACGATAGATGACTTATAGGAAACCTTGGTTGCAGAACTCTGCAGTTAGGCTGCTCACCAAACGTCCCACGTAGAAAAGCGTCTCATCATTTTTATGTAAATCTTGCCAAGTTCCTTCGCCCAAGGAAAGAGGGGATGAAGTGTTCTCCGCCTAGTGATAAGGTTGCCTATAAAAAAGTACTTCTGCTGGGATCCAATACTTAAACTGTGTTACCTGCTACGAATAGTTAATATTGCTGCTGTTGCTATTGAAAATAAGAATAAACAGAAGTCCTGGTGTACCAAACAATTACCAAGTGGGCAGTAATGCCCACATTAATTCGTTCTACATGTAATTTTGAGTTTCTATCTTGTTTACTTTAAGGTAAAATTGTACAAAGCTGGCCCACTGTGTTCCTTTAAGAATCGATAACATGTTTACCAAACTGATGGACAACAGATGCCGCGTCGATACTTCAAGCAGGACTGGCGTACGACAGTGGCTCCACATGGGCCTTATGTGTATACATTTTGCTACAATTACGTGAGTGTTGAAAACAGAAAATTAAAGATTGCAGTGAATTTTGGCAGGTAACAGTACATTAGATAATACTGAATAAATCATAAAATAAAGGAATTTAGATAAAGAGCAATCTGATTTGCAATGAAAATAGACAGATACGTAAGTACAACAATACATATTACATTTTTTGTGCATTATTCGTAAAATATAGAATACAAATTCTTCCTAGCGTGTTTCCTAGCTAGCCACCAGGAAGGCCAAAGCAAAATGACGCCGTCCACTGATAAAATGGATTGTTGTTGTTGTGGTCTTCAGTCCAGAGACTGGTTTGATGCAGCTCTCCATGCTACTCTATCAAGCTTCTTCATCTCCCAGTACCTCCTGCAACCTACATCCTTCTGAATCTGCTTAGTGTATTCATCTCTTGGTCTCCCTCTACGATTTTCACCCTCCACGCTGCCCTCCAGTACTAAATTGGTGATCCCTTGATGCCTCAGAACATGTCCTACCAACCGATCCCTTCTTCTAGTCAAGTTGTGCCACAAACTCCTCTTCTCCCCAATTCTATTCAATGCCTCCTCATTAGTTATGTCATCTACCCATCTAATCTTCAGTATTCTTCTGTAGCACCACATTTCAAATGCTTCTATTCTCTTCTTATCTAAACTATTTATCGTCCACGTTTCGCTTCCATACATGGCTATACTCCATACAAATACATTTAGAAACGACTTCCTCACACTGAAATCTATACTCGATGTTAACGAATTTCTCTTATTCAGAAACGCATTCCTTGCCATTGCCAGTCTACATGTTATATCCTCTCTACTTCGACCGTCCTCAGTTATTTTGCTCCCCAAATAGCAAAACTCATTTACTACTTTAAGCGTCTCATTTCCTAATCTAATTCCCGCAGCATCAGTTTTTCTGATACTGCCTATATTTGGCTACACTTAGGGTTGTTGTTGACAGGATTTTAGCTTTTCCAGTAAGTGATGTAAATGAGAAACTGCTGGTGAAAACTTTTTAAAGAAGTAGTACGGTCCTACCTGTTACGTTTCACTACCTCGTGCACATAGACGCAAACGGTGGTGGTACAGCAAGGAGATACGTAGGGCAGAGTCTTTGTGCGAGGTCAGTGATGGGAGAACAACAATTATCGCAGAAACGTTATCAATGATGGAGACGACATTTTGCTGTCTAAGGTATTTGAGTCCCAGAAGCAGCTCCCCTCGGCGGCGTAGTATGAAGTCTACAGCACTAATTGTGTGTCTCCGTGAGACTCTCAGATCGTCCCATACTGTCCTCTGGTGGAGACTTATTCCTGTTACAGACGCTGCTACCACATTTCGTGCCGGAATGTAAGCAACAATCGAGCTTGTCTGTTGGTCTGTGCATAGCTATAGTCAGCTGTTACCGCCAGCTGTTCTGGATGCTGAAACCGCTGAGCGACGCCTGGAGGCGTCCAGCAGCGCTCCAGACGGCGGCCGCCGCCCACGCACCCCGTCTGGCGGCGTCGGCGTCGCCGTCGCTATCGACCGTGGCGGCCGTGCCGACGCACAGCCGTAGCGCGTGCTGCGCTGCGCTGGAATGCGAGCGGCTTGTCCGGCGCCAGGCACCGCCTCCGCAATACTCCCACAAGTCGACCTCCCAGGGAGGGAATCGCAGTCAGTCAATCAATCAATCAATCAATCAGTCAGTCAGTCAGTCAGTCAGTCAGCCAGTCGATCGATCATTGAGTCACACAATCGTTCAAACGTTGCTGTAAAGGTACAAAATTGTGGTGATGCTGGTTGTAGTAGTAGTGGTGGTGGTGGTGGTGGTGGTGGTGGTGGTGGTGGTGGTAGTGGTGCAGCTTCAACGTATAGAGCACTCAAAGACGAGGTAATCAGCGCCAAATTCAGTTTATGGGAGACGAATGTGGTTTTGTTTTGTGAAACATATGCAACATATGTTAAAATATAGGGCGTCGCACATAAAACTGGTATGCCTCACGCCCGAGATCCAAGTAATAACCAGCTAACTAAAAGAGAATATACATTGAAGCGCCAAAGAAACTGGTATAGTATATGCGTATTCAAATACAGAGATATATAAACTGGCAGAATACGGCGCTGCGGTCGGCAACGCCTATATAAGATAACAAGTGTCTCGCGCAGTTGTTAGATCGCTTACTGCTGCTACAATGGTACGTTACCAACATTTAACCGAGTTTGAACGTGGTGTCACGGTCGGTGCACGACCGATGGGACATAGCATCTCTGAGGTAGCGATGAAATGGGGATTTTCTCGTGCGACCATTTCACGAGTGTACCATAAATATCAAGACCCGGTAAAATATCAAATTTCCGAAATTACTGCGGCCGGAAAAAGATCTTGCAAGAAAGGGACCAACGACGACTGAAGAAAACCGTTCAACGTGACATAAGTGCAATCCTTCCGCAAATTGCTGCAGATTCCAGTGCTGGGCCGGGAAATAATTATACCATGAGTTTGTCAGCGTGCGAACCATTCAACGAAACATCATCGATATGGGCTTTCGGAACCGAAGGCCCACTCGTATAGCCTTGATGACTGCACGACACAAAGCTTTCCATCTCACGTGGGCCCGCCAACACCGACATTGGACTGTTGATGACTAGATACATGTTACCTGGTCGGACTAATCTCGTTTCAAATTGTATCGAGCGTGCACGGGTATGGAGACAACCTCATGAATCGCTGGACCCTGCATGTCAGCATGGGACTGTTCAAACTGGTGGAAGCTCTGTAATGGTGTGGGGCGTGTGCAGTTGGAGTGATGTGGGACCCCTGAAACGTCTAGACACGACTCTGACAGCTGACACGTGTGTAAGCTTCCCGTCTGATCACCTGCGTCCATTCATGTCAATTGTGTATTCCGACGGACTTCGAAAATTGCAGCAGAACAATGCGACACCCCACACGTCCAGAACTGCTACCGAGTTGCTCCAGGAACACTGATCTGAGTTTAAAAAATTCCGCTGGCCACCAAACTCCCCAGATATGAGCATTATTGAACATATCTGGGATGCCTTGCAACGTGCTGTTCATCAGAAGAGATCTCATACTCTTCCGGATTTATGGACAGCCCTACAAAACTCATGGTGTCAGTTCCCTCCAGCACTACTTCAAACTTCAGTCTGGTCCATGCCACATCGTTTTGCGGCACATCTGCGTGCACGAAGTGGCCCTACTCGATATTAAGCAGGTGTACCAGGCTCTTTTGCTCTTCAGTGTATAATGATGTAAAAAAAAAATGTAGTTACTTGTTTATAAGAGAAGCGACGGCCACAGGCATCCAGGCATCACTGACTTAGTGTGATAACGTTACCATCAATAAGCTGTAATTCTGCAGGCAAATGTGGATAATTTCTCTAGTAATGTTCCGTTTGAGATCGTCTATTGTGAGAGGGTAAATTGTGAGACCATAAATTTTGCTTTTTAGTATGCTCAGAAATAAAACTCGCAAGATGTTCAGTTCGAGGACATCTCTCCCCCTGTCGCTCAACCTCTTTCCCCCCTCCATCCCCTGTCTGCCACTCCCCCCTCTGTCTCCCCCCCCTCTGACTCCCCCCTCTGACTCCCCCCCCTCTGACTCCCCCCCTCTGACTCCCCCCCTCTGACTCCCCCCTCTGACTCCCCCCTCTAACTCCCCCCCCTCTAACTCCCCCCCTCTGACTCCCCCCCTCTGACTCCCCCCCCTCTGACTCCCCCCCCTCTGACTCCCCCCTCTGACTCCCCCCTCTGACTCCCCCCCTCTGACTCCCCCCCTCTGACTCCCCCCATCTCTCTGACTCCCCCCATCTCTCTGACTCCCCCCATCTCTCTGTCTCCCCCCCTCTGTCTCCCCCCTCTGTCTCCCCCTTCTGTCTCCCCCCTCTGTCTCCCCCCTCTGTCTCCCCCCTCTGTCTCCCCCCTCTGTCTCCCCCCCTCTGTCTCCCCCCTCTGTCTCCCCCCTCTGTCCCCCCTCTGTCTCCCCCCCCTCTGTCTCCCCCCCTCTGTCTCCCCCCTCTGTCTCCCCCCTCTGTCTCCCCCCCCCTCTGTCTCCCCCCCTCTGTCTCCCCCCCTCTGTCTCCCCCCCTCTGTCTCCCCCCCTCTGTCTCCCCCCCTCTGTCTCCCCCCTCTGTCTCCCCCCCCTCTGTCTCCCCCCTCTGTCTCCCCCCCCTCTGTCTCCCCCCTCTGTCTCCCCCCTCTGTCTCCCCCCCTCTGTCTCCCCCCCTCTGTCTCCCCCCTCTGTCTCCCCCCCTCTGTCTCCCCCCTCTGTCTCCCCCCCTCTGTCTCCCCCCCTCTGTCTCCCCCCCCTCTGTCTCCCCCCCTCTGTCTCCCCCCTCTGTCTCCCCCCCCTCTGTCTCCCCCCTCTGTCTCCCCCTCTGTCTCCCCCCTCTATCTCCCCCCTCTATCTCCCCCCCTATCTCCCCCTCTCTCTCCCCCTCTGTCTCCCCCCCTCTGTCTCCCCATCTACCTCCCCCCTCTTACACCCCCCTCTATCTTCCCCCCTCTATCTCCCCCCTTTCTCCCCCCCCCCCTCTCTCTCTCTCTCTCTCTCTCTCTCTCTCTCTCTCTCTCTCTCTCTCTCTCTCTCTCTCTCTCTCTCTCTCTCTCCCCTTTCTTCAAGGAACCCCATGGCCAACTATTGATACGTCTAGTGTTATCTTCCAATAGAAAAAGGAGTTACAGTTCAGAGAGAAGAAATAAAAATGCGAGGGGATTAGGTTAAGAATGAGACTGTATAAGTGAACAACTCAGAATTTCGTTTTGGGAAAAACTAAAATAACTGAATATGGCCAAAGTAGGAAGCCAATATGAAGAAAAACATATTTGAAAAAGAGAACGCGAATATAAATGTCAGGAAGTCTTTTATGAAACTATTTGGTGCCTTACAAAGGGTTTTCGACTATTGTAGGTACAAACAAAAGGGCGAGTGGAGGTCAATGAAACAAGTAAATCATCGTAATAAACAAGGGTCCGGAAAACAATGGTTTCCGCAATACGAGGTATTACGACTTGAAACGTTCCTGTTTGTCCGTCGTCTCGGAGCATCTGTAGCGAATAGTGAAGACATGTTGGGGCTGCTGCCAGACTCCACGAATTCTTAGCGCGAGACGAATGATCGCGCCCTATTGCACCTTAGACTGCCTCCCAGCGCTTTTTGGCGAACCTGGATAATTTCTAGGCCCTGCCACACCTACGATAAGGGCCGCCAGCCTCGCTTGGAGGCAGGGTTAAAACAGTCCCTTCTTCTGTACCACTACTCCACACCCTGCAGCAGTCTGACAATTCTCAAAAGATATTAAATGTACTCGCAATTGTATGGACAACCATCAGTTGTAGAATGGAATCCAGATTTCCCATTTATCGCGAGTGGTCGCTTTATTATTTGGCTATCCGTGCACGACTCACGGCCAGACCCAAGCTTAAAAATGTCGTCAACCATAAGTCTGCAAATTATATTCGTACATCCATTATGTATATTCCCGTACAGGTAAGACATTCCAATTGAAAGTCGCTTACCCTTTGTCGGTGGATAAATACGATATTGCAGTGAGGGTGTTATTCTGAATACAATGCAAAGTTCTTTTGGACATGTAACTATGCATCGTATTCAGAATAACGCAGGCACTGCAATATCGCACTCTCAAAAGACCCAAAGCCCGACCAGTGGACTGAAGAACAAACACAGCAACAAGTCTCTGCACCGTCACCACCTCCTCTGTAACCGGAACCGCGAGACTGCTACGGTCGCAGGTTCGAATCCTGCCTCGGGCATGGATGTGTGTGACGTCATTAGGTTAGTTAGGTTTAAGTAGTTCTAAGTTCAAGGACTGATGACCTCAGATTTTAAGTCCCATAGTGTTCAGAGCCATTTTTTCCTCTGTAAACAACACAGGAACACAGTCCAAAGTCAAAGAGAACTCCACACTTCAAATTTCCTTTGAAGCAAAACAGTTTTTTTTCTATATGAGAAAAAGTACCACCACAGCTGTATCTTGAGAAGGTCTTTATTCTATCGACTGGTATCGACGGCACATTATCGCCATCCTCAGGCCCCACCAATTCCAAAAGAGTTATTGATTTGCTTGGCACATTTACTATGAAATCCTTGTTACTGACACACGTGGGCTAGCTTCCATCAGAGTCTATACTCGACAGGGTGTTTTCTCCAAAGGCACTGACTCCTGATGAAAGCTAGCCTATGTGTGCTAGTAACAAGTATCTCAAGGAATTGTGCATCGAATTAGGGAGTAAAGAATTTTCTGACTGAAATAAGCGATGAGTTGGTAGGACACATTCCTAAGGCAGTAGTCAATTTGGTAATGGAGGGAAGTGTGAGGGGTAAAAATTAGAATGGAAGACGAAGGCTTCACTACAGCAGGCGGGTTCAAGTGGGTGTAGGCCGCAGCAGTTACGCAGAAATGAAGAGACTTTCTCAGAATAGGCTAGTGTGAGGAGCTGAATCAAAGGATGTCCTCTCGAATCCGAGCCCAGTGTTTTACCACTGCGTCATTTCAGCCAGTAATGGACAACGAAGATATAAAGAATAAAAAGAACGAACGAAGAAGGACAAGAGAAGAATGTTATTTAGTAAAAGAAGGAAACGAATGTTGTTATTCGTGTGAGCTCTCTTCTAGGTTTCAACTAAAGATCCCACAAGGAGGAAATTTTCTGTCAGCAAAACATTTTCCGATGACTACTCCGCCTATTGTTTACCGAACGACGGATCAAAGAATCGCACTAAATGTCCCAATGGAGCATAATACTGTTTATAAGACATTGAGCTGAGCGTGCTGTTTGGCGGTGGGTCATCAGAGATATGCTGTAAGTGCAGAACACCGTCATAGCTGCGCTGATGTCACGGATTAATTGGTTGCTCTTTCTTTGAAATAGCGCGGAACAACTGCTGTTACTGCAGGCTGTCCGGCGACATTTATTGCTCTTTCGCAAGAGTTGTTTCCCTGTACGTAAATGTCATCAGGACAAGTGATAAGTTTCAAGGAGACTGGCAGCGAAGCGATGGATAATGACGCCGCTAGTTATTCATCATTCCATTTTGTCGCCTGGTATTACGAGCTCAACCGAACGTTTTCAACCTCCATAAGGCAACAAGTCAGGGAGGCAATTGTGCTGACAGTTCTAGCGCACACTACGCGCCATTACTGGTCGGACACTTGTAAGAAATTGCCTATCCGCTCTCCTATAATGTGAGCAGAGCGCAAGAGCGAGATTTGCACCTACCTCAGTCTCCCAACTAAGCTGAAGTTGCTGTGCCTTACGATACACATTTTCAGATATTCCCCTACATTCTTCCAGCACCGTAAGTACGAAGGGACGCTAACAAGGGGACGATACGAACTTCTCCTCACCGATCTGTTTCTCATTGACAGACTGTGTAGGGCACGACTAGGACTTCAACATGTGTAAACAGGAAGACTCAGCACTCAACCGCTTTTAGAAAACGGAATTTGAAAATTATAGGCGTGCATATGCTTTATGCTTCTGTAACTTTTCTGCTCTCTCTCTCTCTCTCTCTCTCTCTCTCTCCCCCCCCTCCCCCCCCCCCCCCTCGTCAGACGAATCCTGCCTCGGGCATGGATGTGTGTAATGTCCTTAGGTTAGTTAGGTTTAAGTAGTTCTAAGTCTAGGGGACTGATGACCTCAGATGTTAAGTCCCATAGTGCTTAGAGCCATTTGAACCATTTTTTGTATTCACCGAAATGCTCAATTTTCAACTTGCTCCCAACACAAAATTAAATGTAATAAATTTATTTCCGTCTCGAAAATAAGTTGTGTGTCAAGTTAATTAAAAAATAAAATAAAATAAACGCAGTTTTACGTGAGTGCTTGCTGTGACACGAAGAATGTCTAGTCTGTATTCACTTTCCATTCAGGTCCGCTCCAATATGTCCGGAGGGATGGTACCGATGGCTTCCGAAATCCGAGTACGGCGGTCTTGAAAGCCCCGTGCTCCGGTGGCGAACACTCTGTCCTTCAAGCCATAGCCCCAAAGAAAAAAATCCAATTGAGTGATGTGAGGAGAACGAGGAGGTCAATTCAAGGGTCCATCACGTCCAATCCATCTTCCTGGAAATGATAGATTCAGAGTTTTCCGAACAACCAACAACTAGTGAGGTGGAGCACCATCTTGTTTAAATCAAAGGTTGGGTTGCAGGTGCCGGCCGCGGTGGCCGAGCGGTTCTAGGCGCTCAGTCCGGAACCGCGCGACTGCTACGGTCGCAGGTTCGAATCCTGCCTCGGGCATGGATATGGTGATGTCCTTAGGTTAGTTAGGTTTAAGTAGTTCTAAGTTCTAGGGGACTGATAACCTAAGATGTTAAGTCCCATAGAGCTCAGAGCCATTTGAACCATTTTTTTGGGTTGCAAGTCTTCAACCTAGGTAAAAGCAAACATCTTCAATACAATATAAATGATAATTGAAACCCTCAGCTGCCGAAAGTTGTTGTTGATATACCTCGATGGGGACAGCCGAAAATGTATGCCCCGACCGGGACTCGAACCCGGGGTCTCCTGCTTACATGCCAGGCGCTCTATCCATCTGAGCCACCGAGGACACACATGAATAGCGCGACTGCAGGGACTTATCCCTTGCACGCTTCTAATATATCTCTGTATATAGACTCTGTGAAAGTCTTCTCATAAAAGGAGGACAGCCCAGTTATCTCTTAGCAAATGAGATCACACCAAAAGTTCACTTTCTCGCACCTTTTCCCTGATATTGTGTGCGTTCCGTGGCCCCAAAATCTGAATGTTCTACTTATTCGCAGAGTCAAAGACACAGAATGTGGCCTCATCAGAAAGCATTACACTTGATAAGAAAGTAGGATTCCTGTCGATTCGATTAAGCAATTCAGATGCAAAAATATATTGCTGTTGTTTGTCTTTGGGCTTTATGGCCTGTAGAATCTCCACTTTGTATGAATACAGACGCAGCCGCCTCTTGATTACCTTACGAATAGTTGTTCGTTGCATCTGAAGTTCCTATGAAGCTTGACGAACTGGTGTGGACTTCGTTGGAACGCTTGGCGGATATTCTCATCTTGTTCTTCCCCCTGTACACCGCTGTGTCCAGAAATTGCGTACGCCATGCTTTCATTCTCTCGGCGTCTGGTGCTAATGTCTTGTAAAAAGAGCGAAATTGTCTTTGCACCGTAACAATGGATTTAAACTCTGCGTACCAAAGTCCAGTTTGTGCCTTCTCCTGAACTGACTTTTTCGATCGGACGGACAACAATGAAAGAATGAAAACGTGCCGGAGTCCACCTTCTGCACCCAACGGACGAGTCACCCACAAAACAAAGAAAAATTTACTATTTTTAAATAGTAATTTAAATAGGCCATTTCGGTGTATTTATCTGCAACAAATATAAGCATCTGTGAAGAAGACTATGGCACTTTCATTAATGTGGTTGCCGTTCAAGTGCATGGCATTGATTGCAGTAATCTCAGTGCGCTGAACTCGCGTGCTGATAATTCTTCTGCGAGCGCTGGCGAAGTCCTCGGTTAAGCGGCTATAATTGCGCAGGAAAGTTCTCGAGGTCTATTTACGTTCCAGTCGCTCCAAATACGATTTTCCGATGGCGGTAAATCACGTAAAACGTATTTCGCAAAGACAATACGTGGGAGTTGGAGCAGATGTCCTGGGACCCTGCCTGACCTGAGAAATAGTGTGACAGAAAACAAATTTAAAAGTATACTCTAATCGAAATTATACGGACACTCATATGTAATGCGGAATTGACCACTAGATATCATGATAAGCTTCAGTAAAGCAGCAGCAATAACAGAATGGGTTGGGCAGGAGAGGTGAGACTTCGAGTGTGGACTAGTCATCGGATAACAAATGAGCAACAAACCGATCATGGACATTTTAGACCTTCTAAAGCCGCCCATGTCGGCTGTCTATTGGTGAACTGACTGTTAAATGCAATATGAAGGAATAGCTAAACCAATACCAGGCAGACATACACTGACGGAAAGGGACCGTCGAGAATTGCGTAGGGTGGCTGTAGAAGATAGCACCAAACCAGCGGATGGAATCACTACAGTCCGATTCACGAACGATGGCGGTTCGCGCATGTCGAGGCATTGACGGGATTGCATTGTTGCCGATTCCAAGCGACTGTTAAGGTACGCATATTTGCGTAATATGCGCTTGAAGAAAGCGTATTGCCCGTAAATTATTTCCTTCGCATGCTTTTGTAGAATTTGTCTTTTGCCTCCACCATCGGCGATGACAACTCGCTACAAATGGAGTAAAAATTCACTAAGTAACTCGTTAGGATCAAGTTTAAGGCTGGTGTTGGCTATGTCATTTACAGCAGAGCGTTCAGAACAATTCTTAACGCCCATTGGCTGTCTGAGAATTCGTGACGTAGGTGCGCAGAACAAGCGTAAACTCGACCACCATCGTTTGCGGCTCCAACTATAGTGGGTTCTAAAGTGCTACCAGCAGTCCAGATAACACAACACTGCGTAGGGAGTTAAGATAAACAGGTTACAGGGGTCAACTAGCTCATCATAAGCCACACAGTTCAATAGTCAATGCTAAGTGACCCTTGGGGCGGCCTGAAGAAGGCAAAAACTGGACATTGAATGACTGGAGGCGAGTGATTTGGTGTGAAGAATCGCGCTATAACTGTGACAATCCGATGAAAGGGTTAGGGTTTGTTTGAACGGCTGGTGTATGTTCCCTACCATATGTTTGAAATGGCTCTAAGCACTATGGGACTTAACATCTGAGGTCATCAATCCCTAGACTTAGAACTACTTAAACTTTCCGCACTGAAGCCCCTAGAACCGCTCATCCACAGCGGCCAGCCTCTACTATATAATCAAACCAAACAGAAAATCGTCATAGATCCATTTGGTCCGTCTCCATTAGTCTCCCTTGGCTACTGATATTAACAGTGAGAGACCAGAAGTATGTCTGGCTCACTCAACTCTGCTTGGGTAGGTCAGAGGCAGAGACTGGAGAACGTTTCCTGTCATTATGTGTAGTGCCAACGGTGAAGTATGGAGGTGGTGGTGT
Source organism: Schistocerca nitens (assembly GCF_023898315.1). NCBI lineage: Eukaryota > Metazoa > Arthropoda > Insecta > Orthoptera > Acrididae > Schistocerca > Schistocerca nitens. The sequence continues at coordinate 282,929,138 of NC_064620.1, forward strand.
TACGGTATGGCGCTGTTTTTCGTGCGGAGGATGTGGTCCCCGTACTGTGCTTAAAAAAATGCTAAATGCGGAAACGTGTAAACAGATTTAACACCATTGTGAACTGTGTACAGTAGAGGATGATTAATTGTATTAGCATGGCAATGCACCTTGTCACAGAGCAGCATTTGTGGGATATTGGTTTGTGGACAATAACATTTCTGAAATTGGACTTGCCCGCCAAGTCTCCCAGCCAGAAACCAATGGAACACCTCTGGGATAAGTTAGAACCTGATGACGATCCAGACCCCAATGTCCAACATCTATACCTTCTCTGATTTCAGCTCTTGAGGAAGAATAGCCCGCCACTCCTTCACATACTTTCACATTGAAAGTGTCCCTAGCAGAATTCAGGACATCATAAAGGTGAGTCTTGGTCACACCTGATATTAATATACAGTAATAGGGTCCCAAATACTTTTGATCAGATTGAATAGCTGATGTATGAAGATGCATTCTACCATATGATTAAACCAAACAGAAAATCATCATAGATCCATTTGGTCCGTCTCCACTAGTCTCCCTTGGCTACTTATATTAACAGTGAGAGACCAGAAGTATATCTGGCTAACTCAACGGTGCTTGGGTAGTTCAGAGGCAGATATTGATCCTACCGTTCCAATGTGTGTAAACTTCATTCAAATGGGTATCTAAATCTATACCTGCATACGTACCCAACAAACCACTTTGAACTTCTTGGCAGGCGAGCCTCCCCCCGGAGAAGAGTTGTTTTTTCGAAAGTGAGTCTTTGGCTTGCTTCGTGCTTTTGTGGGCATAGCCAGCGCCTGGCCCACTTAGTACAGTTGGTGGCAGGGTGGCCCCAGCCACCAACATGCTGTCCCCAGAGAATAACTGATTATGAATTTTTTTTCCACGCTGCTCAGCCTGTGTGAGAAAGTCGGTTGTTTTTGTTCAAAAATTTTGGTCATCCAATCGTATTGAGTCGCCCAGCCACCATGCCTGGCCAATGGAGGAGACACTGCTCTAGACCAGAACTAGCCTCATGTTTGTTAATGTGTCCTTTTTGTATGCCAAGGGTGGGAAGCTTCTGCTGCTTCCCCATTTTTTTATTTTTTCATTAAATAAGCGAAGTTCCCGACCGTCATATTTTGAAAAAGTACAGCGTTGAGTACAGAGAATGAAATTTCGTGGCGTTTGTGTTCCGACTGCGGTAGGATTGGCCTCCTAACCGCTGTCTGGTGCTGAAGGGCGTTAGCTTTGTACATTTTGGGGAAATGTGAATTTCGTAATCTGTAATAGCGCGATCTGTACTCTGAGCAGCTCTCTAAGTAATTGTTCTGCCACACCAACTTGAGTGGCCTATTTGATTATGATTTGTGATTTGTCTCATTAACGGTTAATTTGCGAGCTGCTCAGATAAGGATAATTTGCTGCGTTTCCTCCAGACAATTTTACATATAATTTGCTACCTCCCCACCGTGTTAGCGTCACTTTGCGTAAATTCAGTCCAGATTTTTTCCATGACTTTGTGCTCTATCAGCTGCATGTGAACTATATCCAAAAATTAGAGCAAATAAAAAATCTGTTGTGCTCATACCTAATTTAAATTACAAGATGCTTTAAATTGTCGTACAACTTTTTCATGGTTAGACGATACATGAATAACGAATATAACCAGTTGCATACCTCAACTTGTTGTTTTCACTGTGATTGTGTTATGGCTGTGCAGAGTGGCCAATGTCAATGATCATTCTCTTATTTTTCAGTGAAGATAAGGAGTATCGCACTCGATCGTCTTGTTTGATTAAAAGTTGTTTATTGACTAGGAAGAACTGTATGGATTTCCAATAGGATTTTGAGCCTGCTGTGTGGTGTTTCATGACGATCTGGTTGCGAAACCTTGCAGAATTCAGACGCAATGAACAACAACTATTTCTAGCAACATATATCGCGTAACGGACGTCTGGGATTGACTACCTACGCAAACAGCTTATACTTTCAACAATGACGTCACAAGCTATTGCGAGAAAAGGAGAAGCCTTCGATGAACTTGGGTAGAGCGTCACAGCATCAACAGAGTGACGGGAAAAGCAGACAGTGATTGGCATGTTAGCTACAGCTATATGTCGCTTCGTATGATTATTTTCGTTTTTGGGTAATGGTGTGGTGGCAACACTGGTGGCAGCCATATTGGACAACATTAGACGTTGTATGTTGACAGCAAATAAAAAATCTATAAAATTTTGGTTTCTTATTCAAACGTCATCACCTCCTCAGACATCAAATGAAGCAGTGGATCTGCAACCATGGGAAAAACATCAACTATGATAACTATCACTGTCTTATTCATGATTTATTTTGCCATAATTAGTTTCGGGGCCTAGGACCATCATCAGATAGTAGTGACGATGTCCCATAAAGAAGGTGAAATGCCCGTTATTTCTGTTCTAGTAAGTTGGCAGCACTGAACATTGCGCGATTTTCCTCTGTGTTCTTTGCGGTTAGCAACGGAGCTCTTCACGACGGAACAGTGTGTTGTCATAGTGAAAACGAATTACAAATGTGGTGAATGTTGTGCAGATTGTTCGTGAATTCCATGGAATGTTTGGTCAATGTAACTCACCGAATAGGTTGATCGTGATGGGCCTGATCTCTTGAGTTGGGAAAACTGATTTGGTTGTGGACATCAAATTCTCGGCGCTCTTCGTGGTACTCTTTTTGCAGAAAACATCCCCATAGTGCGTGATAATGTTGCTGTACGTCCATTGAAACCTATTCGCCGACGTTCATAATAATTCGATATTGCGAGAACCAGCATGCAACGAATTCTGAAAGATGATCTGCACCTTTGCACTATAAAATTGAACTGGCACAAAAACTGAAGCCAAACGATCACGAAAAGCGCCGAGTGTTTGCCCATTTGATGCTTGTGAAACAAAGCTCGGACAACAATTTCAAGAAAATAATGTTCACTGATGAGGCGCACTTTCTGTTGAATGGCTTCGTGAACAAGCGAAATGGCAAGATTTGGGGCACAGAAAACCTTAGAGTAATAAGGGAGAAGGCATTAAATCTACAAACTGACTGTGTGGTGCGGCATTTCGGCAGTGAGCGTAGCTGGACCGTACTTCTTCAAAGATGGCGCCGGAGACGAATTAACAGCGTACGGCGAACGCTATCGCAGTATGTTAAGAGAGTTTTTCTGTTCCGAAATGAATCTTGTGAATAGATGCAGAAGCTGTTTCATTTCAACAAGATGGTACAACCTGCCTCACATTGATTGCAACAATGAACTTGTTACGAGAGAGATTCCCTTGCCGGGTTATTTCTCGTAACGCTAACATGAATTGTCCACTCAGATCTTATTATTTGACACAACGTTATTGTTTTCAGTGCGGTATCTGAAATCTTGTGTGTACGCCAAGGAGTACTTAATAACCTACAAATTTATTGATGAAATTAAGTAAGTTGCATGTTTTTGCAGCGTATCCTACTTGTGATTATGTAAGAAACATATTATTCAAATGCCTTCCACGACTTGCCAGCTGACTCCTTTCTTTGAAACTTTCCACAGCTTTTCGACACATTTGCAGGTATAATTCCTGAATTACGCGTTGAATATTCGCCTTGAGCTCTGGAAACGATCGTGGTTTCTTGGCGTATACACAAGATTTCAGATACCGCACTGAAATCAATAACGTTGTGTCAAATAATAAGATCTGAGTGGACAATTCATGTTAGCGTTACGAGAAATAACCCGGCAAGGGAATCTCTCTCGTAACAAGTTCATTGTTGCAATCAATGTGAGGCAGGTTGTACCATCTTGTTGAAATGAAACAGCTTCTGCATCTATTCACAAGATTCATTTCGGAACAGAAAAACTCTCTCAACATACTGCGATAGCGTTCGCCGTACACTGTTAATTCGTCTCCGGCGCCATCTTTGAAGAAGTACGGTCCAGCTACGCTCACTGCCGAAATGCCGCACCACACAGTCAGTTTGTAGATTTAATGCCTTCTCCCTTATTACTCTAAGGTTTTCTGTGCCCCAAATCTTGCCATTTCGCTTGTTCACGAAGCCATTCAACAGAAAGTGCGCCTCATCAGTGAACATTATTTTCTTGAAATTGTTGTCCGAGCTTTGTTTCACAAGCATCAAATGGGCAAACACTCGGCGCTTTTCGTGATCGTTTGGCTTCAGTTTTTGTGCCAGTTCAATTTTATAGTGCAAAGGTGCAGATCATCTTTCAGAATTCGTTGCATGCTGGTTCTCGCAATATCGAATTATTATGAACGTCGGCGAATAGGTTTCAATGGACGTACAGCAACATTATCACGCACTATGGGGATGTTTTCTGCAAAAAGAGTACCACGAAGAGCGCCGAGAATTTGATGTCCAGAACCAAATCAGTTTTCCCAACTCAAGAGATCAGGCCCATCACGATCAACCTATTCGGTGAGTTACATTGACCAAACATTCCATGGAGTTCACGAACAATCTGCACAACATTCACCACATTTGTAATTCGTTTTCACTATGACAACACACTGTTCCGTCGTGAAGAGCTCCGTTGCTAACCACAAGGAACACAGATGAAAATCGCGCAATGTTCAGTGCTGCCAACTTACTAGAACAGAAATAGCGGGCATTTCACCTTCTTTATGGGACATCGTCACTACTATCTGATGATGGTCCTAGGCCCCGAAACTAATTATGGCAAAATAAATCATGAATAAGACAGTGATAGTTATCATAGTTGATGTTTTTCCCAGGGTTGCAGATCCACTGCTTCATTTGATGTCTGAGGAGGTGATGACGTTTGAATAAGAAACCAAAATTTTATAGATTTTTTATTTGCTGTCAACATACAACGTCTAATGTTGTCCAATATGGCTGCCACCAGTGTTGCCACCACACCATTACCCAAAAACGAAAATAATCATACGAAGCGACATATAGCTGTAGCTAACATGCCAATCACTGTCTGCTTTTCCCGTCACTCTGTTGATGCTGTGACGCTCTACCCAAGTTCATCGAAGGCTTCTCCTTTTCTCGCAATAGCTTGTGACGTCATTGTTGAAAGTATAAGCTGTTTGCGTAGGTAGTCAATCCCAGACGTCCGTTATGCGATATATGTCGCTGTTGTTCATTGCGTCTGAATTCTGCAAGGTTTCGCAACCAGATCGTCATGAAACACCACACAGCAGGCTCAAAATCCTATTGGAAATCCATACAGTTCTTCCTAGTCAATAAACAACTTTTAATCAAACAAGACGATCGAGTGCAATAAGAGAATGATCATTGACATTGGCCACTGTGCACAGCCATAACACAATCACAGTGAAAACAACAAGTTGAGGTATGCAACTGGTTATATTCGTTATTTATGTATCGTCTAACCATGAAAAAGTTGTGTGGTAGGAACAAGGAAGGCCAGGCGTAGGTTGTCCGGGTAATTCCGGATATGGTCCCAGTTTCCATAAAAAAATTCCAACGCAGACATATGCTGTAAACAATAATTTTTATTTAGAATGTAACGGTACCTTTACGTTTACAGAAAGTCATATACACTATGTTCCTAACTACAAATGTTAGATATTTTACTTCACTTTGTACAACATCATTTTTCGCTGGTTCGTCTCCAGCTATTTCTAAACCAATATAAAATGGATTGACACCCTACGATTTTAGGCAGGGTAGATACAGACCATTGTGGTATACTTACTAGAACCTCAATAGAACGCCACATAGTCCTTCTCAGACACACAGCCGTAGGCCATCCTATAAAATGGCCTCACGTCCAGTGAGGTCTCCAAGCCAGGGTAGAAAAAAATATAGGCTTGTTCGCAAGTTGTGTAAGGAAAAAGAATATTGGCAGTGTAGCTGTCAGTACGATTTTTGTTTGCATTTTAGGTGGCAAGCTTTGGCACGTTTGTATTATGTCCTCGATATTTCAGGATGGCGTACCACCTGCGTTCCGCTCTGGGATTCAGAAGAAGCGTGTATGAAGATGCTACCAGTGGTAATCAACAAGCCGAAACCGTCGAACATAACTCAAATTCTGATACAGCGCACAATGGGTCTGGGGAAGAATCTACACAACATCAATTTGACGACGGATCTGAGCTAAAAGTTTGGTCACACCTGCTTTCTACTTTAGAACATCTGGATCTGCTTCAATGAATTGTGAAATTATGAATCATGAACTTTTCCTTAAGGGGGGTAGGACGTCAAACGGGCCAACTTGGAGCAAGAGAGGCACCACAGGACATTTTAATTTCCACTGTCTATACTTTTACAAAAAATGGTTCAAATGGCTCTGAGCACTATGGGACTCAACTGCTGAGGTCATTAGTCCCCTAGAACTTAGAACTAGTTAAACCTAACTAACCTAAGGACATCACAAGCATCCACGCCCGAGGCAGGATTCGAACCTGCGACCGTAGCGGTCTTGCGGTTCCAGACTGCAGCGCCTTTAACCGCACGGCCACTTCGGCCGGCTAGAGAGACTGTTCGATGAATTTTGCACAGCATACAACCCATACTTACAGGTGTCTGAAACTCTAGAATCTATTTAATGTATGTAAAAATTAATGAGCTGTTAAGTTTTAAACTTTATGTTTAGAAAAAAATCAAATTTTGTAGTTAATTATCTCAATTTTTACCACAGTTTTTTAGATTTGGAAAATTCTAGAGTTTCATACACCTGTAAGTATGGTTTGTATGCTGCGCAAAATTCGTCAAAGAATCTCTCTTACTTGTGAAGAAAAATGTACCTATAACAACAAATGCAGCCAACAGTAAGTGAAACAATGATGAAATTTTATATCTAAAAAAATTTTATTTTATTATGTTTTTGGACTTTCACTGCTATGAGTGTGAATCCTGAATCCTTCCTGGTCATGCTGACAAAGTTTTATGAATTTATTTGTAAAAGTATAGACAGTAGAAAATAAAATGTCCTGTGGTGCCTCTCCTGCTCCAAGTCGGCCCGTTTGATGTCCTACCCCCCTTAAGACAAGAAAGTGAAACATTTACGAGTAATCCTATTTGACATCTGACGAAGGACCAAATTGCAGTATATTCTTCAGTGATATTTACGAAAGCAGCTGTTGTGTTCTTAAACCAACAGTAATATCCACGGGAGCTATGGATTTGGGTACCTACTAACGGGGGCTCGATTAAGTGCTAGAAGAAACACAGGTTGATGTCAAGTGGTTAAAGAAAAGCTGGATCGCATTTTGCCTATTGACAGAAGGCTGAGTAAAACAAACGCGAAGAAATCGCCAGCTGGCGGAGCTGAGCTGGTGCCTTTCCATTCCGTCGTTTACTTCGCAACGGCCGGCAGCCAACCTGCGGGCTTCGTCAGGCTCGCTCGCACGGTATTTCCCTACGGACGTCGCAACCTTGCACGTTCCGAGTGCAGCAGGAATCCAGTAATGAGGAGGCTCGGCTCGCTGTTGTCCGGATAGACGTCTGGAGGCCGCTGCCGCGTCACCAGTTTCGTAACAATCGGCGCCAACACAGCCGCACCACCTCGTGAATTTCCTCCAGTGCAGTGGCAGCTTTCTAAACCAGAGGCCTCCCGCATCCTGCGGTGCTCAAGTTTATACGTGGCTGTCTGCAGCACGTTACCTGGTCTGATAGTAGAAGCACAACCTTTCTTTTTCCCGAACACAGTAAGCTTACCTAAGGCTTAAAGCCACAATTTTCAACTTTTGGAGTTCGTTGGTCCCCTGACCAACTATGTTTTTTCTGTGGCTCCCTTGTAGGATACCTTCTAAAAACCGAAATCTCTGTTGCTATTTTGTCTAAAACTGACATGCTGAGACCGTGGCTGCGTACAATTAATGTAGGTTGATTATTACAAAGAAGGAGACAGCAACAAGCCACTATTAATTTCTATTAATAGTGGCTGGTAGCTGTCTTCTTCTTTGTAAGAATTAATCTACATGAAGTCTCTGTATATAAAAGATAATGTCATCATCATCGCCCAGCCCAAACGGCTGAAGATTTTCTTTTTTCTTTTTTTTTTTTTAACTGTCGCTATTAAAGCAATTTTGAAGCTAGACCTACGAAAGTTAGTTCAAATGGTTCAAATGGCTCTGAGCACTATGGGACTTAACTTCTGAGATCACCAGTCCCCTAGAACTTAGAACTACTTAAACCTAACTAACCTAAGGACATCACACACATCCATGCCCGAGGCAGGATTCGAACCTGCGACCGTAGCGGTTAGACATGAAAAAACACGTGTTTCACTGTTGTTGGAAATTCAACCGCTAAGGGGGAGAAATAGCGTCAGACTGATTCACTGACTCATCACCACCTAGCTCAAAGCGCTAAGGGTAGAAACGTGAAGTTTGGAGAGAATTTGGATCTTATACTGTAGGCATCGTTTAAAAAGGGATTGTCCGAAATTCCACTTCTAAGAGGGGTAAAATAGGGGATGAAAGGCTTTTTGAAAGTAGGTCGCTATTAAGGATATTTTGAAGCTAGAATAGCGAAAACTGGTATTTGGTCTCTAAGTCAGAAAAAAATTGTGTTTAAAGAGAAAACTGGTATTTACTTTCTAAGTCAGAAAAAAATTGTATTTCAGCATTTTTGGAAATTTAATCACTAAGGGGGTAAAATAGAGGGTTAAAGTTCTTTGAAAATAAATATTACTAAGAAATTACTGAAGCATTTTTAAGGCTACAACTATGACAATTGGCATTTGACATCTCGGTTAGAAATAAAAAAAGTACATGTTTCAGTGTTTCTGGAAATTCAACAACTAAGGCAGTGCAATAGGAGATGAAAATTTTCTAAGAAAATATTGCATTCTTCAAAAAAATTTAAACCTAAACTTATGAAAATTGGTAGTTCACTTCTCGGTTACATATAAAGAAATAATAGTTTGTGGATGAAAGTTGCTATAGATATATCTCCACAAGAACGCAAAATGGAGTGGTGAATAAAAACATCGGACTCTAGCTACCAGAACCGCTTTTTGGTCTGAAGCACGTTCGGAAAAGACCGTACTTATATGGCCTTAATTAGCGTGACAATCTTAGGAAGTGTTTCAATTTGTGAACAACACAAAAATTCGACTAAATAAAAACAAAAAAATCTCTGCAGGCCATATAGTCTAGGCGAGCAAAGCAGCGGCGCTAAGCTAGTGATTAATAATGAAAGTAACAAACAAATTATTGCTCAATTCAGTGGGTCACCTGAACTTGCTTCTTGTTACATGACTGGTGCTTATAGGCACTGCAAACCGCCGCCCCCCCCCCCCCCCTCCCCGACAAGGATTGCACACCATCAGTAACACAGACACAGTGAGCCCAGTTAATTTGACTGGTTTTTCATGACTTACGTGAGCGATGATTGAATTATTTTTGTGACATTTGACTGTAGAAACTTCCTTACTTTATATTACTATCATGGAAATGGAAATGAGCATTTGGCGTCATATTACTATCATGATTTGGCCCAGCAACAATATTGGGTATGACTGGACTTTGTTAAGTAAGGTCATCGTCAAGATCTATTGTACTGGTTGACTCAGGATGTAGAAAAGTACAAAATCGCAAATAAATTGCAGACAGATAACAAAAATTTTTCCAAGAAAAGAACAATTGAGCCACAGAATAAATATCAATGTAGTCGTTACACGTACAGTGGACATAGTCTGAAAATATACTATCGAAGTTGCTGGTCGTGCACATCTAACGACTGTTTTGATGTTTGTTTTGTGTCTTAAGTGTACTATGATTTGAAAACGTCTTTGCTACCCTTCTGTCATATATTTTTGCGATTTTTTACTTATCTAAATTCTGGGACACCCCGTTTAATATATCTTGACGATGACTTTACTTACAGTCTATTTATACCGATATTGTTGCACTTGATAAAGCCTTTCAGACGGAAATCATGATAGTAATATAAAATAAAGAGGTTGTAGAGTCAAATGGTGAAAGTATCATCCAAAAATTATTAAATGACTGTGGCCTAAAACTATGAGACGATCACTTAAACGGCACTGTCAAGTCTCGTACGAAAACGGTAATTCTTCTTCTTCTTTTTCTTTTTCTTCCTCTTCTGCTTGCGGATTATCTACAGATGGCATCTCTTCTCCGCCCCCAGTCGCCATCTTCGTCTCGCTAGACTTTACTCCTTGCTTCTGTTGTTCCGCCATATCGTTTTGCCAATTGCGTCGTGGGCGACCCCTTCCGCTGGGATGGTATCCTTCGTAGTATCCTATTTGGTATCCTGTGTTCATTTATCCTACTGACATACCCAAACCACATCAGTTATTTCTGTTGAATTTCGTCACAGATATCCCTATCCATTTCCATACGTTGTCGGATTACGTCATTTCCTATCATATCCATCCTAGAACAGCTTGAGCTTCGCCTTAAGTAATCCGTCTCAATGGAAAGCAGGTTATTCTTACTTCTTTTGCTAACGTCCTAGGCTTCTGCTCCGTACAAAACTACACTCTGGACTGTTCTCCTCATCTTTTTGTTCCACGGAATACAATTCATTGTCATTGTTACAGGTCGTCCTTTATCTTGCCAGTGATCGCACCATTCCTTATTCCCTGTTTATTAAATAACACCCCAAGATATTCTGCCTTTTCCACACCTACAATCATCACTCCGTCTACCTGTAAACAGTTACTTTTTCCGTTCTTACATTCATGTTCATCTTAATTCCTCTGTATTCCACTTTAAGCTTTCTTATCATTTAGCTCCGATCATCATCTTCACCTTTAAGATCTTGTCTTCTGCTGTAGAAGACTTAAGCATTGCCAGAGTTCTACTACAAATACCTCGAGGTAATTACTGTAGGCAGGAGCGTTTTCATGTTGAATGATCCGCTATGTCCCATACACTATAACTGCAGGAGTAGGGTGTCCGTCGCTTGTTTCTATCGCTTCATACCCAAGTATCACAAGCTGTATGTTTTCTTCGGTTCCACGTTAACAGTAGGGAGACGCTGTTGTTCCGAGTCGGTGCAGATATTTTTTGTATCGTTCGTGGTTAAATTTCAGACGTGTCTCAGTCTCATATAACCTTCGTGGAATAGTGTTGTGTTCATCAAATAACCTTGACATACAATACAAAAGTGGCAGGAGCGAACCATCTATCACATAAACAGTTGATTTTAATAAGTTGGCTTGCTAAGAGCGCAGCAGCTAATCTGCTCCGTCATAGGGCAAAGTTGATGTAGAGGAACGGCGACGGAGTAATGGTGCCAACACAGATGACAGTTAAGAACAATTTTAAGTACTTAACTGTAGTATGATGATGAGGATGATTTCTTTAATGCTTTTCGTTTGTCTTTACATTAAAATATATGTTTATAACTCTTTCCTTTTTTATTCCATTTTGTTTCTTAAATAATTGTTGATGGTTGGTTCATTCTTCAATGTTTCTGTCAAGTTTTATTTTTATAGCTTGTGTTTATTCTTATGCTGATTTAAATACACTCCTGGAAATTGAAATAAGAACACCGTGAATTCATTGTCCCAGGAAGGGGAAACTTTATTGACACATTCCTGGGGTCAGATACATCACATGATCACACTGACAGAACCACAGGCACATAGACACAGGCAACAGAGCATGCACAATGTCGGCACTAGTACAGTGTATATCCACCTTTCGCAGCAATGCAGGCTGCTATTCTCCCATTGAGACGATCGTAGAGATGCTGGATGTAGTCCTGTGGAACGGCTTGCCATGCCATTTCCACCTGGCGCCTCAGTTGGACCAGCGTTCGTGCTGGACGTGCAGACCGCGTGAGACGACGCTTCATCCAGTCCCAAACATGCTCAATGGGGGACAGATCCGGAGATCTTGCTGGCCAGGGTAGTTGACTTACACCTTCTAGAGCACGTTGGGTGGCACGGGATACATGCGGACGTGCATTGTCCTGTTGGAACAGCAAGTTCCCTTGCCGGTCTAGGAATGGTAGAACGATGGGTTCGATGACGGTTTGGATGTACCGTGCACTATTCAGTGTCCCCTCGACGATCACCAGTGGTGTACGGCCAGTGTAGGAGATCGCTCCCCACACCATGATGCCGGGTGTTGGCCCTGTGTGCCTCGGTCGTATGCAGTCCTGATTGTGGCGCTCACCTGCACGGCGCCAAACACGCATACGACCATCATTGGCACCAAGGCAGAAGCGACTCTCATCGCTGAAGACGACACGTCTCCATTCGTCCCTCCATTCACGCCTGTCGCGACACCACTGGAGGCGGGCTGCACGATGTTGGGGCGTGAGCGGAAGACGGCCTAACGGTGTGCGGGACCGTAGCCCAGCTTCATGCAGACGGTTGCGAATGGTCCTCGCCGATACCCCAGGAGCAACAGTGTCCCTAATTTGCTGGGAAGTGGCGGTGCGGTCCCCTACGGCACTGCGTAGGATCCTACGGTCTTGGCGTGCATCCGTGCGTCGCTGCGGTCCGGTCCCAGGTCGACGGGCACGTGCACCTTCCGCCGACCACTGGCGACAACATCGATGTACTGTGGAGACCTCACACCCCACGTGTTGAGCAATTCGGCGGTACGTCCACCCGGCCTCCCGCATGCCCACTATACGCCCTCGCTCAAAGTCCGTCAACTGCACATACGGTTCACGTCCACGCTGTCGCGGCATGCTACCAGTGTTAAAGACTGCGATGGAGCTCCGTATGCCACGGCAAACTGGCTGACACTGACGGCGGCGGTGCACAAATGCTGCGCAGCTAGCGCCATTCGACGGCCAACACCGCGGTTCCTGGTGTGTCCGCTGTGCCGTGCGTGTGATCATTGCTTGTACAGCCCTCTCGCAGTGTCCGGAGCAAGTATGGTGGGTCTGACACACCGGTGTCAATGTGTTCTTTTTTCCATTTCCAGGAGTGTATAATTAGAGTGTTGAACAGTTGTGTCACGAGATATGACTTTGAACACTGGTCTAGCTTCTCATTCCAGTGAACGATGACTACAATGGAAGAATCCCCTGTCTGGTTCTGCTGGTGGTGACAATAGATAACTCGTGGCGCTCTTGGTTGACGCACACCGCGACATTCGGTTGATACTGCGATACTGTGAGACTCTGTAGAGACTGATGGCGTGACACTACATGAGTGGAGCTGTGCGTCCGCTTTTATCCGCAGCAGTCGGACAGTTTTCTTTTGGGAATTAAAATGCTTGGCGTGCGGCGTGTTTTGGGCGCTCTCTGTGGCGCGGACCGCGTCAGATCGATGTCACCACCTGCCAAAAGCCTGAATAACCACCTTTCGCATCACGGAAAGCTGCGAGATTGCAGGGAGAGGGTGAGTGAGATTCTGGAAGGTCCAGACTCCAGTGCCTTGGACAGGGCGCTAGGTTTCTCGGTTGAGGATTCATGGCGCGAATAGCCCGATCGAGGTCTACTAGAGGTTCTCGCTTGGGTTTGGGTTTAGATGTCCCCACAAGTCTGATGGCCAGGGATAAACTCATCCCGGAGCTCTTACAACCATGCACGTACACTGCGGCCGGTGTGACACATTGCATTGGCCTGCTGGTAGATGCCATCGTACCGAGGAAAACAAACTGCAGACAGGTGTGGACTTGTTCGGCCGGCCGTTGTGGCCGAGCGGTTCTAGGCGCTTCAGTCCGGAATCGCGCTGCTGCTACGGTCGCAGGTTCGAATCCTGCCTCGGGCATGGATGTGTGTGCCGTCCTTAGATTAGTTAGGTTTAAGTAGTTCTAAGCCTAGGGGACTGATGACCTTAGATGTTAAGTCCCATAGTGCTCAAAGCCATTTGAACCATTTTGAACTTGTGCCCCAAGGACAGGTTCTAACAACCCTACCACAACAAAGGTCAAAATTTAATAATGATTGGGGTGTTGCTCACGCTGCTAAATACTGCATTTTCTGGCAACAACAAAGTTATTATGTGGCAGGTTTCATTAGAGCACATTTAATAAAGTCATTTCATGTAATAATGAATAAACTAGGCACTCATCTTTTCGTGTTTCCCACGCTGATCTCGTTCTAAAATCATGGCTCAATCGTCGAAAATCTAGGTGGTGATGATACCAAGCTCGGATGCAAAGAGGCCTAGGTTTTATTATGCGATATTCCTTTTTCATTGCTTTTGTTGCAATATCGCGTAACACACAAAATATCACTTCACAATACAAAACATACTTGAAAACATCTTCGTCACTGTTAAAGTTCACATTTTATAAGCTGACTACGTTATGCGTCTTTCCAACATGACGTCCAAGACTTGACTTTCTCAAGGTCCGACTCTCTAACAATTAACTAGTAACCGCTTACGCGCCCAAAAATCAGAGTTACAAGTACGTCAAAGATCATAGTGACAAAAGAAAGAATACACATAAGAATTATTTCGTTGCAACATAAACATATCGATGTATCAAAGTATCTCTACATTAATGAAATCAAATCTGAATGTTGTCTCAGAAATATGTTAACTACTTCACAGAAACACAGTAGAATATTGCTGGAATCGAGAGGTTCAGGTGAGGTGCCGTAATGGTTACGTAATTCAAGTACCATTACATGGTGCATACTTGTGTTGATCCATTGTGCCTTCCAGAATGACGAGATCCCCCAGAGAAGCCTTGAAAACATTTCCCAGACCCTCTCTCCTCAAGCGTGGCTTCTCCCGACGATTGTTCCAGGGTGTTTGCTTTCGGACATTCCACGCCGTACACGACAGCGTCCATCTGTCATGTGAAAGGGCCACCTGTCGTCACTCAGTGGACGTCCAGTTTCGGTACTGGCGTGCAAATTCTAGTTTTCGTCGCCGATGAACAACAGTCTGCATGGATTTACGAACCAGGCACCTGCTGCGGAGGCCCGTACGCAGCAACGTTCGCTGGAGACACTGTTGGTAGCCCCTTGGATCATTTGGGCGGTCAGCTGCTCAACAGTCGCACGTCTGCTAGCGCGTACACATCTCCTCAGCCTACGTTCACTCCTGACATCTATGTGGCCCATCGCGCACTACAGTTGCCTCCGCACCGGTTTCGGATAGCACCATTTTGCCATGCATGGTACACTTTAACCACCACGGCATGCGAACAGTTTGGAAACTTAGCAGTTTCGGATATTCTTCCCCTCTTGGCCCGAAAGCGAATTATCACGTCAGATAAGTCGTTCATTTTTCGCATTACGCAAACGACTGCACTGTTTTCCGCGTCCGCCGACACGCTTTATGTACCCTCCACTGCTAGTGCTGCCGCCTGCTGTGTGTGAGTGGTTATTACAAGTTGACCTCGAACGTACTTGGTGGTCACATTAGCGTCACTGGACCGTCTACATGGAGGTGTAATAAGAAGAGATGTCGCGACAGCCTTGCGCTGTACGTTGTTCAAAATTTTCAAACATGTAAGAATTGCTAAGGGACCAAACTGCTGAGGACATCTGTCCCGAAGCCGGCCGTGGTGGCGCTCAGTCCGGAACCGCGCGACTACTACGGTCGCAGGTTCGAATCCTGCCTCGGGCATGGATGTATGTGATGTTCTTAGATTAGTTAGGTTTAAGTAGTTCTACGTTCTACGGGACTGATGACCTCAAATGTTAAGTCCCACAGTGCTCAGATCCATCCATCCATCTTTCCCTAGACTTACACACTACTTAAACTAACTTACGCTAAGAACAACACACACACCCATGCCCGAGGGAGGACTCGAACCTCCAGCGGGAGGGGCCGCGCAATCCGTGACATGGCGCCTCTAACCGCGCGGCCACTCCGCGTGGCACTGTACGTTGATTTGAAGCCGGCGCCGCCATATTAGAAGCCCCAAAGCACCTGCAGACTGCACGCAACAGTTATTCTAAATAGACGATGTTACAGTGCTTTCGTGAATAACACACCGCCAGGAAGGCATTCTCAGATGTTTTGCCGATCTTAAATTCAAAATTGATCCAGTAATACGACGCATTTTGCTTCGTTAATGTACCTTTTTATACGTTTCCAACAGCCAAGGAGAGAAGTGTGTAGTATGAAAAGGATTCTTTCGTAATCCAGCGTTTTTCATAATGTGGACTGATGAAATCGATGTTCGGTCTATGCCCTCTTTCCGAAAATGAGAACCTACTCGTATTTTAAGATATTTGATCGGTATCTAATCTTTCCATCTCACAACATGGACCCAGAGAGCTTCTAGATTTGGAATGATAGAAAATCTGAAGTCAAATGTCAGAAATGAAACCACTGTAGTAAAAGTAAACAGCGCAACCAAAATTCGTGTATATAAAAGGAAATATCGTTTGAAGCAGTCCACATACGAATGAAATGTGATTCCTCTACACTTCATTCTATGGCTCTAATTACTATGGGACTTAACACCACAGGTCATCAGTTCCCTAGACTTAGAACTAATTAAACCTAAATAACCTAAGGAGATCACACTCATCCAAGCCCGAGGCAGGATTCGAACCTGCGACCGTAGGAGCAGCGCGGTTCCGGACTGAAGCGCCTAGAACCGCTCAGCCACAACGGTCGGCACTTCATTCTATAAACAGAATGTTTTGTAGATCCGTAAAAGACGGAAGGTGGCATTTTTAACAAAACATTTCCACCAGAAGTTAATATCTGGGGCAACAAATGTGGTGGAGTTAGGCTTCAAGTCCGTGACGGCATGAGAATTCCCCTTGTTATACCTCCATGATAATGCAGTATGTATGTGCGCCTTCTATAGCGTCTGACCTATACTATGTAGGGCCACATGAGAAGTCTACCTTGCCGTGTGGCACCCGTCGTGTATATGGCTGTGTATCGTATCTACCGGCGGATACAGAAGACACGATATTGGAGTATCACTGCGCGGCCGGGACTCAGGAGTAAGCTTATAACTCGCTATAAGACCGTCCGCTGCAGGCGCTAGAAGTTTTCCTTTCATTACCGCACTAGTTTCTCAGTGACACGTACAAGGTCGCAACAGAGTATAAATTCGGGACTTTGTTATAATCGTGGCTGCGCGTAACTATTGCTTCCTTTCCTAGACAGACCATCAGTTCGTGGCCCTGAAAGTCGCAGTGGCCTTTGCCCCAAATTAATTTTGTTACTATTGTACTGTATAATATCCACCAGTTGCACTGTGTCACACACTACGGGGTTGCTGGGGCGTTACTGTGTTGTTTACGAATCAGATAGTATCAACATCACTGGCGCAGTGCATTTCGAGGCATTTGTTAGCACCGCCACCATAGCTGTCAAATATGCCGTCATCACGTCTTCCTTAGGGGCCAGGTCTCGTATCGGGAAAGGTTGAATGGGTGTACGTAGTACGGTAAATACTTTTTTTTTCATTTATGCATACTCACTACATCCAAAACCATACATAAATTTTGGTGTTAAAATCTCCTTTATAATTCCTTGAAGTGATTAGTTAACCATTTCTGGATACCTTAGGAAAAGAACGATGAATCTATTTGTATTGAGATTTCCAAATAGATTTCTTTCCTCGCACAGTCTTTCTATTGCCTCTTCATTTCGTAATTTATGCTTCGTAATTTTATTCTGGTGTTTAATCTCGTCTCCTTTCTGTCACTTTTCATCTATGAATAACTGGGCAATTCCACAGAGAAACCATTTCCACCACTGCTTTCCAATGTGCACACGTAACTGTTCTATCACAGACTTTTCATGTCGTTGTGCTGGTATGTACACATAGAAAGAGTGTCCGAGAGCTTCTTATTTTTTAAGGACAAGATCTTAAATTTTCGAGTAGTGAGTGAGTGTGTGTGTGTGTGTGTGTGTGTGTGTGTGTGTGTGTGTGTGTGCGTGTGCGTGTGAATCCTTGGAACGGTAAAAGTCTGATCTCAATTGTTTTAGGAGCCGCTTACCGTAGCGGTTGGAAACACGTGTAACCTAGATCCAAAAGGAATTTCATAGCGTATTAATGCGAATATATTCCAAGGCCTATCTGTAAGTGTTGAGCAACTGAAGTGTTTGTTAACAGCAAAAATAATAATCTCGACTATAGATAGGCGTGTCGCATGACAGCTAGGCCTTACTGAGTCCTTTTTGCAATGAACGTGACGTTGCAGGGTCTTACAAGTGAAGCGCTCCATCTCGACCATTAAAACCGGATAAACACAATTTTAAAAAATAGGGACATGTCTCTTCTACCAACCTCAAAGTCTTTCATCCATAAAAGTCTGCATTTATGTATGGTCGATGTTCGAAGGTTGATGAAGCTAAGGACTGCAGATCCACATATCTCTTAAGAAATAATACCACGTGACGTACATTTATAACCAGCTTATAATAGTGATAAGGGAGATGTTACTTCACAAAAAGTGAAACATTTCCTCGAAACACATACAGTACTTACAGATTTATATTTTCCAAAAATAGAAATGACTGCGAAGGATCTCTTGCACTTCAGCCGGTCGTTGTGGCCGTGCGGTTCTAAGCGCTTCAGTTTGGAACCGCGTGACCGCTACGGTCGCAGGTTCGAATCCTGCCTCGGGCATGGATGTATGTGATGTCCTTAGGTTAGTTAGGTTTAAGTAGTTCTAAGTTCTAGGGGACTGGTGACCTTAGTAGTTAAGTCCCATAGTGCTCAGAGCCGTTTTTTTTTTTTTTTTTGATCTCTTGCATGGAATCCACAATGAAAACACACACGTTTTGACATGATGCTGGCAACTCACAGAAACACCTGTTCCAAAGTATTTTATTTAAAGTTCGAAGTAAGATGCCAACCAGGCTTTCTCGACAATGGTCCCGAATATCTCGATGTTTGTATCATGGCTGGATATTTATGAATTATGTTAAGGCACTGTTTGCAGCACATGTCAAAGACCTAAGTGCCGAAATTACAATCGTGTACCGAAAATTGAAACATTAAAGTCTATAGTGGCGAAATGATTTCCTTCAAGAAATAAGTGCTGTCGTACGTTATTCTTATATTCGTCATCGAACTGGACATGCCGGAGTTTTAGTGAAGTGGTTACAACTCAGCGAAATTGAGCAAAAGGCCTGTATAAAACGATCCCTACTATGGCCTTTGATAGTGGATTATTTCAGGGCGAATGCATCGAAACGAGATGTATTAGGTTGATGCATAAGTTCTCAGCGTTTTTGTTTTGAATGTTTATATTCCAATAGCTATGGGTTCATTTTTCTATTGTCCAAAGTTTTTGTTAATCTTGCATTTGTAGTTATCTGTTGCTATTTAAGTTTACATATCGCCAGTTTGTCATTTGGAGATAGTGAGTGGAGCTATGTACGTTAGAAAATGGAGTGCGAAGTGGAGATATCGGAACATTTCCGGTATATTCTTCTGTCTGAGTTCAACAGAGGGGTGAAAGCAGCTGAGGCAGTCAGAAACATTTGTGCCGTGTGTGGGGATAATGATATTTGTGCCCTGTGTGGGGATAATGACATTTGTGCCGTGTGTGGGGATAATGCCAATGGGCAGAGCACGGCAACAAAATGTTATTTTTCGTTTTAAGGAGGATAGTGTTTTCGTTAGTGACACTCCACGTTCAGTAAGAACTTCGCGGTTTTCTGAAGATCGTTTAAACGCATTTATCCGCAACGAACGACGTCATTGTACTCGACAACTGGTAGATATGATGAACTGTGATCACTGCATCGTCGTGCGATATTTTTATGCAATGTGGAACGTTCAAAAATCGGGTTTATGTGTACCGCGAGCTCTAAGACAAAATCACAAAAATCAGCGGGTGGTCATATATGCGTCCCTGCTGGCTCGTCATCAGTTACTGGTGACGAGAAATGCTGTCTTTATGCTAATGGTAGGAAAAGAAAAGAATGGTTAAGCCCAAACAAAGCAGCACTTCCCCGCAGAAAGACAAGCGCGCATCCACAGAAGATACTGTTATACGTCTGGTGGAACAGCTACAGTGTGGCGTACTACGAAATGATTTCCCCGAGGAGTAACCATCACTTCTGACATTTACTGTCAACAACTGAGATGTCTTGCAGACGCACTCCGAGAACAATGACCAGGAGCACTCCGTGAAATAATGCTAACCCACGATAACGGCCGCCGGCATTCTGCTAGACTAACAGAAAACACTATATAGGAATTTCTTTGGAAAGTAATTCCGCAACCACCTTATTCACCTGATCTTGCGCCCTCAGATTTTTCATCTTCTCCGCTATCATCGAACGACCTTCAAGTAACTTCCTTTGCGGATGAAACGCTCCGGAAGCGGTTCGACGAGTTCTTCGCCTCAAAACCACATGATTTCTACAGTCGCGTAATCGAAAAGTTACCCCAGCGTTGGGAGACTGTTATAAACAGTGAAGGAGAATATGTTATTGATGACTGAACTCTGTTATGTGAGCCGGCCGAAGTGGCCGTGCGGTTAAAGGCGCTGCAGTCTGGAACCGCCAGACCGCTACGGTCGCAGGTTCGAATCCTGCCTTGGGCATGGATGTTTGTGATGTCCTTAGGTTAGTTAGGTTTAACTAGTTCTAAGTTCTAGGGGACTAATGACCTCAGCAGTTGAGTCCCATAGTGCTCAGAGCCATTTTTTTTCTGTTATGTGTATCTGTTGAGTATGGAGAAATGCTATGAACTGATGCACCAGCGCAAGCATATAATTTTGGTGCCTTTGTCAAGCATTCATACAGTTCCACTCGCTGTGTTCATTGAAACTCCACAGTTGCACTTCGATGACGAATAAGGGAAGAAAGTTCTATTTTAGGAAATTTGTTTCAAGTGTGTACACTGCCCTGTCAAAAAGGGTAAGCATTCATAAGACGTGTTCTAATGTCAATGTAACTTCGTAGAGGTACTCACCATCGACGGTGTGTGAATGATTGGAGTTTTAATTCTCTATGACTGGTTGAACGGCTACCAGAGTGCATTACTGTTGTTCGTGACTAGTGTTGTTACCAGGCCTGGTATGATTCATAAGGTACATGAACAGCGTTGGATGATCACTGTGAAAGAAACAGAGATACCGCGTACTCGTGTGAGACAGAGTTATCAGTCTCTCATACAGTTTGACGGGTGCCTCACCGTGGGCTTCCACTTGGGCGGCAGGACAAATCTTACAGTATCCAGATTTGTGGGGCTTTCGAATGTGACTGTGGCCCGATGTTGGACTGTATGGAACGCGAGGGCACGTAAATGTCATGTACCCTTATTTGAAGACAAATGGAAATGCTGTGCGGCTAGGGCCTCCCGTCGGGTAGACAGTTAACCTGGTGCAAGTCTATCGAGTTGACGCCACTTTGGCGACTTGTGTGTCGATGGGGATGAAAGGGTGATGATAAGGACACCACAACACCCAGTCCCTGAGCGGAGAACATCTCCGACCCAGCCGGGAATCGAACCCGGGCCGTTAGGTATGACATTCCGTCGTGCTGACCAGGGGCGAACTATATGCGGATAAGAGCCCGTTTTACTTTATTTTCCTGTTTCACATACGTGAAATGAATGTATCGGCGCTGCAGTACTTACGGAGTAAGGAGCGAGGGATAAGTTTCCCACGCTGGTTAGCAGAGGCAATTGGCCATCTGGAGCTTTTAGAGCCAGTGGGATGAGGTGACGATGTACAAATCTCTCGTGACGTCAGCAAAGAGATACCTAGGGAAAGCACGTTTATTCTGGCGCGAATAAGTAATTGTTATTAATAAATATTTGCTAACAAAAGTTGCCTTTTGGCACTCAGACATTAGGAGGACTCTATGGGTCATAAATACTGCCTCTCAGCAATTGTACAATGCCAGAAAACATTGATATTAATAAATAAATAACTTTGGTGTAACCGAAGATGTACGATCTTATACGAGCTACACCGATTATATGCTCAAGTTAAAGACTGTGCGCTATAGTGATAAGATCTCTTTCCATCGTCATGTGGTTAGCTATGCTCTCGTACCGCGAATGATTACTTTATAAACAGTGTCAACAAGTTCATTTCACGGTGTTTCTTAGATAAACGCACCATAATGGCATCCCATGTAAAAATTATTTACTCCAAAAAACTTCTTCCTGCTTCATTACGTTTTATTGCATTTTCAGAATCCGACGGCGCTGCTACGGTCCTGCAAAGAGATATAAAACTAAGAGACATGATTTTCACTCTGCAGCGGAGTGTGCGCTGATATGAAACTTCCTGGCAGATTAAAACTGTCTGCCGGTGCAGACTCGAACTCGGGACCTTTGCCTTTCACGGGCAAGTGCTCTGTCGATTGAGCTACCCAAGCACGTCTCGCGGCCCGTCCACACAGCTTCAGTTCTCATTCTGGAAACATCCCCCAGGCTGTGGCTACGCCATGTCTCCGCAATATCCTTTCTTCCAGGAGTACTAGTTCTGCAAGGTTTCACAGAAAAGCTTCTGTGAAGTTTGGAAGGTAGGAGACGCGTTACTGGCGGAAGTGAAGCTATGAGGACGGGGTGTGAGTCGTGCTTGGGTAGCTCACACGCTAGACCACTTGCCCGCCAAATGCAAAGGTCCCGAGTTCGAGTCTCGGTTCGGCGCACACTTTTAATCTGCCAGGAAGTTTCATGTCATGCATGTAGCCTTAAAAATCCTTTAGTACTTCCTTAGTAATTATTTATTTTCAAAAAGACTTTCACCGACTATTTTGTCCCCTTAGTGGTTGAATTTCCAAAAATGCTGAAACCCGTATTTTTTACTTTCTAATTGAGAAACCAAATACCAGTTTTCGTAGATCTAGCTTCAAAATTCCCTTAATAGCGACATATTTTCAAAAAGCCCTTCATCCCCTATTTCACTCCCTTAGGGGTTCAATTTCCAAAAACACTGAAACATTTTTTTATTGGTAACCGATAAGTCAAATACCAGTGTTCATAGAGTAGCTCTAAAAATACTTTGGTAGTTCTTTAGTATACTATATGATTTCAAAAAAAGGTTTCACCCATTTTTCACCCCTTAATGTTAAATTTACAAAAATTATGACGCACGTATTTCTTTTTTTCTGATTGAGAAACCAGTTACCTATTTCCGTAGGTCTAGCTTCAAAATTGCCTTAATAGCGACATCCCTTATTTGACCACCTTAAGATTGAAAGTCCGGACAATTCTTTCCTAAACGAGCTTACAGTATAAGATTCACACCTTCCCCAAATTCCAAGTATCTATCACTAGCGGTTTGGGCTGGCCATGATGAGTCAGTCAGTCAGGACATTGCCTTTAATATATAGAGATTATCTTTCATGTGACAGTATCGCGGTGGCATTTTTCAACAGAACAGTGCTCGTCAAAATATGGCCCGTGAGGCTGTGAACTGTCTCCGTAGCGAGCAAGACCCTCAGGTCCGTCAGAAACAAACTTATGTGGGACCACCCCAGACGTGAGGCAGTGTATTAGATTTCTGCTAAGTAGTACCTCATTTGTGATATTTGTGGACCTGCTGGTCATAACTCGTCTTCTGTAGTCTGAAGAACCGTTATCCTCTAAACATCGATTCTACACAAATACAGAATTTTGCAGATAAACGAACTTGACTGGCAATGGAACAGATACATCTCCGAGTAGTAAAATAATTTTCATTCGGTTTTAGCCGTTCGAACTTGGATTCTTCACTGTAAGACAGATATTAGCGAGAGCTACAAGCGCTTGGGACTATCTTTTCTGTGGCATTCAGGTAGGGAAAACAGCGACTAACGTGCAGACTGAACCTGGACATATGAGCAGGAGCAACCAATGGGCTGTAGCGAGATCTTTAGCGGAGAGAAAGCGGAATGGCGAGTACCTCAAATGGCTTCGCGCTTTCACAGGGGGAGAGTCAGACAATGGGTTTCTTGTCTAGACGGAGTTAAGAGATAGGAACAGGACTAGATAAAGATTGCTTCTATTGAAATCTGAACACGGCCAAACGTAAAAGACCGTTAGACCATTTAATGACCCTGATAACTATACTCATAATGTGAGTACCGGTCGTGAGTCTTTCTACAAGGTTACATTCCTGTAAGCTATGTACTTTAACACTTTACTTCTCACAAGGCACAGTATCGAGTTCATTAACCATTTCTTTTCTTATTGCGTGGTATGAGACAGAGAAATGAGATCGATATTTCGTGAAAATTAAATTTTTTGGACATAAAATAGAGAAAAACTGACTCACAATGCTCGAGAATATACCTGGGTGCATTACGTGTACCCATGTCCCGGCACGTGAGGATACGTCCAGCAATGTCGAAAATGGTCGTTTCGGTGGTCCAGATGTTACAGTGAGGTGAGGCATATTGGCACATGGGCGCACTGACCTCCAGATCATTGAATACGGTATACTACAGTAACACAGTAATCCTTCCCCATGTGCATCATTTCAGGGGTAAATTCGGCCCTGACTTGGTTTTTATATTGTTAGGAAGAACTCCACTGACAGCTGGCAAAATTGTTGTTTACTAAAACACAACCGGTTTCGCGGCCTAAAGCCACATCATGAGGTGTAACAACGTTAAAAGATCATAGGCATACCCATCGCGCTTAGTCAAAATTTGCTGTATAGAGAATATCGTCAATACTCTGGGAGCGTAAGGTATTGACGACAGTCTCTGAATAGAAAATTTTGGCTAGGAGCGATGGGCATTGTGAGTTAAAGAGCATTTCGCTCTCATTTAAATATATGGCCAAAAGAGTCAGCCTTCAGGAATTGTGAAACGAACCCTGTCGCCTAGGACCGGATGCCACAAAGGGTGCAGATTCACCACGAGATGGGGAAACTCATAGGCGTGTATTGTCTGTTGAGGCCAAAGTGCTGCACTGTGCGAGTGAGACAGACGAGAACATACGTCATAGAGAAACCCAGTAGAAGGCGTTTGCAGCCAGGGAGACGTAGCAGTGTTAAATATTGCGGACCTAAGATCGCCCATAAAGGGAAAAATTTATGGAAAGTATTTAATTCTGTAATAATTAGGGGAACGATGCCACAGTAATTTTAATCTGCCATTCTCTATAAATTTTCATGGTGATCCCAATAAAACCTAAATACTGATGTTGTTGTTGTGGTCTTCAGTCCTGAGACTGGTTTGATGCAGCTCTCCATGCTACTCTATCCTGTGCAAGCTTCTTCATCTCCCAGTACCTACTGCAACCTACATCCTTCTGAATCTGCTTAGTGTATGTATCTCTTGGTCTCCCCCTACGATTTTTACCCTCCACGCTGCCCTCCAATACTAAATTGGTGATCCCTTGATGCCTCAGAACATGTCCTACCAACCGATCCCGTCTTCTGGTCAAGTTGTGCCACAAACTTCTCTTCTCCCCAATCCTATTCAGTACTTCCTCATTAGTTATGTGATCTACCCATCTAATCTTTAGCATTCTTCTGTAGCACCACATTTCGAAAGCTTCTATTCTCTTCTTGTCCAAACTATTTATCGTCCATGTTTCACTTCCATACATGGCTACACTCCATACAAATACTTTCAGAAAAGACTTCCTGACACTTAAATCTATACTCGATGTTAACAAATTTCTCTTCTTCAGAAACGCTTTCCTTGCCATTGCCAGTCTACATTTTATATCCTCTCTACTGCGACCATCATCAGTTATTTTGCTCCCCAAATAGCAAAACTCCTTTACTACTTTAAGTGTCTCATTTCCTAATCTAATACCCTCAACATCACCCGACTTAATTCGACTACATTCCATTATCCTCGTTTTGCTTTTGTTGATGTTCATCTTATATCCTCCCTTCAAGACACCATCCATTCCATTCAACTGCTCTTCCAAGAATACTGATAATATCTATAATAGTTTAGGACTTACTGTTAAAGTGAAATTAACAAGTTTTGTAACAAAGGTCTGACTGTTAAAATCTGAACGCTTTGGTCGATCTTAACGATCGACATTTCGTATACGAGGGTTGGAACTTTAATAGTGGTAACTATTTATTTACAGCTCGTACAAAATAGATACGTGTTTCAAAGTTTTACTGACTTTCAAAGTAGTCACCAGCATAGTGTATAAACCGTTGCCAGCGATGTGGAAATCGTAGGATACTCTTAGCAGTGCCAGTTGTGTCGACAGTTCGAGTGGCGCGGTATATTGGCCGACGAATTTGTAGCAGTTCTGAAGCGAATGCCGTGGTGTTTTCTTCAGTTTAGAAATCAAGTTGAATTTACGAGGGCTTAAGTTAGGGGAGTACAGTAGGTGGTATAGCACTTAGCAGCCCCATCAGTCCAACAAATCAGTAACTGTACATGCTTGAGCATTGCCCTGCAAAATGATGGTCAGGTTCTCCAGAAAGATCCTTCAATTCTGTCTCTAAGCTGGTCGTAGGTTCTGTTCCGAAAGTGAACAGCATAGAGACAACTGATGACACTTTCACTTCTCCAATAAAGCAATTTCACATGTTTCTTACTTCTCCATTGTATCTCAGATTTCCTTATTTATTTCGTACATCTACCTAGATCATATCATCATGACTATCACATTTTACACTTTCATATTCTTTTTAATGATTTTTCCAACAGCTTACGCTTCACATAATCCAACATTTCTAAATGTCGTCGTTAATTCTGTGTCAGTGTTTCATATTGATAAATCTTTAGTTTGCACGACGTTTTCTTCGTTTGTGTCTGTTATCGTTTGTGTCTGTTACCGTTTGTTTTCTAAAAATCAGTTTCAAGTCTACATTTTCTTGCAGTATAGTAATAGAGTATTCTGGTGTTAGTGATGCAAACTAGTTAGCGAAGCAGTGTAATATCTGTGTTCGTCTGTCTGATCCTGCTTCATGTTCTTATACTGGTTAAATTAGTCATGTCATTCGTATGTCTCTCGGAACTTTGAGTTTTTCATCTGACTAATGACTGATGTATCAGAAACAACTAACTTCGAAAATATTTTCAGATTAATAATTTCTGGTCGGGTTGCTGGAAAATGGAGTTTTAAACGTTACCAGCATTTACACTGATGAGCCAAAACATTATGACTACCTGCTTAATATCTTACTTGTTTGTCTTTGGAACGCAATGCATCACTGATTCTGCTTATCAGTGATCCGAGAATTCGTTGGTGGGTTTGTGGAGAGATGTGACATTAGATGTCTATGCACAGGTCATGTGATCCGCGTATATAACGGGCCGCTTATCTGCGTACGCGGTGATGGCGTTCGACAGCGACCGAGATGAGTTGCACAGGATTTACACCAGTTGAATTTCGTCGCCGAGACATCTACGTCAGTTCACTACAATGCTCCTCAAACCGATGTAGCACGGTTCTGGCTCCGACACACAGACAATTGTATTGCTGAAACATGACATCACCGTGGGGGAAGACATCAAGCACGAAGGAATGCAGGTGGTACGGAGCTGTCAGCTGTCTTCGATTGCTGCCACAGACCCTATGCAAGCGCAGGAGAATGTCTCCCATAGCATAATACTGCTCGCACCAGCCTGCGTCCGTGGCGCTCTGCACGTTCCGAGCCGCCGTTGACCTCGATGAAGGCGTTTGTGGAGACAACTGTCGGCCTGTTATAACAAACACGCAATTCACCTGAAGAGCCGACACGTTCCATTATCGACGGTCGAATCCCGAATGTCCCGTGCTCACAGCAATCGTAGCTGACGATGTCGTTGGGTCAACATGTGAACACGTACGAGTGGTCTGCTGCGGAGCTCCAAGTTCAACAATGAACGATGAACGGTGTGCTCCGAAACAGTTGTGCGTGCACCAGCATTATGCCCTTTGGCAGAGATGCCACAGATCACCATCTGTCCTATTTTACAGAGCAGAAAAACCTCTGAACCCGCGTTCTGCGAAGAGTCGTGGACGTCCAGCCATTTAGCGCGTAGTGGTAGTTTCACTGCCCTACCTCTTCCCGTAGATGCTCACGACAGCAGCATGCGAGAACTCGACCAGCTCCGCCGCTTTCGAGGTATTCGTTGACAAGCTCTGCATAACAGTAATCTGCCCTTCGACAAAGTATCTTATTTCAAACGGTTTTCCTACTTTCAGCCCACTTCTTCGATAGGCTGACCCCCTTCACGTCCGCTCCGCTTACATACTTTTTGTTACCACGTCGTGTACCCGCACCGCCACCTGGGAGCATCCAACGACGCGGTGGGCGGTGGCTTATTAGTATATGACACGATATAAGTTCGTTAGCTACTCGAAAATGGGTTCTGCAGCATTTGTCTAACAAATAATCAGTAACACTTTGCATTGTTGAAAAGGGGAACATTGTAGACAAAACAAAATGAGACTTCGATGTACCTTTGATTATTGTATTTTAAAATTTGAGAGAAAGATGAAACAGATGATGTCCGAAACAGTTTTCGTAGATGTTATAAATCTTTTTGATGTACAACAACCGAAAGTAGAGAATGAAATGAAATGATATTGTGGCTTTTATTGGCCGGGATATCCCCTCGGGGTTCGGCCGCTGTATTGCAAGTCCTTTTTAGTTGACGCCACTTCGGCGACTTGCGAGTAGATGATGATGAAAGACACACCATACCCTGCCCCTGACGGGAATCGAGCCCGGACCCCCTGCGTGGTAGGCGGTAACTTTACCGCTACTCTACGGAGGCGGACACGGAAAGTAGGAGCCTACCTATTTCGTATTCGTATGATTTGCTTAACGTGGAAAATCCGCATTTGTCACTGGTTATCCCTTAGAACTCCTTCGCAGGACAGATTTTCAATATACGTAAGATTTCGTAGCGTGCTTGACTCTTGATCAGAGCTCAGTAGTGGCCGGCCGCGGTGGTCTCGCGGTTCTAGGCGCGCAGTCCGGAACCGTGCGACTGCTACGGTCGCAGGTTCGAATCCTGCCTCGGGCATGGCTGTGTGTGATGTCCTTAGGTTAGTTAGGTTTAAGTAGTTCTAAGTTCTAGGGGACTGATGACCACAGCAGTTGAGTCCCATAGTGCTCAGAGCCATTTGAACCATTTGAAGAGCTCAGTAGTCCCGGAACTTACAAATTTTTTGCCGGCTGGAGTGGCCGAGCGGTTCTAGGCGCTTCAGTCTGGAACCGCGCGACCGCTACGGTCGCAGGTTCGAATCCTGCCTCGGGCATGGTTGTGTGTGATGTCCTTAGTTTAGTTAGGTTTAAGTAGTTCTAAGTTCTAGGGGACTGATGACCTCAGAAGGTAAGTCCCATAACCTCAGAAGGTAAGTCCCATAGTACTCAGAGCCATTTGAACCAAGAGCTCAGTAACAAAATTTTGACTGTCCATCCAGATTAATAAATCGTATAGCGTCTATCATGTACCGTGAATGGCAGAATATTTCCTTAAGCTCCGCCAAACATATTTTTCCCACGTCCTTATTGAAGTACGACAGTGCTCCATCGTTAATGAAACCAGTGTGTTGTGGACGTTAAATTTCTTAACACTAACCTGCCACAAGCGAAACTTGAATCTGCAGACAGAACTGAGAGTCGGTGTTATGAAAGACCTCTGCAGTTTGGCGGCGTCGTTCTGCACCTCCGCCTGAAGGCCGCATCCCACACACAATCCAGCCCTGCCTTACGCGGCCTACAGCCCGTTCTCCTTGTACCGGATTCTGCACAGATGGTGCAGTACTCTGAATTCCTCCCCCACTCCGCATCAGGCTGTAACGTGGACTAAACCGGCACAATCATGCATTTCCATGGCCATTGTTCACAACCAACATGTACTTCGCGTTAAGTTGTTAATAGGACTCTAGTGTCCTCTATTAACAGCACAAAAGACTGATCCGTCGCACCGTCTAAATTACATCAAAAGCTCATTCAGCACACATGTCGCTGCAGAATTTGATGCACATCCTGTAACATATAGTTCTTTCAGAACTGCTTATTGCTTGTGTGTAGTTGAATGGAATGTACAGGCTATTTAAGAAAAACTTTGCTGCATGCATAAAAAACAGTGGCGAATGTGACGAAGACTTCCATAAAACAGCATAAAGATCTGCTAAACATCGAACGTGGGAGAGACTACGAAGAAGTGAAACAATTCAGCTATGGAATATGCAGAGTCCAGAGAGTGAAGAATTTTTCCACAAAGATTAACTGATGACACCAAAATAGGAAAACTTTTATGTGGGAAACAACATTGTATGGATGTATGTGATGAACCATGGGCAAACTGGGGAAGAAGACTGTACAATCAGGTGAAATGAGGTGTTAAGGATATGTTACAAGTTGATGGATGAGCAATGCGGGGGGAAGAAATACATGGAAACCTCTCACAAAGGGTAGTGATACATTGATATGTTGCATACTAAACCGTCTGGACAACGGAAGAAAAAATAGAGGCGAAATTAGTAACTGAGAATTTTGTGTCCAGTAGGTGTGATCAGATTAGAACTCTCTCATCAAATAACAAGAAATGGAAGACGCCAACCAAGCAGTCGTAAGAATTTGACTTAAAAAGTAAGACAATATAATCATTCGGATATCTGTGAGGCACCTGCTTATTCACCTGCTCTAATCTCTGTTTCCACTCTATGACAACACAACCAAAATTGTAACACACAACAGATAGCTGACCTGGATGATCCTCTATGATATTAAGCCGTAAGCGAAGAGTTACGCGGATGTTACGCTTCTGTCTCGTTGACAGTGAGGCTTATCGCATTCAGTCTGGAACCGCGCGATTGCTGCGGTCGCAGATTCGAATCCTGCCTCGGGCATGGATGTGTGTGATGTCCTTAGGTTAGTTAGGCTTAAGTAGTTCTAAGTTCTAGGGGACTGATGACCTTAGAAGTTACGTCCCATAGTGCTCAGAGCTATTTTGATTTTGTTCGCGTAACGCCGCACGGAGTGGCCGCGCGGTTTGAGGCGCCATGTCACGGATTGCGCGGCCCCTCCCGCCGGAGGTTCGAGTCCTCCCTCGGGCATGGGTGTGTGTGTTGTTCTTAGCATAAGTTAGTTTAAGTAGTGTGTAAGTCTGGGGACTGATGACCTCAGCAGTTTGGTCCCTTAGGAATTCACACACATTTGAACATTTTTCTTTCGCGTACTGCCGTGGTTAAGGCGTACCGTGCATGGCAAAATGGCGTCATCCAAAATCCATGCCGAGGCAACTGTAGTGCACAATGGGCCATAGATGACAGGAGTGAACGAATGCTGCGGAGATGTGTACGGGCGAATAGACGTGTAACTAGAATGAGATTTTCACTCTGCAGCGGAGTGTGCGCTGATATGAAACTTCCTGGCAGATTAAAACTGTGTGCCGGACCGAGACTCGAACTCGGGACCTTTGCCTTTCGCGGGCAAGGCTCTACCAACGGAGCTACCCAAGCACGACTCACACCCCGTCCTCACAGCTTTACTTCTGCCAGTACCTCGTCTCCTACCTTCCAAACTTTACAGAAGCTCTCCTGCGAACCTTAGTGGAGCACTTGCCCGCGAAAGGCAAAGGTCCCGAGTTCGAGTCTCGGTCCGGCACACAGTTTTAATCTGCCAGGAAGTTTCAGACATGTAACTATTGAGCAGATGACCTCCCAAATGAACCAACAGTATCTCCTCAACGATCGTTCAGCGAACGTTGTTGCGTATGGGTCTCCGCAACAGGCGCCTGGCTTATACACCCATGCAGACTGCTATTCATCGGCAACGAAGACTGGAATTTGCACGCCAATACTGCAACTGGACGTCGACTGAGTGGTAACAGGTGACCTTACCAGATGACTCACGTCTTGTGCTCCATCAGACAGATGGCCGCTGGCGTGCACGGCCCTACAACAATCGTCAGAAGAGTCCAGGTCGGAGGCGGGAGCATTATGGTCGGGAATACTTCGTGGCATTCCTTGGGTGATCTCGTCGTTCTGGAAAGCACAAAGAAACAAAACGTGTATGCATCATCGTTGGGACCATGTTCACCCCTATATGCAATCTTTTTTTCCTCAGCGCGATGGCATCTACCATCAGGACAATGCAGCGTGTCACGCCACTCGCAGTGTACATGCGTTTTTCAGAAAGCGCCAGGATGAATTTAACGTACTGCCCTGGCCACCAAATTCCCCGGATTAAAACCCAGTCGAGATTGTGCAGGTTTATCCTCGATCAGGCTATACATGTCATGGAGCCTCAACCAAGTGCAGCTGGCCACTGCACTGGAGTCGGCATGGCGTCTCATCCCTGTCGGTACCTTCCAGAACATCCATGACTCTCTCCCTGCACATCCCGCAGTTGTCTGTACTGCAAAAGTTAGTTGTCCAGGCTTTTGACAGGTGGTCTCATAAATGTTTCTGGTCAGTGTAGGACAATTCTCTGGCATAAGCGACGTTGTCAAAGGTATGACATCTGGGAACCAGCATCTCGAAAACGGCAAAGGTGAACAGCTATTCAAGCGCTTGTATCCTGCTCACTGTCTTGGTGCAAACAAGCAGATTTCCTGACTCAATGTTCGTGGCGGGGATATACCATCCTACACGATCTAACGAACAATATGTCCATCCTCTGAAGCACTATACTTCGACTAAACATTGTGATTGACGTTTCAGCGAGCCGAATAGTTGAGGCCAGCCCCCAGCAAGTCGCAGTTGCTTAACACGCGTCACGTGCTCGTCTTGTTGCCTTTTCTGTAGGAGCATGCAGACCCTTGTCAAGTGTGGCTGGGTGCACAATGGCAACAGTCGCCCTCCCCTCCACCCACTGCCATATGTCAATCATAGTGTTATTTAAAATGAAGGCCGGCCACGGTGGCCGAGCGGTTCTAGGCGCTTCAGTCCGGAACCGCGCGACTGCTACGGTCGCAGGTTCGAATCCTGCCTCGGGCATGGATGTGTCTGATGTCCTTAGGTTAGTTAGGTCTAAGTAGTTCTAGGTTCTAGGGGACCGATGACCTCAGACGTTAAGTCTCATAGTGCTCAGAGCCATTTGAACCATTTTTTTTTAAATGAAGTATGAACTCGCTTGGGTCCGCGGAGCTACCGCAAGTGGTTGGAGTTTGAAACCACAAGTAGGCGACAGGGTATTGGATGTCCATGCCTCATCACGTAACATGGAAGTCAGGTTGCTTGTCCACTCTCTGAAGTGGGGTAGGAGGCAATCTGTGACAAAGCTGACGACACAGTGCCGTCCTGATGCAGGCCTTTCACACCACACTGTTCAACCCACATCGTCTATCATGGGGCTCTGCAGCAGAACCCCTCTACATGTTCCCACATTGACCCAATGACGTCATCAATTACAACTGCAGTGGGCACAGCATAATCGATATTGGACTGAGTATCAATGCAAACGCCTCGAGCTGGTCGGATCAATCACATCCCCTGTTGTAAGAGATTGATGCCATGTCCAGATACATTGTCATACAGGCGAATGTCTGCACGAAACATGCACCGCGCCATGGACACAGGCTGGTGGAGTGGGGGCAGTAGCAATGGAAGGCTCCATGACGTTGTCGTTGATGTTTAAAATATTGACTAATATCTTTAATTTTGAAACTTTCTGGCAGATTAAAACGGTGTGCCAGATCAGGGCTTCAACTGCAGGGTTTTGCCCATCACATGAAAGTGATCTACCAACTGAACTACCTGAGCATTACTCACAACCCGTTCCCACAGCTGTACTTCCGCCATTACCTCATCTCCCACTTTTTTAATTTTTTTATATTTCAGTAAACCTGTGGACTACGTGAACAATAACTGCGAACATCCTACGGCCCTTCTTGACTGATATGTTCCCCGACGATGATGGCCTTTTCTAGCACGTTAATTGTCTGTTTCACATGGCCAGAATCGTACTACAGTGGTTTGAGGAACAGATTAATGAAATCTTGTTTGTATTTATACCAGCATGGTATAAAACCGATTGAAAACATCCGAGACGCTATCAGTCGCCAAGTCCGCGAACAAACTGCCGGACCGTAATGTAGTCTAAATGAGTGATCTCTGCGTACACATCTTTTGACACATACCTACGAAATCCTACCAAGAACCTGTCGAATGCTTGCCATGCAGAATCCTGGCGGTATTGCGTTCCAAACGTCGACCAGCGCGCTGTTGAATATACACTCCTGGAAATGGAAAAAAGAACACATTGACACCGGTGTGTCAGACCCACCATACTTGCTCCGGACACTGCGAGAGGGCTGTACAAGCAATGATCACACGCACGGCACAGCGGACACACCAGGAACCGCGGTGTTGGCCGTCGAATGGCGCTAGCTGCGCAGCATTTGTGCACCGCCGCCGTCAGTGTCAGCCAGTTTGCCATGGCATACGGAGCTCCATCGCAGTCTTTAACACTGGTAGCATGCCGCGACAGCGTGGACGTGAACCGTATGTGCAGTTGACGGACTTTGAGCGAGGGCGTATAGTGGGCATGCGGGAGGCCGGGTGGACGTACCGCCGAATTGCTCAACACGTGGGGCGTGAGGTCTCCGCAGTACATCGATGTTGTCGCCAGTGGTCGGCGGAAGGTGCACGTGCCCGTCGACCTGGGACCGGACCGCAGCGACGCACGGATGCACGCCAAGACCGTAGGATCCTACGCAGTGCCGTAGGGGACCGCACCGCCACTTCCCAGCAAATTAGGGACACTGTTGCTCCTGGGGTATCGGCGAGGACCATTCGCAACCGTCTCCATGAAGCTGGGCTACGGTCCCGCACACCGTTAGGCCGTCTTCCGCTCACGCCCCAACATCGTGCAGCCCGCCTCCAGTGGTGTCGCGACAGGCGTGAATGGAAGGACGAATGGAGACGTCGTCTTCAGCGACGAGAGTCGCTTCTGCCTTGGTGCCAATGATGGTCGTATGCGTGTTTGGCGCCGTGCAGGTGAGCGCCACAATCAGGACTGCATACGGCCGAGGCACACAGGGCCAACACCCGGCATCATGGTGTGGGGAGCGATCTCCTACACTGGCCGTACACCACTGGTGATCGTCGAGGGGACACTGAATAGTGCACGGTACATCCAAACCGTCATCGAACCCATCGTTCTACCATTCCTAGACCGGCAAGGGAACTTGCTGTTCCAACAGGACAATGCACGTCCGCATGTATCCCGTGCCACCCAACGTGCTCTAGAAGGTGTAAGTCAACTACCCTGGCCAGCAAGATCTCCGGATCTGTCCCCCATTGAGCATGTTTGGGACTGGATGAAGCGTCGTCTCACGCGGTCTGCACGTCCAGCACGAACGCTGGTCCAACTGAGGCGCCAGGTGGAAATGGCATGGCAAGCCGTTGCACAGGACTACATCCAGCATCTCTACGATCGTCTCCATGGGAGAATAGCAGCCTGCATTGCTGCGAAAGGTGGATATACACTGTACTAGTGCCGACATTGTGCATGCTCTGTTACCTGTGTCTATGTGCCTGTGGTTCTGTCAGTGTGATCATGTGATGTATCTGACCCCAGGAATGTGTCAATAAAGTTTCCCCTTCCTGGGACAATGAATTCACGGTGTTCTTATTTCAATTTCCAGGAGTGTATGTTAATCGCATCGGGAGAGATCGGGCTGTGTGGAGGAAGTGTCAGGGTTCTCGAGTGAAAATTCTGCTACAACATGTGGGTGGGACCACACATCCTCCATACAGTCCCTGTGCGATTTCCATATTTTTGAGCCCCGAGGAAAGACATTGGTGGCCATCGTTTTTCTTCGGAATAAGGGATGCACGCTTGGGAACAATCATGGTTCCGTAGACAATGCACTCACCGTCTTGTCTCACAGTGGGATAAATATATTAACAGTTATGGCAATTATTTTTGAAATAATGAACAGTTCACTTACTTTTTCCTCCAATTGTTTCTTTTTCATTTGACTGCCCCCTGTACCAATTATATCTACACGTCTAACGACCAGCCTTCACACTTTAATTCCGCTGATACCTCCTGTCTTACCTTCCAGACTTCTTTGTGTGAGCAGGTCGTGAGTCGCGCTTAGATAGTTCAGTTGGTAGAACACTAATCCGCAAAACGGCGAAGCTTCCAGATTCGAGTCTCGATCTGGCGTTCTGTCTGATCTGCCAGGATGTTTAAATTCAATGCACACTCCACTGCAGAATGAAAATTCAGTCTGAATCAGCAATTAAAAGTTGCTAACGGGCCCCGACGGATGTAGTGGCCACTATTGGTATGTAATGAAGTGGTTTGAGTACATGCCACTTAATCTACGGATGTTAAGAAAACACTGTAATAACGCGTGTATCGTGTCTACGTGTTTTCAGCAGCGTGTACATGTTTAACTTCGATGGAGTACTCATTTCTTAGAAGCTGACGTAACGCCTCTCTCTTTAGCAGCGAAGGCATGGGACAGGAATAAGACGTAGGTATACTATGTTTGGAAGCGGCCAGAGTGTGCAGCATTCCTCAAGATTTTGTATGGAGAGTTGCATTTCTGCCCTACACGGGCACAACTACCGCTCCACAGGGTACAGGATACACGTTATGTACCTTACGCAGCCCAAGCGGTATGCGGCCAAAACTGAACTCTGGGCTTTACGTGTTAGCAGGTAGGTTACGATTCAACGATCGGTCGATGTCGTGATCAGTAAGGATGGAAGACTGGAATCGTCCGGACAAGAGTGGGGCGAAAAAGTGTCTCGCCTGATGTGATTTGATGTGGCGGGGAGAGGGAAAGCATTTATATTGTTATGTGCAGTGGAATCTCTTTTATTATTATCGAAATCCTGGATAACACGGAGATTCAGAAAAAAGTTAAAATGAAACATGTTTAATGCCGTGTACATACCAATTAAATTTATTTTCATGTAAACAAACAAATTATACATTACTTTCACATAAATTTTACCGAGAAATTAAGAAAACCGGTTTTACTCTCTGAAATAATTAGCAAGACACTTAGAGTCAGATTCGTATGTCGTTTACGTGCAACACCACCGTGTAGGAGAGTCACCAACATAGTTCGGCCGAAGTTGTTTGACCCTCACACTGAAAATAAATCATTATTTTTGTCCAGCTGCGTTGTCACATCGGTATGTGGCACGATGCTTTCATAATGAGCGATAAATTCGTCAGATAATGCATCATCACTGTCGTCTTTGTCGGCGATAATTTTGTCATCAACTACCATTATTTTGAAACAAAAGTCTTCAATTCCTTCCAGTATTCCGCTATTCGTTTCGTGCAGTGCGTTTAACCTGTGGATAGTACCAGCTCATTTTCTTTTAAGTCATCTTATACACGGGTCGAACAGGGCCATGTAGTACTGTACAATCCACGAAGGGAAGTTGGCTCATTTTAAATTTAATGATTAACTCCGTCAATTGATGCCTTATTACTTCCGGAGTATAAAATACTGCCCAGTTACTGAACAAGTCTGGGTCAACCGGAGATCGAATATATGGATCAATGAGGGTCGAATAAACGAGGCTCTACTGTATCTCAGTTTCGTAGTTAATTTTTAAAATTAAGTAGTATGAGTAATAAGGCGGGAACAAAGGAGAACTTACAAGAACCTGTGGTATAATACAAATGCAAGTAGTCATTATAAACTGACTATGGAGGTACAGATTTAATTACCTCACGAGAAATGGAAGACGTAATTAAAAAACAAAAATGCAAGAAATTCCCAAGTCATGGCGGGATAAATAGAGAGTCAAATAAGCATGGTTGATTACTGCTGAAGTTGAGAGCTTTTTCCTAAGAGCAATACGTGCTGGGTGAACACTAAAATTCAGAAGGGTGGCTTACAGCAAATGTGTTATCACTGTTTAAAAAAGAGAATCACAGCAAAACCACCAGTTATGAGGTGTCAGTATGTTACAAAATATATCCCGGTGTATTAAATAACAGATTAAAGATCATTGCAGTAGGGCTGTTCCTAAAAGAACAAAGCGTGGTTTCATAAGAGGAAGATCATGTAGCAATAATATATTTATTGTGTGATAAACAACAAAAGAAGAGAATTTAGTTTACCAAAATAGTTGGGTTCCATAAATTTTGGGAAACTGTGGCAAAACGTGGGTATCCACATCAATAAATTGCATGAAGAGTCTTTGTAATGGAACTTGTAATATATTTGACGTCCCTAGTTGCACAGGGGAAATGATTTTAATAAACATAAGTGTGAGGCTAGGGTGCACTTCATCGTCTACTGTTTTTATAATTTCATAGACTATGTCACACGTAAACGAAAGTAAAGAGCACTAGAACGGATGCACATAGACAAGAATAAATATATTAACATAATATTACTCGCTGACGACATTGCATTAATGATAAATTCTGAAGACGAACTACAAAAGTGCGTCTATCTTAATTGGAAAGGATTGTAATGTTAAGATAGCAGTAAATAAAACCGAGACAGTGGTATTCCATGGGAATCAGCCTAGTACGAAACAAAATTGTAAATGAAGATGGGATTTTAAAACGAATTCAACACTTCAGTTACGTAGGGAGCTATATCACTTGTAACAAAGGTAGGGATACAGATATTAAATTGCTGAGGTATCAGAGTGTATGTGACACTGTAAACAGAACATTAAAAAAATACACAAAGAGACACGAAACTGAAATTCTGTACAGTGATGCCTGTACCAGTTCTACTATGTCGCAGTGAATTCTGGTTATGAAGAGAAACTATTGAAGCCATGTTCAGAAGGCTGAGATGAAATTTTTACTAGCGGTCAAAGGGTGCATTAAGCTGGACTACTGCGTTACGAAGTCTGGTTTTAGTAATGATACTTTGTGTAACACGTGGGATACTCTGGATCTTTAATACTTTCCATCCTTAGATGTTATGTAGCATTTTGTTATATAAATTGCATTAAACCACCTTCACCGAATTTCACACAGCGTAGCGACGAGTTCCGAGAAACAGTGCTCTGATAGTCAGGTCGTCGGCACTCAGCTCATACAACACTAAAAAAATCTAGCAGTGCGTTTTCTGCAGTACAAAATAAAGTAAAATACACTGCCTGACAAAACAGTGAAGCACAGAGAAGAGGAGCAGGAAAGGAAATAAACTTCACGGTCTGAGCGATTATGTGATGTCATTTCAGTGATTTATGAAGAACTTGACACTATGAGCCCTTTTATGTGTATGCGTTGCATCCACTCTGGCCAAAGTGGAAGCACTGATTCGGTTGGGAAGGGTGTTATAAATCTTGTATCCTCTTCTGAGGCAAACTGGCCAGCAGCTGTTGTAATTAGTCCGTGATGTCCTAATCTTGGCACACGGACGGAGTTGTCGTCCGAGGCGGGCTCAGCATGTTCTACTGAGGATGGATTTGGGGAACTTGCTGGCCACGAGAGTGTGTCAACAATACGCAGCCATGTGTGGACGAGCATTGTCCTGTTGAAAAATGGCGTCACGAAACTGTCAAATGAGACATAAGAGGACGCAGGTTGTCCGTGACGTACCGTTGTGCCATCAGCATTTCCTCAATCACTACCGGCCGTGACGTGAAGCCACACGCGATGGCTCCCACTCCATGACGCCAGGAATAACACGGCTGTGCTTCTCCAAAACTCTGGAAGAATCGCACCTTTCCCCAGGGGGCCGCCATACCCGCCCATATCGGTAATTCAGGGTAGTGCAGGATTGCGATTCATCGTTGAACAGCATGCGACGCCATTCATCAGGAGTCCATGATTCCCAATCACCTCATCACTCCAAATGCAGCTCTCTCTGTTGTGGTGTTAACTATGGCCTACACGTGTGGCGGTAATTGCCTAGTCCGGCTGTTGCTAGTGTCCAACCAGTAGTGTTAGATGACACATAATGTTGCAGGGAGTTCATTACCATCGTGGTAAATCCAGATGTGAAAGGTTTATGACGTGTTTGGTGCACAATATGGCGATCATCCCTTGCACTTGTCAGACGTGGTTGACCGAAACCTTGACCAGGAGTAACCTGCCCTCAGAATCCCATGGAGTCCAACGTCGGGCCGCTCTCACGTCTGAAGGCTCAACAAATCTAACAGTGATCACGCCCATTATATGCTCCACCAGGCCTGGTAACTACATTAAACTCGAACAACAGTAATGCACACTGGTGGCTGTTCTATCTGTCACAGAGAATTGCAACTCTAATAATTTATATACCCGCCGATGATATGTACGTGTACAAAGTTACATTGATATCTGACCATGTCTTCTAGGTGCTTTACTTTTTTTTTTCTTCAAGAAGTGTAGAATATATTGGAGTATGGTCCATTCAGATTGTCGACTTCTTTCGCTGTAAGACTCACCGCACATCGAAAACGCACACCAGACCATATGCTCTTCATCAGTTGTGGACAACACGGGTGTCCAGTTGACAGTTCAAAAATGGCTCTGAGCACTATGGGATTTAACTTCTAAGGTCATCAGTCCCCTAGAACTTAGAACTACTTAAACCTAACTAACCTAAGGACATCACACACATCCATGCCCGAGGCAGGATTCGAACCTGCGACAGTAGCGGTCGCGCGGTTCCAGACTGAAGCGCCTAGAACCGCGCGGCCAATCCGGCCGGCGACAACATCTATGCACCAGCCTAGAAGAGTTGAAGAACCGGATCGTACTGCCATAATATCAGTGATGATGGTCATGCTTACCCGAGTATGGAGGGAAATCAAGTATCGGTGTGATATTTTTTGCGTCGCTGGTGGAGAACATCTGTAATTTAAACGTGAGAGATTGTTAAACATGTGTCCCAAATTTCATAGTTGTATGTTTTACAGATGCGTTTGAAATACGTACACTGTTTTTGAATCACCCTGTAGTTTAAGCTCTACTTACCGCTCCCTACGGGGAAACAACAATCGACTAATTAGAGCGCGTACAAGACATCTCGGCATTCATTCTTCCTCCGATTTAAACGCTAATGGGCCAGGAAGAAACCTTAATAGCTGGCGCAATAGTAAGCAACCTCTGCCACGCACTTCATACAGTGTATCTTGCCGGCCCCTGTGGCCGAGCGGTTCTAGCCTGGAACCGCGCTGCTGCTACGGTCGCAGGTTGGAATCCTGCCTCGGGCATGAATGTGTGTGATGTCCTTAGGTTAGTTAGGTTTAAGTAGTTCTAAGTTCTAGGGGACTGATGACCTCAGACGTTAAGTCACATAGTGCTAAGAGCCATTTGAACCATTTTTAATCTTCCTATGGGGTGCCCCATCTGGCGCAGGATCATTGACAGAAATAGACTAACGTCATCTACAATGGAGAGATATCTTTCATATAACAACTATTTTTAGAAAATAAGAAAAAAATTGGGTTTTGGAAATTTTTCAGTACGTCTTGATAGCATAGAAACATCCTTCTTCTTTCAATATACAACATTCGTTTAACTTGCAACAATTTCTTGTAAGAAATACTTTCACTGGCGAACGCTCCTTTCGTGTTGGCGGCATATCCATTAAGGTAAACAAAGTGCAAAATCGCTTGCCTCGCAGCTATTAATCTGACAGCAGACCGGTAAAAGTCCATAAGTTGCCGCTTGCGTGTCCTGTCCGTACACTTGCGTAACAGCCACGTGTACCTTTTAAAGTAGAACGGACAAACGTATTGCATTAATGTGGACAAGGCGTTGGCATTTCTGCTCCAAGTTCAATGGTGTTATTTTCATCTGATTTGCTCGCAGAGTAGCACACAATTTGCTGTCCATGACGCGAGATGAAGACAGTCTCCTTCCCGTCACGTACATAGTAATTCACGCAGCACGTAACACAAAAACATACCATACTGCACTCCCACTATGCATCGAAGACAGCTTATTTAAGCCACTGTCAGTGTGCCTTACTGCAGTGGGTACACAGACGTGGAATAGTATACGTTTCACAATTGACACCAATCCTAAACAATGTTATTTTTGATGAGCTAGTGTTGTAAAGTAGGTTTTAAATCTAGGTATTGAAAAAGTAAGATGTGATATGTGACTTTGTGTATGTGCGTGTTGCAAGTTGTTGTATATTGAAAGAAGAAGGATGTTTCTATGCTATCAAGACGTACTGAAAAATTTCCAAAAACCAATTTTTTTCTTATTTTCTAAAAATGCGCGCGCGCGCGCGCGCGTGTGTGTGTGTGTGTGTGTGTGTGTGTGTGTGTGTGTGTGTGTGTTTGGAGGGGGGAGGGGGACGGGGGCCAATAGAGGTATTGTGTAGTAAAGTGTAAGAGTGTATTTTTAATAAATTGTGGTAGTAGGAGCATGGAGGAAGTGGTAAGGTGCTGGGCCAAAATTACATCACACATTTTACTTAATCTAATTTATTACATATAAATTCGAACTTCAGTATTAAAAACCTTGTTTTAATTTTTCAAGGGTGAATAACACATGCTACGTACTTCATTTTACAATTTACGATGACATAATGCTACAAGAAATAACAGTTCAACAGTATGATTGTGATTCACATGAAACCAAGCTGAAACCACAAATTTTACGCACTAACTATAACTCGGGAAAAGAAGTTTTCACAGCTGACATTAATTTCATGGAACTTCGGTAACAACTACATGACTTAAACCGGAGTTAGAAAACTTAGCTGCGCTTTCGCATAATTCAATTTCAGAACAATGAACTTCCAATTACCAATTAAATTATTAAAACTAGTAGAAGGCGTCATAGCAAAGTTCACTGCAGTGAACAGATTTTAAAGGGAGCGAAATAATTACATAACTTCAGTTAGTGAACACTTTAAAATTTAAAGATTAAATACATAATTACCAAATAAAGTAAATCTCAGGCACAGTATCTACCTATAGGAGCCGATGCATCTCAGTAGAAACAGAGTAAGTTCCAAAAAGAAGTAGGGACAGCTTAGAATTAAATAGAGATTTCCTGTAACAAACTCAAAGTAATAATTACCACTGTCTAGCTTACATCATGACAAATTTAAACATTGACTAGCTTACATCACGACCAATTAAAACTCAGATTACTTAACTGAAGAGCCCGGCTCCAAGTAATAACACACAGGTACAAGTCCCACTGTCAAATGGCTGCTTCCTGGCTTTGTAGCAAAACGTCAGTCATGAAGGTGGCTTTTATATTTGTGTTAACAAAGAAGAACATTTGAGTAGAAATACAGAAACATGGGTTTTTTTACCACAAGGAACCAACATAACTAAATGGCACTTTTACACTTATAA
Organism: Schistocerca nitens; assembly: GCF_023898315.1. Classification (NCBI taxonomy): domain Eukaryota; kingdom Metazoa; phylum Arthropoda; class Insecta; order Orthoptera; family Acrididae; genus Schistocerca; species Schistocerca nitens. The sequence continues at coordinate 282,972,061 of NC_064620.1, forward strand.
CGGACAGTACCTATTAATTAGAATGTTAATAAAACATGACCAACTGGACGTCACAAAACTGTTCAAACGTTGAAATAAGGATAAACATAACTCGGATACAAAAGTTCTCACCACTTTTTGGAGGACTCGGTAGAAGGGAACCACCGGTACATAGCTCAGCTCTCTAGACCAGCCAGAATGAACATCGTGAAGACAGGATACCAGAGTAAGAACAACTGACAAGACTCCCACAATAGACTGCCACAATGCAAACAATTCATCGGAGACTCCACAAGAGTCATCTCCACAGAATTACAAAATAGCGCACAGTCTCCTGATGTGGTCTTCAGGACGCTAATAGAGCCCTTCGAAACACAAGTAGCTCTAGTACACGCTACTACACGAGTAGCAGCCACGTTAGAAGCACTACAGCCGACTGCCCCGGCGCCTGTCGCCGCATTCCGCGTCACTCGCGACACCTCGCGGAGAGCCACTGCACAACCCACGGCACCACTCTCGAAGAGAAACCCAAGACCACGCACACGAACACAAACAGCCTCGCTCTCGCTGCACAAGAAATCCCTCTGACGGGAAAATTTCGAGAGAACAATCGAATGATCCAAGAAGTAAGGAAACGCAGCAAAACCCATCGCAAAAGCCCGGACGGCTCATAAATATTGTAAAAAATAGTGAGGTTTGTATGACTGCATTTGTGGTAGCAAGAAGTGCGTCAACACAGCGCCAAGATGATGATGATGATGATAAGAAGAAATACGTAGCAATAGAACAACAGAAGTCGGTTGCCACATATACTAGGTGGTCCATTGATCGTGACCGGGCCAAATATCTCACGAAATAAGCGTCAAACGAAAAAACTACAAAGAACGAAACTTCTCTAGCTTGAAGGGGGAAACCAGATGGCGCTATGGTTGGCCCGCTAGATGGCGCTGCCATAGGTCAAACGGATATCAACTTCGTTTTTTAAAATAGGAATCCCCATTTTTTTATTACATATTCGTGTAGTACGTAAAGAAATATGAGTGTTTTAGTTGGACCACTTTTTTCGCTTTGTGATAGATGGCGCTGTAATAGTCACAAACATATGGCTCACAATTTTAGACGAACAGTTGGTAACAGGTTTTTTAAATTACAATACAGAACGTACGTATGTTTGAACATTTTATTTCGGTTGTTCCAATGTGATACGTATACATTTGTGAACTTATCATTTCTGAGAACGCATGCTGTTACAGCGTGATTACCTGTAAATACCACATTAATGCAATAAATGCTCAAAATGATGTCCGTCAACCTCAATGCATTTGGCAATACGTGTAACGAAATTCTTCTCTACAGCGAGTAGTTCGCCTTCCGTAAAGTTCGCACATGCATTGACAATGCGCTGATGCATGTTGTCAGGCGTTGTCGGTGGATCACGATAGCAAATATCCTTCAACTTTCCCCACAGGAAGAAATCCGGGGACGTGAGATCCGATGACCGTGCTTCGACGACCAATCCACCTGTCATGAAATACGCTATTCACTATCGCTTCAACCGCACGCGAGCTATGTGCCGGACATCCATCATGTTGGAAGTACATCGCCATTCTGTCATACAGTGAAACATTTTGTAGTAACATCGGTAGAACATTACGTAGGAAATCAGCATACATTGCACCATTTAGATTGCCATCGATAAAATGGGGGCCAATTATCCTTCCTCCCATAATGCCGCATCATACATTAACCCGCCAAGGTCGCTGATGTTCCACTTGTCGCAGCCATCGTGGATTTTCCGTTGCCCAGTAGTGCATATTATGCCTGTTTACTTTACCGCTGTTGGTTAATGACGCTTCGTCGCTAAATAGAACGCGTGCAAAAAATCTGTCATCGTCCCGTAATTTCTTTTGTGTCCAGTGGCAGAACTGTACACGACGTTCAAAGTCGTCGCCATGCAATTCCTGGTGCATAGAAATACGGTACGGATGCAATCGATGTTGATGTAGCATTCTCAACACCGACGATTTTGAGATTCCCGATTCTCGCGTAATTTGTCTGCTACTGATGTGCGGATTAGCCGCGACAGCAGCTGAAACACCTACTTGGGCATCATCATTTATTGCAGGTCGTGATTGACGTTTCACATGTGGCTGAACACTTCCTGTTTCCTTAAATAACGTAACTATCCGGCGAACGGTCCGGACACTTGGATGATGTCGTCCAGGATACCGAGCAGCAAACATAGCACACGCCCGTTGGGCATTTTGATCACAATAGCCATACATCAACACGATATCGACCTTCTTCGCAATTGGTAAACGGTCCATTTTAACACGGGTAATGTATCACGAAGCAAACACCGTCCGCACTGGCGGAATATTACATGATACCACGTACTTATACGTTTGTGACTATTACAGCTCCATCTATCACAGAGAATTGGGGAGAAGAGGAGTTTGTGGCACAACTTGACTAGAAAAAGGGATCGGTTGGTAGGACATGTTCTGAGGCATCAAGGGATCACCAATTTAGTACTAGAGGGCAGCGTGGAGGGTAAAAATCGTAGAGGGAGACCAAGAGAACAATACACTAAGCAGATTCAGAAGGATGTAGGCTGCAGTAGGTACTGGGAGATGAAGAAGCTTGCACAGGATAGAGTAGCATGGAGAGCTGCATCAAACCAGTCTCAGGACTGAAGACCACAACAACAACAACTACCACAAAGCGAAAAAAGTGGTCCAACAAAAACATTCATATTTCTTTACGTACTACACGAATATGTAATAAAAATGGGGGTTCCTATTTTAAAAAACGCAGTTGCTATCCGTTGGACCTATGGCAGCGCCATCTAGCAGGCCAACAATAGCGCTATCTGGTTTCCCCCTTCAACCTAGACGAGTTTCGTTCTTTGTAGTTTTTTCGTTTGACGCTTATTTCGTTAGATATTTGGCCCGGTCACTATCAATGGACCACCCTGTATATCGGACGGCTGCATTTTCACGGCAGTCTTCGGCAAACTGAAATTGACATGGAAGCCAGAGACAAATGGCACACGTCGCAAAGATGATTAAAGTAATTAAGTTTCCCGTATTTGTTTTATCTTCTGGTACACTCCTTACAAAGGGTGAGCAATAAACGACGGTGAATCAATAAGTCGCAAACGGTACTGGCCTGAAATTTATTCTTTTGCAGCATACTCACGTTGTAAAACACTTACCTCATCGTTCGACGAGGCGTTAAAAGATTGCAGCATAGAATTCTTCTGTCAGCGTTGGCATCTAGAGAGTGACTCTGGGGATACAACAAATTAATTTGGTTCCTTAAAATGCTGCAACCCAAAAGGCAGCTAAATACCCCTAAATGTGGCATCACTGGATAACCAGGGCGGCCAGGACGCTCCTATTTTGTGACTTTTCTGCCCTTTGCTGAGCTCCTGTATCCAACTGAACACAAATTTCCATAAAACACACCAACAAAATTTTTCCTTGAAGTGACTGCGTGCGTAAGTTTATTACTTCCACAGGCTGTAAATTTGTTATTGAAATCTTCTAGCCGGCCGCGGTGGCCGTGCGGTTCTAGGCGCTCAGTCCGGAACCGCGGGACTGCTACGGTCGCAGGTTCGAATCCTGCCTCGGGCATGGATGTGTGTGATGTCCTTAGGTTAGTTAGGTTTAAGTAGTTCTAAGTTCTAGGGGACTGATGACCTAAGATGTTAAGTCCCATAGTGCTCAGAGCCATTTCAACCATTTTTGAAATCTTCTAAGTACGATGCAGATCCTCCCACTGTAAGATAAGAGATCGGAAATCGTTCAAATCACTTCCTGTGAATACGTAAGTTCGAAAATGCTCCCTAAGGAAAAACAACAGCACATCGTCGCTAAGATCGATAATTCATAGATACTATTTGAATATGTCCTCTGAATTAGTTTCGTATAAATGTTTACTGAACCTATGACCTGATAAATCTATTAAAATCATTCTGTATAAAATAATTCCAATCACTCTTTTTGATTTTTCTTTTTTTAACTAGCTTTAGAGATATTTCTAATGCTGAATAAGTTTTTATTCTCGCTCCAGTGGTGTTACTCTTCTTAATATTTATGTCATTGTTCTGTGAATGATGTCTTCAAATCAAATAGCTTTGAAACTCGTATTGTCATTCGAACTAGCACGTTTCCTGTATTTAGTACCTTTTCAATAAACTATCTGCAAGCTTGTCCACTTTCAATAAAATTTATATAAACTGAATAATGTCACCCTTAATCCTCGCAATACCGGGAGAGGAGGATACTCTACGCTCAACTTATGAAAATATGGCAGTCTAGTCATGTACTTCATATTTTAAAATTTTGGAAAAAGATTTGTTTTAACCATTACTTATACGAGATTCCGTTATTATTTTCAATTTTTCGGTGAAACGTAACCTAAGGATTTAAGTCTTACTAGTGAATTTGACTTTTCGCAGCAAATGTAATATCCACATTTTCCAGTCCATGACCCTTCTTATCTTGAAAAATTACTTATGAATAAAAGCAAAATCTGTATTTTTTTTAAACATTTTGTGGTGGTCGTAAAATACCCGTCCTGCCTGGTGTACACATTACGAAAAATGCAAAAAAGGCGTTACATTGCTACGATTGTACTAAAAGGTATTTTCAGGTTCTGGACCCTACATATTAATCACTGCCTATTCGAAAACGATATTGTTTATAAAAGTTAACATTAATTAGCGAAATTTATTTTTCTTTCAGTTTACGTGTGTGAGGTGGGCATAAAGAACCCTCCGCCCTTTTGCATTATGAGAAATACCTTGGTACTGCTAGAGTTAATGGCGGATTACGTCTGTGAGGTGCTGCACTACCCAACACTACGCAACACAGAATATTGTAGACAAACTTTTTATTACATACACCATGATAGACGTTACGTCTGGCAAGACGTTACAAGAACTGGCACAATATGGAATATTTTTCGTTCAGTTTGTGAGAACGACGTAGATAATCACCGGATTACCTTGTCAGAAACTTGCTGGTTCAACACAAAACAACAGAAGAGAAGATAATTTTTGAATACAGTTACTCAGGACAGAACATGCCGTCTAAGTTAGTATTTCAGGCTTGCGTGAGGTCACACATACGGAAAAAATAAAGCGACTCTTCGTGTCAACATGTGAAGCACAACTAGGGGAGGCAACCCTCAACATTTCTGGACACGTAGATCGCTACGACATTAGGATTTGGGGTACCGAAAATGTACACAATACACTGAATACACCCGTTATAGCTCGAAGTTTAATGTTTGGTATGATAATGCACGATAGGGTGATAGGCTCATTTTCCTCGCAGAGAAAAGCATAATAGGAAACGTTTACCTGGACAAGGTTGAACAGTTACTGCTGCCACAGATCGATGAGCTGCAGCCGTCCATCATCTTCCAACTTTATGGTGCACCCCCACAGTGCAAGACGTGCCGAATGACAAATTTCCTGGCTGTGTAACACTAATATCGATATGACCTATACTTATCTCTTATAACTTCTTCGTTTGCATTTACTTAAAGTGACATCTGTATAACCAAGCTCTTTGATGTAACGTTTGTGCAAATGTTTTATTCATTCTTTATGTAAGAATAATTCCAATCCCAAAGAAAGCAGGTGTCTACATATGTCAAAATTACCGAACTATCAGTTTAATAAGCCACGGCTGCAAAATACTAACATGAATTCTTTACATAAGAATGGAAAAACTGGTAGAAGCCCACCTCGGGGAAGATCATTTTGGACTCCGTAGAAATGTTGGAACACGTGAGGCAATACGGACCCTACGACTTATCTTAGAAGATTTAGGAAAGGCAAAAGTTTCTAGCATTTGTAGACTTAGACAAAGCTTTTGCCGTCCGGGGTAGCCGAGCGGTTCTAGGCGCTACAGTCTGGAACCGCGCGATCGCTACGGTCGCAGGTTCGAATCCTGCCTCGGGCATGGATGTGTGTGACGTCCTTAGGTTAGTTAGGTTTAAGTAGTTCTAAGTTCTAGGGGACTGATGACCTTAAAAGTTAAGTCCCATAGTGCTCAGAGCCTACAAAGCTTTTGACAATGTTGACTGGAATACTCTCTTTCAAATTCTGAGGGTGGCACGGGTAAAATATAGGGAGCGAAAGGCTATTTACAATTTTTACAGAAATCAGATGGCAGTTATAATAGTCGAGGGACATGAAAGGGAAGCAGTGGTTGGGAAGGGAGTGAGACATGGTTGTAGCCTCTCCCCGATGCTATTCAGTCTGTATATTGAGCAAGCAGTAAAGGAAACAAAAGAATAATTCAGAGTAGGATTTAAAATCGATGGAGAAGAAATAAAGGTTCGCCGATGACATTGTAATTCTGTCAGAGACAGCAAAGGACCTGGCCGGCCGAAGTGGCCGTGCGGTTAAAGGCGCTGCAGTCTGGAACCGCAAGACCACTACGGTCGCAGGTTCGAATCCTGCCTCGGGCATGGATGTTTGTGATGTCCTTAGGTTAGGTTTAACTAGTTCTAAGTTCTAGGGGACTAATGACCTCAGCAGTTGAGTCCCATAGTGCTCAGAGCCATTTGAACCATTTGAGCAAAGGACCTGGAAGAGCAGCTGAATTTGGAATGGACTGTGTCTTGAAAGGAGGATATATGATGAACATCAACAAAAGCAAAACGAGGATAATGGAATGAAGTCGAATTAAATCGGGTGATGCTGCCGGAATTAGATTAGGAAATGAGACACTTAAAGTAGTAAAGGAGTTTTGCTATTTGGGGAGCAAAATAACTGATGACGGTCGAAGTAGAGAGGATATAAAATGTAGACTGGCAATGGCAAAGAAAGCGTTTCTGAAGAAGAGAAATTTGTTAAAATCGAGTATAGAATTAAGTGTCAGGAAGTCGTTTCTGAAAGTATTTGTATGGAGTGTAGTCGTGTATGGAAGTGAAACGTGGACGATAAATAGTTTAGACAAGAAGAGAATAGAAGCTTTCTAAATGTGGTGTTAAAGAAGAATACTGAAGATTGGATGGGTAGATCACATAACTAATGAGAAGGTATTGAATAGAATTGGAGAGAAGAGAAATTTGTGGCCCAACTTGGTTAGAAGAAGGGTTCGGTTGATAGGGCATATTCTGAGGCATCAAGGGATCACCAACTTAGTATTGGAGGGCAGCGTGGAGGGTAAAAATCGTAGAGGGAGACCAAGAGATGAATACACTAAACAGATTCAGAAGGATGTAGGTTGCAGTAGGTACTGGGAGATGAAGAAGCTTTCACAGGATAGAGTAGCATGGAGAGCTGCATCAAACCAGTCTCATGATGAAAAATCTGGAGGGAAGTCCCTCCGCAACGAAACCGGTTTGGCGGAAGTAGAAAAGTTGGATTTGGAGGTCGAACTCTAAGACTCCTTTGTGGCAAGAGTTAGTCTGTTTCTAGCATGCAAACTGTTCGCATCTTGTATGCTGAATGAAACAGTAAGAGCAGCAAGATTATTTAATATTGCCTCGAATGCGGAATAATTTTGGCTTATTATATATTTCATACATTGGTTAACCCTGAACTAAGAAAATCTGACGATAAGAAGAGAATTTCAGAGCTTATTATACAGCAAGAGCCATGACGACTTCGACGCCCTTTTTAATAGTTACAGAAAATAGCCAAAGCCACCATTTTCGTTTGAAATAACCAGTTTAATACTACAAAATTGCGTGCACCATTTGTTTGGTTTCTTATGCAAATAACAATGCCGTGTTATTTAAACTTTGTCTTGAAGACTTACACTTTATCCTTAATCATTTACGAAGTTAGGATCCTTGTTCAAGTACAACAATATTTACGAGTATTCTGTTTTATTAAACTGAAAAGTAATTGCTTTCTTTAACAACTTTGAATAGCTTTTATGGAGTAGTGCATTTCCTTACCATTCAGCGAGTCGTGTTACTGAAGTACTCCACGTGTTTCACAAAAAATTAGTCAGAAGTTTCACCAGTACAGTTGCAAGGAAATGATCCAAAGTGTTTTGATTAAACGTCATCATTTTGAAATATCAGAACAGTATTTAAAAAATAAGCATAAAATTGTGATCGTTTAGAGCAGTTACTAGCTAGTAAACTGGAAGGGCCAGCATAAGGAATAATTACTATACAAGTTTGTAAGTAATAGTGTTTATATTTTCATGTGCATGTAGTTAAGTGTTTCTCATATTGTGTCTTGACTATTGTGTCACTCTTGATCTGAGTCAACTTGCAGTATATTTTCTGGGTCTCTACGGTAGTTGTTGAGCCACTTTTTGAAGTACAATAACAGTACTAAGGACTGAAACTTTCTTTCTTACGACTTGTGGGTGCTATATTAACTAGCTATAACAATTCAGACTGTGCCAAGTTCAGGGACCACATGTTTCATTTGTGCTCTATCCTGTCTACAGAAGTGAATGTTCCACAAAAAAAAAAAAAAAAAAAAGATAATCAGTAAAGGCAATACGAGTACCTGAAAACCTTTTCAGTGCAAGTATTTGGCAATTATTAAATTGATAGTAGACACCCAGGTAAAAATTAGTGGTGCCCTAGTATCTGTGATCAGTTGCTTAAAATAGTCTACAGCTATTCTACTTCAATGTACAGAGACTAAGTTTTATTGGGAGCCAGTTGTTGCCGAAACGTTTTAATATTCCTTCTGTTTTGTTCATGCCAAACTTGTTATACCGATTGCTACATTATGCTGCTGTTGTGTGTCCTATTTGCATAACATATTTTCATTGCCAAGTAAAATCAGTCCAAATAGTAAACTATAGTGGAAGCACTTGGTACAATTCTGCGTAATTAGGTTGGCGACCATTTGCTTTTATGTACTGCTGTTAACTTTATTACTAATAGAACCATGGTTCGAATCCCGTTTGTTCTGAAACTACTTCCTTTCAACAAAATTCTTTCGAGAAACGAAAAATAATCCAATGCCTTATCCATAACACTCGATCACGGTCATTCCAAATTCCTTTCAAAGGAGTAACATTATCGGTTTCTGACAATTTAGTGTTAGGTTGGTGTATAAGTTCGCAGCGTTTTTGTTTTGCATATTGGTATTCCTGTTACTATGGGTTTATTTATCGACAGTCGTTTATCATGTGTGGTTCACTGTTGCTATTATGGCGTTCGGACAAAGCAACTGGAGCTATTGACGCTAGAAAAAGGAGTGCCTAATAGAGAAATCGGAACATTTCCGATATATTCTTCTGTTTGCGGCGTGTACGGGGATAATGCCAGCGGACAGAGTACGGCAAGAAAAGGGTTTTCTCGTTATGAGGAGGATCATTTTGACACTAGAGACTTCACGTTCAGGAAATCCTTCGAGGTTTGGTGAAAATCGTTTTAAAAGCATTAATCCACAACGATCCACGTCAGTGTACTGTAGAACTCGCAAATGTGATGAACTGTGATCATTCTACCATCGTGCGACATTTGCATGCAATGGAAAAGGTTCAAAAATCAGGTACATCGGTACTGGATGCTCTAAGCCAAAATCACAAAAAAGTCAGCTGGTACCAATATGCGTATGGATGCTTGCTCGTCATCAACTGACTCATCAACAACACCACCATTCCTAGTCTGTATCCTTACTGGTGACGAGAAATGGTGTCTTTATGCTATCATAAGGGAAGGAAAGGAATGGTTGAGGCAAAACAAAGCAGCAACTCCCCGTACAGAGACCTGTGTGCTTCCACAAAAGGTAATGTTACGCATTTTGGGGAACAACGACGGCCTGATGAATTGCTTCCCTTTCCGCGCGGGGTTAGCCGAGCGGTCTTGGGCGCTGCAGTCGTGGACTGTGCGGCTGGTCCCGGCGGAGGTTCGAGTCCTCCCTCGGGCATGGTTGTGTGTGTTTGTCCTTAGGATAATTTAGGTTAAGTAGTGTGTAAGCTTAGGGACTGATGACCTTCGCAGTTAAGTCCCATAAGATTTCACACTCATTTGAACATTTTTTTGAATTGCTTCCCTCAGTGTAAGCATCACTGCCGACATTTATTATCAACAACGGAGACGTCTTTCAGACGCAGTCCAAGAACACCGCCCGGAGGACTGTGCGAAATGATGCTACTCCGCGATAACGTCTCCCTTCATTCGGCTAGACTGACAAAAACCACTATACAGGAGTTGGCTTGGGAAGTCATTCGGCACCCACGTTGTTCAACTGATCTTACTTCTTCATATTTACACCTTTTCCGCGTTTTATCGAACAACCTTCAAGGAACTTTCTTTCCAAATGAAAATGCGCTCCGAACGTGGCTCCCCGGGTTCTTCGCGTCGAAACCACGTGATATCTGCAACCGCAGTATCGAAAAGTTACCCCAGCGTTGACAGACCGCCGGCCTTTGTGACCGAGCGGTAGTAGGCGCTACAGTCTGGAACCGAGCGACCGCTACGGTCGCAGGTTCGAATCCTGCCTCGGGCATGGATGTGTCCGATGTCCTTAGGTTAGTTAGGTTTAATTAGTTCTAAGTTCTAGGCGACTGATGACCTCAGAAGTTAAGGCGCATAGTACTCAGAGCCATTTGAACCATTTCTTTGGAATACGAGTTTTGTCTTAAGGGGGTAGGACGTCAAACGGGCCGACGTGGAGCAGGAGAGGCACCACAGGACATTTCAATTTCCCGTGTTTATACTTTTACAAATAAATTCATAAAACTTTGTCAGCATCACCAGGAAGGATTCAGAATTCACACTCATAGCAGTGGAAGTTCTAAAGCATAACGAAGTAATTTTTTTTACGTGTGAAATTCCATCATTTTTTTCACTTACTAATGGCAGCATTTGTTGCTATAGGTACACTTTTCTTCATAAGTAAGAGAGATTCTTCGATGAATTTTGCACAGCATACAAACCATACTTAAATGTCTATGAAACTCTAGAATTTTCCAAATCTATTAAAAACTGTGGTAAAAATTGAGGTAATTAACTTTAAAATTAGTATTTTTTCTAAACATGAAGTTTAAAATATAACAGTTCATTCGTTTTTTCATAAATTAAATAAATTCTAGAGTTTCATACACCTGTGAGTATGGTATGTATGCTGTGCAAAATTCATCGAAGAATCTCTCTAACTTATGAAGAAAAGTGTACCTATAGCAACAAATGCAGCTATTAGTAAGTGAAAAAAATGATGAAATTTCGCACGTAAAAAAAATTATTTTGTTATGTTTTCGAACTTCCATTGCAATGAGTGTAAATCCTGAATCCTTCCTGGTGATGCTGACAAAGTTTTATGAATTCATGTGTAAAAGTTTAGACACGGGAAATTAAAATGTCCTGTGATGCCTCTCCTGCTCCAAGTCGGCCTGTTTGACGTCCTACCCCCCTTAAGGCTAATCAAAGCCAGATGTTTAGTAATAAGATCATTTTGGTTACTTGGTGGACACGAAACAGCGAACGCTATTGAAGCCAGGCCTAACGTTAAACTCGGACAGGTAACCCGTTTAGCGTGTGTGCGTGTGTGAGCAGGTAATTGATTGGAGAGTCGCGAGTCCCGGTCTATATTTAGAGCTGCGGCTCTTGGCTGCCTCCGCGTGGCCTGAGTGGATCGTTACGAGTGGTGAGTAACGGCCGCCCCCTCATATCCACATTCCGTCCCAGGCGGTCCGCACCTCCCCGCCTCCTCACCTGGGCACGCCTCATCGTCGTCTGACTGCCTACCCTGATAAGCCACTGTGTCTAATTAACCTAATGAAAGGACCCACTCAGATATAGGAAACTGTAATCATTAATATACCGAAACCAGGATCAATATCCTGTTATGGTTTGCCACCGACCTCAGCCATGTATGTTCTCGTCGCCACATCAGCGAAATTTATTCTTTTATGCACTGCTTGACACTTGCTGAGGAACAACCAACACTAAGGCCAGTATTATCAAATTTCTTTGTCAAATATCTTTGTCAAAGATTTTCTATGGTCTCATAGGGAACTCTGTCAAATTTCGTCCAATATTTGATCAAATCTAGGGCCTCGCTGTAGATTTGACCAAAGAAGTCGCTTGTCTTCTGTTCACTGGAATGTGACATGTTACCACGTGGAGCGCTAGCTGTAGTGTTTTTTATAAACATTGCCGGTAAATACAATTGATGTGTGCCGACAACTACAAAATTAATAGAGATGTATGAAGCTGATGAGGCGCTTTACAACGTGAGGCACCCTGAATACAAAAATAGATTAAGAAGACTGGAGACCTGACCTGACCTAACCTAACCTAACCTGACCCTCTCCTGTAGCAAGGAATCGGAGTGTTACAGTAAGCCTGTCTTCTGCAGATGTAGCAGTTCTTAAGTTCAAATGGCTCTGAGCACTATGGGACTTAACTTCTGAGGTCATCAGACCCTTAGAACTTAGAACTACTTAAACCTAACTAACCTAAAGACAACACACACATCCATGCCCGAGGCAGGATTCGAAATTGCGACTGTAGCGGTCGTGCGGTTCCAGACTGTAGTGCCTAGAACCGCTCGGCCACTCCGGACGGCACTTCTTAAGTGAGTGTTGTGCTTTGTGATATGAGGATTCACTTCACTGAGCACATACTGAAAATGTATGCTCATCCATTCTTAAGTAATTGATGTACGACTTGACGTCCTCCACTACAAGCTCACGTAACAAGTTTTGTTGAATACTTTTATCGTGTCGGCTTCACCCAGGTATGTTTCTTTCACTCCCCCCCCCCCCTCGCTACTCTTCCTCTCATCCGCATGTGCACACTGTGCAATTGTGGTGCATGCAGCTGCTCCGGTTAATAACAAGTTGTTGTTGTCAGCCGTCTTGAAATTTGACGAAAAATATGATGACAGTGTAATACCCCATCTAGCGCTACGTCAAAGATCTTCGTCAAATATACTTGACGGAATATTTGATCACATCTTTCATCAAATCTTTGACAAAGAATTTTGATAGTGTAATACCGGCCTAAGGAACAAGTGTCAACTGCTACAGAACTGCCAGTTGCTACAGAAGATTCGACCAATTATAGTAAAAGGAAATGTAGAGTAGGGAGGGAGCGTATTAACTGCAACGAAGCCTGTGCGGGAAGTCTCTGTATGCTTGAATAAAATCTTCTCGTATTCCAAGCCACGTCAATTCGAATAAACTCCTCGAGCTTTCGACGACCATCTCCGCCATCATTGTCAGGAATTCAGTGACTGCCGGGGCTGCTACGGTTTCTCGCTTATATAGGCATGATGACATCATCAGTAGCCAATTACACTACTGGCCATTAAATTGCTACACCAAGAAGAAATGCAGACGATAAACGGGTATTCATTGGACAAATATATTATACTAGAACTGACATGTGATTACTTTTTTACGCAATTTGGGTGAATAGATCCTGAGAAATCAGTACCCAGAACAACCACCTCTGACCGTAATAACGGCCTTCATACACCTGGGCATTGAGTCAGAGCTTGGATGGCGTGTACAGGTACAGCTGCCCATGCAGCTTCAACACGATACCACAGTTCATCAAGAGTAGTGACTGGCGTATTGTGACGAGCCAGTTGCTCGGCCACCATTGACCAGACGTTTTCAATTGGTGAGTGATCTGAAGAATGTGCTGGCCAGGGCAGCAGTCGAACATTTTCTGTATCCAGAATTGCCCGTACAGGACCCGCAACATGCGCTCGTGCATTATCCTGCTGAAATGTAGGGTTTCGCAGGGATCGAATGAAGGGTAGAGCCACGGGTCGTAACACATCTGAAATGTCACGTCCACTGTTCAAAATGCCGTCAATGCGAACAAGAGGTGATCGAGACGTGTAACCAATGGCACCCCATACCATCACGCCGTATGATACGCCAGTATGGCGATGACGAAGACACGCTTCCAATGTGCGTTCACCGCGATGTCGCCAAACACGGATGCGGCTATCATGATGCTGTAAACAGAACCTGGATTCATCCGAAAACATGACGTTTTGCCTTTCGTGCGCCCAGGTTCGTCGTTGAGTACGCCATCGCAGGCGATCTTGTCTATGATGCAGCGTCAAGGGTAACCGCAGTCATGGTCTCCGAGCTGATAGTCCATGCTGCTGCAAACGTAGTCGAACTGTTCGTGCAGATGGTTGTTGTCCTGCAAACGTCCCCATCTGTTGACTCAGGGATCGAGACGTGGCTGCACGATCCGGTAAAGCCATGCGGATAAGATGCCGGTCATCTCGACTGCTAGTCATACGAGGCCATTGGGATCCAGCACAGCGTTCCACATTACCCTCCTGAACCCACCAATTCCATAGACCAACGCGAGCAGCAATGTCGCGATACGATAAACTGCAATCGCGATAGGCTACAATCCGACCTTTATCAAAGTCGGAAACGTGATGGTACGCATTTTTCCTCCTTGCACGAGGCATCACAACAACGGTTCACCAGGCAACGCCGGTCAACTGCTGTTTGTGTATGAGAAATCGGTTGGAAACTTTCTTCATGTCAGCACGTTGTAGGTGTCGCCACCGGCGCCAACCTTGTGTGAATGCTCTGAAAAGCTAATCATTTGCATATCACAGCATCTTCTTCCTGTCGGTTAAATTTCGCGTCTGTAGCACGTCATCTTCATGGTGTAGCAATTTTAATGGCCAGTAGTGTAGATAGACTCGATGTGGCGCGCACGTAAGTCGACCCGGGCAGCTAGCGGAGCTATTGCCCGTGGCAGCACCGGTGACGTCTAGTGGCGCCAGCGTCAGGCGCCACTTGTGAAACTGCCGCTCCCGCGTCGCTCATTTGTCTTTGTTTTCTTTCGATGTCCACAGTTCGTGCAACACACGGTGTTTGGCGGAAGCTCTTTTGGAACCGATTAGTGTGACATTCAGTGTGGCACGGCAACATGTCTGTAAGACATCATTTGACAGCTTGCTATCGTGGAGGAGAGCTGGACGGCTCGAAGCTGGTCAGGGCGTCATTCCTGTAGCCACAGTAATTGGTAATGCCTGTGTCCAAAAGTATCACCTCGAATTAAAAGAGACCTTTTGGAGGTGGAAATGATATGCGAAGGCATGCCAGGAGTCGTAGACGGACCACCACCCCGCAAGAGGATCGGTGCGTAGCCCTAGTAGCGAAAAGGACACGTCTACGCAGATAGCTGCAGAACTTGCAGTCGGTACTGGTACAGGTGTCTTTGCCAGAACAATTTCACGGCGATTACAAAAAAAAAAGGTTCAAATGGCCCTGAGCACTATGCGACTTAACTTCTGAGGTCATCAGTCGCCTAGAACTTAGAACTAATTAAACCTAACTAACCTAAGGACATCACACACATCCATGCCCGAGGCAGGATTCGAACCTGCGACCGTAGCGGTCGCTCGGTTCCAGACTGTAGCGCCCAGAACCGCACTGTCACTCCGGCCGGCGGCAATTACATCGGTGTGGTTTGTATGCTCGGAAGACTTTCAAATCCATGCCATTTCCACCACGCCATCGTCGAGAAAGAGACGTTGTTATCAGAGCATATTGGTTGGGGTCAGCAACAGTGATCCAGGGTGATGTTCTCCGACGAATCCCACTCCCTGTGACAACTGAATATGACCACCAGTTAGTGTGGAAAATGAGGGGAACACGTTAGATACCACAGAATGTTCATGAACGTCATCGGTATGGCATAGGCGCTACGATGTGGGTAGGCATTATGCACTGTGGCCGAACACCACTGAAAATCTTGGCGCGAGATACCGTTACAGCACAGTGGTATTGGAAGGATATTATTCTGGATCACGTATTTCTCCTTAGGGGTGCGGTAGGTCCCGACTTTCTGTTTCTGGACTACAATGCCTGCTGACGCTGAGGTGTCTGACGCAATGAAAAGTGAAGATGCTGAACGCGTGGAATGTCCTGCGTACTCTCCGGACCTAAACCCCACAGATCACGCATGGGATGTTTTTGACATACATATTTCAATCAGCAGACACACACTCTCCGAACCGTGAAAGAACTGAAAACGAGAGAGGAGTGAGACAGTATCCTCCAGGAACTCGTCAATTGTTTATTAGCGTGATGTGAGTCGGACACGAGCGTTAAAAAATGTGTGGAATTCCTAAAGGACCACACTACTGAGGTCATCGGTATCTAGATTTACAGACTATTTAAACTAACTTAAACAGAGACAGCAAAGGACTTGGAAGAGCAGTTGAACGGAATGGAAAGTGTCTTGAAAGGAGGATATAAGATGAACATCAACAAAAGCAAAACGAGGATAATGGAATGTAGTCAAATTGAATTGGGTGATGCTGAGGGTATTAAATTAGGAAATGAGACACAAAGTAGTAAAGGAGTTTTGCTATTTAGGGAGTAAAATAACTGATGATGGTCGAAGTAGAGAGGATATAAAATGTAGACTGGCAATGGCAAGGAAATCGTTTCTGAAGAAGAGAAATTTGTTAACGTCGAGTATAGATTTAAGTGTCAGGAAGTCGTTTCTGAAAGTATTTGTATGGAGTGTAGCCATGTATGGAAGTGAAACATGGACGATAACTACACTCCTGGAAATGGAAAAAAGAACACATTGACACCGGTGTGTCAGACCCGCCATACTTGCTCCGGACACTGCGAGAGGGCTGTACAAGCAATGATCACACGCACGGCACAGCGGACACACCAGGAACCGCGGTGTTGGCCGTCGAATGGCGCTAGCTGCGCAGCATTTGTGCACCGCCGCCGTCAGTGTCAGCCAGTTTGCCGTGGCATACGGAGCTCCATCGCAGTCTTTAACACTGGTAGCATGCCGCGACAGCGTGGACGTGAACCGTATGTGCAGTTGACGGACTTTGAGCGAGGGCGTATAGTGGGCATGCGGGAGGCCGGGTGGACATACCGCCGAATTGCTCAACACGTGGGGCGTGAGGTCTCCACAGTACATCGATGTTGTCGCCAGTGGTAGGCGGAAGGTGCACGTGCCCGTCGACCTGGGACCGGACCGCAGCGACGCACGGATGCACGCCAAGACCGTAGGATCCTACGCAGTGTCGTAGGGGACCGCACCGCCACTTCCCAGCAAATTAGGGACACTGTTGCTCCTGGGGTATCGGCGAGGACCATTCGCAACCGTCTCCATGAAGCTGGGCTACGGTCCCGCACACCGTTAGGCCGTCTTCCGCTCACGCCCCAACACCGTGCAGCCCGCCTCCAGTGGTGTCGCGACAGGCGTGAATGGAGGGACGAATGGAGACGTGTCGTCTTCAGCGATGAGAGTCGCTTCTGCCTTGGTGCCAATGATGGTCGTATGCGTGTTTGGCGCCGTGCAGGTGAGCGCCACAATCAGGACTGCATACGACCGAGGCACACAGGGCCAACACCCGGCATCATGGTGTGGGGAGCGATCTCCTACACTGGCCGTACACCACTGGTGATCGTCGAGGGGACACTGAATAGTGCACGGTACATCCAAACCGTCATCGAACCCATCGATCTACCATTCCTAGACCGGCAAGGGAACTTGCTGTTCCAACAGGACAATGCACGTCCGCATGTATCCCGTGCCACCCAACGTGCTCTAGAAGGTGTAAGTCAACTACCCTGGCCAGCAAGATCTCCGGATCTGTCCCCCATTGATCACGTTTGGGACTGGATGAAGCGTCGTCTCACGCGGTCTGCACGTCCAGCACGAACGCTGGTCCAACTGAGGCGCCAGGTGGAAATGGCATGGCAAGCCGTTCCACAGGACTACATCCAGCATCTCTACGATCGTCTCCATGGGAGAATAGCAGCCTGCATTGCTGCGAAAGGTGGATATACACTGTACTAGTGCCGACATTGTGCATGCTCTGTTGCCTGTGTCTATGTGCCTGTGGTTCTGTCAGTGTGATCATGTGATGTATCTGACCCCAGGAATGTGTCAATAAAGTTTCCCCTTTCTGGGACAATGAATTCACGGTGTTCTTATTTTAATTTCCAGGAGTGTAGTTTGGACAAGAAGAGAATAGAAGCTTTCGAAATGTGGTGATACAGAAGAATGCTGAAGATAAGGTGGGTAGATCACGTAACTAATGAGGAGGTATTGAATAGGATTGGGGAGAAGAGAAGTTTGTGGCACAACTTGACTAGAAGAAGGGATAGGTTGGTAGGACATGTTTTGAGGCATCAATGGATCACAAATTTAGCATTGGAGGGCAGCGTGGGGGGTAAAAATCGTAGAGGGAGACCAAGAGATGAATACACTAAGCAGATTCAGAAGGATGTAGGTTGCAGTAGGTACTAGGAGATGAAGAAGCTTGCACAGGATAGAGTAGCATGGAGAGCTGCATCAAACCAGTCTCAGGACTGAAGACCACAACAACAACAACATGCTAAGCACAATACACACACACCCATGCACATGCCCGAGGTAAGACTCTAACCTCCGGCGGGAGGGGTCGCGCAATCCGTTACATGGCGCCGCAAACCACGCGGCGACACGAACGTTATTAATGTCTATTATCCTGTTTTCCTATAAGGTGAAATACGCACCTTTTTTCCTGATAAGTATACCACTGCATCCATGTCATCCATCATTGCCTGTCATTACTCCTCTGTAACAATCTCTTTGTTACTCAGCAAATGTCAAGCAATGTATTAACGCTACATGGCCATTGTAAAGATTGTCATAGTGAAGTGATAAAAGCACTGGCTCATATTCGGGTGATCTGTGGTAGTTCACTACCAATTTCGAATTACAACTCGATCGTACAATGGGACCTTATTGACAACTAGTCATTTAAGATATTCTTAGACCCAAATTTATTGCTATCTTCCTTAAAATCTGAGTAACGACAACATTTATTGACTATTTGAGGGCATATTTGACGACAAAAAGGCCTGGCTCTTGTTTTAACCTACTATTTTAGTTCTGGTCTGGCCACAAGTTTTTGGACATCGACTTTTTTGCCAGTGTCAGTCCCAAGACAGGAGAAAATGTAATTCCCCCGGTTTTCACGGTGTGATTGATTAATCGTGTGCTTTCGTGTGTACAACTGAGTTGTTAATTCAATTTTAGTACGCAGTATTTCGGCTACCGTTGGAGCCAAGGTGCATAAAAAGAAGACTCGCTCCACGTGAACTAGAAGGCTGGATCGTTCGTCGACATATTGTGTGCATTAAACCGGGGACCTAGAAACGACGTAGAGACTTCGTTCCATCGGAGCCCTCAGTGGTTCACAACCCCACAACAGGCCACAGCAGTCTACCCTGTGCGGTTCAGCCCCCGGTGGACCCCCACTCCCCGGGAACGTCTCATACCTAACAAGCGTAACCCCAAATGTTTGCGTGGTAGAGTAATTATGGTGCACGCGTACTTGGAGACAGTGTTTGCGCATCAATCGCCGCCATAGTGTAACTGAGGCGGATTATGGGGAACCAGCCCGCATTCGCCGAGGCAGATGGAAAACCGCCTTAAAAACCATCCACAGGCTAGCCGGCATACCGGACCTCGACACTAATCCGCCTGGCGGATTCGTGCCGAGGACCGGCACGCCTTCCCACTCGGGAAGCAGCGCGTTAGACCGCGCGGCAAGCCGGCCGGGCTGTATTCCACGTATATATACAAATGGACTCTACATCTAGGCTTACAGGGATTGGACAAAAATACGGAGGCACCAAAAACGCAACACATTACCTTGCCTTATACGGTACAGGAAAACCGTTCGTATTGAAAGCCGCTTCCAGTTACTTTGGAGTGGATAAGTACTGTCCTGTGCGTCTTTCAAGGCAATTACGTACCATTCTTGTTGCAAAACAGTGTCAAGTTCACAAAACAATAATGGATATGGTTAGCGATCACACGTCCTACTCTCCAGAGCAGAGCTAAAGACTCGATAATATGGAGATCTGGTGATTGTTGTTGCCAGGGGCGATGCGACAGCCACCCTCGAGCTCACACATCTAGTCATGGATGACACGAGTTGTCGTCTTGGAACATAGTATTATCCTTGGGGAACAAACATTGTAACACGGGATGGCCTGATAAGCCAAGATGTTCACTTGGCAGTAATGCACGGAATTCCACGATATGGCTGCCAAAATCATTACCGAATACTCGTCACGTTTCAGTCTTGCGACGTAAACTCAACCAAGAGAAGTTCGAAACAGACTCATCCGACCAAATGACTTTCCATTGCTCCATAGTCCTGGTTTTATTGCTTCCGTAGTTCCCTTCGTGTTTTTTCGATGCTGACAGGATTAGCGAGCGCGACATTCAGTTTTGCTCGGAATTTTTCAGTTGTCGTCCTCTTATTTTTCGTCACAGTCCTCTTCAACGACAGTCTGTCACGATGACTCACCACGCACTTGCGACCGCGCTGTGTCTTAACCGATGATGTTTGTCCACTTTCCCTGTATGCGTTAAAATCTTCGATACGGTGCCTCTTAAAACAACAAACACCTGCTGCCTTGGTTACGGAAGCACCCTTTGTGGATTCCTGCCCACTGGTCTAATATAGGGTGCCTAAGGGATGCTGCGTTCTCGGAATGCTACACAATAATTCAAGCAAAATCGCATTAATAATTTTTCATTATAATAAGAGGAATGACAATACTTAACTTGTAGTTACAAGTGCCGCAAGCGATGGGCGACAAGCGAACAGTAATGTTCTTCACTATAGACAATGTCCAAACAAGCAATGGAAATGGATCACTAACAATTGCAATCGTAGCATTCCCTGCAAGGCCTGTGCAAATACTGTCCGAATACTGAGCGGCCGAAGCTGGCAGGAGCGGCGCTTATATTCTCTCCTTGTAGAGACCGCTCCTGTCGTGGTGCGGTCCTAATCAGCGCCCCATTGGCGGACGTCGTGTCACCGCCTCCTCTTCCCTTGCGTTCTTCATCTTCGTTCCGGCGCTTGTGGTTACGCCAGAACACCCACTCTACGAGCACCAACAATTTGCCCACGTTCTGTCACATAGCTCCGACGTAATGCACTTAAAACTTCCTGGCAGATTAAAACTGTGTGCACCGACCGAGACTCGAACTCGGGACATTTGCCTTTCGCGGACAAGTGTTCTACCATCTGAGCTACCGAAGCACGACTCATGCCCGGTCTCACAGCTTTACTTCTGCCAGTATCTCGTCTCCTACCTTCCAAACTTTACAGAAGCTCTCCTGCGAACCATGCAGAACTAGCACTCCTGAAAGTAAGGATACTGCGGAGACATGGCTTAGCCACAGCCTGGGGGATGTTTCCAGAATGAGATTTTCACTCTGCAGCGGAGTGTGCGCTGATATGAAACTTCCTGGCAGATTAAAACTGTGTGCACCGACCGAGACTCGAACTCGGGACATTTGCCTTTCGCGGGCAAGTGCTCTACCATCTGAGGTAGGAAGGTAGGAGACGAGATACTGGCAGAAGTAAAGCTGTGAGACCGGGTGTGAGTCGTGCTTCGGTAGCTCAGATGGTAGAGCACTTGCCCGCGAAAGGCAAAGGTCCCGAGTTCGAGTCTCGGTCGGTGCACACAGTTTTAATCTGCCAGGAAGTTTCATATCAGCGCACACTCCGCTGCAGAGTGAAAATCTCATTCTGATAATGCACTCTTAACTAACAGAACGCTGTTCTGATCACGATAGACACTTGCAGTGCATTGAGGACATTGCACAGGTGCCGTTCGTGGTCAAATACAACAGCATAACGCGCTGGATTGGCTAGCTTCTGCGTTTCTCGCGGTGTTTCTATATATTTATTCAAACTGTGGACATCCGAAAGCGTACGATGAAAATGTGTTACCGTGGAGAGCTCTGACATTGCCCGCAGAGGGAAGAGCGACCGTTAGAAATAAAATTGTAGAGCAGTGAAAACTCACACACAACTTGCCTTTATAAAGGATTGTTAAATACGTCATGTGGATGCTCTACAATTTTAATTCCTTACAGTTTTGGGACAGGTCCTGTTACAGTATTTTGCTACGGTGGTATTGAGATCTGTGCTTTGTTCTGTACAGATTGTGCAGTCAGCTGCGCTCCTCGAGAAGTTCTCGACGCGGTATGAAAAATCAAGTTTTCACGGTTAATAGCACTAATAAAATTAGAAGCTTGCCCAAGGACAATCAGAACTGTAGACCAACCTGATACATTTCAGCGTGAATGAACGTCTGCTGTGGTTAGGTTGGATTGCGTATTGATTTTTTTATTTTATATTTTTTTTATTTTTTTTATTTTGATACTACAGCACCGTGTTCGGTTTCACGGATGGCTTATGTCGCTGCAGTTCAGCTGATGCATCACATTACAAACAGCGGAAGTTAGATGCTATTACGCTGGTTAACAGGCAGAAAGAATATTTCATGAAAAGTGACTTTTGTTGCTAAAGATTTACTATCTACTTGAATCTGAGGAACATTATTGTAAGATTGTGTTTTCTTCTGTTTCAGGTAAGCCCTTTGTTCTGCGCTCCTTCTCTGGTATGGTGAGTGAATTTAGCAGTCTTTCACTCCATTGTAGTTGAGAAATTAATTTTCCGGTCTATACCATGGAATCTGCTAGTCGATGCAGTAAGTAAAACGGACAGTCAGGTTTCGGAAATATAGGTTATAAAGAAGTAGAAGAGTTCATGAAAAATGAAACAATTACCAACGTATCCCAAAACAAAGAGAAAACGTCATAACACATAATAGCTCTGAAAGTCAGACAGCAAAAAATAGGTTTTTTCAAAGTTATCGTTCCACTCGATGTTTCAATCATCATATTGAATAATTCTGATGATCCTGTGTAAAACTCATGTACTCCATTATAATTAAGTTAAACACAAGTAACCAGTAAATTGTATTAGACTTTGAGCGAAAACCTCCGCCTAGGCGAATAGGAACGTTCATCTTCACGTGATTCACAGTTTAATCAGATGTTTTGACTCGAATATACATTTTTTTACTCGATATTAATCTCTCCGCCTTCGCCGCTGAATGGTGGGCGCTCCTAACTGCCATGTGCGGCACCCAGTTCAAACCGAGATACTGCTAGGGACGTTTTCTTCGTTAGAGGATGCAAACGGGCTCCATCCAGTGTCGTGGTGCCAACTGAGAGACTGCTTGAACCCCGATGAACAGCAAAGTTATGTCTGGAGACACGCTAGACAGCAATGGATTACCAACCTGACTATCGCTCGCCAAACGGCCTGGGATGGTCTGGTACGCCTTCTCAGTTCATAGCGGAGACTTTGGAGATCATACGCCGCATCCTTACTGGACAACGGTACGTGAACGATATTCTACGCTCCGTTTTGTTGCTCTTCATGGCAACCCAAAAAGGCTTTACATTTCAGCAAGACAATGTCCGCCCGCACAAGGCCGGTCTTTCTACCGCTTGTTTTCGTACCTGTCAAACCCCAACTGGTCCAGCAAGATCGTTAGATCTCTCCTCAACTGAGAACCATTGGAGCATTATTGGAAGGGCCTTACAACCAGCTCTGAATTTTGACGATCTGATGCGGCAACTGGACAGGATTTGGCTCCTTATCTCTCAGAAGGACATCCAACAACTGTATCAATCAGTGCCAAGCCGAATAACAGCGTGCATAAGGAACTAACACTAACGTACTCAATTTGTGAAGCTCTTCCCTTGAATAAATCATCGAATTTTTCTGAAATTGTAATGATTCGTTTGTTTGTACATTTCCGCCCCATTCCGATAATTCCTTCGTGGTACACCGTTTTTGTCTTAGAGCGTGTATCGTTGCTATTGATCTTCCAGACAGTATAGGGTAATTATAAAATCCATGAACATTTCAAATGGTTCAAATGGGTCTAAGCACTACGGGACTTAACATCTGAGGTCATCAGTCCCCTAGACTTAGAACTACTTAAACCTAACCTAAGGACATCACACACATCCATGCCCGAGGCAGGATTCGAACCTGCGACCCTAGCAGCAGCGCTGTTCCGGACTGAGGCGCCTGGAACAGCTCGGCAATTGCGGCCGGCATGAACAATTCAAAAAATCGATACAAGTATATAACCAAGAACAGACTCACAGATTATACAGTACGTGAAAGACAAAATCTCATTTTTTGCGATGTTTTTAAATGTTGTATGTGACCACTCTTCGTCACATGGCACACATCTAATCGGTAGTCCCGTTCTGCGCATACCCGACCCAGTGTGACGGTACGAACAGCTACGGCGATGCGGTGCCGCAAGACTTCCAAATCCTTTGGTGAAGGCGGCTCATACAAATTCTCGTTGATGTAAATCCCCAAGAAAAACTTCTCGAAAGTCCGGCGTCAGTTGTGGCCATTGGGTTTAGCGCCACGTCTTTTTGGATGAAATGCTTGCTTTCAGTTCCAAGTTGTGGCAAGAGCCAAAATTGCAGCCTGTCGAGGCAGGCGACAGCTTTGACATTTCTCTCAGTGAAGAAGGAGGTGGGTCCATAGACTGTCTCATTGAGCACGGGACGGTATACGTTAACGTTCTCGGAATTCCAACGTGTCCGGCATTTGAATGTGGGTTATCTGTCGCCCATGTGCGTCAGTAGTTCCCTGAAAATGAAAAGTGGCATTGTCACTGAAGATTAATTTGCTTGTGAAATCATTATTTTCAGAATAACTCGTCCCACCCAATGAATATGATGCAGAAAGCTTAGTGATGTATTTTCGGCAGGAAAACATTCTAGTTTGAAAATGACAGCAGAAGCTTCATTTGCCCTTTCCGCAGTTTTGAGACATCTTCAGAAATGATAAAAAAAGTAGAAATAGATTAGAGGTATGATCCTATCTAGCACGAGAAGGTGCTAAAAACTTTAAGTACTATATAAAAAAACAGAATGAAGGGGGCCTTGTGTTTAGGAATTGCGGCTAACGCATCGGTCATAATAGCCAAAATTTTTGGTATGTACCTAGAATGGGACAGTAAAAAAAATTGAATAGTGTGAAACCTACCCGTCTTCTCTATATCTCTTTTGTTACGCAACCTTCCCTTCGACAATAACCTATGAAACCTTCCCTTAGAATTTCTATCTCTTGGTTAAAAGTAACAAATGAAATCTTCCCTTTGAAATTAATTCTCAATAATAATAATAATAAGTGCAATCTTCGCATACAAATTTAAATGCCGCTTATTAAAAGTGATTTGCTGATTATTTCGACGAAACATAGAATGTGTTGTCGTAGTGGCCCTCAGTCGTTACCTGCAATAACCCAGAATTGTTCCTTACATTTTTTACTGGATCGCCATCTGACTGCTACATCGAGCTGCGACATGAATATTCTTACTCTGTTTTACTATACTCTATTAGCTGCTGGTGGGCTGTCATAATAAGTGGCTGTATTTATTGCCAAAGCTGACGTTATTCTTTAATTAATTTGACTGAACTTACGTAATTCACAGTTAAACTTTTTCTTGACAACAATAAAATTTTGCAAAGTTATACGTTGATGGTTTTTGGGATGGATTATAATCAGTAATGCAATATTGCTGGCACAAATTAATTATATTCTGAAAACGATTCTTCAAATATTTACTGTTGGTAATGAAATGACTTTACAAACGTTCAAATGGGACTTACTTTTTTACAATAATCTTACAACTAGCATTGCGGAAACATACCTTCAGTAGTCTTGAGTTTCTCAAAATAAATAAAAAAATAAATAAATAAATAAAAATAAAAAACAAAAAATAAAAATAAATAATTCAATAATATTAGTTCCTCGTATGATAATAGTTAGCTGATGTCTCTGTACATCCGTTTATAATCCCTTGTAAATCATAGCTGGTGGCTGGCAAGCACACCGCTCCTCTCAAGCTCTCGCTTCAGACTTGCTACCGACTCGCTTCACAACTCGCTTACTACTTAGTGACTTCCTACGCCGGCCGCGGTGGTCTCGCGGTTCTAGGCGCGCAGTCCGGAACCGTGCGACTTCTACGGTCGCAGGTTCGAATCCTGCCTCGGGCATGGATGTGTGTGATGTCCTTAGGTTAGTTAGGTTTAAGTAGTTCTAAGTTCTAGGGGACTAATGACCACAGCAGTTGAGTCCCATAGTGCTCAGAGCCATTTGAACCATTTTTTTGACTTCCTACGAACGGTAAAGTGCGGTCTCTCCCGCCAACATTGCTTTCTGGTACAGACGATCCCTGCTACCATTACAAAATGTATCAGTGCGCGGTCTTTCCCGCTCTTTTCTTATAATGTATCCCAGTGTGCGATTTGTGCTTTTACCAGTGGGGAGGGATGTCTTATGGGGTTAGTATAATTATATATGTTACTAGCTTCGACCATGGCGTTATCCATGGTTAAACAGTTATTTATAAATAGATGTTAATGCCGAAACTCACAATTCACGCGTATGCACTATCAGAAAAGCCATCCCTTGTTGTATCTTTAAAAGTACATTATAGGTAAAGCTTATTTACAAAATCATCTACATACAGGTACACGAGGGGAATTCAAAAAGTAAAGGCACATTTGTAAAAAGCTGTACTTATTCTGATGACAGAAAACTGAAACATGTGTTATTTTAATATGTAACCTCCCTGGACTTCCATGCAGTTTTCCCGACATTTTACCAGTTTTTTTATTTCATCAGAAAATACGTTTATCGGTTGCATCTGTAACCAATTTTGCACCGCAGCAATGACGTCTTCATCACTTTCAAATCTTCTTCCCTGTAGTGCTTCCATTAAGGGTCCAAACATGTGAAAATCGCTTGGAGCCAGGTCTGGACTGTTTGGTGGATGTTCCAGCACCTCGAATCTCAACTCCTTTATTGCTTCTGCTGTCCGTTTGGCAGAATGTGGGTGAGCATTATCTTGCTGCAGGATGACACCTCGTCACAGTTTTCCACGACGTTTGGATCTGATTGCAGGTTTTAGTTTCGTACGCAACACATCACATCCACCATACAATACAGACCTGGCTGTAAACCCTCGTATACGCTGGGGCGACGTCTTGCAACATTGTGGCATGCTATGGAAGTGTGGCGTACGTCGTCTTGCCATTTAGTTCTAAATGTTTTAAAATGCTTAACTACTACGTAACACTTTTTCAAAATTTATAAGCAAAAATATTAATAGTATTAATAGTAAACTTTCAGTGTTCGGCTCCACAAATTTAAATTATATGTAAAGTCTTACTCCAGTGCGTGGGAAATAAACATCCCAGGTTGGGATGCATAAACTCAAACCAGAGGAGGGGATGGTCTGATGCAGAGGGGGGGGAAATCCCCCCCATCCCCCCCCCCCCCTGCAAATCGCACACTGATGTATCCATACGTGGTCTCTCCCGCCCTTTATAAAATTATACCAATGTGCGGTCTCTACCGCCAACAATACTTTCGTGCAGACATTCCCTGCTACCACAATTATTTCCAAAATGACAAATATTAATTATTCCTACTTAATCCTATTAATAAAGTATAAACATCTTTCATAAATTGTGGTTTGACAATTGACAATAGAAATATACACGTCTTACAAGTGTTGCCGAAAACTAAAAACGAAAAGCTAAATTCGTATAAAACCGTGCAAAAGACGACATTTCTTACCTTCAATCTCTGTTGGTCCATCATGGACAGGGGACAATGGCTAGTTAAGTAATTGCCAATGTCAATGAAATTCACCAACAACCCTGTAACTTAAGATGTTATTTTTCTTTTATTTTGAAGGCTGCCAGTTTCAAAATTTCACTATGCCATGGAGAGATCCATATGGGGCCTGAAGATGACATAGTGAAATGCTGAAATTGATAGCCTTCAAAACGAAATAAAATAACATCTTCTGTTGCATGGCTGTTGGTGAATTTCATTGACATTGACAATTCTTACCTTCGGTGAAGGCATATATCAGCGCTAAAATAGGGCCACACCTATATTCTTGAAACAAAGATTTTGCAACACAAATTGTAGTAGTCGTGAATACATAGCAAATTATGAGCACGCTATGTAAGACTGGCAGGCAGCAAAGTGCTGAAGCAGCGGGCGGAAGTTCCGCTGGGTGGTGTTTAGATTTCTGGAAGTAAATAAATGGCTGGCTCTGAGCACTATGGAACTTCTGAGGTCATTAGTCCCCTAAAACTTACAACTAGTTAAACCTAACTAACCTAAAGACATCACACACATCCATGCCCGAGGCAGGATTCGAACCTGCGACCGTATCGGTCTCGCGGTTCCAAACTGCAGCGCCTAGAACCGCACGGCCACTTCGGCCGGCAGTAAATAAATAAGAATATAGTAAAACATTAGTGGTAAGTTACGGCAACGAAAAAGAAAAAAAAATTCAAAATTGGTGATAGAAGCACAATATATTTTCAAGATGGTTCTACATAGCAGTGCAGAACTGCAGATGGCCCAATTTATCATTGTGGTTTGTGGCTCGCAGGAGCTGCAATTAATACGGCTCCACTCTCATTCGCTTACGAAAGATTTTCCACACTGTTGGCTGAGTAATGTGCAATTCCGTTCTAGCTCTTTGTAGGACTTCGCAACATCACGTCGCTCACACGGCCCACTGTTTTTCCACACAAGGTGGGCCCAAACGTTGTACAGCGCACGAACAACCACCGTCCACGAATTTCCTGTACCACATCACTACGCTGTTGTAAACTTGTGGCGTCTTGCGAAATTTGCTACCGAAAGCTCTTTGTGCATTCACCACCGATTAGTAACAGAGAAATTCTAGCTCACACATTGTTTTGTCTGCATAGGTCGTCGCCGTTTTCAGCAACCACACTACTGGCCATTGAAATTGCTACACCAAGAAGATGACGTGCTACAGAAGCGAAATTTAACCGACAGGAAGAAGATGCTGTGATATGCAAATGATTAGCTTTTCAGAGCATTCACACAAGGTTGGCGCCGGTGGCGACACCTACAACGTGCTGACATGAGGAAAGTTTCCAACCGATTTCTCATACACAAACAGCAGTTGACCGGCGTTGCCTGGTGAAACGTTGTTGTGATATCTCGTGTAAGGAGGAGAAATCCGTACCATCACGTTTCCGACTTTGATAAAGGTCGGATTGTAGGCTATCGCGATTGCGGTTTATCGTATCGCGACATTGCTGCTCGCGTTGGTCTAGATCCACTGACTGTTAGCAGAATATGGAATCGGTGGGTTCAGGAGGGTAATATGGAACGCCGTGCTGGATCCCAACGGCCTCGTATCACTAGCAGTCGAGATGACAGGCATCTTATCCGCATGGCTCTAACGGATCCTGCAGCCACGTCTCCATCCCTGAATCAACAGATGGGGACGTTTGCAAGACAACAACCACCTGCACGAACAGTTCGACGACGTTTGCAGCAGCATGGACTATCAGCTCGGAGACCATGGCTGCGGTTACCCTTGACGCTGCATCACAGACAAGATCGCCTGCGATGGCGTACTCAACGACGAACCTGGGCGCACGAAAGGCAAAACGTCATGTTTTCGGATGAATCCAGGTTCTGTTTACAGCATCATGATGGCCGCATCCGTGTTTGGCGACATCGCGGTGAACGCACATTGGAAGCGTGTATTCGTCATCGCCATACTGGCGCATCATCCGGCGTGATGGTATGGGGTGCCATTGGTTACACGTCTCGGTCACCTCTTGTTCGCATTTACGGCACTTTGAACAGTGGACGTTACATTTCAGATGTGTTACGACCCGTGGCTCTACCCTTCATTCGATCTCTGCGAAACCCTACATTTCAGCAGGATAATGCACGAGCGCATGTTGCAGGTCCTGTACGGGCGTTTCTGGATACAGAAAATGTTCGGCTGCTGCCCTGGCCAGCACATTCTCCAGATCTCTCACCAATTGAAAGCGTCTGGTCAATGGTGGCCGAGCAACTGGCTCGTCGCAATACACCACTCTTGATGATCTGTGGTATCGTGTTGAAGCTGCATGGGCAGCTATACCTGTACACGCCATCCAAGCTCTGTTTGACTCAATGCCCAGGCGTATCAAGGCCGTTATTACGGCCAGAGGTGGTTGTTCTGGGTACCGATGTCCCAGGATCTATGCACTCAAATTGCGTGAAAATGTAATCACATGTCAGTTCTAGTATAATATATTTGTCCACTGAATACCCGTTTATCATCTGCATTTCTTCTTGGTGTAGCAATTTTAATGGCCAGTAGTGTGTGATCGGTGGCGCCGCTGTCGGCGGATTTCGAAACTAACTTGTCAACACCACGTTAAAAAAAATCTTTCAGTGTAGTCTTTGACGCTCCGTGTCGTTGTTAAGTTATGTGTAGGCGTTTACTTATACAATTTTTTTAAAATGTTTCATGAACTGAATAAATGGTGATGGTACCATTATACGTCTGCCATGTTGGAACCAGAGGCTGTGCCTTATTTTCTAAGTCTCTGAGACGTCATCTTTCAACAAAATAAAGCAGAACAGCATGTTGATTATGTTGTCCTGACTTACTTCGAGAATGAGTGTTCGACTGTTGACGTGACCAGGAGTGAAAAGCTGGTCATGGGTTGGCAAAAAACAGGCCTGCCACCAGCAGTCAGCGCGACAGGTGAACTCTGGCGCAGAGTTAAACTAGCATGGAATGACACACTCATAACCGTCACTCAAACGCAGAGATTAGATTAGATTAGTTTTCGTTCCATAGATCCGTACTGAGGAGATCCTCGTGGATGTGGAACATGTCAATTCGATTCTATGCCGCGCCAGGTGTATGCCACTATTGCTGTCAATGTTGGCAGCTCTGTGTACTTAATTTTGCACCCTCTATAGCCCAAATCATTGTCAAACTTAACTACGTATTCTTCCCGTTATACTGCTCTATGTGCACAGTAAATGTAATTCAGATATTTTACTATCCCTACTACTGTTCCAGTTTTAATGGCCGGCAGTGAACATGCAATTAGATAGTGTTCAAAAATTGTTACCATTTCTCTCAACATTGCATGCGCTGCACGATGAAACCCAGTTTTCCAAGCTGCCTAAAATAAGTATTGAAGCGTATGTAGCTTGTAGTTCTAATCCGACAAAGACGCTATAATCAGCAGAGGATAGTTAAGTTAGAAGTAGATGATGATCTTGAATCTTGACGGTTTATGTTGTTAAAAAAGGGGTGTTTCGTTTTCTCTTCGCCGTATGTGCACAGCGAGAATGCTCCAGTGCTAATATTTCTTGAAGCATACGTGATCGCAGCTCAGGAGTATGATGGCAGTTCTGATGCTCCTTGGAGATGGACAGTTGCTAAAAATGACGCAGTGGAAGCGGAGGGTACATTTATGAGTCAGTTCGTTCCCTACTTACGGAATAGGCCTGCCGCCAATCTTCCTATTCTTCCTCCTAGAGCAGCCTCCACAAAGCCCTAACCGAATCTGTAGCTGGGATTCCACAATTAGCTCCATCGTGATTGTCCTCGTTACCCAAAAAATCTACCATTTCTTTTCCATTAATGTCTCTATGTGCCTTCATCCATCAGAAACTGACCTCCGAATTATGGTTGTGGAATAATTTTAGCAATTCCATTTGTTCCACGCAACAAGGAGATAAATGATTCAGGCGAGGACGCGCTGATCTGGAATCGCACAACAGCAACCCAGCAAGCGCTCCAGTTTCCTTTCATCCTCAAGTTAGTCCGTAAGTTCAAACTGAAAGGGCGTCGTAATATCTCTTTAACAGCGATCTACAATAAGGAACCGCACGATGCTACTTAGATGCGATAATAACGGCTCGAGTGAAGTGACATCCGCATTAAAAGTCATTCAAGCAACCTTGATGCAGAAATTGGGCGGTAAGAAGGGAGTAAATGCATCTTGATAATAACAACATCTTGGTGAGGAACCGCATGTCTAATACGCTCTTGTAGTGCGACAGCCTTTGATTAATGCGTTCGTAATGACCTTGCCGCTGATGTGCTGTTATCCGTATTAGGCTACGCTCTGTGAAAATGCTGTGTGCCATTAAATTATAAAACAAGGAGTAAAGCACGATGCTAACGAATGTTGCCTATCGAGATGTTCGTGTTGTGTTGACACAATGAAAAATACAGACTTCATTGTATGTCAGTACAGTGTCCGCCTACATTGGAAGTGGCCCAGTGACTACCGGGTTGTTTCGTTGGCGCGCGGTGTGTGTGTATTTGCAGCTGCTGTCAGTTATGATTCAACAACGAAATTTTAGAAAGGGAATCTCCTTATGTCTCCGTACTTAATAAATTTTACTGTGACTATAATTTTGAACTAGCTGGTTCACGGCTTACTGTGTGGAATAACACCATTATTTGTAGTCAGGAGAAACCATAGCAGATTTCGTTGAGGGTAGTTCGCCTCGAATACTCTGCTGTCATGTCTTTAGCCTTGTAACTGTAGTTGGTCTTCAAATAGGAAATGGAAGTGGCTGATAATTCACGAAACACATCGGCATATCGTTAAAAATGTATTTAAAAACTGTACTATCTAATCAAAAGCATCTTGTCAACCCTATGTAATACGGAATTTACAACTAGATTAAGAGCCAAAGAAACTGGTAGACCCGCGAGCATGCAGAAGTGCCTCAACACGACGTGGCATCGACTCGACTAATGTCTGAAGTAGTGCTGGAGGGAATTGACACCATGAATGCTGCAGGGCCGTCTATAAATCCGTAAGAGTACGAGAGGGCGAACAGCACGTTGCAAGGCATCCCAGATATGCTCAATATGTTCATGTCTGGGGAGTTTGGTGGTCAGCGGAAGCGTTTAAACTCAGAAGAGTGTTCCTGGAGTCACTCTGTAGCAATTCTGGACGTATTGGGTGTATGATTGTCCTGCTGGAATTGTTCAAGTCCGTAGGAACGCACAATGGACATGAATGGACGCATGCGATCAGATAGGATGCTTTCATACGTGTCGCCGGCCGCAGTGACAGAGCGGTTCTAGGCGCTTCAGTCTGGTACCACACGACCGCTACGGTCGCAGGTTCGAATCCTGCCTCGGGCACGGATGTGTGAGATGTCCTTAGGTTAGTTAGGTTTAAGTAGTTCTAAGTCTAGGGGACTGATGACCTCAGATGATAAGTCCGATAGTGCTTAGAGCCATTTGAACCATTTGAACCTATGCCAGTTTCTTTGGCGCTTCAGTGTATATCTCACAACAGATGGACTCTCCAGTATAAAAAGAGGCGGAAAGTATAACAGTAACAGCAGAATGGGTCGTGCAAGAGGGCTGACTTCGAACGTGGACTAGCCATTTGATGTCACATGAGTTAACAAACCCCAAGCTGACTGTTGCTGGTGTGCTTATGAAGTAGAAACAGCTGAATCAAGACACGGTTGTGCTCATATACTTACGACAGGGATCGCCGAGCATTGCGGACGGTGGTTGTAAAAAATTGCATGAAATCAGCGGACGGAATCATCAATAATTTCCAAACTGATAACAGTGGCAGCGATAACAGTAGTCCAGCTAGCACAATGGCAGTGTGTCCGGTGTTAAAAAGAATGGGTGTGCAATGGTTGGGCAGCTCCTCACAAGCCACTTATTTCTACAGTCAGTACTAAGCGACGCTGGACTGTGGATGGTTGCGCTACACCTGTGGCTGTCCGATCGATGGGTCTGAGTTTGGGGAATTCCTGGAGAACGTTACCTCCCAACATGCGTAATGCCAACAGTGACGTGCGGAGGAAGTGGTGTTACAGTATCGTGGTGTTTTCCCTTGTTAGGGTGTGGTCCACTCTCTGCGCTTAAGAAAACGCTAAATGCGAAAGTATATGATCACACTTTACAAAAATGGTTCAAATGGCTCTGAGCACTATGCGACTTAACTTCTGAGGTCATCAGTCGCCTAGAACTTAGAACTAATTAAACCTAACTAACCGAAGGAAGTATTTGTATGGAGTGTAGCCATGTATGGAAGTGAAACATGGACGATAACTAGTATGGACAAGAAGAGAATAGAAGCTTTCGAAATGTGGTGCTACAGAAGAATGCTGAAAATTAGATGGGTAGACCACATAACTAATGAGGAAGTATTGAATAGGATTGGGGAGAAGAGAATTTTGTGGCACAACTTGACCAGAAGAAGGGATCGGTTGGTAGGACATGTTCTGAGGCATCAAGGGATCACCAATTTAGTATTGGAGGGCAGCGTGGAGGGTAAAAATCGTAGAGGGAGACCAAGAGATGAATACACTAAGCAGATTCAGAAGGATGTAGGTTGCAGTAGGTACTGGGAGATGAAGAGGCTTGCACAGGATAGAGTAGCATGGAGAGCTGCATCAAACCAGTGTCAGGACTGAAGACCACAACAACAACAACAACCGGACATCACACACACATCCATGCCCGAGTCAGGAATCGAACCTGCGACCGTAGTGGTCGCTCGGTTCCAGACTGTAGCGCCTAGAACCGCACGGCCACTCCGGCTGGCCACATTTTACAGCATCGTGTACTGCGTACTGTAGAGGAACAACAGGGAGATGGTGATTATCTGCCTGACAATGTATTCTGTCATAAAGCAGCATCTATACGGCAATGATTTGTGGACCGTGACATTCTGAAATGGACGAGCCGGCCGACCATCACGACCTGAGCCCAATGGAGCACATCTGCGGTGAGTTAGGACGTCTAGTTCGCCCCAGAGCCTCCTTTGGTTTCGGCTCTTCAAGGAGAAAAGGCTGCCATTCCTCCATTGACATTCAGACAACTCACTAAACGTGTCCTCAACGGAGTTCAATCCGTCATGAAGGCGAAGGCTTGAAACAACTCCTATTAATAACCACTAATAGGTGTACGGAAACTAATGAGCAGATAGTGTCACTTCGGTACGGTACCTGAAATGATTCGCAGTGGTTAGCACACTGGACTCGCATTCGGGAGGACGACGGTTCAATCCCGTCTCCAGCCATCCTGATTTAGGTTTTCCGTGATTTCCCTAAATCGTTTCAGGCAAATGCCGGGATGGTTCCTTTGAAAGGGCACGGCCGATTTACTTCCCCTTCCTTCCCTAATCCGAGCTTGTGCTCCGTCTCTAATGACCTCGTTGTCGACGGGACGTTAAAAAAACCTGTAATGATTGTACGTGACTCGACTCGTTACTAGGCCATACTGTCGACGTTACCCTGTATTTTTGCAGAGGGACAACAACAACTGCCATCCACCACTTTTCGTTGGCCCACAGTTACTCACGGTGGCATAGAGTCAATGGTACAAAGATTGGCAGGTCTTGGAGTTAGTAGTAATTTTCTGTCTTAGAATTTTTATGACTCTGTTAATCAGAAATTGCTTTCCTCTTGTTATTTGTGGTCTGCTACTTCAAATTCTTTATGCATTCATGTTAAAATGTTTTTGTGTTGACCGTTTCACCTGATGATGTCATACCTCGAAACATGCTCAATATTAAATAATTAGAACAAGCTAACGAAGTATTGTAAAAAAAACAGTTTATAAATTTTAACAAACAGTCTATATTACATAAAATTATATTTCAGTATTTCCTTAAAGCTCTCCTGTAAGGAAGAAAAGGAGGCAGTAAGGAAGGAAGAAAGGTAGGAAGCTTAGATTTTCACGGCCTGTCGACACCGAGATCATTACGGAGCACAAGTTCGGATTAGTGAAGGATTTTTTCCGTCATCATTGAACAGTTCCTGTTTCCCAGATATTGTTAATGAGCCTCTTCCACTTTCTACTGTCGATGTATCAGCTTTCACAAGCTGCGACATGGTCGCGAATTGAACAGTGACCTGAATGTAGAATAAATTTCCTTTACTTCACGTCTGTGGTCACAAATGTTCTATCGTCAGACTACCGTTTTCCGTCTATAATGACCATCTTCAGATATGTGTTATAAAAACATGTGCTAATATATTGAGGCCATAGTATTTGACGCTGCCACTATGGCTCCAGTATATTAGGACATGTTTTTATAAAACATATCAAGATGGTCATTGTAGATCGAAACCTGTAGTCTGATGACAAAATTTTGTGACCATAGACGTGAAGTAAAGGAAATTTATGATTTAGGATATGCCACGGAGAACATAATCCATTGTCCTCCTCCTGTCAGTGAGGTCATCCTTGATCACCCCCAACCAACAGGTTCTCGGTCTTCCTACTAAGCGTTTTTCTTCCACCTCTCTTTCCAAATTTAATTGGTCTGTTATTGTAGTCTCGAACTTCAGTACATGCACTTACCACCGTACTATGGATGTGCTGATTCTGTGTAAAGCCGATTTCTTGATTCCAGTTTTCTTCTTCACCTCCTTCCCTAACTTATCCATCTCAGTCTTCTGGATTGTGGATCATTTCTGATGCCTGGAGCCTCAACGACTCTCTCTTTGTGAGATACAATACAATATTCGATATCGTAGGTTTTTGTACGAAGAAGCTGCTGAACAACACTATTTTTGTTTTTTCTGGAATTCTATCATCCCATGAAATGGTTGTCACTTGTTGATAGAATTGCACTCTGTCGGCAATCTCCTGCCTCACTGAATTATCCTTGGATATTATACTTCTGAAGTATGGAAAACTGTCCACACAATCTATTTGGTTGCCTTCTAGTTTCACACATGTGGGATGCCATCTGTGTTGACTGCTATCGCCACTGTCTTAGTTTCGCTGATGTGGAAGTTGTACGTATAATCATTCTCAATCTTAACTCCATGAGCTTCTCTAGAATTTTCGGACCATACGACAGCAGGGTTATTCCTCTATAATTAGTGGACTTACGTCTACTACCGTCCTTAGACAGATGAATTAGAGCAGCCTTGCTCCCCTCTACAGGAATCCTGCTGTATTTCTGCACTGCAGCCTTTGTGGGCCCCAGGAGCCTGCTGCCTGTTTGAATATCTGGTTCTTTGTTACGTTATTCAACTGATCCATTCAGTAATTGGTCGAAATGGTCCATAAGGATTTCTCTGTTGTCATTTTCTTTTCTAACCGAATTTCCATTTTTCATTTTCGAGTGCCTTTATGGCACTGACTGGTTTCCTTTTACGTCTGATAACACCACAAAGAAATTTCGTATTTCCTCTGCTGTCCTCCTGGTGCCTCAGAGTGAATATCTGGAATGTCTTGGTCTTCTTTTCTGCAACTCTCTTTTAGCTTTCCGGTAACTTATTTATACCCCCACCCCCCACCCGTCTCCTCACCCCACTATAACGCTAGAGTTCAGCATGTACCCTGCTGCCCATTAAAACCGCAACACCATGACGACGACATGCGCCAAACACCAAATTGGCGTGAAGTGTTCTACACTAGCCCCACCCACCACCTGTCCCATATCTCTGATATTTGCTTCATTTCTTGTAAGTTCTGGTCTCGTTTTGTCTCTGTCGCTTTCTTTTCGAACAAGATTCCTTTCTCTTATCGCTCTTATCATTCTTGAGGGAAGGATGAGGAAGGAAACCGTCCATGCTCTTTCAGAGGAACCATACAGGCCTTTGCCTTTATCAGTTTATGGAAATAACAGAAATCCTAAATCTGGATGGTCGGACGGTGATTTCAACCGCAGTCCTCCAAAAGGAGGAGTTTTAGTGTTTTACGTCCCGTCGACAACGAGGTCATTAGAGACGGAGCACAAGCTCGGCTTAGGGAAGGATGGGGAAGGAAATCGGCAGTGCACTTTCACAGGAACCATTCCGGCATTTGCCTGAAGCGATTTAGGGAAATCATGGAAAACTTAAATCAGGATGGCCGTACGCGGGTTTGAACCGTCGTCCTTACGAATGCGAGTCCAGTGTGCTAACCACTGCGCCACGTCACTCGGTCACAGTCCTCCAGAATGAGAGTCCATTGTGCCTAGCAGAGCACTATTTCGCTCGCTACGCTCTCCCTTTAGTTTAACAAACATGTAGCTATTCATGCTGTCCTCCTTTGTATACCACCTTCAATATCCGTGTGTCCTGTTTAGTGTCGGTCCTACATGCTTTAGCAATATTGTAAGATTGGATGCTCAAGTCTCTATAGGCTAAGTGAATTTTCCCAGTATGTCTTCACAAGACAACTTCCAAGGCGATAGAAGCCAACACATGTACAATAAGATGGCGCCAATTCCTGCACTGGCACCAGCAATGATGTCACACCGACTAAGAATTGCGACAAAATGGGCCTGAGAGAGCAGCGCTGAGCGCCTTCACCGAGTGAACAAGGTTTCTCTATCCAGCTTTGCTGGCGTTGGCAGTGAATACGGTTCCTGCTGCATCCGGCTCCTAGCGTTGAAGTTGGGCAACCTGTTCCAGCGCCAGCTCAACGCAGCGGCGTGTCTGTAGCCGAAATTTGAAAGTAACGGCCGCAAACCCCTATTGATATTCGCCAGTTTGAGTCTCTTCTAAATTGACCGATCAACAAACATGAAAATTAATACGCTCGCCCACCATTCGATACCCTTTACTCAGGCAAGCCGTCGGTGGCTTCCGATGGCTGGGGAAAATTTATCTTAATGGATACACTGACCACTTAATTTTATTGAATTAAGCAATATGCCTGCGATTACTATCAATGAGATCGTCATTATGTATACTATATGAATTCTCGATTGGAAACGTGATTAGTATGTAACTGAACTCTCTTTCTTTTCCGGCCGGAGTGGCCGTGCGGTTCTAGGCGCTACAGTCTGGAACCGAGCGACCGCTACGGTCGCAGGTTCGAATCCCGCCTCGGGCATGGATGTGTGTGATGTCCTTAGGTTAGTTAGGTTTAATTAGTTCTAAGTTCTAGGCGACTGATGACCTCAGAAGTTAAGTCGCATAGTGCTCAGAGCCGTTTGAACCATTTTTTCTCTTTCTTTGCATGGGACGGGTCTTTACAGGTGCTGAGCCTTCTCCACGTGGTTATACTTCTTTGAACAGGTTCAAGGTTACACCCAGACTGTACTCATACTTCGGCCATAAATGTATTACATAGTCATCCTCAAATATTTAATACATTATATATACTGAGATGGTATCTGTTCTTTCGGACATGTCCGAAGGAACAGATACCATCGGTGACCGTGCAGCTCGTTAGAATGAAATTACAATGAAAGGAACACCCTTAGCTGCTTACGGGCGTTGATATACGTCAACGGGGACAGGTGAAAATGTGTGCCCCGACCGGGACTCGAACCCGGGATCTCCTGCTCACATGGCAGACGCTCTATCCATTTTTTTTAATCTCATTTTTCTCTATATTGGTCGATGAATCTGTTCGTGGCGGACGTCCGATGACAGCCGTTCAGGTTCTATGTTGATCCGTTCACTCAGTTTTTTATTACGGAGGGTAGCTAACCCTCTGACCGAGCACGCTGAGCTACCGTGCTGGCAACCGGACATGTCAGAAAGAACAGATACCATCTTACTATATATATAGTTAAGGCTCACCGGCCCCTTGACCATCTTCTTCTTCTATGCGAATGCACAAACAGTGCCCAAACTCTTACGGGAATCGGCAACGCGCCGCGAGTAGTGAGTATAATGGGCGGGGGCACTACGAATGTAGTGCGGGACAATACGTTGAGAATGTGGGTTTCGCGGGAGGCGTGCCAGAGACAAATCCCTGCAGTCGCGCCATCCTCTGTGTCCTCGGTGGCTCAGATGGATCGAGCGTCTGCCATGTAAGCAGGAGATCCCGGGTTCGAGTCCCGGTCGGGGCACACATTTTCATCTGTCCCCGTTGACGTATGGCAGTAAGCAGCTAAGGGTGTTCCTTTCATTGTAATTTAATACATTAACTCATTTGTAGTAAGGCGTTTGAAGTTGTTTTGTAAGTGGGATTTCGATTATGTACAGAGTTATAGAGAGGGATGGGGAGGCGGGTGCTACTGACAACTCTCTCAAGTTGAATTCTGTATAGAAAGTGACAAGAAATCGCTTAAACTGAGCAAGCCTCCAGTGCCCGGTAGAATCCTTAACGCCACTGACATGAAGTTATTTGATTTTTGCAGGATATCGAGAAGTACATTAGAAAGGTGGTAAGATAAGATACAGCCTTTTGGAGTCGAGAGTCAGTTCGTAATTAGTCAGCACGTAGTGGCGCTGGGAGCTCGTTGGCGAGACTGTAGAAGAGCGCGTGATCGCAGGCGCTCACCATCAGCTGCCGTAGCTCCTACCGCCTGTGGAGTCGTGGCCGGCTGCAGACCAGCTCTCTCGTGGCACCACGTGCGTGCCTCTTGATCGCGTTGCCCACCTGGCCGTATCGTTTACGGCTTAATGCCACTGGCGGCGCTTAACTTGCTCTCACTTTCACGCCTCTCGACGGCGAGTATTGTTTCTTCGTGAATCGTGAATCGTCGATTACTCCGACACCGCTGAACTTAGCACCAGCAACACTGCTGGACAAGATCAACGTCATCATGAAGGACTCTGAGAGAGGATTAGAGCGAACGATGGCGAAACGACTTCCAGTGATGGCGCTGGGCGTTTAAAGGTTTCTACTAATACTACTACATAATGATAAGGTCACATAATGCGGCCTGCACTAGAATTTGCTACAAAATCAAATACTGTAATCCTTTCGTAAGTAAAGCCATTCAGAACCTGTATGGAAACGTTTCAGACAGAATAAAAACCAAAAGTTTTTCTCTCCTGGATTTAAATTTACAAAGGGGTTACGTCAGGGATGCAACCTATCACCGACTCTCTGTAAAATGTATACTGAGAAAGTGTTGTAAAATTGAAACAAAACTGTTAGAACACGAGACTCAAAATAAATGACAGACATCCCGACGTTGGAGGAGCTGCTTCTCATTCAAGCAGTCTCTCAGTTGGCACCACGACACTGGATGGAGCCCGTTTGCATCCTCTAACGAAGAAAACGCCCCTAGCAGTATCTCGGTTTGAACTGGGTGCCGCACATGGCAGTTAGGAGCGCCCACCATTCATCTCCAAGTACCTACTGCAGCGGAACTCATCGCTGAAGACAATTCCACTCCAGTCAATGAGATACGACTCCAGTCATTGAGCCCGCATCTCGTGGTCGTGCGGTAGCGTTCTCGCCTCCCACGCCCGGGTTCCCGGGTTCGATTCCCGGCGGGGTCAGGGATTTTCTCTGCCTCGTGATGGCTGGGTGTTGTGTGATGTCCTTAGGTTAGTTAGGTTTAAGTAGTTCCAAGTTCTAGGGGACTGATGACCATAGATGTTAAGTCCCATAGTGCTCAGAGCCATTTGAACCATTTTTTTCCAGTCATTGATATTTCAAGCCGAATGTGCTCGACACCACTGCAAACGGTCTTGTTGTGTACCGAGGTCAATGGTAATCGGCGCAAGTGGCGCTGTGAGCTCAGCTTGCTTTCTACGAGCCGCCGCCTATTAATGGTCCTTGCGGTCACTGAATCACCAATTGCACGAGGAATCGATGATAGTGATGAATCTGGGGTTCTGTATGTTTTTCTGTGATCGCTCAGTCCTCACGTCTATCTAGATCGACCGCTCCCTTCTTGACGCTGTGTACGGCCATGGTTGATCCACTGTTGCCAACGTTGTCCAATAGTGGCATCGCTCCTATTCAAATGTCTAGCGATTCTCCAATTACTCCAACCGGCTTCTTTGAGCTCAAATATACGTCCTCTCTCAAATGTGGACATTTGCGTCTATTGTTCACGTGGCTGTCTGCGAAGCATAATTATTGTCCACCCGGGTACATGCTATGAAATTCACAAAGACTTCATGCCCGGTAGTGACATGTCCCATGTTTACCATCCTTGTCAGCTGCGGGGTGAAATTGCATTGCAGCGTCACACATTCATCCAACGCCCGCCGAAGTTTACAATTTTGCATTTACCGTCGATACTTGTTTTGACTGTTTTGACAAATTTGCTTAGCTCCTTCATGGTGCGTCGTTTCTTTTTTGTCTTAGAGTGTACAATACGAACAACAACGGCTCCAACGCACTTGCTCGACCATGCCTGAAGTTTCTCCGAATGCCGTCGACAACCCTCCATCCAAGAAAACAATCTGTGTGCTCCCTATCAAGGTATCCTCTGTTGTTGTTGTTGTTGTTGTTGTGGTCTTCAGCCCTGAGACTAGTTTGCTGCAGCTCTCCATGCTACTTTATCCTGTGCAAGCTTCTTTATCTCCAAGTACCTACCGCAACCTACATCCTTCTGAATCTGCTTAGTATATTCATATCTTGGTCTCCCTCTACGATTTTTACCCTCCACGCTGCCGTCCGATACTCAATTGGCGATCCCTTGATGCCTCAGAACATGTCCTACCACCCGATCCCTTCTTCTAGTCAAGCTGTGCCAC
This sequence comes from Schistocerca nitens, assembly GCF_023898315.1. Taxonomy (NCBI): domain Eukaryota; kingdom Metazoa; phylum Arthropoda; class Insecta; order Orthoptera; family Acrididae; genus Schistocerca; species Schistocerca nitens. The sequence goes on from NC_064620.1 coordinate 283,014,113, forward strand.
AAACTCCTCCCCAATTCTATTCAATATCTCCTCATTAGTTATGTGATCTACCCATCTAATGGTTCAAATGGCTCTGAGCATTATGGGACTTAACATATGCGGTCATCAGTCCCCTAGAACTTAGAACTACTTAAACCTAACTAACCTAAGGACATCACACACATCCATGCCCGAGGCAGGATTCGAACCTGCGACCGTAGCGGTCGTGCGGCTCCAGACTGTGGCGCCTAGAATCGCTCGGCCACTCAGGCCGGCTACCCTTCTAATCTTCAGCATTCTTCTGTAGCACCACATTTCAAAAGCTTCTATTCTCTTCTTGTCCAAACTATTTATCGCCCATGTTTCACTTCCATACATGGCTTTGTCATGCCCTCGCCAGCAAAGCAAGGCCGTTTTGCATAGTGCTACAAGGCCAGATCAGTCAGTCATCCAGACTGTTGCCCCTGCAACTACTGGAAATGCTGTTGCCCCTCTTCAGGAACCACACGTTTGTCTGGCCTCTCAGCAGATACCCCTCCGTTGTGGTTGCACCTGCAGTACGGCTATCTGTAACGCTGAGGCACGCAAGCCTCCCCACCAACGGCAAGGTCCATGGTACCTGGGGGGTCGGGGATGGGAGGGGGGGGTGGCGTATCCTCAGTACAGTTACAAATTTTTTGTTTGGTACTTCAAACAGTCCCACTTTTGTTTGGTACGCTGGTGTGTCTTACAAAGGTGTGATGTTCCCAGACTGTCCTTTCGGAGAACGCAGTGACCTGTAATCACCGGCGGCTATGGACAGACGACGGCTCGCTGAATGCGCTGTCGATTAGCATGCAAATCACATAATGGGACGGTCAGGGCGCAGCCACCGGCGTGATTGTGCGCCGGCCCGGGCAGGGCAGAACCCGCCGAGCCGCGGAGAGGCGAAGTATTAACGTGAGTGCCGACTCGTCTATCCAGCAACCGTCAGCCGTGTCCTACTTGTAGCTAACGTATGGAATTATAAACTAATTTCGGGTTCTTTTCACGCTTAACATACCCTGCACGCAACCGTAGGTTACAATTAATTGCCGTTTGTGGACACGAACCGCTTTTCGCCGAATCGTTTTTTCGCCTGTAGTAAACAACAATCTAATCATATCTAAAACTAATCGAGCAACGTTTATAAACGAGAGCAAGGTTTACCCGGCTTTCCTTTTCATCAGACTCAATAAGGGCAGAAAAATCTGCGTAAGATTCTCAGAATGGATATCTTGACTTACATGCTCAGGAATTGTTTTAATCAGTCTTTTGACACGTCTGGTACATAGGGAGACCATCGCGATTTGGTTTTCAGTGCCTAAGTCTTCATCTCAGAGTAGCACGTTCCCGAAACCCTCAATTATCGTCGTTTGTTCTCTTTTTCGCTGCTTCAAAATTCATGGAGGTTTGTTCCGTCTGTGCAGCTAAAGGACAGGCAGTTTCCTTATTATCTACACGTTTCGCTTCTTTTAGTTGTGAAGCATCTTCAGTGGGCTGTAATAGTTACAGTATGTTACACTTCTTCATGTTTTTCCCTTGTTTTCACATTAGAATCAACTTTTGTAGCAAAAATTTCGTTCGGTGAAATTAGCGTTTGGTGTTACGATTTCCAGTTCTGTAAGCCCATAAGCCCATGAGTGTGCCCTGGAGATGTGTTCATTAATGTCCATGCTCCAGCTTGCCGATTTCAAGCTTTTTTCAGCCACTTTTGTTACAATATATCACTTACATCATTTACACTTTTCGTTTTGTGATCAACATGTGTGTGTTTACAGTGTGTAGCGCTGCCAACTGACGCCGTGTGTTTATATTTCGTCTTTTGTTTGTGTTGTGTGGTTTGATATTTTTCATTTGTGTGTGTGTGTGTGTGTGTGTGTGTGTGTGTGTGTGTGAGAGAGAGAGAGAGAGAGAGAGAGAGAGAGAGAGAGAGAGAGAAAGAGAGACTTATTGCTTGTATGGATTTGGTCATTAAGTGCTTTCTTTTTCTTTGTACGTGAAAGTTTTCTTGCAATGTCAGGAGTTACTATATAATACACTTGTTGTTCTTATTGTTGTGGTCTTCAGTCTAGAGACTGGTTTGATACAGCTCTCCATGCTACTCTATTCTCTGCAAGCTTGTTCATATCCAAGTACCTACTGCAACATACATCTTCTTGAATCTGCTTAGTGTATTCATCTCTTGGTTTCCCTCTACGATTTTTACTCTCCACGCTGTCCTCCAGTACTAAATTGGTGATCGCTTGACACCTCAGAACATGTCCTACCAACCGATCCCTTCTTCCAGTCAAGTTATGCCACGAATTCCTCTTCTCCCCAATTCTCTTCAGTACCTCCTCATTAGTTACGTGATCTATCTATCCATCTAACCTTGAGCGTTCTTATGTAGCACCACATTTAGAAAGCTTCTATTCTCTTCTTGTATAAACTATTTATCGTCCACGTTTCACTTCCATACATGGCTACACTCCATACAAATACTTTCAGAAATGACTTCCTGACACTTAAATCTATACACGATACTAACAAATTTCCTATCTTCAGAAATGCTCTGCATTTTATAGTCTCTCTACTTCGACCATATCGGTTATTTTGCTCCCCAAATAGCAAAACTCATCTACTACTTTAAGTGTCTCATTTCCTAGTCTAATTCCCTCAGCATCACATGATCTCATTCGACTGCATTCAGTTACCCTCGTTTTGCTTTCGTTGATGTTCATCTTATGTCCTCCTTTCAAGACACTGTTCATTCCGTTCATCTGCTCTTACAGGTCCTTTGCTTTCTCTGACAGAATTACAGTGTCATAGGTGAACCTCAAAGTTTCTATTTCTTCTCCATGGATTTTAATTCCTACTCCGAATTTTTCGTTTCCTTCACTGCTTGCTCAATATACAGATTGAATAACATCGGGGAGAGGCTAAAACCCTGTCTCACTCCCACCCCAACTACTGCTTCCCTTTCATGCCGCTCGACTCTTATAGTGCCATCTGGGTTTACAATTTGCGAACAGCCTTTCGTTCCCTGTATTTCATACCTGCCACCTTCAGAATTTGAAATAGAGTATTCCAGTCAACATTGTCAAAAGCTTTGTAGGCTCTGAGCACTATGGGACTTAACTTTTAAAGGCATCAGTCCCCTAGAACTTAGAACTACTTAACCCTAACTAACCTAAGGACGTCACACACATCCATGCCCGAGGCAGGATTCGAACCTGCGACCGTAGCGATCGCGCGGTTCCAGACTGTAGCGCCTAGAACCGGTCGGCTACCCCGGCCGGCAAAAGCTTTGTCTAAGTCTACAAATGCTAGAATCTTTTGCCTTTCCTTAATCTTCTAAGATAAGTCGTGGGGTCAGTATTGCCTCACGTGTTCCAACATTGCTACGGAATCCAAACTGATCTTCGCCGAGGTCGGCTTCTACCAGTTTTTCCATTCGTCTGTAAAGAATTAGTGTTAATATTTTGCAGCCGTGACTTATTAAACTGATAGTTTGGTAATTTTCACATCTGTCAGCACCTGCTTTCTTTGGGATTGGAATTATTATATTCTATTCTTCTTTAAGTCTGAGGGTATTTCATCTGTCTCATACATCTTGCTCTCCAGATGGTAGCATTTTCTCAGGGCTGGCTCTTCCAAGGCTATCAGCAGTTCTAATGGAATGTTATCTACTCCCGGGTCCTTGATTCGACTCAGGTCTTTCAGTGCTCTGTCAAATTCTTCACGCAGTATCGTATCTCCCGTTTCATCTTCATCCTCTTCCATGTAGATAATATTGAAAGGTATATGTATTACTGGCCACTGAAATGCCTCACAAATAAAAGAAGTGAAACGCGCAAGGAAGTAAACAAATTTTCTTTCATTTAGTTGCATAGATGGGAACATACCTCTATGAATCCTCATTTACGTAGTGCGTTCATAAAGTAGTTCATGTCGTCCCACGCTAAGACTACTGCGAAACAAGTGTGATGCGTTGTCAGAACAGATGACATGTTCAGAGTTTCCTGCAAACTCAGATCTGCCGCGGTTAACAAGTTCATCACAGTGTGTGAGGGGATTGGCGCGGCAACTGAAAGTGAATCCCTACGTTGAAGTACGCATGATAGTGTGATTCTTGTGCGTAAAACGATGAAATTTCACACATCCACCGTGAAACTCTGGCAATATATGAGCGAAAAGCAGTGTCACATCCCACTGTAATGAAATGGTGCCAATAATTTCACCAAGGTCGCAAAGACGTGCGTCATGCTGAAGGAGATGAAGAATAGTGTCATGTATCTGTGTCACTTTTAAGTGTAGTGCAGCATTCAATAAAAATTACTTGCCCTCTGCATAAGAAAGTGTTGATCAGTAGTACCCATTTCTGCTAGTCCATTACACTGTTCTTTCCATCGAACACAGGTGTAGGAAACGAAGAACTAAAGGGATAATCAATTACCACCATTTCTCAGTTACCTGCTTGACATTGAGAATCGGCCCTCTTTTATGATGCACAAACATTGGATAGTTGATGGACGTCGAAATACTTGTAAAGAGCTGTTCTGACTAACGTTTGCCAGCTGTCCCAGAATTACACACGACAGTAGTCTGCATTGTACGGTCCAGCTAATACCAACGAGTTCAGACTGCAGTTATGTTAAGACAGATTATTTGCGTCCAAGCGCTGCTAAGCTGTTGAAACATTGCCAGGTTAAATTTGTTAGGCACAGAAAGCGCTGTGCGGAGAGAAAATGGGGCCACCTGTTACGTATCATAACTCTTGCGGTTTGCACTGTCACTTGTAAGTACCTAATGCTAGCACCAATGAGTTTCCTCTGTTCCTGACTTGCTCACCATAACGGTTAGAACTGACAGAGATAGGTTGCTGCGAGAGGTCAACGCCTTTTCAACGATACAGAGTGCCATCACAAGTTTCCCTGTCGTACTTAGCCTGTGTACGCATCAGAGCAAAACGCTACAGCCGTTTGGCTACTACAGCATAGGATATGGGACAGCTTACATCTCTTTGGTGATGAAAGACAATAAAAGCTGTAGAGCTTATAAAGCGGCACTGTTTTTGAAAAATGAAGAAACCGCAGTGCAGTTGCTTAATCCACAATCTTTTAGTGTGTGCGCGATCAGTTTCGGAACACTTAGGGTTCCGTCATCTGGTGTAAAAAATAAAATCACCTAATCATCTGAGGTCACCCTCACCACAATGTTGGCATGGAACCAAAGGCTGCGTGTGAAAAGGGTAAAAGGTGCTACATAGTTTTCCTGTTTATGTTAGCGGACGCGCAGTACGAGGGAACGAAAAAAAAAAAAGGTTCAAATGGCTCTGAGCACTATGGGACTTAACTGCTGAGGTCATCAGTCCCCTAGAACTTAGAACTAGTCAAACCCAACTAACCTAAGGACATCACAAACATCCATGCCCGAGGCAGAATTCGAACCTGCGACCGTAGCGGTCGCGCGGTTCCAGGCTGTAGCGCCTAGAACCGCTCGGCCACTCCGGCCGGCACGGGGGAACGGTTTCCTGTGTTACGAAATTTTTGTCCCTTTTACCGTTTTGACACGCAGCTTTTGGTTCCATGATAACATTGTGGTTAGCGTGACCTCAGATGATAGGTAATTTTATTTTTTACACCAGATGATGGAACTTTAAATGTTCCAAAACCGGTCATGTATACGGTAAAAGACTGTGGATTAAGTAACTGTCCTGCGGTTTCTTCATTTTTCAAAATAGACTTGTACAGTTGCAGCTGCCCCATAAGAAGAACTGTTTAAACCGGCTCTGTATTTAGTGACGATGTAAGAGTGGCAGGAAACGACAGAGCCGATAATCATGTGACACCTCACACTTTTTAAGAGAGTATCCGGAAGCAAATTACAGGCTGTTACGTAATTAACTGCGAAAACTGGCATCTGCGAAAGTGTGTGATAAAAAAACACAAACGTTCCAGTAAACATAGCCCCATAAATGAGCCGATTACGAGATAATTGCGAATATGTGTTTATCAGCCGCCATCAAAGTACCGAATATTGTCCTAATTAGTACAAATGTATCTGAAATGTAAACTTACGGTTAAGTCCACATCTAATTGTGCTCGAGTTCCACCGGTGGTCCATGATTAGGGAATGTATCCAAATGAATAGGTCGACCAATGTCTTTAACTTGCCGCGCAAAGTCACCTGACGTCAGTCCTCTCGTTTTCTTCTTTTTTTCCTTTTCTCTGGTGTCATCCGAAAAGAGAAATGTACAGCACTCCTATTAATATCGATCCGTGCACGACAGTGCGCTGTACCAAAATTCTATTATTCAGGGGGGTCATATCTCGGGTTCAATTGGTCACAGAGATGAGGGATCAACTGTTCTGCAGAGCCCTTAGCGTTGTGACCATTTGTATACCTATCGGAAGAATGGGCATACTGTAGCTAGCTTACATTACACTTCCTTCAGCTCAGGCAAACTGAGCACGCCGGTTGGTTCTTTTGCATTTGGTGTGGTCTAGAATTGACCTAAGACGTCTTCTAAAGCACCTTTTGTTCATAGGGGGTTCCTGAGAAAATCCTGAAAAACTATGATCTTTAGGTATGAAAAGTACCAGTCGCGAGGATGGCCATTTCTATGACTTCTATTCACGATAGATCGTCGAAATTTTTGACGTATGCTCTTAAGACAGTATTTTCGACGTACTTTGAAACTTTTTTTCGATACCGTTATCCGTTACCGCCATCCAGAGGTTCAAAGACACCGTACTTAAGCACGGATAAACTACATGTAATATCCGGTCTGAGGCGTAAATGTAGTTTTAACTGACGTAGTGAAAACATGGAAAGGGTTCTGGGGTCATGTCAATGGTTATGAAGTCACCGTACTGTGCTTTTAGTCAGAATTTTTCACCAATAAAACTTCTTGACGCCATGACTATACAAATGTGTGCAAGTAGTGCTGCAGTGACACAAAATTGGGCTAAAAAGTGTCTTAACATGCCTGAGAAGAATTTAAAATGATTGCCATAAATTATGTAAAACTAGGAAAACTGCAAATTCAATAAAATGTTTCTAATGACATTTTTGCTCTTTTAAGATACAAATGACAAGCCGTGCTTTTTTGATGAATTGCAGTCGATGTGCAAAGTAGCCAGAAAAAAAGCAAAGCAAACTATTTTCTATTAACCTTCTGTTATCCGTAGTTATTTGTTGTTTGTATGTGTCAAAGAGTATAAATGCATCAAAATATAAAATTAAACCGTCAAAACTTTATTGACGTATGGAATTCGTTGTATTAGTAGCGTCACAACGTGCTGTATCAGGGAAAAGAATTGAGCCAGAGGAAAAATGTCCTGTCGGAGCACAAACAAGGCAGACATGTTGGTCTGTAACACACTCTGACCAAAAACTGGGTGATCAGTTGCCTCAATATTCATTCCGTATTCCTCAGCGTAAGTTTTGGTAACGAACAATTTGCACTTTTTCATGCTGAAAGAGAGAAGCACAGAGATAGTGACGGTGGAAGACAGACGAGACTGTGCCAGTGGGGTATACTGTTACTCAGAGGGAGACAAATATAGAGTGTGGCAGCGAGAGGCAGATGCTAAGTATGAAAATATGTTCAAATGTGTGTGAAATCTTATGGGACTTAACTGCTAAGGTCTTCAGTCCCTAAGCTTACACACTACGTAACCTAAATTATCCTAAGGACAAACACACACACCCATGCCCGAGGGAGGACTCGAACCTCCGCCGGGATCAGCCGCACAGTCCATGACTGCAGCGCCTAAGACCGCTCGGCTAATCCCGCGCGGCACTAAGTATGAAGACTAAGTTACAGGGGACAAGATTTGTGTGTTAAAATAGCGCGAATATGTTCGCATGTCGAAATTTTTGGTGAGGAATGCGGAATGAGGATTGAGGCAGTTGGTTCCTCAACTTTCTGTCAGAGTCTTTAAAGAGGGAACGTATTCGCCTTTTTTATGCGCCGACAGGTGCATGTTTCCGCTGGTGATTGATAAGAACTGCAGCAACGACCATGTCAAAATTTACGAGATGATCCGAAAGCTATATTTGAGTGGAGGGAGGGGGAGGAGAGAGGGACTTTGAAAGAACAGTCGAACAGTGCATCTACGTCTGTAGTCCGAAGGCCACCTTACGGTGTATGGCAGAGGGTACTTTGTGTAACACTGTCACTTCTACCTTTTCCTGTTCCAGTCGCGTATGGTTCGCGGGAAGAACAATTGTTGGCAAGCCTCCGTGTGGGCTTTCCACGAGATATACGTGAGAGGATTCTAGGAACGTGCCCCTTAAACTCTAGCAGTACACTATACCGAATTCAGAGCACCTCTCTTGCAGCGTCTGCCGCTGCAGTTGACTGAGGATCTCCATGACGCTTTCGCACTTACTAAGCGAACTTGTAACAAACTACGCTGCTCTTCTTTGGATCTTCTCTATTTCCTCTACCAATCCAATCTGGTGTGGATTCCAGACTGAAGAGCAATACTGAAGTGCTGGTCGAACGAATGTTTTGTAAGTTACATTCTATATTGATGGACTACATTTCCTGAGAATTCTTCTAGTGAATCGCAGTCTGGCAGCTGCCCTATGCGAGATTAATTTTATGTGGTCGTTGCACTTAAACTCGCTCCGCAGGCATGCTCCGGGATAGTTTAGGGAAGTAACTGCTTCCACTGATAGTTCTGCAGTCGTGTAATCATACAATAAAGGGTGTTTCTCTGTATTCGCAATACGCTACATTAGTTTATGTAGCTCCAAGCGTCGATCTTGGTATTTCGGTACAATCTTCCAGCGCTGCGCCTTCTCTGCGTACAATACAACAGCATCGTTCGTGAAAAGCCTAATGGAACGCCCAACGTTATCTGCTATGTCATATCTACATAAAGTGAATAGTACTAATACACTCCTTGGTTCACTCTTGAAGTTACTTTTACGTCCGAAGAAATATCTCCGTTCAGAACGACCTGCTTTGTTCCGTTTTGGTAGGAACTCAATCACAAATGTTCAAATGTGTTTGAAATCTTATGGGACTTAACTGCTAAGGTGATCAGTCCGTAAGCTTACACACTACGTAACCTAAATTATCCTAAGGGCGAACACACACACCCATGCCCGAGGGAGGACTCGAACCTCCGCCGGGATCAGCCGCACAGTCCATGACTGCAGCGCCTAAGACCGCTCGGCTAATCCCGCGCGGCGCACTCAGTCACAGAGCTAGTCTAACATTCGGCACATTCGTATTTTGTTCATTACGGTACGGGTATCGTGCGATTTTGCATTGCCTTGTTAAAAGATAACGTCACGGAGAACTCGAAGATGGGCACAGACAGGCCTTAACGTGTCAAAAACGTAGCTGCCGCTGTACAAATTACCGGCTGTACAAATCAGAGATGAATGTGTTCTGTACTCAATGGCGCCCCATACCGTCACACCAGACATTGGGCCTGTATGACAAGGACAAATAAAATCTGCAATGTTTGTTTTCATACTTCCATCGTGATGCGTACGTGAGAAAACGCCGTAATGCCACTGAAGCGCCTGTTACTCTCATTGAGCCTATCTCTGTTGGGACACCTCTGTTTCCTGTCACGTCAAGATAAGCAGCAACAATAGCTGTCGCTCTCACAACCCCTAGCACTCCAGAATCGACGGATTCAGACCTGCAATACACAATGCCAAGCAGAAGCTCAGCGGCCCTACTCGACTAGCGCCAGAGAAGACATACATATTGTTCACTTGGCCCTGCAGGATCGTAGCTTTACGTCCCGTACCTTCAATCAGGAAATGGAGTTCTTTGTATTAAGATGTGTCCACTGTCCATGTGGGCACTTGCATATATCCAAGCATGTAGTATACTTCATGGCAGTTTGATTGTCGTTCCTTTCTGCCTTGGTGGTGTTGCAGTTTTAATGGCCAGAGTGTACGCCATGTGAATATACGCTCCCGTCCATCATTTGGTACCACCAGTCCTCAACTGATAGGATCGAGATATGGATGTTAAGGCGGCGCCCCAATTGTTTTTGTCCAGCATGAAATTTACGACAGAACGACTGCACAGTAGCTCGTGTTCAAAATAGGAGAACATAAACTACGTATGTACATGCAAGTCACCAACGATTTTTAAGTAAATGTATTGTTACTCTGTAGAACCACAGAAAATTCTAAAACATTGAGAGATGGTTTATGGCCTTCAGGAGGGAAAAAAATGTTCAACTGTCACAACCCGCGATAAACGAAGCCGACATTCATCATCAACAAGTTGGTTTCCGCAGTGCTTAGCTCTGCCAGCGACGATGTTCTCCGGATGGAGATACTGACCGTGCACACTCGACAGGAAGGAGTGTGAAAAGCCTCACTAACTGACCGCGATCAAATGCACTGGCCCACCCTGCACCTATCACGCCGGCGGCCGAGATATGCCGACATACCATACACGTGACGCGTTGAACCACCTCACTGACTGTAGCAACTGGTCGCTCTTTCTCCAACGTTACAGCTGTCTCTAATTCAGCTACTGAGAAGTGTATATCGTTTTTCTAAATCTTACAGCATTCTGATCACGCCTTCTGGATCTTGCTATTACTCGAAGAAAACGGCCCTGAGCACTATGGGACAACTGCTGAGGTTATTAGTCCCCTAGAACTTAGAACTACTTAAACGTAACTAACCTAAGGACATCACACACATCCATGCCCGAGGCAGGATTCGAACCTGTGACCGTAGCGGTCGCGCGGTTCCAGACTGTAGGGCCTAGAACCGCTCGGCCACACCGGCCGGCGCTATTACTCGACAAAACGTATTCCTGGCCTCGTGCGAACTCGCGTCGTCAGCCGCGTTCCAGTCCAAAGTGGTGTCCGTTGCTAGCTCCCAGTGCAAGAGCGGAAAGTGATACCGGAAAATACCTTCGCGGACAACCGCGACGGGTTGCTTTTGACGTCATTACACTAACTGAAAATACGAAGCAGAAAAGAGTGGTGCCGGAAAGTTGCCTGAAAGCGCAAGCAGAATGTTTAAGCTGAACAAGTTGCTGGTGTTCGAATTACTGCTGATGGGGACACGATGTTAAGTAGAGTGGTGGAGCTGGTCATACACAATCTTAACGTTCCAGAATGTTTCTGTGCGAACAGCTCATGGAAACTTTGACTCTCGCTGTTGACCAGGCAGTATGGCTGTTGTACAGCCGCACTTGTCTGTACTTACGATTCACTCGCGACAAGTACGAGTTCGAAGCTGACATTCCCTTGCGTTGTTAACAAAATGGTTCAAATGGCTCTGAGCACTATGGGACTCAACTGCTGAGGTCATTAGTCCCCTAGAACTTAGAACTAGTTAAACCCAACTAACCTAAGGACATCACAAACATCCATGCCCGAGGCAGGATTCGAACCTGCGACCGTAGCGGTCTTGCGGTTCCAGACTGCAGCGCCTTTAACCGCACGGCCACTTCGGCCGGCCGTCGTTAACAACCAACTGACAAAGTGTCCTCTTATCGCAGAAACTGTTGTCTATAATTTGATTTGAATGTGACCGATAACAGCCGATAATAGTTATCGAATTTCCTCTATGCCTTCTTAGCTAGTAAAATTTTTACAATAAGTCAGCATTCAACATTAAATTGTTGTATAATGCAGGGTATTGGTGTACACGTGTGCACCACATAAGCGCCCCGGTTGAAAATATACTAGAGTCTACCTCCCCTCCATGTTTCTCATCGCTTTGGCAGGTAAATAAACATCATCATCATATTAGTAAAAAGAACTGTCATAACGTAATCCAATCCTAATTATGATCACATTTCGAAAAACATAAAGACTGGCCGCCGCTGCTCCATTCTACCTCTTCTCGAATATAGCCTTCACCATATCTGTGTTTCGTTTCGGTTGATCCATTTATTCTTCCTTTTTTCGAAATATTTTATTTTTTGACGGACAGATAAGTCCATACTCGTGGTGTACTAGTAATACGGATTCATATACCGTTTACCTTCAAACTTGGGACATCTCGTTGTCTAGTGAGCGTTCACACGGACTTCAGTATCCCCAATAACTTTACCCAATATGATGGCTTTCGAGCATGTTATTTTAAATTTTGAAAGACGTAATCCTTGCTGCTTGCGCGCGATTCTGCTATCCCCTTTGTTTTAAATATGGACCACCGCTTTTAGCGCGATATTTGTTTACAGCTTGACGTGAGTGATGGGGAGTGGCTCTAAGGCAGTTACCGTTCGACGATTCGGGAGGACGACGGTTCAATCCCGCGTCCGGCCATCCTGATTTAGGTTTTCCGTGATTTCCCTAAATCGCTCCAGGCAAATGCCGGGATGGTTCCTATCAAAGGGCACGGCCGACTTCCTTCCCCGTCCTTTCCTAATCCGATGAGACCGATGACCTCGCTGTCTGGTCTCCTTCCCCGAAACAACCAACCAACCAACCGTTCGACGATGAATTGTAGAAAAGCATCTTTGTCGCCTGAGGATGCGTCTTATATTGGCGCGAAACTGGTCGTGACTTTTATTAAAAAGTATTCTACGGCCAGTTTGGGTGATTTCCTTCAAAATCATGGACTCTGGTTCGATAGAACTTAATGTTTCACTGGTTTTGTGTACTGATATCTGAGGACTGACTTATTCTTACGCTCTGTGGTATCTTGTTTTCCGTTGTACAGCCGCTCTATAATATTGCCAACATTGCGTGATATTGGACATAGTTGGTACCAAAAAGGCTGCGTTTGGATTGGTGTTGCCCGCGTGAGGTGTAAGTTACATCTTTTAGTACGCCGAAAGATGGTTCAGAGTTTTCTCTTATGCGGAGAGTCTTCTATGGGACAAAGGTAGGAGGAGGGAGGGTGGATGGGTGATTTACCTGAGGGTACCAAACGGCGAGGCCATCGGTCCCATAGGATTAGGGAAGGACAGGGAAGAGAGTCGGCCTTTCAGAGAAGTCTTCCCGGCATTTGCCTGAAGCGATTTAGGGAACTCATGAAAGACCTAAATCAGGATGTCCTCCCGAAGGTGAGTCCAAGATGCTAACCGCTGCACCACCTCGGCAAGGGGCGAGGTGGCTAGGGGGGGGGGGGGGGGGGAGAGGCAGACATCTGACTAGGGCTGTAAAAAATTACAGTGTGATGACTTCAGGCAATAATGCGTCGGAGATAATTTGCATCTTGTTTAGTCTCTCCTGAAATACTACCTTTATGCAGATTATTCAGCAATACTTCACTCGTTCACTGGTCATAAATTACTAGCAGACTCCCTTTCATTAATACAACCATCATGAGAAACTAGAGGGATCCTCTCAATCTCAACTGAACCTTTGTCGATCCACCAGTTACAGAGTGAGAGTTAGCACAACTTTGTGTCATCGTACATCGAAGATGAATGAATGCACAGGCAGACTCTGCTCTCTGTTTGGTGAGCTTTCCAAATAATTATGATGCTGCTCTCTTGGCGTTAAAGTTAGTTTCAAGAGACATCTTTTATTTTCTGCATCTTTCGTAGCTATTACCGCCCCTGTCTTCAGCCTGTTTTAGTGCGTCCGTACGTCACTTCCATGTTTTCGCTGGAGCACTGGTTTTTAACAGCCTCTACGAATAATAGTAACATGCTGTTAACGAAGAAGGTTTCTCGCTTTTGGATATATTGTATCGTTCAGAGAACCAACAAAATTCCGACAGCTAATTTCGCAGCTAAACCAGGTGTATAAGCAGCCTGTGCTCGAAGATTACAGGTTGTAACTGGGCTAGGTAAATAAGTTTTACGACGTTGTTGACAGAGAGTGGAGATGACGCAGTGGATGTGGAATCCTGTTTGTTCACTTGTGCAGGAGGCTACAGGATTCTCGCAAGTAAGGTGTGTGGTCTCAGTGCCATTAAATGATGAGGTGAAGGTGAGGCACGCTGCATGATTATTGTGATTATAGCTCTGCTGCCGACCGCAGTACTTAGGTTTAGAATTTCGTAACTACGCATGTTGGCCCCGTGATTGACACGATCTGCTAGTAATCACTTTATTTTCTGACAAGCTCAGTCCCTAACTGCTTGGAGGTAGCCTTGTGAATCAAGGAGTCCGACTCCTATAAGTGAAAAGCGAGGTCGCGTTTTTTTTTTATTTTTTTGAAGGAACTGTTCATTATAATGAGCAAATGTCTTGTCAGTTAAAGGCTGTATAAATTGCTACGTAGCCGACGGCACAGTTCTATTTTGTGCATGTAATGTTGCTCAGCTCATAAGTAACTGAAAAACTTAAAATTGTATAACCACCTAGCGATCATCTTCAATATCATGTACAAATACTACCGTTATTGGTAAGAAGCATTATGTAACTAACAGTGACTAGTTAACTAGATTCTTGCCCGCGGTCTCACCCACGAACCCATTTGTCACATGTAGAGTGACAAAAAATCGCAACACCAAAAAACAATTAATGTAGAGGAATGAAATTTCGGGAACCCATTTGTCTACGTAACATATTTAAGAGATTAGCCTTGCGAGATCACAAGTTACTGCAAGCAAGAGAAAAGCCATTGCTAATGTAAGATGCTGGCACATTAATAACCGATGTAATTGTCAGAATGTTGAATGCAAGAATGCAAATGTTCATGCCTTGTGTCGTACAGATGCCGGATTTCAGTTTGTGGTATTTGATTTCCTCTCAGGGAGGTCACAGTTCGTAGTGATAGACGGTAAATCATCGAGTAGAACAGAAGTGATATCTGGCGTTCCTCAAGGTAGTGTCATAGGCCCTCTGCTGTTCCTGATTTACCTAAATGATCCAGGTGATAATCTGAGCAGCCCCCTTAGAATGTTTGCGGCTGACGCTGTAATTTAGTGTCTAGTAAAATCATCTGACGATCAGTTCCAAATACAAAATGATCTAGAGAGAATTTCTGTATTGTGCGAAAGGTGGCTATTGGCACTAAACAAAGAAAAGTGCGAGGTCATCCACATGGGTACTAAAAGAAATCCGATTAATTTTGGGTATACGATAAATCGCGCAAATCTAAGGGCTGTCAATTCGACTAAATACCTAGGAATTACAGTTACAAGCAACTTAAATTGGAAAGACCACATAGATAATATTGAGGGGAAGGCGAAACAAAGACTGCGCTTTGTTGGCAGAACACTTAAAAGATGTGACAAACCCACTACAGAGACAGCCTACATTACTTACACTTGTCCGTCCTCTGCTGGAACATTGCTCCCAGTGTGGGATCCTTACCAGGTAGGATTTACGGAGGACTTCGGAAAAGTGCAAAGAAGGGCAGCTCGTTTCGTGTTATCGCGCAATAGGGGTGAGAGTGTTACTGATATGATACGCGAGTTGGAGTGGCAGTCACTGAAACAAAGTCAATTTTCTTTGCGGCGAGATCTATTTACGAAATTTCAATCACCAACTTTCTCTTCCGAATACGTAAATATTTTTTTGACACCTACCTACGTAAGGAGAAATTATCATTATAATAAAATAAGAGAAATCAGACCTCGAAAGGAAAAATTTGTGTGTTCCTTTTTCCCATGCACCATTCGAGAGTGGAATGGTAGAGAAGTAGTATGAAAATAGTTCGATGAACCCTCTGCCAGGCACTGAAGTGTGAGTTGCAGAGTAACCACGTAGATGTATATGTAGATGGAGTTCTATGCCCGTTGCACTTGATCCATCAGCACGCGGACGGTTAATGCTGGTTGTGGACGACGTGGAGTTGTCGTCTGATAACGAACCACACATGCTCGATTGGAGACAAATCTGATGATCGAGCAGGCCAAGGCAACAGGTCGACACATTGTAGAGCGCGTTGGGTCACAACAGCGGTAGGTGGGCGAGCGTTATTCTGCTGGAAAATATCCCAGGAGTGCAGGTCGTGAATGGCAACACAACAGGTCGAATCGCTAGATTGACGTTCAGGGTGCGTGAGAGAACCATGAGAATGCTCCTGCTGTCATAGGAAATCACACCCCAGATCACAGCTCCAGGTGTAGGGCCTCCACCTAATCAGCATACGGCCTTCAATGTCACCGAGGGAGAACCAGCTTTAATCAGAAAACACAACAGACCTCCACCCTGCCCTCCATTGAGCTCTGGCTTGACACCACTGACTCGCAAACGGCGTTGATTTGGGCAATCAGTGGAATGCACGATACAGGGCGTCTGGCTCGGAGCTGCCCTTTAAGTAATCGATTTGTAACAGTTTGCTGTGTCACTGTGGTGCCAACTGCTGGTCAAATTTCTGCTGCAGATGCAGTACGATGCGCCAGAGCCATACGCCAAACACAATGGTCTTTCCTCTCGGTAGTGCCACGTGGCTGTCCAGAGCCCGGTCTTCTTGTGACCGTACACTCTCGTGATCACCCCTGCCAGCTCTCATGTACAGTGGCTACAGTCGTGGTAATTCCTTCTGTAGCGTCGCAGAGGGAACTTCCAGTTTCTCGTATTCCTGTTCCACGACCTCGTTCAAATTCTGTGAAGTGTTGCTAACGGCGTCCTTGTCGCCTTAAAGCCATTCTTGACTAATATCAACTCATCACGTACAATCTCATATGTAACTAACGCCCACGACCGTTAAGCCGCCAGCACACGGACCGTGCTGTCGCACGTCAACGCCGAGCGTGCTGAGTTCAACGTGCTGCTGAAAGCTCAGAAATGATGCGACCTGCGCATGCCGGCCGGAGTGGCCGAGCGGTTCTAGACACTACAGTCTTGAGCCGCGCGACCGCTACGGTTGCAGGTTCGAATCCTGCCTCGGGCATGGATGTGTGTGATGTCCTTAGGTTAGTTAGGTTTAAGTAGTTCTAAGTTCTAGGGGACTGATGACCTCAGATGTAAAGTCCCATAGTGCTCAGAGCCATTTGAACCATTTTTATACGTATAGGCTTGAAATGAATGCCAATATGGCGCCTCACAACTCTGTGCTGAAGGGAGATGGAGTGCATGTGACGTAGGTGGCGTTGTGCCATCTCATTGGTCAACGCTCAGACGCACGCTCAGGATATCTGACATGCCAGATATTGCTCTGCACGTTCTGAAAGACTCCCGAACGTGCTTATTCCACGCTATGACGTCAGAAACTCGGCACGCTCAACGTTCTGATGAACGGTCCGTGTGCCGACGGCTTTAGAGCCTGTATTTAATGCAACACTGATATACATCCTCATATTGGCGCTACTAGCGCCATTTTATGTGACTGTGGAGAAATTCGAAGAGACATCTTCTTTCACATGCAGAAACACGCCTACCAACTTTCGTTCATGTCGCGCAAGTCCTCCTTGGTGCTGCGACTGTTTTTCCATCAGTGTATGTACCATGACTGAAACTGCAGTGGTCTGCAGTAACACTAATTTTTCTCTCTGTTCTTCTGTTTAGGACAAGTAAGCAATCCCCAGCTATGAGTTGTTAGACTGATTATCTGATAGTATACGTATTTACTCACTGGTGCTTTTTGAAGTCGCGTGGCAATATTAAATACACCACTGAAACAAAAAGATCGGCTTACGCGAAGAGGTGAATTCGGTTATGAAGACAATTTACTTACAATTTAATGGACGTACAGGCTGTTAATTTGTTTTCAACACTTCTTCTGTGTTCCGCTCGCCATTTTTTGGGCGAAGCATGTGAGGCACTGTCCAGCCACGTGGCCCTGCGTCTCCGTCTGTGCTTATTGACCGCTGCCAGCGTCAGCATCTGACGTGGCAGAGTGCTGCTCACACAACGCATACTGCCTGTGTTTGATTCTCGTTAGTTCCGGAGCTTTACACGTTGCTTCAGGACAAACTGCCTCTTCCATAAGGTCTGATATTCTCCCTTCCAAATGCGGATGACTCTTGTAAACTACTTACGCGCCAGTAATGACCAAACAGCCTTTTCAATCAAGAAAACTGTTCCCGTATATCTGTCAAACATGACGTAAGTCTACTTGAAACATATTCTAGAAATTTTTACTACCTACAGTGCTCAGTATGGATATACGAGGGGAATTGTATGTGGCTGAGAAAGGCGCCATGTCACTTACGAATACCTTGTACTATCGTTGCAGTGGTGAAATGAAACAGTGCTGAGTTATGGTAGACCAGTCTAGAAAAGAAATACCTTTACCGAGAAATAACAGCCTAGCTTTGTTAGGAACCATGGTCGCATACTTAAAGCTGCCACATAGGTGTAATGCCTGTCAATTATCTGGCTTTGGGTTCGATTCCTTATTTTCTCTCTCTCTCTCTTCTTTTATAAAATGTATCGGTTTGTTACGTTTGGAATCGTGAATCAAAATACTTACAAGTCGTGACGTTGCGTATATTTCGCACACTCGTAGTAGCGGCTAAAATATACGCTAACTGTCATCAGTGTTGGTACGTAGGCAAACAATTCTGAGTAGAGGTACAAGGTTAGGTTGTAACAATTTACTTATGTTGTCAACACACACGGCTAGCTCAAAAATATGCGTGGTATTTTTAAAACCGTAGTAGTTAATGCCCGATAAATAAATACTGTAGCATACAGACGCACGATATAATCATCTACTTAGCTGCATTATTATTCTCAATGTTACATAAATTCTTTGTTAAACACTGAGCTTTTATATGTTAATTATGATCTGAATAATGTATACGGCAGTGAAAACAAAATTTTTACCAGTGAACAATTTACTCATAAGCAAGCTTGAACCTCGTATTATTATTTATTATTTTTGCGTTCACCATGTATATTTAACGAAAACTTTCTGCAAAATATATTTTCTTCTCTTGATAGCAAAATATTTAAAGTATTTTTCCTGTTATCTTGTGGGTGAAGCCCAAAACTCATATAATACCATTACGACAAAAGAATGACACATGGCCAATTATAAAACTTGATTTGTAGCGATAATTAATTCTTTCCACTTAATTATATTGACATGGAGGAAGACGTATGAAATGAGATTACAAGGACAAATGCTTTTTATACATATATTCTGAAAAAAACTTACGTACAATTAACAAAATCGTCCGTTCAGAAGCAACCTCGTACAAATCGTCCAGTAAGGTCGAGAACTAATACTAGAGTGATTATTTTATTCATCCAAGTCTTTATCACACAGCTATATAGAAATTCCTTGACATGATGTACTCATAGTCTATGTTATTCTTAGTATTTGTTACACAAATATATTTATGTTTATTTTTATGTTCAAAACACGTAGAGGTGGGGAGTTTTTCTCGATCCAAAATAATATTCCATCATTGATAGTACATTTACATGTACAAACACGCATAGTTTTGTTCGTTACTGACACTGTTCAGTTGTGGTTGTCGTAACATTTTACTACTGTTTTTGGAAGGCTTTCCAGGAGACGGCACATTACCTTGTAACGAAATGGGCCGCCTATCGGATACTGCCATAAGGTTTTATACTCTGGAAGGACGGCAAAGAAAACCCGTAGTTGAAGAAATACAAATCAGTAACTATCCTTGATAGTTATGCTCATACAGTTACATAATATTCCCTTGATATTCTCGGATATTGATAAAAAAAAAGTTTCTTAAATGTAGTAATTACAACTATGTTTGCGACCATCCACATATCTAAAGACAATATCTTGAGAAGCGATCTTAACTGTGAATAATATTTGATTTAGTTCGACAAAGACCACGTCTTGTACAAAAAAATGAAAAGTGAACCATATTAATAAGGAATAAAAATTGATACATAAACTAGTAAAATACCTAGCTTCAGAATTTACGTTTCTGGAAAAGTTATCTCCTTTTGTTAATTTATATCTCAGTAACAAAATTAAAGGACAATACATTGTAGATTATATCAAAATTCTTGAGGTGGAATAAAATTCAGGGATTAATTACGTTAATTGTGTCTTAATTGGAAATTTAGAAACGCCATAATTAAATGTGTTTTTAAAATTTGTTTTGAGAGGCAGTTTAGGAAATTAAAGTATGAATATTCTCCAGTTCAACAATTGTGGCATAATCTAAAATGCATTGTGTTGCTCTGTCCTCTCAGCCTTCCACTGGGACGTAAGTTTTCGAAAGGTGGCAACTTTTTACAAACAAGTAAATTTTGACGCCAAAAATACACAAGTGCGAGCACTAATGTCATGTTTTAAACTTTTTAACTCTTAAACGATTTTTAAGAGTCGAAATGTTTTGTTAAGAAGGAAGGCAAGATCAAAGTGTAATGTTGTCTGTATGGCTAACAACGACTGCTACCTCGCTCAAATTGCTTGTCCTACTGGAAATAGGAATGCTAAATTGTACTCAGATAGAATGTGATCAATACGCAATGACTTTGTTTTAATGGTACCAACGTCTGTTTGATAATCTACATTGGAACAGTTATCGACCTTCAAAAATAAGTCCGTACGTAAAAACTGTATTGACTTTGGAGAGGTCCGTCATGTTTTAGCACTCAGAAACTGAAAAGGGAGTTGCTTGTGATGTGAGAAAGATGTAATTTCACTTCTGATGTATGTCAAAGTATTGCGCAATGTTAGCGTCCATGTTTGAACGTTGATGTGTTATGGTACATAAGCAGAACCAAAAGCAACAATAAACATGTAGATAACTGTCCGCTTTTTCTTAACTTTCTTACGTTAATTTCAAAAAATCCATTATGTACAATTTCTGCAGAGCTGCTACTTCGAACCTGGAGATGTTAATGAGGCATTTCCTACCTCTGTGAGGTCATCAGGGACACAGATAAGCATACTGTGGCCTCTAGTTTACTTAGGCATAAAGAAATCTGTAGTGCTGAACTCAACTCAGGCGTGACGGCACATGCAAATTCCACCGAGATTTCAGGGGAGGTCACAAGCTGAATCATGTAAGCTAACGTTGACGGAACTTGATAACCTTTTGTTTCTGAGACAGGCCGTACAATGAAGGATGAACATCAATGTTGCATCGGCATTACCTGCAAAAGTACACTGTTTTCTGTGTGACGCAAGGTGCAAAACGATTGGTAACGGTGCTCTCTCTCTCTCTCTCTCTCTCTCTCTCTCTCTCTCTCTCTCTCTCTCTGTGTGTGTGTGTGTGTGTGTGTGTGTGTGTGTGTGTGTGTGTGTGTGTGTGTGTGCGGAGGGGGGGGGGGGGGGGTGACCAGAGCGTACATTCTTTCGACCGAGGGATACAAAAGCATACCATAAGCAAAGAACTGTTCTCTGTCTGTGGAGATGTGGCGGTTTGCACTTCCCTGACACCGATGACAATGAGGCATTAACTGAGTGGTGTGATGATGTGGGTCTAAATGAAATCAAGCGACCATACTAGAAACCAGCTCTCCATCCAGTGGTGCATGTCTAGAAAGAGATACAGTTCTGATTTACACGCAAAGGACATGGCGTCAAAACAGAATTAATACTGTGTTGCAGAGCGAATAGAATTTGGCAGTTTTCAGCCATTCTAGCTCACAGTTTTAGTAACTACATTCCATATAAACAGAATAGAGAAACCTCTATAGAAAAATTAACGGTGTGGCGCGTTGGTTAGCACCTGGACTCCAATTCGGCGGGGAAAAGGAGACTAATGACATTCGCTACTTGGTTTCCTTAAACACTCAACCAACCAAAGTGGAACGATCACATAAAAGTAAGCGCAGATGAGACAGATGCTAAAGTGAAATTCATTGGAAGAATCCCCCGAAAGTGTAATCCAGACCGTAAAGAGGGTAGATTACAAAATCGTCATCCGATCAATACTTGAATATTACTCTTTAGTCTCGGATAACTAGCAGACACAGGATTAATAGAGAAAATAGAAAGACGAACAGTATGTTGCGTTACAGGTTCATTTAGTGAGCGCGGAAGCGTACGGAGATGCTCATTACACAAGTAGTATTACGTTGTTTTTAATTCGACAAACGTATTTCTTCTTCTGATGCCCAAACTGCATAAAAAGTAATTAGAGGCACAAAGATTTCCTTTGCGTACCGTGAAGCTGCTTATACGACCTCTCAGTAATTTGTAACAGGAAAATGCTATTCCACTGCATTCGTTTCTTCAAGTTTAATTTAATCTCTTGTCTGATCCTGAACTGTGGAGATACATGATACAATTTCGTTTATGTACTCTGCTTGTTAACAAATTAACGAAAATAATTTAAACAACGGTATTTCATTTGGTAGAAGTATATGAATTACATCGTTTTATGTCATTAATTAATCAGAAGTATATATTGATATTTTACAAGAGGCCATCTTCAGTAGGACTGCAGCCATATTGTTCAATGACGAAATGATTTGAGTTTCATGTCGGCTCTGTCGTTAATCATTCTCAAATTAGAGAAAGAACCAATTTTCGTCAGAACAGAAGTGCGAATAGATTAATCTTAGATTCTTTAATGTGTAAGAATTTTGTTAAAGTTTCACGGTCACAAGTCATTGAAGAATGACGGAAGCCTCCCATTTCAATGGCCTGTAGATCGATGGAATATAGATAAAGGGCAATGGGAATATGTCAATTAAATTATTTGCTATAATTCAACTTTCTTTGTAGAATCCACCTAGAAAACTGGAAGAAGAAACAATTCTATCAGTGTTGGAATATGCTACCTGACGTGGCTTCACCTTTTTTTTTTTAAATGATTATGATTAACTACAGGATTTTTCCTTTGTGTAGTTTTCTATAACAAGAGGCACATTTCACCATCCAACTCCATTGGCAGACGCTACAAGACAGCCGTTCTGCACCACTGTGTAGTTTGCTATTAAAATTCTGAGAGCGTACGTTATTAGAAGAGCCGAGTAATATATTACTTCTTCCTACGTATTTCTCGCAGAGAGACCGTAAATGTAAAATTAGAGAGAGTCGAGCTCACACGCGTTACCAACAATCGTTCATCTACATCTACATCTACATACATACTCCGCAATCCACCATACGGTGCGTGGCGGAGGGTACCTCGTACCACAACTAGCATCTTCTCTCCCTGTTCCACTCCCAAACAGAACGAGGGAAAAATGACTGCCTATATGCCTCTGTACGAGCCCTAAGCTCTCTTATCTTATCTTTGTGGTCTTTCCACGAAATATAAGTTGGCGACAGTAAAATTGTACTGCAGTCAGCCTCAAATGCTGGTTCTCTAGATCTCCTCAGTAGCGATTCACGAAAAGAACGCCTCCTTTCCTCCAGAGACTCCCACCCGAGTTCCTGAAGCATTTCCGTAACACTCGCGTGATTATCAAACCTACCAGTAACAAATCTAGCTGCCCGCCTCTGAATTGCTTCTATGTCCTCCCTCAATCCGACCTGATAGGGATCCCAAACGCTCGAGCAGTACTCAAGACTAGGTCGTACTAGTGTTTTATAAGCGGTCTCCTTTACAGATGAACCACATGTTCCCAAAGACGACTGTCCGCCTTCCCCACAACTGCCATTACATGCTTGTCCCACTTCATATCGCTCTGCAATGTTACGCCCAAATATTTAATCGACGCGACTGTGTCAAGCGCTACACTACTAAAGGAGTATTCAAATATTACGGGATTCTATTTCCTATTCATCTGCATTAATTTACATTTGTCTATATTTAGAGTTAGCTGCCATCAAGTCATCTTGTATCCTCCTACAGTCACTCAACGACGACACCTTCCCGCACACCACAGCATCATCAGCAAACAGCCGCACATTGCTATCCACCCAATCCAAAAGATCATTTATGTAGATAGAAAACAACAGCGGACCTACCACACTTCTCTCGGGCACTCCAGATGATACCCTCATCTCCGATGAACACTCACCATCGAGGACAACGTATTGGGTTCCATTACTTAGGAAGTCTTCGAGCCACTCACACATTTGGGAACCAATCCCATATGCTTGTGCCTCAGTTAGGAGTCTGCAGTTGGGCACCGAGTCAAACGCTTTCCGTAAGTCAAGGAATATGGCATCCGTCTGATACCCTTCATCCATAGTTCGCAAGATATCATGTGAAAAAAGTGCGAGTTGCGTTGTAAGTTACCAGTGGTGCACAAAGCAGCCTCCGGCATGCACTATAAGGTAGCTTATAGAATGAACGCTCTAAGGAACTAAAAGTCTTAGCGCATATTACAGCTTGAGTGATTGCTGAAACCTTTGCTGAAATAAGGATGAAAAAATGAATCGTAAGGATACACCTGGATACGTATTTATAAGGCAGATAGTTGATATAGTACATAGTAGTAATGCTGGAATGAAGACAATTGCTGGCAAGCAGCAGCGGAATGGATAACTGCTTCTCATGAACCTTAAAGTAGGTGACGGAAATTCTAGGAAGTGTGGATCAAGTCGGAGAACAGAGCAAATGATGCAATATGTTGCAACATCGAGTTTAACATTTGACAGCCATTAAGCTGTACTAACTTGCTCCAAGCCAGCTAACTTAGAAGGAACACACTTTACTGTCATCGTCGTGTTAAGGTTAACGAGGATAAGTATTTTCATGTTTATGTTCGCTAAAACTTCGCTGGTTGCTGGAATATATCTTTATCATAGTTCCTTTAAGCGAAAACGTGCAGGTACATTGATGGAACACCACGCTGTGGTGAATATAGTACACGGTGATTCACTTTCCATCACATACTTATGGATTTTCGGTAAGTGAAAGACTCCTGTTGTAGAGGTGATAGTGTTATGGTGTCGTCGTGTTTTTCATGGAAGGGGCTTGCATCCCTTCCTGTTTTGCGTGGTACTGTCACAGCACAGGCCTACATTATGTTTTAAGCACCTTCTTGCTTCCCACTGTCGAAGAGCAATTCGGGGGTGGCGATTGTATCTTTCGACACGATCGAGCACCTGTTCACAATGCGCGGCCTGTGGTGGAGTGGTTGCACGACAATAACATCTCTGTAAGGGACTGGCCTGCACAGAGTCCTGACCTGAACCCTATAGAACACCTTTGGGATGTTTTGGAACGCCGGCTTCGTGCCAGGCCTCACCGACCCACATCGATACCTCTCCTCAGTGCAGCACTCCTTGAAGAATAGGCTACCATTCCCCAAGAAACCATCCAGCACCTGATTGAACGTATGCCTGCGAGAATGGAAGCTGTCATCAAGTCTAAGGGTGGGCCAACACCGTATTGAATTCTAGCATTACCGTTGGAGGGCGCCACAAACTTGTAAGTCATTTTCAGCCAGGTGTCCGCATACTTTTGATCACTTAGAGTGTATCACATAGTGTGTACCAAGAGACATACGTCACAAAGTTACGCATTATAGACTTCACATCTAGATGGTAGTGATAAATTGTGTCTCATCTTGTGTGACTGTCGGTGTGAGTGCTTTGAAAAATAATTTGTTCCTGTTGAATCTGCACTCACGTAGGCGCCATTGTAAAATGTTCTGTCCAGAAATCAGAACGGATTTAGAATGCAGCGCCCGTGTGTAACGCTGCTTGTAGATCTTCTCAGACGATATCCTGCGAATCACGGATGAAGAGCAGCAGGCAGATTCCATGTTCCATTATTTCCGGAAAGCGTTTGATACAGTGTCATATTGCAGTCTATTTACGAAGGTCCGAACATACGTAGTAGGTTCTCAGATATGTGAATGAACAAGGAGACATTTTATGTATGTGTTCATCAGACACAAGCGTCTCTATCGTTAGGGGCTTCGCAAGAAATTTGCGATAGAATCGCTCATTTTCTATATAACGATCTGAAGGATACGGCGAGCAGATATCTGCCACAGTTTGTAGGTAACGCTGTACTCTGTGAGAAAGTATCGTCGTTCAGAGACTGATAGATTACGCAAAATGAAGTAGACAGATTTCTGTTCAGTTGATGAATGGCAGCTTGCTCCAAAAGTGGAATGGAGCGAGGAGGTAATGACGGTAGTAGGGAAGGCAAATGGTCGACTTCGGTTTAATGGGGGAATTTTAGAAAAATATAGCTCACCTGTAGAGAAGAGCGAACAAAACACGTGTGTGACCCGTCCTTAAGTACTACTCGAATGTTTGGGATCCCCATGGGGTCGGACTAAAGGCTTGCAGCTAAAGGGGCAGACACAGAAAGGTTCGAGAAATAACAGGGGAAAAAATGTAGAAATGCGTTGATTAAACATCTGGCGCCTTGACACGTGGCAACGGGAGTGAAAGACACCGACAAAGACAGTCACTTTTTCTCCTTCTTCCCCAATATATGGGAATGGCTAAAGCTGAAGCATGCGAATCAAAGCCCCGGCATGGTTCACATTTTGACCGTCCATCGCCCTTACCCAACATATTTGAACTGCCTCAGCCAGATCGCTACGTTCACATGCGGGGCATATGATTCTCCTGAACAGCCTCGATGACGAAAGACCTGTTAGAGAATATAATGACATCAAAGAAATGTTATGAGAGCCGAACAAATGGTGTACTGTAGGTATCATCACTGATAAGATTTCAAGAACACTGCTTGACGCCTATGGACAACAAAATCCATACGGCGGATCTCGACCACACACACAACATACACAATAATAGCATCCTTGGAAGGACACACACTCAGACACAGCCACAAGTACTAATGTAGACGCAAACACAGAAAATGATACAAACAACAACTACTATAGCAACAACATAGTCACAGATTCGTAACATAAGAACCGTAACACCTAAAATAGGTAAAAAAGATAACTGTACGAAAAGCAGACATAGCACGTGGTTGGTTCATGCATCTACACTGCACCTTTAACGTGATAACTAAAGCAAGGGAAATGACTAATATAAGCAACGAGACAATCATTACATCCAAAGAACACGCCATACCGGGAGGCGAAGCTCACCTCAGCACTGGTTAAAGGAAACAGCATCACGCACACAAACAAACAACACAGCAACACACATATAACGTGTAAATTTACTTCTAGATACAGAAACACAAATAGTGCAATTGGTATGCCCTACATAAGCATTTACCAAATGTTATAAGTAGCACTAGTTCTTAGACAATAGAAACAAACACACAGAAACTCACGATGTATTTCATTTAGTAATGTATGAAGACATAATTTTGTACGCTACTTCAGGTAGGACAGGCTTGATGTTTCTGTCGAGGCCCTCCTATCTGGAATAGCAACAACAGGCACCATAATTTAGATATTTTGTTTCAACAGTAAAAGAAAATTTGCAGATCGTCTGCTTCGTATCTTTCTATTATTATCTTCGAAATTACATTTATCATTTTAACACTCCGTTTTCTACAGCTCATCCCCATCGACAAACAAGTCGCCGATGTGGCGCCAACTCGAAAGACTTGCACCAGGCGAACGGTCTGCCCGACGGGGGCCCCTAGCCACATGGCATTTATTACAGCTAATTTCTTTCTAACTCACTGTTATTCCCCTTGTTTTATTGCTAGAATGTGTAACAATGTGCGATACGTGTAAAATTGTACAATGTACGTCATGCTTTTTAAAATATCGAGCAGCAGATCTTTAAATATGCAATAAATGAAAAGAAATGAAGTCTAGATTTGTTAGCGGTAATTTCGATCAACACGCGAGTACTGCGGAAATGCTCCATTAAAAATGGGAATCCCTTGAGGGAACAAGACATTCTTTTTGCGAAACACTGTTAAAACTTAGAGAACGGGCACTTGCGGCAGCCTACAAAACGATCCTATTGCCACTACTGCATCTCCCGTTCAGTCGTTTCCATTCGCTCCACTTGCGAGTGTAGCAGGAAAGGGAATTACTAGCTGTGGTACAAGGTACCTTCCGCCACGCACCGTATGGTGACTTGTGGAGTATTTATGTGGATTTAGATTTAGATGTGCAAATTGCCTATGGTGTCAGTTTCTTTGTTCATTAATTAGACAATGTTGAAGGGTTCTATAAGTACCTCACCTGTAAGCAACAGGAGTGAATGGAGACCGCTTCCACTATAGAAGCGTCATATTCATCTTTTTGATTTGCAGCTCTTGTATTTCTCTCGTGTTTGCTATTAAAATTATTGGGTAGAGGTTACGCCCTTTATGTTAGATGCAGGACAAACATGCAGACACTTTAAAACAAGATATCCAGAACACCTCAATGCCCTAAGAAGTGACAGCAGCCATAGCACATTTGCTGACCACCTAGTTGCCCATAACCACCATCCAACTACAACAGCAACATACTTGAAAATATTGAAATCCAGCCATAACCTACACCACAAACTAAGAGTAGAAAACTTCCACGTACAGAAGGCAAACAAGTTTTAAATGAATACACTACACTCGGCAGAGGCTTATTATTTAAGGCATTAAAAAATCTTCTTAGAAAAGTCAACACAACAAATAGCTAAAGGAGCTCATACACACACACACACACACACACACACACACACACACACACACACACACACACACACACAGAGAGAGAGAGAGAGTCACTGACGGAAAAAGAGAGATAAAAGTAAACAAAATTCAAATTCTGCGCTATACTCACTCGGGAACAAATGAACGCTGAGAGGGTTAGGACACACAACATCGTTTTGCGAAGTGAGAAGACGATTGAAAAACTGAAAATATCCAAAGTACATTTAATATGTGTGCCTTCGAAACGAGAAAGAAGAAGGATCAGTCACAACAAAACATGAGTAATAACAAATATTTACACAAAACATGTTGCCACACCAAAATCACGTTTAAAAGAAACCAAGGGATAGGTGAACTCGCTGATAAAATTCACATTTACATCGTTTTATTTGCAGATGATAAGCTATCAGTGCAGGACAACATACAGATGGTCTGTAAAACCATGTAATGTAAAATCACGGTAAGAACAAAAACAAACAAAAACTCTGTTTAGGCCTAATTTTGTTAGATCAGTTCAAATGTTCAAATGTGTGTGAAATCTTATAGGACTTAACTGCTAAGGTCATCAGTCCCTAAGCTGACACACTACTTAACCTAAATTATCCTAAGGACAAACACACACACCCATGCCCGAGGGAGGACTCGAACCTCCGCCGGGACCAGCCGCACAGTCCATGACTGCAGCGCCTTAGACCGCTCGGATAATCCCTCGCGGCGTTAGATCAGTTACAACCTAAAATATGTACACTTTTACAGTTGTCCAGTAAACAAAACCCACTGATGATGGCACAGAGGTGATGAAACGTGTTTGGGTAACACGAAAAAAGGTGTTTCCCATTAAAGGCGGAACCTATATCCAATAATAGAAGCGCCTAGTACTAGGGTGTTTAACTCGAAGCTTTGGTGAAAGTACGGAATGTCGGTGTGGTTCCTTAAGAACAGTCCGCGACGGCGGGGGCGTGAGCGTCGGGAAGGTCATGGAGCGTCGCTAGGCGAGAGTTGCGGCGATCAATAGCGAACCCAGGACCGGGACCGGGACCACGCCCGTGCGGTCGATGGCTCTCGCACGTGGCGCCACGCCGTGGCCACGTGGCAGCGTACGCTACGGCTCCAGCCGCAGTTACTCTCTCCTGTTGTACGTCCAGCACGTCTTCGAGGCAACACTGTTCTCTCTCTCTCCAGTCCCCCTGGCTTCTAATCTCAATGTTTACATTCCCCAAGACACCTTACGGTGTGTGGTGGACGGTACGTCGGGTACCACAAACATTGTCTGCCCACACTGCTCCATTCGCGATTTGTGTGCGGGAAGAACAACTGTTGATAAGCTCAAAAATGTTTCAAATGGCTCTGAGCACTATGGGACTTAACATCTGAGGTCACCAGTCCCCTAGAACTTAGAACTACTTAAACCTAACTAACCTAAGGACAGCACACACATCCATGCCCGATACAGGATTCGAACCTATGACCGTAGCGGTCGCGCGGTTCCAGATTGAAGCGTCTAGAACCGCTCGGTCATCCTGGCTGGCTGTTGATAAGCCTCATATGTGCTAGGATTTCTGATTGAGATTTATGTCAGTGGAAGTTATTATGTCACCTTCGTTGGACGTAGACTCTCTCGGTATTTCAACAGAAAACTCAAGTATTTGGTGCGTCTGAAAAGTTCGATGAATGGTCACAGAAAATAAAGGAAACAAACAAAATACCTTTCCTGACAAACAAAATACCTCTCCTGACTTTCAGAGTAATCACCACTAGCTACAACAATCTTCTCACATTGGTTGCAAAGCTGTCGAAAACTGTCAACAAACGCTTCTTGTGGAATAGCTCGAAGCACCGTGGTCACGCGTTGTTGGATATTCGTATCATTACAGGACGTCAAGCCTGGTGCTACCAATACGATAGGAGACCAAGACACAGTCGGTGAGCCGGCCGAAGTGGCCGTGCGGTTAAAGGCGCTGCAGTCTGGAACCGCAAGACCCCTACGGTCGCAGGTTCGAATCCTGCCTCGGGCATGGATGTTTGTGATGTCCTTAGGTTAGTTAGGTTTAACTAGTTCTAAGTTCTAGGGGACTAATGACCTCAGCAGTTGAGTCCCATAGTGCTCAGAGCCATTTTGAACCACAGTCAGTGGCATGGTGTTCATCGTCTTCCCCGCCTCTCTCTCGTAGAAATTCGTGTTTATCAAGCCCTTGCTGTCGAAAAAGGCGATCGACATCGTCTTAATGTTCGATTTTGTCAGCCGACTACTTTTGAGAGACGAGGAAAACGATGAATATCATGTCTTCCCTGCCACTTGGCCTCCAGATCATATTGGTACCACCAGGCTTCATCTCCGTAATGATGCGAATATGCAACAACGTATGACCACGGTGCTTAGAGCGATTCCACAACAAGTGTTTGCCTACTGAGCAGGAGATCTGGGTTCGAATCCTGGCCTTGGTACAAAGTTTCATTCGTCGTTTAAGTCTGCATATACACACACATCAAAAAAAGTTTTGCATCACCCCGATTCCCAGACCTCGTGTGGCCATTTACCCTCACAGCCGTTAACTGCGTTAATTAACGGCTGCACACAATGTTGTACATATACGACTAACAGTAATGATGGAACGTTATACATCTGACAACTGGCACTATAATTACGCAGATGCGTAGCTGAGATGGTTTTTGAACCCGATGATGGTCTGATGCTAGGCCGAAATCGATAGTCTGCAATAAAATATACCGTTACAGCTGTGTATTGCATAATGCAGTTCTTAAAATGCGATGGAGTTATTTGAGAGGTTTGTGATTAATTAAATTTAAGTGTTGTAGACAGGAATACACAGGTTTGATGATGTCTTTTTCATATTTTTATTCACACTGCACGTCATTTTCAGACTTGCCTGAAGGCATCTGCAATATTGATCCATTCTCGGAGCAAAGGACAGGCATGCGACTCTGCCAGATGGAACGCTACCCTCCCAGTTTCAGTGCTTTGTACACAGTACGATAGCTATCTAAATTTTGATCACTTATCTTCCTGAATCATTTGTCCTTGTGTTACTGATAGCAAATAAGTTGGTTCCTAGAGAAGTGACTTTCTAAAACAAGGTCCCGTGTTCTCCCGCTACAGACCGACAACTTTTGTTGCGCAAATGTAAGATGAGGCAGCAGACGCTCACATTAAATCCAGAGTGGTCCTGTCTATGGAACTGCAAGCCGTTATTTGCTCGCTGTCCTCTTCCTCTGAAATACGGCACGACTGCCGAGCTCCCTCCCTCCCTCTGGAGAGCTGTCGGGGCGTGGGCGGGCCAGCGGGGAACCTGGCGCGGGTGACAGGTCGTCGATGGCAGGTGCGCGACGCCTGCAGAAGCCGGCCTCATTTGTTCACCACCGTGAAGGCCACATCACTCACTATTCGCGCTTCTAGCTCTTTGTTGGTAGTGACTTACTACGAGGGGCACTCAATAAGTAATACAACACTTTTTTTGTCGGCCCTTTTCGGTTGAAAAAACGCAGAATTTGTTTTGGGACATCATGGAATTGAAATGCCCTGCTTAACCCGCATGACAAGACACACAGAATAAATTGTGGAAAGGGGCCAAAATAAGGGGCTGTCAGTTACACTCGAATATACAACTTTATTATTTGATCAAACATTACAAGAGCCCAAAAAATTTTTTAAACACACAGCTTTAATCTTTGGGACTTAATTACTGGCTGAAAGCCACTTTAATTTAATAACAGCTGAAGGTCAATAACTTAAAACGAAGCATAATCAGAAATTTAAAAAGCAAGCCTTATCTTAAAACAGTTCTTTAGTTAGGCTGAAGTAATCAAGTTAAAACTCCAAAACACTAATTTTTTTAAATACAAAAGTCCTTACATGAAACAGTTCTTTAATTTAGGCTGAAGGCCTTCAGAAAAAAAACTGAAACTCAAACCTGCTAAGGCCGAAGACTTAAAAATTCAATAGGTTGAAGTAAACAAGTTAAATTCAAATCGGTTGAAGGCCGAAGACTTAAAAATTCAAAAAAAATTTTAAAATACTGTAGGTCTTACTTTAAACTAGGCTGAATGCCTTAAGAGTAAAAAACTCTAATTTAAAACACAAAACCGGCAAGAAGCCATACAAGTAACAACAACAAGAATTTTTAAAAAAAGTAAGGCAGTACACCCAAGAGCGCCCAGATGGTCGAGGGTCGGCCTGTAATTCAAACACTAACGCTCGCTTAGGTGAGACAGGCAGTCGTGCCAACCTTTCACGATCCGACGACAACCCAACCGACCGACAGTCAGCCGACCCACCGACAAGAGAACTTCCACTTCACCCGACCAGGGCACAACAGGGAGTTCAACGGAGCAACGTAGAAGATTTGGCGCCCGCAACCAATCATACACTGAGCTGTCAAACTACACAACGTGATGGACAGCAACAACACGACGAGGAAACTACACTGCCTGAAATTTACGTCAACGGCCAGGGCAGGTAACCAGAACGTTAACGGCCACAAGGCAGAAGATTCCGCTGGTGCTCTTCAATTCAAATAACCAAATACAGAGGGTGGATAGAATTTTCCAACTTGAAAACCACGTTGTTCCTAGCGGGAATATCCCAACAGCCGACAACGAACTCCAAACGACCCAATGTGAACAGTCTTGACTTGCTGGTAGGTTGAATCAAAACTCAACTTTCGTGTCCAGGGTCGGTGAGCCACGGGCCTCGTAGCAATAGGAACAGCGCTACACACTGCGACACCGCGTAGAGACCGCCAGCGGGCCCCGGCCAAACTACGCCCCGCCGAGAATTTCTCACTGCTCCACGCCAACCGACCGACTCCTCAGAGCCAGTACGCCGACATTTACAATAACTTGTCAATCAAAATCCCACGAACTACACACAGTTTCACGAACACTTGCACGAAGTGTGGTGTCACCGCCAGACACCACACTTGCTAGGTGGTAGCTTTAAATCGGCCGCGGTCCATTAGTACATGTCGGACCCGCGTGTCGCCACTGTCAGTGATCGCAGACCGAGCGCCACCACACGGCAGGTCTCGAGAGACTTACTAGCACTCGCCCCATTTGTACGGACGACTTTTCTAGCGACTACACTGACGAAGCCTCGCTCCTTTGCCGAGCAGATAGTTAGAATTGCCTTCAGCTAAGTCCATGGCTACGACCTAGCAAGGCGCCATTAGCCTTACATAGCAATTGATACTTATCGTATAAAGCATGTCTCATCAAGAACGATGTATCCAACAAGGATGGATTAAAGTTAAGTATTCCAAAAGCTACGTACTTTTCTTTATAGCATTCATTACGTATCCTGTTTCAGACCTCACGCCATCCTTCGTGTGTTTATAGCGTGCATTGCGGTCCCCCCTAACCACACTGTGTCGGCACTTCTTTCGACACATCACGAAGAACTAGATTCTAACGACAGTGACAGTACAATAACAGAGGAACGAATCACGCGTCGGCACACACTGGCAACCCATAAGCGATCGCCGGCCAAATACACGTCGTCCGGCAAGACGACCGACCAACCGACGACCAACCAAAGTCGTCCCCAGTCCAATCATGTGTGTCGGCAAGCGTCGGGCGAGTCATGGCGGTCAGGACCTCACTGCTGCCGCGCCAACTCCAACACTGTCAAGTCCGAGCTAACTGCTGGCACGTTCCAACTGACTGGTCGACACACGACGACCGGGAAGTAACAGGAGTTCAGCAACGATAATACGGCAGGGCTTATATCGATAAGTGCTGCTGCTGCTGCCGCTCACGGCCAGGCAAGGCAGCAACTCAGTGACACAAGTAATTAAAACTAACATAACGAGGTGGCAGTACGGCAAAAACAGGATGTCAAATAAGAGATGGCACGAACACGAGCCACGCACGGCTCAGGAATATTCCCGATTCAGTCTCTACAGTTACATGAAATTTCGATGGGTGGTGGTGCCATACGTAGCCTTCAAAATGGCGTCTTTAACGGAGGTGCGTTATAAGCAGAGAGCTGTCACTGAATTTCTTTTGCTGGAAAAGCAGAGCAGATATTCATAAGCTCTTGCAGAATGTGTTTAGAGAGAGTTGTTAGCGATCAAAAGCACAGTGAGTCGTTGGGGGAGGCGTCTGTGATCATCGTAACGAAGTCGCGCACAACTGTTCGATCTAATGCGTGCCGGCCGTCCGCACATTGCTGTCACTCCTGCAGTCCTGGAATGTGCGGACACTGTCATTCAACGTGATCGACAGGTCACAATCAAACACCTTGCTGCTCAATTGGACGTCTTTGTTGGTAGTGTTGACACACTCGACCACTAGTCGGGGCACTCATGGGTGTGTCTCTGCTAAGTTCCTTGTCGCCTAACGGAAGACCATAAACAACAACGAAGGACCATCTGTGCGGAATTGCTTATGCATTACGAGGCTGATCGTCACAATATCCTGTCGGACATCATCACCGGCAGTACATGGCAATCCATGGAGTGGCGCCACATCACCTCTCCGTCGAGGAAAAAGTTCAAAGCTGCACCCAGTTGGCAAAGTGATGCCGAGGGTCTTCTGGGATTATGAAGGGGATATTCTGTGTAATGTCGTTCCTCATGGTGCAGCGGCCAACTGGGAAGTGTATTGTGCAGCCCTCAGGAAATTGAAGAAATGCCTTCAGCCTGTTCGTCTCTTCTCCGTGACGACGCAAGGCCTCGCGCAAGTCTACGCATCCGAGAAGAGCTCACAAGACTTCAGTGAACAGTTTTTCTTGGTCCACCTTACAGTCTGCACACCTTCCGATTTCCATCTGTTTCATCCAGTGAAGGATGAACTCTGTGGGAAACAGTTCAAAATGGCTCTGAGCACTATGGGACTCAACATCTTAGGTCATAAGTCCCCTAGAACTTAGAACTACTTAAACCTAACTAACCTAAGGACATCACACACACCCATGCCCGAGGCAGGATTCGAACCTGCGACCGTAGCAGTCCCGCGGATCCGGACTGCAGCGCCAGAACCGCTAGACCACCGCGGCCGGCTGGGAAACAGTACGTTGATAACGGGTGGTTATTGAAACATCAAGGCGTTGGCTCTCATGTCGACCAGTAAAGCGGTACCATGCGGGCGGATACACTCTCCAGTAAAGCGGCGTATGGCCGTTGCACTGAACGAACATTTTGTTGAGAAATAGGGTTTTGTAGCCAAAAGAGTGGAGAATAACATGGTGTCTTGTAATCCTGAATAACAAGAACCTGCTTTCAAAAAAAAAAGTGTTGCATTACTTAGTGAACGCCCTTCGGTTCATTCCGTTACGCAAGGTCCGCTGTTTTTCCTGATTTGACAGCATATTTTAACTTCGCGGCCGGATGCCCTTGCTGTCGCCACAGTCGTCAAGGTAACTTAAGGGAGGGAAGCTGTGTTGCTATCTGCCTCTGAATCGTGGAAATTCCGTTGTGTTTGTCATCATATTTTAACTGTTTCAGTATTGTGCTTTACGACCATGGAAAACCGCCTAAAACCACACTCAGGCTGGCTGACGTAGCAGACCAAATGCCGTCAGTCCACGGCCGGCATTCGAGCCCTATCTCACAAGCCGACATATGCTAGGTAACGCAAAGGACAAAACCATCCGTAACAATTTTTCTACTAAGATATCTTTTATTTCCTTACACTTTTGTCAAGTCGTTAGGAAGTAAATCAACACTTTCTACAGTATTCCCCATGTTCACAGGTTTCTGCACTGAATATTCCGTATTTTAACATTAGTACACTAAACTATAATCGAGCCAGGATACAAGAAATGGATAAGTGAAGAATATTAGTGAGACTAATAGTAAGATATTATCTTTCTCAACCAATAAAAACGGTACGAGTAACAGATGCAGACGTTGTAATGTATCAGGGAGCGTGCTCAGAATTGCATTGTTGAAACATTCCGGACCAGATGTTATGTTCACTTTCCGATACTTGTTTGTTTTCATATTTTGCGATACTATTGAACTCATAAAGGTAATATTTGGATTCATTGTGGTTTATAACAAATAGAAATCATTCTGATTGAGCTTTTGTCAAGCGCAGTACGTAAGTATAATATTTTCCAAAAATGGTTCGTCATCTTATTATTTATTTTGGAACAAAGAAAATAATTCAAGACAAAAGTAGGAGATATACATTCACTTAACACCTGTATTTGCTTTTATACAAATACGTAATAAGCAACCAGCACATATGCTAAAGTTCAAGAATTTTATGTGAGATAGTTTAAATTCAGATTTTTTAATCAAAGTGTAGATTTATGGATTACGACAGTAAAATAAATTTCATGAGAAATACGTCAGTGATTGAAAATTATGTAACAGTCACAAATTAAACAAACCTACGATATCCGAAAAATTCTACGTTAAATTTGAAATTAATTTAAATAATAATGATGATAATTTTGGTGCTTAAGTATTAAAATTGAGGCACTCAGAATCATAAGGGCCCCAACCACAGGAACAAAGTTTTGAGAAAAACAGATGTTTGTGAAAATCAGATTTATAGACAAACTACAAGTGTCATAGGTCTGAATTTTTTTAACCAAGTCTCAACTTCCTATACTTCCTATGTTATGAAAAATTAATATTAATATTACATTTATTATTAATGTTAATTCACAAAATTTACGTATATAAGCTAGTGACAGTAGTGTCGTTTGGCAGGTGTAAATTTTGTATTTAATCTGAAACTAAACCGCAACGTAAAGAACAGATACTAAGTGCACCACACACACACACACACACACACACACACACACACACACTGTTGTGTATTCTAGATAACATTTGATCAGTGCAGAGTAACAAAATTATACTTTGTGCTTTGGGCCCATATGGTGATCAATTTCCCAGAAATCAGTGAGACAGCGTTTCGTGAAAGTTCCTGTATACAGTGTGGAGGCACAGGAACAGATTAAACATGGCAGGAGCTCCATACGTGCTAAAATAACAAAATTGATGACAATGTGCTTTAGTCCCTTAGGCCTTATGGTGCTCAGCGCTTCAATTGTAGAATACAAAAATGTAATATTTGTTTATAGCCGAGGGCTTAATGAAATCGCTATAAATGACAGCAATAACTTCGGAATCTGTGTATATGAGACACTTACAGAAGTGAAAAGAATCATGGTCTTGTTAAGTCCCTTCTTCCTCTTGGCTGGTGAAGCGTGGCGTGACATGGGATTCTTTCTAGACATTTTTTCTATGTGGTGTTTCCATAATGGTTTACTTTCTGCAGTTCTTTTATTAAGATTATAAATATTTAGTTCTTACTTAATATCCACGTTTGTTATATAGTCTTCCCTGCTAACACTTCTACGCTAACTTCCCTGAGGAACCACATTTCTACTGCTTGTACTTTGCTTTTATCTCGTTTTTTTCTGGATCCATGTTCACTTCTATAAAGCAAAATAGGTGTACCCATAGTTTTATAAAATTTTAATTACGGTTCCTTCCGTATTTTATATTAGAATAATTTGTTTACCATTCCACTTACTGATCAATATTTGTTAATCTTATTTCATGTATCCTTTTCCAAATCATAACCCATATCACATTCTAAAAAATTAAAGCTAGACATTTGATTAAGCTGGGTGTTACTTATTATTTTTTTTGTTGGAATATATCCCATAATGAGCCAGAATTTTGTTTTTTATTGATATACGAAGGCTATATTCTGCTTTCCCTAATTGGTGCAGTTTATACACCGTTTTATGCAGCTCAACTTCACTTTCTTCCAAAGTTGCTGTATCATCTGCATACACATTTATTTGTATTAATCTGCATACCCGGATGTACATCCTGCCTCCAGTTCTTTGCCAGATCATTTCTATACCCATTAAATAAGGTTGACGACAGGTTGGCACTTCTATAAGTCCCTTATTGTTAGTGATTTCTTCAGTTTCGTTATTGCCAACTTCTATTGCTATTTTTGTGTCCATGTATAAGCTTTTTATAGCTCCAGTACGATATATAGTACACCCAGCTTTAGTCATTGTGTTATATAGTTCCTTTCTGTTCAGACTGTCAAACGCTTCTTTGAAGTCAGTAAAAGCTGTGTGTGCACGTAAATTGACTTCTTGTCGTTTCTTTAAAATTCCTTTTCTTGTAAATATATTTTCATAACACGATCGTCCTTCCCAGAATCCACATTAGTCTTCTCATATGAGAGTGTCTCTTACAGTTTTTATACTACTGTTCAATACTTTTGCAAATATTTTACAGACTTGTCTTGGGACGCTAACTCCTCTACAATTTTCATAGTTATTCCTTTGGCCTTTTTCTAAATTGATATTACTTTAGAAATTTTCCTGTAGTTTCATATTTTACACCAGTGCCAACATTCACTACACAAATGTAATAATCTAAAATCACAAAAAAGACCGACACCTTTTCAGAGTTATGTACTACTATAGTACCATCTTGTCCAAATGCTGTCCTGTTTATCATTTTTGAAAACTTCTTGTTCTTCTACTGTGATTGAATCCACAGTACTATTATATAATGTGACCTCTTCTTCCTCTAGTTCTGAATCTTGTTTTTGCCTCAATTTTTTATAAAGTTGTGCCACTGATCTTCGCTAATTATATTTAGTTCCCCAATATCTTTCTCCGCTCTGTCCAAGTGCTTCATTAATTTATAGCCAACGGTCCTGCCGCACTGGTAACATAAGTTCATGCCCGATCACTGAATTGAAGCAATTCTGGGCCTGGTTAGTACTTGGATTGATCACCGTCTAGGGAAAATTGGGTGCTATTGGCAAAATGAGACGCAGGTCGTCGAAATGGCTTAAAACTGAAATATTTGCAAGAGGACTTGGTGCAAAACAGCATTATTATTATTAATTTGTAGGCAAAAGTTTTGTCTTCCCTGTGTATCCAGGTCTACTTTACTTATAAAATGATCCAATGACTCTTGGTGTGCTAGCTTAGTTACTTGTTTGGCATCGTTCCGTTTTTGCTTATTCAGTTTTTGATGTTTTTCTGCTGGAGGTTTTTCTAGGCTGTTCCTTTTTATGCAACTGGCTTTGGGATATTTTCATTCTAAACACTTAACCATTTCTTTTTCCTTGACTTCTTTTTTTCCCAACGCCTGATATCTTCTCTTTATTTGCCCTTGTTAATATTTTGCCATTCTCAAAAATGGTTCAAATGGCTCTGAGCACTATGGGACTTAACATCTGAGGTCATTAGTCCCCTAGAACTTAGAACTACTTAAACCTAATCAACCTAAGGACATCACACACATCCATACCCGAGGCAGGATTTGAACCTGCGACAATAGCGGTCGTGCGGTTCCAGACTGAAGCGCCTAGAACCGCTCGGCCACACTGGCCGGCTTTTGCCACTCTCTCTCTCTCTCTCTCTCTCTCTCTCTCTATATATATATATATATATATATATATATATATATATATATATATATATATATATATAAACAGTTGGAAAGTCTAGAAAATATATGAGAAGCCAGTTTCGATCAAATTTTCTAATAGTTCCTCGTTCGAGGTGGAACCCCTTAAAGCGAATACATTATCTGATATTGATACCTATCGACGGATGAATGAGCTACCTCCTGTTCGCATGGCATACTTGCGGATGTACTGTACATCGATGAAGGCTTGTGGCTTCGAAATAGATTGCGATTGACGTGGAACGCAATAAATATAGCTTTTGGGATATAGAAAGAAAAAGATAATAAATAGTATTTACATAATTATTCAGAAGTATTGCACTTTCAGTGTTTCAGAAGATGACTGTGTGGAAATGAAAGACACACAGCAAAAAGGCACATATCACAGGATAGGGAATCTCCCTAGTTTAGATTTGCAGTACGGTGCAGGCGCATCAGGACACGTAGACAAACCGCCTGCTCCGTGTTGTCGCATCGAATTAGTTCGCGCCTGCAGACAGGCAACCGAATGAACAGATTTCCGAAGCAGGCAGCAATTTGTTTCAGCGGTTTCAGTGAAGTACTAACTTTTTTCGCGTCTGAAACCGTGCCCATATTGAGCACCTGTAATGTTAGTTAATAACGTACAAAGATACTTTACCCACCGATATGCGCTTATTTTCTGTATGTCTTCTTGTTTCGTGCAGTAGTCTGTTCTGAAAACTTGGAAGTACTTATGAATGTATTTTCCGCCGTAGGAAGAAGCACGGAACAGTTCTCGTCTGATGGCGAGTTACTAAAAAAATTATAGGATTCCGACAGCGAGTTTAAAATATTGTCAGATCTTGAGGTTCATGATTGTGATCCGAAAGTGCTAATGAAAGCCTGAAAGCTAGATAAAATGACTGTAAGGAATTTCAGAAAGTACCAGAATCTAAAAGGCAATAAAACTTCGTGATCCTGTAGGAATGCCCCTTTTTTCGATTTGCTATAGAAAAGAGCCTTATTGTTCTTTCTGGTAGCAACTATCCGTGGACTGTTTTCATATTGGTATACAAAATTCATTTACACACGGATTAATATGCCGTGTAAAGATTTCTGCCATGAAATGCAGGGTAAAGTATCATATTTGTAAATCGAAATACGCAATTACAGAAGTCCAAAGAAGCATCATGACAATAAAGAGATTCCAAGAATACGGAAGGAAATGTGACTTGATGCATAATAAAGCAGCGAAAACCTGTTTCTTCACACGCAGCTCTCTCCTTCTGTATTGCACCGCTTCAAAAGGTCTGTAAATAAATGTGGTTCAAAAAGCTTATTTATATTAATGACTCAGTGAAACCTTTTTTGTTTTGTTAATAACATTAACGGTTCCTGGAAATTTTGTTTCCCGGATGGACGTAGAGAAAATGCTAAAGAAAAATGACAAACGTTAAAATTACGAGACACAGACATAAGCAAAAGAAAGTGAGAGCTCTAAGGTAACGAAATCGGTACGCTCACCGTAGGAGAAATGAAGTTTCGCAGTAAAAGAAACAGTTCATAAAATGGTTACGTCGCAAGAAGTGTAACAAATGTAATGGTAAAGGGAAAGACAAATCATTTCTAGTTAAAGATATGTTCATGTGTTAAACACTGATACCGGAAACAAGAAAGGCTTACGCAAAAAGCACAACGTTTTTTTGGAAATCAAATTGCTAAGGAGACACCGTCTATCGATGTGCTTTTAATGTGACACGTTTCGTTTTATTTTATTAATATTTATGCGAAAAAAATTGTGTTCCCTATATAACTATTTCTCATTTGTTTCTTTCTTATATCACAGACTCTGATAATGGTTTAAAACAAAACGCGTATAGTTGTATATTTGTTTAAGGAAAAAAAGTCGTTGACGATGAGAAATTATATTAATAAGTTTTTAGGTATACCTCGTATCTCATTAGGTGACCAATAATCTGAACTGTTTTTATAATCGTTTTCCGTAAATTCCTTTCCTCCGGCACTCTGTCAAGGATTTCGTTGTTTGTGATCTTATTATCGTTTTTTCCTGGTAGAAAACCCTGCTCAGCAGCTTTAATCGGCGTTTTTTATTATTATTCATTCTATCCACAATGAGAGAGAGGAGTGTTACGTTAATGACACATAGGGTCAAGGACATATCAGCCAAGTACGAGGAGAGCTGCGGGTGAGGGAGATTGTCTGCCGATTGGGAATGTTTAGGAGAGGATTTCTAGTTCCAGTATTTGCCTTACAACCAGCCACGAAAAAACCTCACGAAAATATTGGTCAGAACGTGAGGATGGGAACTATATTTGGTCAAATGTTTGACCGAGGCGAAAACAAGATTGCCTAGAAATTTCGCAGCCGATATTTGTCCGAACTTCCATAGACAAACGACGAGCGGAAATGGACAGATGGGTTATGAAGCTGACGAGCATGTAGTATAATTTTCCAAAAGAAAAATGTTTAATTCCTTGAAAGTAATCGAGGTTATTAAGAAAAACTTATTGATTTCAGGGAAGCCGGCCTGTGTGGCCGAGCCGTTCTAGGCACTTCAGTCTGGAACCGCGGTACCGCTACCGTCGCAGGTTCGAATCCTGCTTCGGGCATGGATGTGTGTGATGTCCTTACGTTAGTTAGGTTTAAGTAGTTCTAAGTTCTAGGGACTGATGACCTCAGATGTTAAAGTCCCATAGTGCTCAGAGCCATTTGAACCATTTCAGGGAAAATTTAAATATTACACCAACAGCTGCTGCTAATTATGAAAATAAAGAATCAAAAAGTTGATACCTTCAGTGTCTAGTTATTCTGTGCATAAAAAGTTGCATTGGTTTAGAAACTGTAGAACTTTTTTTCTTTCGTATGGAAAAAATAAAAAATAACGGGATAAATTTAAACTTATGTGCTTTTTATTGCTTTATACTGACCTGCTCTTAGTAATAATAGGATACAGATCGTTATTTGAATATACTATATATCGTGATTTCTGAACAAAATTTGAAAATAAAAAGTTTGAGAAAAACGGGAACGTGTATTGTGAAATATTTGACTAAAATATAAAAAAATTAAATAGTTTAGACAAACGTTTTAGGCGTCTTATTTGCTGTAGATGATTTAGAGCACCATCGAAAGGTGCGTCAAATCCCCCTCTTTGTCCATCTCCTCCTCCTCCTCCTCCTCCTCCTCCTCCTCCTCCCCCCCCCTTTCACCCTTTCTTTGCCCACCAACCCCGCCTCCCTCTCTCTATTGTTCTCCTCCTCTCCCTTCCCCTCTCTGTCCTCCCCCCCCTCTCTCTCTCTCTCTCCCCCCCCCCTCCTTCCCACTCTCTACGTTCATTTCCTCCCCTCTATCCGCCCACCTCCTCTTTCCTCACACTCTGACCAATTGTTTATTGGTGTTACAAAGGAAGCCTTGCTTGGGAAACGAAGTGTCTGAAAGTGAATGGGTAAATAGTCTGGGATCATTGTTATACAAGGTATGAGAGTGACTTCTCCAGGTGCTGGATTTGTCAGGATAGTACCTTCCATGACAGTGTGTACAGGAAAAACAAGCTGTCTAATAGTTTAAATGCCCTGATACCGTTG
Source organism: Schistocerca nitens (assembly GCF_023898315.1). NCBI lineage: Eukaryota > Metazoa > Arthropoda > Insecta > Orthoptera > Acrididae > Schistocerca > Schistocerca nitens. The sequence continues at coordinate 283,057,326 of NC_064620.1, forward strand.
TCAAAATTGACTGTAAGAACTAAAATTAAACAATATACACTCCTGGAAATGGAAAAAAGAACACATTGACACCGGTATGTCAGACCCACCATACTTGCTCTGGACACTGCGAGAGGGCTGTACAAGCAATGATCACACGCACGGCACAGCGGACACACCAGGAACCGCGGTGTTGGCCGTCGAATGGCGCTAGCTGCGCAGCATTTGTGCACCGCCGCCGTCAGTGTCAGCCAGTTTGCCGTGGCATACGGAGCTCCATCGCAGTCTTTAACACTGGTAGCATGCCGCGACAGCGTGGACGTGAACCGTATGTGCAGTTGACGGACTTTGTGCGAGGGCGTATAGTGGGCATGCGGGAGGCCGGGTGGACGTACCGCCGAATTGCTCAACACGTGGGGCGTGAGGTCTCCACAGTACATCGATGTTGTCGCCAGTGGTCGGCGGAAGGTGCACGTGCCCGTCGACCTGGGACCGGACCGCAGCGACGCACGGATGCACGCCAAGACCGTAGGATCCTACGCAGTGCCGTAGGGGACCGCACCGCCACTTCCCAGCAAATTAGGGACACTGTTGCTCCTGGGGTATCGGCGAGGACCATTCGCAACCGTCTCCATGAAGCTGGGCTACGGTCCCACACACCGTTAGGCCGTCTTCCGCTCACGCGCCAACATCGTGCAGCCCGCCTCCAGTGGTGTCGCGACAGGCGTGAATGGAGGGACGAATGGAGACGTGTCGTCTTCAGCGACAGTCGCTTCTGCCTTGGTGCCAGTGATGGTCGTATGCGTGTTTGGCGCCGTGCAGGTGAGCGCCACAATCAGGACTGCACACGACCGAGGCACACAGGGCCAACACCCGGCATCATGGTGTGGGGAGCGATCTCCTACACTGGCCGTACACCACTGGTGATCGTCGAGGGGACACTGAATAGTGCACGGTACATCCAAACCGTCATCGAACCCATCGTTCTACCATTCCTAGACCGGCAAGGGAACTTTCTGTTCCAACAGGACAATGCACGTCCGCATGTATCCCGTGCCACCCAACGTGCTCTAGAAGGTGTAAGTCAACTACCCTGGCCAGCAAGATCTCCGGATCTGTCCCCCATTGAGCATGTTTGGGACTGGATGAAGCGTCGTCTCACGCGGTCTGCACGTCCAGCACGAACGCTGGTCCAACTGAGGCGCCAGGTGGAAATGGCATGGCAAGCCGTTCCACAGGACTACATCCAGCATCTCTACGATCGTCTCCATGGGAGAATAGCAGCCTGCATTGCTGCGAAAGGTGGATATACACTGTACTAGTGCCGACATTGTGCATGCTCTGTTGCCTGTGTCTATGTGCCTGTGGTTCTGTCAGTGTGATCATGTGATGTATCTGACCCCAGGAATGTGTCAATAAAGTTTCCCCTTCCTGGGACAATGAATTCACGGTGTTCTTATTTCAATTTCCAGGAGTGTATTTTCACAACATAACACAGCATTTTTATCTCGTATTCGGTGTTAACAGAAAACCTGTACAGTATTGTTTAAAAAAATATATAGCCTATATCCGAGTGAATCCTAGAGTACTGCGCAAAATTCTGAAGTAAATCGAGCAAGAACTTTTTGCCAACAACGACCCTCCTTATACTTTATATTACGAGGTATATATTCACTGACGGAAAAGAACTGCAACACCAGAAAATAGAGAAGAGTAATGAAATTTAACGAATACATTTGTCAGATAACGTTTTTTAGTGATTAAGACTGCAAGATTACAGGTTAATGTAAGCGCGAGATAAGCCATTGCAATTTGTGAAATGCTGGTACAATAGTGAGTGGTGTAACTGTCAGAACGTTGAATGCAAGCAAGCAAGCGTGCGTGTGCCGGGTGTCAGTTTGCGGGATGGAGTTCCATGCCTGATGGACTTGGTCGGTCAGTACAGGAACGGTTAATGTTGGTTGTGCATGACACTGGAATTGTTGCCCCGTGATATCCCATATACAGGGTGAGTCACCTAACGTTACCGCTGGATATATTTCGTAAACCACATCAAATACTGACGAACCGATTCCACAGACCGAACGTGAGGATAGGGGCTAGTGCAATTGTTTAATACAAACCATACAAAAATGCACGGAAGTATGTTTTTTAACACAAACCTACGTTTTTTTTTAATGGAACCACGTTACTTTTGTTAGCACATCTGAACATATAAACAAATACGTAATCAGTGCCGTTTGTTGCATTGTAAAATGTTAATTACATCCGGAGATATTGTAACCTAAAGTTGACGCTTGAAACTTCCGACGTTCAGTTGCGTTTTGTAACAAACACGGGCCACGGTCGGCGAGCAGCATCTGCAGGGACATGTTTACGATGACGACCGTGTTTACGAGTGTGGCTGTAGTGCACTGTTGTGGTTTGGTCTAGCTGTCGCAGTGTCCGCATGTAGCGCTTGCTGCTATTGTTATTCTGCATTCGTCTCTGCACGCAGACCAACTGTAGTACACCGTGTTACCAGACGTCTGTGATAGTGTAGTGTTGTAGGAACTGTGACCATGGTGTATTCGAACTCTGAAAAGGCGGAAATGATACTCATCTATGGCGAGTGTCGACGAAATGCAGCTGAAGCCTGCAGGGTGTATGCAGAACGGTACCCGGACAGAGAGCATCCAACGTGCCGCACATTGCAAAACATCTACCGCCAACTGTATGCAACAGGTATGGTCGTAGCACGCAAACGGGTCCGTAACAGGCCCGTCACAGGAGAAGCGGGTGCAGGTGGTGTGTTAGCTGCTGTTGCCATGAACCCACACATGAGTACACGGGACATTGCGAGAGCCGGTGGACTAAGTCAAAGTAGTGTCATGCGCATACTGCATTGTCACCGCTTTCACCCGTTTCATGTGTGGCTACATCAGCAATTACATGGTGATGACTTTAATCATCGAGTGCAATTCTGTCAATGGGCATTAACAGAGAATGCGTTGCAGTTCTACCTGTTTACCGATGAAGCGGGTTTCACAAACCACGGGGCAGTGAATCTACGGAACATGCATTACTGGTCCGTGGACAATCCTCGCTGGCTCATACAGGTAGAGCGATAGCGACCGTGGACTGTAAATGTATGGTGCGGAATCATTGGCGACCACCTCATTGGTCCTCACTTCATTGCAGGGGCCCAAACAGCTGCAACATACATCGCGTTTCTACAGAATGATCTGCCAACGTTGCTCGAAAATGTCCCACTGGAAACGCGTCGACGTATGTGGTATCAGCATGACGGTGCACCTGCACATTCCGCAATTAACACTAGGCTGACCCTTGACAGGATCTTCGACGGGCGTTTCATAGGACGTGGAGGACGCATAAATTGCCCAGCCCGTTCTCCTGATCTTACACCTCTGGACTTCTTTCTGTGGGGTACGTTAAAGGAGAATGTGTACCGTGATGTGCCTACAACCCCAGAGGATATGAAACAACGTATTGTGGCAGCCTGCGGCGACATTACACCAGATGTACTGCGGCGTGTACGACATTCATTACGCCAGAGATTGCAATTGTGTGCAGCAAATGATGGCCACCATATTGAACATCTATTGGCCTGACATGTCGGGACACACTCTATTCCACTCCGTAATTGAAAACGGAAACCACGTGTGTACGTGTACCTAACCCCTAATGGTAATGCACATGTGCGTCAGTGAAAAAGACCAATAAAAAGGTGTTAGCATGTGGACGTAATGTGCTGTTCCAGTCTCTTCTGTACCTAAGGTCCATCACCGTTCCCTTTGGATCCCTATATAATTCGGTGCTCTCCGATACACACGATCGAACAGCGGAGGAGTGGTACTCAAGGGTCAACTTTAGGTTACAATATCTCCGGATGTAATTAACATTTTACAATGCAACAAACGGCACTGATTACGTATTTGTTTATATGTTCAGATGTGCTAACAAAACTAACGGGGTTCCATTTAAAAAAACGTAGGTTTGTGTTAAATAACGTACTTCCGTGCATTTTTTTATGGTTTGTATTAACCAATTACACTAGCCCCTCTCCTCTCGTTTGGTCTGTGGAATCGATTCGTCAGTATTTGACGTGGTTTACGAAATATATCCAGCGGTAACGTTAGGTGACTCACCCTGTATGCTCGATTGAAGACAGATCTGCTGATCGAGCAGACCAGGCAACATGTCGAAACACTGTAGAGCATGTTGGCTTACAACATGTGGCCGAGCGTTGTCCTGTTGGAAAACACCGCTTCGAATGCCATTCATGAACGGCACCACAACGGGCTGCATCACCAGACGTACTTATGCAGTCAGGGTGCGTTGGGATAACCACGAGATCGCTGCTGCTGTCATACGAAATCGCACCCAGGACCATAAATCCAGGTGTAGGTCCAGTCTGACTAGCACGCAAGTAAGTTGGCTGCAGGCCCTCAACTGGCCTCCTTATAAACAACACACGGTAATCACTGCTACCGAGGCGGAATCAGCTTTCATCAGAAAACACAACGGACCTTCATCCTGCCTCCAATCAGCTCTCGCTTCACGCCACTGAAGTCGCAAGCGGCAGTGAGTTGGGGTCAGTGGAATGCACGCTGCAGGGCGTCTGGTTCGGAGCTGTCCTTGAAGTAATCGATTTCTAACAGTTGGCTGCGTCACTGTGGTGCCAACTGCTGCTCAGCTTGCTGCCGCAGGTGCAGTGCGATGCGTCAGAACCATACGTCGAACACGGTGGTCCTCACTCTCGATAGTGGCACGTGGTCGTCCAGAACCCTTTGTTCCTGCGACCGTACATTCTCGTGATCGTCGCTGCTAGAAATAAATACAATGGCTACATCGCTGCCACGTTTTGTTGCAGTATCGCAGAAAGAACATACTCGTAGCCCTATTACACGACCTCGTTCTAAGTCAGTAAGGTGTTGATAAAGGCTTCTTTGTCGCCTTGAAGACTTTCCTGACTAACATCAACTCACCAGTCCAACTCAAAGGTAACTAGCGCTCTAAACTGGCACAACGTGTATTTAAAATAAACCTGATTTGTATCCTCATAATGGAGCTAACACCGGCAGTCTTAGAGATGAACTTTCAAATGTAGGAACACGCCCGCCAACTTTCGTTTATATTTGACAACGCCTTCTTGGTGTTCCGATCTTTTGCGTCAGCGTATAATACGTATTTAAAAATATTCGGCCTATGTCTGTCAGAATGCTTAGTAAAGTATCGTGTAGACATTAAAAATACCAAACTAAAATTTTCAGATCAAATGAGACATTTTCGCTGTATTTCATTTTCTTACAGACGTGGAGACGACAGGTAAGGCTGTTGGAACCGGTGATCTTGAATAAAAAATAATTTGTGCGATTCAAGTTTGGTTTTTCAATGGTTACATGTTTAGGGGTGCTCCATTGATAGTGACCGGGCCAAATATCTCACGAAATAAGCGTCAAACGAAAAAACTACAAAGAACGAACCTTGTCTAGCTTGAAGGGGGAAATCAGATGGCGCTGTGGTTGGGCCGCTAGATTGCGCTGCCATAGGTCAAACGGATATCAACTGCGTTTTTTTTAAATAGAAACCCCCATTTTTTATTGCGTATTCGTGTAGTACGTAAAGAAATATGAATATTTTAGTTGGACCACTTTTTCGCTTTGTGATAGATTTCGCTGTAATAGTCACAAACATATAAGTATGTGGTATCACGTAACATTCCGCCAGTACGGATGGTATGCGCTTCGTGAAACATTGCCCGTGTTAAAATGGACCGTTTACCAGTTGCGGAAAAGGTCGATATCGTATTGATGTATGGCTATTGTGATCAAAATGCCCAAGGGGCCTGTGCTATGTGTGCTTCTCGGTATCCTGGACGACACCATCCAAGTGTCCGGACTGTTCGCCGGATAGTTACGTTATTTAAGGAAACAGGAAGTGTTCAGCCACATGTGAAACGGCAACCACGACCTGCAACAAATGATGATGCCCAAGTAGGTGTTTTAGCTGCTGTCGCGGCTAATCCGCACATCAGTAGCAGACAAATTGTGCGAGAATAGGAAATTTCAAGAACGTCGGTGTTGAGAATGCTACAGCAACATCGATTGAACCCGTACCATATGTCTATGCACCATGAATTGCATGGCGACGACTTTGAACGCCGAGTACAGTTCTGCCACTGGGCGCAAGAGAAATTACGGGACGATGACAAATTTTTTGCACGCGTTCTATTTAGCGACGAAGCGTCACTAACCAACAGCGGTAAAGTAAACAGGCATAATATGCACTACTGGGCAACGGAAAATCCACGATGGCTGCGACAAGTGGAACATCAGCGACCTTGGCGGGTTAATGTGGTATTATGGGAGGAAGGATAATTGACCCCCATTTTATCGATGGCAGTCTAAATGGTGCAATGTATGCTGCTTTCCTAGGTAATGTTCTACCGATGTTACTACAAGAGGTTTCACTGCATGACAGAATGGCAATGTACTTCCAACATGATGGATGTCCGGCACATAGCTCGCGTGCGGTTGAAGCGATATTGAATAGCATATGTCATGACAGGTGGATTGGTCGTCGAAGCACCATACCATGGCCCGCACGTTCACCGGATCTGACGTCACGGATTTCTTTCCATGGGGCAAGTTGAAGGATATTTGCTATCGCGATCCACCGACAACGCCTGACAACATGCGTCAGCGCATTGTCAATGCATGTGCGAACATTACGGAAGGCGAACTACTCGCTGTTGAGACGAATGTCGTTACAAAATGGTTCAAATGGCTCTAAGCACAATGGGACTTAACATCTGAGGTCATCAGTCGCCTAGAACTTAGAACTAATTAAACCTAACTAACCTAAGTACATCACACACATCCATGCCCGAGGCAGGATTCGAACCTGCAACCGTGCGGTCGCGCGGTACAAGTCTGTAGCGCCTAGAACCGCTCGGCCACTCCGGCCGGCAATGTCGTTACACGTATTGCCAAATGCATTGAGGTTGACGGACATCATTTTGAGCATTTATTGCATTAATGTGGTATTTACAGGTAATCACGCTGTAACAGCATGCGTTCTCAGAAATGATAAGTTCACAAAGGTACATGTATCATATTGGAACAACCGAAATAAAATGTTCAAACGTACCCTACGTTCTGTATTTTAATTTAAAAAACCTACCTGTTCGCCTAAAATTGTGAGCCATATGTTTGTGACTATTACAGCGCCATCTATCACAAAGCGAAAAAAGTGGTCCAGCTAAAACATTCATATTTCTTTACTTATTACACGAATATGCAATAAAAATAGGAGGGGGGGGGGTTCCTATTTAAAAAAACGCAGTTGATATCCGTTTGACCTATGGCAGCGGCATCTAGCGGGCCAACCATAGCGCCATCTGGTTTCCCCCTTTTAGCTAGACAAGTTTCGTTCTTTGTAGTTTTTTCGTTTGACGGTTATTTCGTGAGATATTTCGCCCGGTCACGATCAATGGACCAGCCTGTACAGCATACGCCACCCGAGTGTAAAAATCTGAAGTAAATTGGTACTTTTCGAGATTTTTCGCAACAACGTTAAACTGCGACCTGTCTTTATATAGTAGTATAAATTTCTTCTTCTAGACAAATCATTTCACAAAAGATTTTTCAGTTATTTTTAAATTTAGTTTTGGCACACCATTGCAGGTAGAGTATATGAAAAGCTAACGTATGTACAACGTATTTGTAAGCGTATTTCTTTGTGGGAACATACTTGGTGACCTGCTTGGCATGTGGGGTGTACCTACGTCGCTACCGACCACAAGCAATAATATGTCACCCGAAAATAACGTTCTTCGAATATTCGACTGTGTTTAAGTTTCGACTGTGAAGCACGGATTCTCGAAATGAGGCGAGGCGCTTAATGCAACGCTGTGCCCGAACTGCGCCCGGTAGTTTTGCCCCGAGGGCAGCGCGGCAGTAGTTAAAGGGAGCACCTGTGCTGACGTCAGCGAGCAGTGGGGCAGCGACAGCGATGCTGCGGCCGGCCGGAGACGCAGACGCAGACGGCGGGCGCCGGGAGCAAGGCCCGTCGCGACGCATCGACCGCGCAACGCCGGCCAGCCTTAAAGGGGCCCGGCCGGTCGCCGGTATCCACGTCTGCGGCGAGTCTCGTTTCCAACTTGGGCGCAAGCGGGAAGGGAACGTCCGCACGCCGGACCGGTCTCCCGCTGCGGCCCGACGTCTGTGCCGACCGCAGAGAGCCGCTGCCGTCTCACCTCACTGTCCACGCCGCTCCACCTGGCATCTGCTTCCCAACCTGCCTACGCCGAAACCACTCCGTATTGCATTACACAGTCCTTGACTCAGTCTGACAGCTGTTGATGCCGTTCGGGTTTCATCTTATTTCTTGCTTCCAGGACGTCATCTCCTCGCTCGGCAAAAGCGGGATGGGTGTGGGGTTGAGGAACTGTCTGTATTTTAAATAGGTAATTTAAGAAAAATTGTTACACCCCGAGGCTTTATAAAGAAAACTCTTTAGTTGCGCAGCCTCCACAAAAGTTAAATTCGGACACTGAATTAATCAGTAAGTTTCTTATGAGTCAGATTCGTACGTCGTTTGTACAGAGTGTTACAAAAAGGTACGGCCAAACTTTCAGGAAACATTCCTCACACACAAATAAAGAAAAGATGTTATGTGGACATGTGTCCTGAAACGCTTAATTTCCATGTTAGAGCTCATTTTAGTTTCGTCAGTATGTACTGTACTTCCTCGATTCACCGCCAGCTGGCCCAATTCAAAGAGGGTAATGTTGACTTCGGTGCTTGTGTTGATATGCGACTCGTTGCTCTACAGTACTAGCATCAAGCACATCAGTACGTAGCATCAACAGGCTAGTGTTCATCACGAACGTGGTTTTGCAGTCAGTGCAATGTTTACAGATGCGGAGTTGGCAGATGCCCATTTGATGTATGGATTAGCACGGGGCAATAGCCGTGGCGCGGTACGTCTGTATCGAGACAGATTTCCAGAACGAAGGTGTCCTGACAGCAATTGATCGGCGTCTTAGGGAGCACGGAACATTCCAGCCTATGACTCGCGACTGGGGAAGACCTAGAACGACGAGGACACCTGCAATGGACGAGGCAATTCTTCGTGCAGTTGACGATAACCCTAATGTCAGCGTCAGAGAAGTTGCTGCTGTACAAGGTAACGTTGACCACGTCACTGTATGGAGAGTGCTACGGGAGAACCAGTTGTTTCCGTACCATGTACAGCGTGTGCAGGCACTATCAGCAGCTGATTGGCCTCCACGGGTACACTTCTGCGAATGGTTCATCCAACAATGTGTCAATCCTCATTTCAGTGCAAATGTTCTCTTTACGGATGAGGCTTCATTCCAGCGTGATCAAATTGTAAATTTTCACAATCAACATGTGTGCGCTGACGAGAATCCGCACGTAGTTGTGCAATCACGTCATCAACACAGATTTTCTGTGAACGTTTGGGCAGGCATTGTCGGTGATGTCTCGATTGGGCCCCATGTTCTTCCACCTACGCTCAATAGAGCACGTTATCATGATTTCATACGGTATACTCTACATGTGTTGCTAGAACATGTGCCTTTACAAGTACGACACAACATGTGGTTCTTGCACGATGCAGCTCCTGCACATTTCAGTCGAAGTGTTCGTACGCTTCTCAACAACAGATTCGGTGACCGATGGATTGTTAGAGGCGGACCAATTCCATGGCCTCCACGTTCTCCTGACCTCAACCCTCTTGACTTTCATTTATGGGGGCATTTGAAATCTCTTGTCTACGCTACCCCGGTACCAAATGTAGAGACTCTTCGTGCTCGTATTGTGGACGGCTGTGATGCAATACGCCATTCTCCAGGGCTGCATCAGCGCATCAGGGATTCCATGCGACAGAGGGTGGATGCATGTATCCTCGCTAACGGAGGACATTTTGAACATTTCCTGTAACAAAGAGTTTGAAGTCACGCTGGTATGTTCTGTTGCTGTGTGTTTCCATTCCATCATTAATGTGATTTGAAGAGAAGTAATAAAATGAGCTCTAACATGGAAAGTAAGCGTTTCCGGACACATGTCCACATAACATATTTTCTTTCTTTGTGTGTAAGGAATGTTTCCTGAAAGTTTGGCCGTACCTTTTTGTAACACCCTGTATACAGGTAGGCGTTTCACCAGCGATAGTTTCCCTCTACTGTTCCAAATGAATCTTTATTTTGTATACCTGAGTTGTTTGTTGCCCCTGTGTATGTCAGTTTCTGTGGACTGGACGCCCCTTTCGTCACATAATATATCACCATTATGATCACCGTCTGCAGACGAACAAACGGCGATAATATCGCCGTCATATCGAAGCCAGCATCACTGATATTTCGCATACCAGTCATTTACGTCTATAAAACATGATGCGTTGGTAGAAGAGCCAACACCGTGTTGCTAGAGGAGGCCGAAATGCACGCGTTAAGCTCACGCAGACTGGCGTGAGGTCTGGAACAAGGTAAAGTAATTATAGCAGCCAAAAATAGTACATAGCTTCTGGAATACTTAACTTTAATCCATAGTTGGAGAACATCGCTCTTGTTGATACATTAATTATAATCTCAATATAAACTGGTAATGGCGCCTTCCTAGGTCGTAGCAAATGACGTAGCTAAAGGCTATGCTAACTATCGTCTCGGCCAATGAGAGCGTATTTGTCAGTGAACCATCGCTAGCAAAGTCTGCTGTACAACCGGGGCGAGTGCTAGGACGTCTCTCTAGACCTGCCGTGTGGCGGCGCTCGGTCTGCAATCACTGACAGTGGCGACACGCGGGTCCGGCGTATACTAGCGGACCGCGGCCGATTTAAAGGCTACCACCTAGCAAGTGTGGTGTCTGGCGGTGACACCACAAAACATATGTCTGTGTATCCTAATATCTTTGCAAATCCTTCAACACCAATAGGAAACCGCGACGATTTTCAACAACTCTCCGTTAATTTTAAATGCGAACATTTTAGGTTAGAAGCGTGACTGTTATTGACATTAAATGAAACAACAAGTTTACTGTTACCAGACACCGTTTTATTTTTATTTACTTCCACGACGCGTTTCAAAGGTTTAAACCTCCATCATTGGGTGGATTTACGTTAGTTAGTATGACATTTGTGTGTGTATTGTCTTAAGATTTTTTGGAGGAACGTGTGGCACTGTCCTCAGTGGTCACAGATTGCTTTCGCTGTCGCAACACATCACATGTATGCTGTCATATTTGTAAAAAAATATATTGTTAACCTCGGCAGTTTGGTCCCTTAGGAATTCACGCACTGTTTTCTAGGAAGATACCGTCTTCTAGGCATTTTTAAGTGCTCACTGTGCGCTCAGAACTGAAAAGTGAGACGTGACACGATTGAAACACTGCACAATATAGCTGCATCTAATAAGTTTGCAAGTGATGCTGCGAAGTTAAATTCCACAGAAATCAGTGCTTTAGCCTTCAAAGCCAATAAAATAATAAGACACCTCAAAAACAACAGCTCTCATAGAAGCAATAGCCCAAATTCTCCATTAAGAACACAATGAATTCATTGACAAAATTAAAGATGTATACATTCCACCGACAGCCAGATTTACGCCGCATGGCATAATACACCTTTATATTAACGTCCATATAGAGGGCACAATAAACATTATTCAGAACAATCTACTCAAACATAACAAACTAACCTTGTCAGAGGTCTGTGAGCTCATTGAGTTATTTGCCTTGGTACTGTCATACAGTTATTTCAGTTTTAATAACATAATATGCAAACAGCAATGGGTAGCAGCCTAGGTAGGACGTTAGCAGATATTTACATAAATCATTTACAGCAGACATTTTTTGAAGCTGGCAGTCGCGTCAACGGCAAAATCATTTACTATGTTGACGACACAATTATAATTTTCGAATGGCACCAATGAGGAAACTGACACATTAAGAACAAATCTGAGCAGCATGCATAAAAAACATTCAATTCACTGCTGAACATTAGACATACAACAGCATCAATTTCTTAGGCACTAAAATCACCAACAAAAACCATAAACATCTCTTTGATATTTACACATTGATATGTGTATAAACAGCTGATCTTGTCATCCAAAGCAGCATGAATGGCATATTTTAGATCCACGTTGAATCGCCTACATAAAATTCGACTTGAACTAGTACAAAAAGAACAAGAACCAATACCATTAGAACCATAGCCTCAAACAATGGATAAAGCCCTCTCATGATAGACAAACTATTTAAAAAAATCCAAAAAGGCTGCATACCAGACAACCACGCAGTCAACACAAGGTACAGTTGAAAACAGCTGAAGGTATGTTGTACTACCTTTTCAGGGAGCATATCCTCTAAAAGAAGCACTCTATTCAAAAACACAAACATTAAAATAAGCTTCCACACACACAACAAACTTCAGCAGACAGCAATTCAAAACTTACAGAATAATAACCCCCCCCCCCCCCATACAAAAAAATCAGTCATGTACAAACTCAGCTGTCAAGTCGCTCCTCCTGCTATATAAGATAAACTGGGAGAACCTTTGAGACTCCGTTCAAAGAGCATGTAGATGCCATACCTTTGAACAACATTCAAAATCCATGTTTTCCATGCACACAACTATTAACAACTATGCAATAAAAAGCACTGAAAACAACATCCAGCTATTGCATCATGCTAGGAAAGGCAGCTTTATGAATTTCCTTGAAGAGCTTGAAGCATATGTGCATAAGAGCAAATCGCCACAAAATCTCTTCAATGAACAGACGGAGTTAGCCACAGGGATCTTCCTCAAAATTTCATTCACCTGCTTTCCAGTTTAAAATAAATACTACTCCCTTTAACACAGAGAACCTGCAGACACTAACCCAATATGAAATAGTGCATAAAATATAACAGTTTGCTTTGTCATACAATACCTTAAAGTAGCTGCACAACAAAAAATTAATGAAATATGCATTGTTTTAATATTTATTTGTGTACACCTATACCTTATCATTTACTTTGCTTCCAATGTATACGATAATATTTACACAGTATCACTGCGATATTATTCTATAACAGACTGGTTTGTTTAACTTAATTTGTGTAACTTAATTTTAATCAGTTCTCTTTTAATATAAATTGTAAGTAATGCAACGTTAGTGGACTGCAAATTTATACTGTCACATATATGTATGTATGTATCGAAATACCTGTGAGAGTGAAAGTCTTTGGCATTGACATGGTTGTGATATCGCCGACTTTGTATACATACTTCCATGTGGTGGAAGTTCTTGGTGTGTGAGTGGTGCTTTAGATTAGATATATACGAGGCGTATTCGGAAAGAAAGGTCCGATTAGGCGCGAAATGGCAACCACTACGAAAATCCGATGGAACTTTGCACAGGTGTGTTGGGCAGTGTCTTTATTGCGCCTTTCGGTCGCTTCATGTCGTTCTTTTCAGTTCAGAGCGCAAAGTGATCACGTAGAAATGCCTAAAACAACAGTGTCTCCCACCAAGTATATGGATCTGGTGACAGATTTCGCCTGAAGCTATGCAACCGACATAAGTTTCATGTGTTTATTGCTTCAAGACAATTTTCAGCCACATTTTGCAGGGGCAATGGAGACGCTCCTGCAGCGTTTTCGATGGGAAGTGTTTGATCACCCACAATACAGCTCTTAATTGGCTGCCTCCGTTGTTCATCTCTGCTCACGTGGACCGTTGGCTACGAAGACATTTTGGTACAAACAAACGAAAGGCAGACCAGCGTAGAGAATTGACGGGAAGCAGAGGACGCTGCTGTCGTGACGAGGGTACTGGAAAGTTTGTACAGCGCTGCGACAAATGTGTAAGTCGAAGTGGCGACTATTTAGCTAGGTAGCTGGAAGGTGTGGCTAACTGCTGCGAATAAAATTATTTTTGATTTTCACTGTGGTTATCATTTTGCGACCGATTGGACCTTACTTTCGGGAGAGCCCTCGTATATATAATATATATACAGTCCAAGAATCCGCTCCATTGCGTTCCAGTATTGACTGCCTGTGTTCTTGCAGCAGCGAAGACTGCACATAAACTCCGGGAACACTTTCAATTATTTATTGCACAAGAGCCAAACATTGTACAGATATCATACATATGTTATTTTGAAGAGAAACCCTGAAAGGTTTTTTTTTCATGTATACCGCCACAGCGTAGTTTGGTTATTTGCCGATAGTCAGCGCTAGTCGCAAACATGGCGAGTTCAGGTGGGCTGGGGATGGCATTGTTGATCGCTCAATTTTTACCGACAAAGCCACTTTTCACACTAATGGGAAGGTGAATAGGCATAATTGTCGAATCTGTCGTACAAAGCACCCACACGAATGCATTGAATTTGAGCGTGATCACAAAGGTAAATGTTTTCTGTGCGTTGTCACGTCGAAAACTGTACGGGTATTCTTCTTCGCCGAGAGCACTGTCACTAGCTATTCCTACTTCGACATGTTGCAGCAATGGCTGATGCCGCAAATGCAATCGCACTCTCCGTTCGTCTTTCAGCAAGATGGGGCTCCACCCCATTTTCATTGTGAAGTTCGTGGGTACCTGAACAAGGGAGTTGCCGCATCGATGTATCGGCCGTGCTACAGAAGGGGACAGCTGTTTCATGAAATGGCCGCCCCGATCACAAGATCACACTACATGTGACTTTTTTCTATGGGGACACATTAAAGATACGGTGTATGTACCGCCTCTACCACGTGATGTAGCAGAGCTCCAGTAGAGAACACGGGAAGCGACTGCCACAGTCGACGATGCCATGCTGGGACGGGTATGGTAAGAATTTGATTAGCGTGTTGACATCTGCCGGGTCACTCGCATATCGAATGTCTGTAAAAAAGAAAAAAAATCGGAGTTTCTCTTCAAAATGCAATATGTATGACATCTGTACAATGTTTAGTTCTAGTGCAACAAATAATTGAAAGTGTTCCCAGACTTTATGTACCCCTGTATATAAAGTGCTTCATACAGTCTTCGCTGCTGCAAGAATACGGGCAATGGATATTGGAACGTAATGGAGCGGATTTTTGGATTTTTCAACGTAAGTAACCAAAACATCTTACTTTAATAATTTGTTTACATCTTTCAAAATCGTTGTGAGGCACATTTACAGTTCAATAGACACATCATGTTTTGGTTGTAGGGCACCACCAACCCAAGGAAATTTCCTCATTTGGGAGAACAAAAAGTGAAAGCTAATGTAAAATGTATTTTAACGTGAACAAGCCATCTGATGATGAACCTGTCGGTTCGAAACCGGCAACGGCGCTATTTGAATAAATAAACAGAATTATAAAAAGTGGCTGGTTGGTGATATTCTCTGTGAGAGTCAGCCTATATTTTGCACACTGCCACGGGCTATCACTTCTCGACAAAGTAGCAATTTATGACAATTTCAGAAAATCTTAATCATTTATTCACACACTGAGCAACTCAATAACGCGTTAGTCCACCTTATGAAAGAAATTACTCTAATGGTTATAATGGGTCTGAGTACTATGGGACTTAACATCTGAGGATATCAGTCCCCTAGAACTTAGAACTACTTAAACCTAATGAACCTAAGGACATCACACACATCCATGCCCGAGGCAGGATTCGAACCTACGACCGTAAGGCTAGGCGCAAATTGAGACGTGTATAGCGCGTGTGGCGCGACGCAGCGCGCGTTTTTGTACCATCACTGGTTCAAATGGGACCGTGCAAATTGCGACGCGACGCGACTGGGACGTGACACGCACCTGCGCCAGGTCGCGCGGCGTTGTGGTTGAGGCACAGTTTCTCTCGCCGCGCGTCGCGCTTGCCTCGCTAGCATCGTGGGAAATTTGAGGAGGGGAGCGGAAACGTAGCCCAGCCATATGCTCACATCGAAACGGCGCATATCAGCAGTAGTAGTATTACCAATACGATAAATTTTGCCTTACTGTGTACTGAATTTTATTGCCTTTGGGTAGTGTTTCGTTTTTCGCCATTTAAACGCTCCAGCTCTCTTCGTTAGCACGTTATACTTTTCTGTTATTTATATCTGCATAGTTTTGTTTTTCTTCTGTCAAGAAAAATGTATACTTCAGTAACTGATGAGCCATTGGCCGCTGGAATTGTACCATATGCCTCCGTGATGTTTTCAGATCGCAAGAAGGGACAGAGGGTAGTGAATAAGGAAGCAAGGAATATTATAAAATCATGTGATTAAGAATCAAGGCAGGAAAGTAAAGCAAGGTTACATTCTCGCTGCCTAGTAAGCTAGCGTATCTGTACGATCTGTTACAAAAATTTAGAAAGGGATAATCTCTACAGGTGTGATCCCTTTGTTCTTGTGGTAAAAAGCGTCCAAGATCTGAAGTATAGAAGTTTCACTGTGATTACTCTGATATGTATGTAATAATGTAATACGACACACTGTACTACATGCATGTGAACAACATATTTCCACTGCAAGCTAGAAACAGTCGAAAAGCAGTCACAAATAACAATGTTTTAATTGGTTCGCCGTGATGAGAAAAAGCATTTTAATTGTTGCATGGACATTATCAGCATTAATAAACTAATTATACAACAACAGGCTACACAAATGAAGAAAATGGTCGGTATTATTACGAAAGTAGGAATATCCTAAAAGAGTGTTATGATTAGATATATTTAATTTGTTGAAATGTGCTGCTGACAAAGGCAGATCTACTTTCATGACAATGTTTTCCGAACTCCATCTCACAATGCACACGTGGCTAACTTGTGCATTCCTGTCGCGCGCATTATCCTTCGCTGCTGACAATAGATTGACCATTGCGTTGTGCGACAGAGCAACTGTTTATTTTTCTCAATAACAACTATTTTATTCGCGATCACGCATTGTCAGTTTGGCAAGCCCTAGGTGAGTAAACAGTATCTGGCATGTGCCTATCATTCCGCCTGAAGGAACGCTCGTCATTATTTTAATACTGCTCAGATCAAGAAAAGGAATAAAATCCTTTGGTAAGTTTCCATTCCCGTCGCTCAGTGTTAAAAACACGATGGGTTACGGGGATTCCACCAAAATTCCAACAGAATTGCCAATCTGTTTTTGTGTGAGTTGTTAACCTTTTATCATTCGAAGAAGCGTCACCATTTATGAGTAAAGGCCACATTTCTCTTGGTGACTGGTTTAATTGTACTTCCTTTGTCACAATGTAATTTGCCAATCTCATCTCACAGCAGCTATTGAGACAGAATTCCGAAACGTAGGGCCTCATTAAACAAGTAATTGACAATTACAGAGCTCAATAGCTTACGAAGAACCTCATAGTATCGGTTTGAAGTAACATACTAGGAAGCTCTTGTTTCGCGTGCTGTCGATAACTCTTAAAAAATTAGTCACTGGAGTGCAATAAATAAAAAAAGAAGTATAAGTAGTGATATATCGCCATAGATAAGAAAGTTCCGTGTGTTTAATAATTGGCAAAACACTCTCCTCCTTGTGTGATATCATTCGCCAAACTTTCGTTTCGATGTCTCGAGCGGTTTAGGAGATACGAGAGATGTTGCGAGTATTTCATTCTCGCGGGTGTGAGATCGGAAGTGAGCGCGCTACATGGGATCCATTTTCTCGAGATCGGAGGCAGATAGAGATCTCCTCCCAAGTCTAAACAAAAATTCAGCATGTTAGCTAAATTTCATACGCAGCAACATGTGGTGTAATACGCACCAAACGCAAAATCATAGCGACCCCTAATTTTCGTTGCGAACTTTTTGAGTTTTGCGTAGTGTCTTACTAAAATGTGTACATCACAATAAGAATGGTCATTAGCGAGGTGATGGGCACTTCGTCACGCAGCTGCCATATAACGCTACAAGTAAGGCAAAAATCATATATTTTCAGAAAATAGTTTCTGTGTAATCGTTCGAGAAAGATAAGAGGCTGCGCGCGCTTCGGTTCAGTCAGCGAAGAGCGTCGCCAGTCGGCGCGTGCGAAGTATGGTGTACGCGTCGCAATATGCGCTGCACCCGCGCGACTCGTGCGGCACGTGCGTGTCGCGCTGTAGTGTCGTGTCACGTCACACGTGCTATACGCTTCTCAATTTGCGCCTAGCCTAACAGTCGCGCGGTTTCGGATTGAAGCGCCTAGAACCGCTCGGCCACCGCGGTCGGGAAGAAGTTACTCTGCTTGGCACTGATTGACGTTGGTGGATGTGCTCCTGAGGGATATCGTGCCAAAGCGTGTTCAGTTGGCACGTTACATCGTCAAATTCCGAGATAGTTACAATTCTCCAAACGTTCTCAACTGGAGAGTGATCGGCGACCTTGCTAGTCAGGGTATGTTCTGGAACGCACGAAGACAAGCAGCAGAAACTGATGCCGTGAGCGGTGGTGCATTATCTTATTGAAATGTAAGCCCGGGATGGATTGCCGTGAAGGGCAACAAAACGGGGCATGCCACTGTACTGTAAGCGTGCTGCAAATGACAACCAAAGGAGTCCTGCTTTGAAAAGAAATGGCACGCAGACCATCACTCCTGCATGTGGAGCCGCATGGCGTGCGACCGTCAGGTTGGTAGCTGACCACTGTCCGGGGCGTCTCGAGCCACGCCTTCGTCCTAGAGTCTCATTGACGAGTAGAATAGTCTTCCCTGATGAGTCCCGCTTCGAATTTAGTTCCGATGACCGGCGAAGACGTGCCTGGAGATGCTCTGGACGGCGCTGGGATACCAGTTTTACCATGTTCGCCTCTCAGTATTTTCGTGTGGACCTAAAGTCCGTGACGGCGGGCATCCAGAATCCCTTTCACCATCACCAGTACCGTATCAACTTTGGCTGCGCTAGCGCGTGACTTGGCTCGCCTCGCCCTGTCTTATGCAGCTTCAACCAACCGCCTGACGTCAGGTGAAGAGAACGCCGCACATACTCATGCGCGTTGTGATGTATGCGCGCCGTCGGCGGAGCGGCCGCGTTGGCTGAGACACGAAGCTGCCTCGGGACGAGTTGCGAAGCCCACTCGTCGTATTCTCGGAAGCGCCTCGTAGTCACCGCCGGCCTATGTCGCGGCGTTGTCCCGCCGTGCGTGTAGATAAGCGAGCAGTTCTCGGCGCGCCAAATGTCAGCGGTGGCACTCGCACTCACCAGTTAAATATAGCCGTGAGCGGACACGCCTCGATACGACCATTGCCAGGATAACGGGTCGCCCCGGCGGCACCGAAATTACAAGGCCTGAGATCATCGGTGGTTATAAACGTTGACTGCCGCGGTAGTTAGGGACACAAAAGTGGCGTAAGCCGTGAACCTGTTTTGTGTGGCAGGGCGTCGCGCGTTCGTTATGGGCTCGCGAGCTCTGACCTTGTCGCATTAGCTGCGCCGCGGATACAGCATCTTGGCAGCTTCGGTTGAGGTAGAACGAGCCGTGACGCTGCAATGCAGAACACCACTTCGAACCATCTTGTCTAGAGATGGGCACTGCATGCGTTTAACTCTTGAGCAATTCTCAGTTTCTGAGCGTATGTTACCTATTGGAGGAGGCGATAGACAAGTCGGAGAAACGCCGGAGGAAATGGAAGAACCGGACATCAGAACTCATCAAAGTTGTAGTGGAGTTACCAACAAGTGGGAGATTCGAAGTAACCTGTCAGAATGGTCATAGTATTTGACGGGAAGTCATCTAGTCGGCCAGAAGAGATGTCTGAGAGTCATGATGTATCTGCTTTTCTAAATCTACACTACTGTCCATTAAAATTGCTACACCACGAAGATGACGTGCTACAGACGCAAAATGTACCGGACAGGAAGAAGATGCTGTGAAATGCAAATGATTAGCTTTTCAGAGCATTCACACAAGGTTGCCGCCGGTGGCGACACCTACAACGTGCTGACATGAGGAATGTTTCCAACCGATTTCTCATACACAAACAGCAGTTGACCGGCGTTGCCTGGTGGAACGTTGTTGTGATGCCTCGTGTAAGGAGGAGAAATGCGTACCATCACGTATCCGACTTTAATAAAGGTCGGATTGTAGCCTATCGCGATTGCGGTTTATCGTATCGCTACATTGCTGCTCGCGTTGGTCGACATCAAATGACTGTTAGCAGAATATGGAATCGGTGGGTTCAGGAGGGTAATACGGAACGCCGTGCTGGATCCCAACGGCCTCGTATCACTGGCAGTCGAGTTGACAAGCATCTTATCCGCATGGCTGTAACGGATCGTGCAGCCATGTCTCGATCCCTGGGTCAACAGATGGGGACGTTTCCAAGACAACAACCATCGGCACGAACAGTTCGACGACGTTTGCAGCAGCATGGACTATCCGCTCGGAGACCATGACTGCGGTTACCCCTGACGCTGCATCACAGACAGGAGCGCCTGTGATGGTGCACTCAACTACGAACCTGAGTGCACGAATGGCAAAACGTCATTTTTTTCGGTTGAATCCAGATTCTGTTTACAGCATCATGATGATCGCATCCGTGTTTGGCGACATCGCGGTGAACGCACATTGGAAGCGTGTATTCGTCATCGCCATACTGTCCTATCACCCGGCGTGATGGTATGGGGTGCCATTGGTTACACGTCTCGGTCACCTCTTGTTCGCATTGACGGCACTTTGAACAGTGGACGTCGCATTTCAGATGTGTTACGGCCTGTGGCTCTACCTTTCCTTCGATCCCGGCGAAACCCTACATTTCAGCAGGATAATGCACGACCGCATGTTGTAAGTCCTGTACGGGCCTTTCTGGATACAGAAAGTGTTCGACTGCTGCCCTTGCCAGCACATTCTCCAGGTCTCTCACCATTTGAAAACGTCTGGTCAGTGGTGGCCGAGCAACTAGCTCGTCACAATACGCCAGTCACTACTCTTGATGAAATGTGGTATCGTGTTGAAGCTGCATGGGCAGCTGTACCTGCACACGCCATCCAAGCTCTGTTTGACTCAATGCCCAGGCGTCTCAAGGCCGTTATTACGGCAAGAGGTGGTTGTTCTGGGTACTGATTTCTCAGGATCTATGCACCCAAATTGCGTTAAAATGTAATGACATGTCAATTCTAGTATAATATATTTGTCCGATGAATACCCGTTTATCATCTGCATTTCTTCTTGGTGTAGCAATTTTAATGGCCAGTAGTGTATGTAAACGATTAAGGAGATAATATGAGCCGGCCTATTTGGTAGTTAATAGGTGATGGGAAACTTCCCAAGTCATATGATGTAGAGCCAAAACTGGCAAGATTCAGACATTTCTGTGGAGCCATACAGAGGTGACAAAAGTCATGTGATATCTCCTAACATCGTGTCGGACCTCCTTTAGCCGAGCGTAGGGCAGCAACTCGACGTGGCATGGACTCAACAACTCGCTGGACGTCCCCTGCAGAAATACTGAGCCATGCCGCCTCTTTAGCAGTCCATAACTGCGAAAGTGTTTCAGGTACAGGTACTTTGCACACGAGCTGACCTCTAGATTATGTGCCATAATTGTTCGAGGGGATTCGTGTTGGGCAATCTGGATGGCCAAAACATTCGCGCGAAATGTGCAGAATGTTCTTCATATCAATCACGAATAATTGTGGCCTGGTGACATGGCGCACTGTCATCCATACATATTGCATTGTTGTTTTTGATCTTGAAGTCCGTGAATGGCTAAAAATGCGATTGAAGGCTTTCTCGGCGTATTCCAGCTATGATATCTTCACGGGTTATCAGCCGATTGGCGTCGTCTTCTAGTCACAACGTTTCAATGGAATGCGTATCCATCATCTTCGCCTGAAGATGAATCCATTGACACGTTGCGACTAGAAGACGACGCCACTCGGCTGCTAACCCGTGAAGATTTCATAGCTGGCTAAAAATGGTCTACAGGTAGCCGAACATAACCATTTCCAATCAATGATCGGTTCAGTTAGACCAAAGGACCCAGTCGATTCCATGTAAATAGAGCCCACACTGCCGGCCGCGGTGGTCTAGCGGTTCTAGGCGCGCAGTCCGGAACCGCGCGACTGCTACGGTCGCAGGTTCGAATCCTGCCTCGGGCATGGATGTGTGTGATGTCCTTAGGTTAGTTAGGTTTAAGTAGTTCTAAGTTCTAGGGGACTGATGACCACAGATGTTAAGTCCCATAGTGCTCAGAACCATTTGAACCATTTTTTTAGAACCCACACTATTTTGCAGGCACCACCAGCTTGCGTATCTTGTTAACAACCGAAGTCCACGGCTTCGTGGGTCTCCACCCCATCAGCTCTTAGCAACTGAAATCGGGATTCATCTGGCCAGGCCATGGTTTTCCAGACGTCTAGGGTCCAATCGATACGGTCACGAGCCGAAGAGAGGCGCTGCAGGCGATGTCGTGCTGTTTGTTAGCAAAGACACTCGTGTCGGTCGTCTGCTGCCATAGCGCGCCAGTGCCAAATTTCACCGCACTGTCCTAACGGATACGTTTGTCGTACGACCCACATTGATTTCATTGGTTATTTCACGCAGGGTTGCTTGTCTGGTATCACTGACAGGTCTACTAAAACGCCGCTGCTCTCGGTCGTTAAGGCCGTCGGCCACTGTATTCTCCGTCGTGAGACGCAGTGCCTAAAATTCGGTATTCTCGACACGCTCTTGACATTGTGAATGTCGGAGCATTGAATACCTTATCTGTTTCTAAAATCAAATGTCCCATGCCTCTAGTTCCAGCTACCATTCTACGTTAATGGCCGTTGCGCGGCCATTATTACGTCAGAAATGTTTTCAAAGTGGTTCAAATAGCTCTGAGCACTATAGGACTTAACATCTGAGGTCATCAGTCCCCTAGAACTACTTAAACCTAACTAACCTAAGCACATCACACACACCCACGTCCGTGGCAGGATTCGAACCTGCGACCGTAGCGGTCTCCAGACTGAAGCGCCTAGAACCGCTCGGTCACACCGGCCGGCGAAATCTTTTCACATGATTCACATTTGTACAAATGACATCTCCTTTTGTACTCGATCTGTATACATGCATATCGCTATCCCAAGAGTTTTAACACCTCAGCTTACAACGTGCATTAACATATAATGTACAGAAAGAAATATTGATCAAATTCTACGGATTAACAGCGTTACCTTTGCCACTGCATGTTAGCGAATGTTGGACCCTAACATCTAATCAGTTGCAAGGAATCGAATCTGAGCCGTGACGCCTCATATTGAGTCGATCCATTAGTGCCTGCGTTATCATTGGTTCGGAGTTACGCCGTGTGGCTAGGCGCTCAGGGACCGAGAGGTAAGCGTAAGCTAAGCGAGGGAAAGTTGCCGTAGCGCAGTGAGGCGCGTGAGCCGAGCTTGGCTAGACCGTTTACGAGGCCATCTGCGCTATTGAGCGTCTTGCACGCCGATGGTAGCTCCGCCTAGCAGCATTATGTAGTGGTCACTATCCTGATGGTCGCATCGTATTTCTGGTGCAAGCTGGGAAGCACGGGAAGCACTTATTTTGGTGGCCTTCTGTTAGTCCGTTAAAGCCATCTTTGCGGAGAACGGAACTTATCTGGAAGCGAACTATTACTGTCCCGAACTCCAAGTATTTAACTGCTTCCTACTGCATGTATATTGCCAGCGTGGCTGAGGGCTGCCTCGAGATTGTATTTTAAAAGTCTACCTTCACCTACTTTGGCTCCAGCTAAGCGCGATGTGACATGGCTAAGCTTGCATGTGACTGATGTGTGTGAAATCTTATGGGACTTAACTGCTAAGGTCATCAGTCCCTAAGCTTACACACTACTTAACCTAAGTTATCCTAAGGACAAACACACACACACCCATGCCCGAGGGAGGACTCGAACCTTCGCCGGGATCAGCCGCACAGTTCATGACTGCAGCGCTCTAGACCGCTCGGCTAATCCCGCGCGGTTGCGATTGTTTTAAATTCATGTATTTATCTATGTTGAAAATTGGTGGAAATCTTTGTGTGCACCAGTACTGCCCACGTACACTGCTAAGCTTAGGCTACGGTTACGTCACTGGAGGGTTGTTCTGCTGGATACATATGATCGGTTATTTACTCGTGAGCTAACTATTGGAATTGTGGTAAACTGTAAGCTACTGAAGCTGAATTTGCCTTGTTTTAAGTTCCGGAATTTTACGCTGCGCAGCATTACAGGTCTTGATGACGTAAATTTGTGTCCTAGTTAACATATTATTGGCCGGCCTCTGAGGCCGAGAGGTTCTAGGCGCTTCAGTCCGGAACCGCGCTGCTGCTACGGTCGCAGGTTCGAATCCTGCTTCGGGCATGGATGTGTGTGATCCTTACGTTAGGTTTAAGTAGTTCTAAGTCTAGGGGACTTATAACCTCAGATGTTAAGTCCCATAGTGTTTCGACCCATTTGATTTCTGAACGTATTATTGCAGATCAAATATTTAAGATTTCTGTAAATCCGTTGTGCTGTCTAGTCAGCAGATTAATTGCATCTTATTGCGCTTGTGAGCTTATTCACGTTACTGAGATTTCAACATAGTAGGTCTTCCATATAACTACTAAAAAAATTCCACAAAATTTCTGTTAAACGATGAATCACACAAATCTAGATTCAGCTAAGTACTTAAGGATTACAATTACGAAAAAATTTAACCGGAATCGTCACACAGAAAGTGTTGTGAGGATAGTGGACCAAAGACTGCGCTTCAGTGACAGAACACGTAGAAGATGCAACAAATCTTCTAAAGAGATTGCCTATTCTATGCTTGTCCGTCCCCTTTTGGACGGTACTGCGCGGAATGCGATCAATACCAGATAGGATTGACGGAGGACATCGAAAAAATTCCAAGAAGGGTAACTCCTTTTGAATTACCGCGAAACAGGGGAGAGTTTGTCGGTTATGACATACGCGTTCGTGTGACAATCATTAAAACGAAGGCGTTTTTCTTTGCGGCAAGATCTTTCTACAAAGTTTCAATCGCCAACTTTCTCCTCCGAATGCGAACACATATTGTTGACTGCAACCTACACGGAGAGATATGAGGCTCGTAATAGAATAAGAGAAACCAGAGCTCACACGGAAAGATTTAGCTGTTAATTTTTTCCGATGTGCTATTCGAAACTGGAACAGTCGAGAAATACTCTGAAACTGGTTATGTGAACTATACGAACCCTATGCCAGATATAAATGTAAATTGCAGAGTAATCATGTAGATGTAGAAGTAGTGCCTCGGCATAATTTCAGACGCACGAGTGTTATCGTTTTAGTGTAAAGGAGTGTAACAAGTGATCAAAATGCGAATGACACTCTACGTACAGTTAGCACAAAGACGGTGAGCACGGGTCTGCAGACAATGGCATGTGGGCGTCTAAAAGGGGAATGCTGTTTGTTGTTTCAGTTGTTTCATACTGTGTTGCGGAAAGTCAGTCATACTTAGTGGAGGGTCTTTCCCTTTCTGTCTTTCGTTACTCAACTTCTTGTGGTCTGCCCGTTTTACCTGTGAGCTCACGAACCGTGGCGGATTTGTGGCTGGCGTCCTGTTGATCCTTTACCTGACCAGAGCGTAAGATGCAGCCACCCAGTCCATCCACAAGGGCAAGCAAGTGGGAAGTTGCCTTTTTCGAATACAGCTCGTCATGTCCTAGAAGTCCTTACCGCTTTCGTGATATTTGGTTTAGCGCCCTACTTTATTCTCCGAAAGTTGGTTGAAAAATTCGTAAACTGGCGATGTCTGTGTATTAGTTCCTAGTGTGGAACAGTCATCTCTATCAACAGAGCCCATAACTGTCACTGCTTCTAATGTTACATTAGAATAGACTATGAGACAAATATGATATTGAGTTCTGCAATACGTTTCAGCTAGTAAACGCGAATGATCTGTTCAAGAATCACAAGAGGAGGAGGTATACTTGAAAAAGACGGGAGATAAGGGAAGATTTCAGTTAGATTACATCATGATAATAGATACTGCGATAAAGAATAGCTCAGTAGGAATTTGAGTTGAAGAGGTAATCATAGAAACTGCAAAGGAAACCACTGGTACAAAAAAGGTAACTACTAATAAACCATGAGTAACAGAACAAATACTTCCGTCGATCGATGAAAGAAGGAAGTACAAAAATGTTCCTGGAAATTCAGGAATACAGAAATAAAAGTCACTTAGAAATGAAACAAATAGGAAGTGCCGGGAAGTTAAGGCGAAATGGCTGCAGGAAAAATGTGAAGAAACCGAAAAGAAATGATGGTCGAAGGACTGATTCAGCATATAGAAGAGTGAAAACAACCTTCGGTGGATCTAAGGGCAAGGCCGGTAACGTTAAGAGTGCAATGCGGATTCCACTGTTAAATGCAGAGGAAAGAGTGGATAGGTGGGAAGAGTACATTGAAGGCCTCTGTAGGAGGGAAGGCTTGTCTGATGACCTGATAGTAGAAGAAACAGGGGTCGATACAGAAGAGACAGGGGATCCAGTATTAGAATTAGAATTTAAAAGAGCTGTCGAAGACTTAAAATCAAATAAGGCAGAAGGGATAGACAACATTCCATCTGAAGTTCTAAAATCATTGGGGAAAATGGCAACAAAACGACTGTTCACGGTGGTGTTTCGGAAAAACATCATCTACACAATTCCGAAGATTGCAAGAACCGGCAAGTGCTAGAATTATCGCCCAAGCGGCTTAAAAGCTCATGGATCCAAGTTACTGACAAGAAAATTGAGGATCTGTTCGATGACAATCAGTTTGGCTTTAGGAAAGGTAAAGGCACCAGAAATGAAAGACTGACGTTGCGGTAGATAACGCAAGCAAGACTAAAGAAAAATCAAGGCACGTTCTTAGGATTCATCGACCTGGAAAAAGTGTTCGACAGAGTGAAATGGTGCTAGATATACGAAATTCTGAGAAAAATAAAAGTAAGCTTTCGGGGAAGACGGATAATATGCAATATGTACAGGAACCGAGAGGGAACAGTAAGGGTAGAAAACCAAGAACGAAATGCTCGGATTAAAAAGGGTGTTAAGACAAACGTGTAGTGTCTCGCCCCTACTGTTAATATATACATCTAAGAAGCAATGATGGAAATGAGAGAAAAGTTTCAAGAGTGAAATTAAAATTCGAGGTGAAAGGATATCAATGATAAGATGCTATCCTCAGTCAAAGTGAAGAAGAAATACAAGATTCGCTGAATGGAATGAACTGCCTAATGAGTAAAAGAAGGCAAGAAGGGCATTCCTGGCCAAGAGAAGTCTTCTAGTAACAAAGACAGACCTTAAATTCAGTAATAAATTTATGAGAATGTATGCACTGAGCACAAAAAATCGACGAAAAACAAAAGTAACGAGAAGTGTCAGAATTGAGAATAGCGAGAAAGTCAACATCAAGATTGTAGATGAAGTTAAGGAATTGTGCTACCTAAGTAATAAAATGACGCGTGGTGGACGGAGCAAGGAGGTCGTAGTAAGCAGAGCAGCACTGGCAAGAAGGGCATTCCTGGCCAAGAGAAGTCTTCTAGTAACAAAGACAGACCTTAAATTCAGTAATAAATTTATGAGAATGTATGCACTGAACACAACATGGTAGTGAAACGTGGACTGTAGGAAAGCGAAAGAGAATCGAAGGATCTGAGACGTGGTCCTACAAGTAATGTTGAAAATTAGATCGACTTGTAAGGAATGAGGAAGTTCTCTGCAGAATTCGGTGAGGAAAGGAACATAGGGAAAACACTGACGAGAAGAAGGAACAGGTTGGTAGGACATCTGTTAAGACATCAAGAATGATGACTTCTATGGTACTGGAGGTAGCTGTACAGGGTAACAATTGTGGAGGAAGACAGAGATTTGAATATATCGAGCAAATAATTGAGGACATAGATTGCAAGTGCTACTCTGGGATGAATAAGTTGACACAGGAGAGGAATTCTTGGCGGGCTGCATCAAACCAGTCAGAAGAGTGATAGCTCAAAGAGGTCACAGTGTCACATTACTGCCTGATTCTTATGTGTACATTTTATTTGACGACCTGTTATTCTGGGATAGTTTACATCATTCTTCCACTGTATTGTACAACTAATGACTCTTGTCAAACAAATTATGACGATGTATCCCGCCGTTTGGCACTAAGCAGTGTATTTTATTTGAAGATGGCTTGTATATAAGACGAAACAAGTAACAAAATAAAATAAATATATATGTGGTGTCTGCCGGCCGCGGTGGTCTCGCGGTTCTAGGCGCGCAGTCCGGAACCGTGCGACTGCTACGGTCGCAGGTTCGAATCCTGCCTCGGGCATGGATGTGTGTGGTCCTTACGTTAGTTAGGTTTAAGTAGTTCTAAGCTCTAGGGGACTCATGACCTCAGATGTTAAGTCCCATAGTGCTCAGAACCATTTGAACCATTTTTGAACAAGTTGGCAAACAAAGCACTGTGCAAGCTGGTGGTGGCTCCATAATGGTGTAGGCTGTGTTTACATGGAATGGACTGGGTCCTCTTTTTCAACTGAACCGGGCCACAACTGTTCGCGACTGGTTTGTGAAACATTCTGGGCAATTTGAGCGGACGATTTGGCTACCCAGATCGCCCGGCATGAATCCCATGGAACATTTATGGTACATAATCTAAAGACCTGTTCGTGGACAAAATCCTTCACCGGAAACACTTTCGCTATTGTGGACGGCTGTAGTGGGTAACATGGTTCAGGGGACCTCCAATGACTTGTTGAATCCATGCGACGTCGAGTTGCTGCACTACGCCGGGCAATAGGAGGTCCGACAGATATTAAGAGATACCCCATGACTTTTGTCGGCTTAGTGTATACTCTCTTACCGGTATCCAGCCAATATTGTTTATGAAATGGCAGCCCGTGCTTCAGGCATGCCAAGTTATGTTCAAAAATGGTTCAAATGGCTCTGAGCACTATGGGACTCAACTGCTGTGGTCATAAGTCCCCTAGAACTTAGAACTACTTAAACCTAACCAACCTAAGGACAGCACACAACACCCAGCCATCACGAGGCAGAGAAAATCCCTGACCCCGCCGGGAATCGAACCCGGGAACCCGGGCGTGGGAAGCGAGAACGCTATCGCACGACCACGGGTTCTAGGGGACTGATGACCACGGCTGTTAAGTCCCATAGTGCTCAGAGCCATTTGAACCATATGTGGTGTCTGTTCTTCCGGATGCGCTGATCAGTGCGCCATCCGGACACAGAGGTCACCGCAACTTCACGGACTACCCTAGCACGCCTCCCATCAGACCCGAATTTTCAACTTATCCACAAACCCTTGCGCAGTATCCTCATTACTCGAGGCATTTAGCCGATTCCCGTAAGAGTTCAAGCCTAATGTTCATCCGCAGTGAAGTGATAAATTGGTCATTCACCTTAATTATATCCGTGGTGTCAGTGTTTTCGGACATGTCAGAAAGAAAAGACAGAGTTTCTATCCCGCAGCCATTATGAACCAATCAGGACACAACGGAATTAATGACATTAGCTGTCAGTGGGCACCGACACGAGTCGACATACAAAAGATATAAAAGGGAAGGGCATTAGCAGAACTGCCAATTGTACTCAGGTGAATCACGTTTTCCGACTTGATTATGGCCGCACAACGGCAAACGCAGAATTCTATTTGGAAACCGTTCGGGTATTCAATATTCGGAGATCCACAGTGCCGAGAATATCAAATTCCAGGTATTATCTCTCACCACAGACAATGCAGTGGCTGACGGCCTTCACTTAACGACCGAGAGCAGCGGCGTTTGCATAGAGTTGCTAACAGACAAGCAACACTGCGTGAAAGAACCTCAGAAATCAGTTTAGAACGTACGACGAACGTATCCGTTAGTACAGTGCGGCGAAATTTCTCGTTAAAGGGCTATGGCAGCAGATGACCAAAGCGAGTGCCTTTGCAAACAGCACGACATCGCCTGGAGCGCCTTTCCTGGGTTCGTGACCATGTCGGTTGGACCCTAGACAATTAGAAAACTGTGGGCTGTTCAGATGAGTCCAGATTTAAGTTGGTAGGAGCTGATGGTAGGATTCGAGCATGGCGCATACACCACTAAGTAAGTGATGGACACAAGTTGGCAAGCCGGCCAATGTTGCCACGCGGTTACAGGCGCTTCAGTCTGGAACCGCGCGACCGCTACGGTCACAGGTTCGAATCCTGCCTCGGGCATGGATGTGTGTGATGTCCTTAGGTTAGTTAGGTTTAAGTAGTTCTAAGCTCTAAGGGACTCATGACCTCAGATGTTAAGTCCCATAGTGCTCAGAGCCATTTGAACCATTTTTGAACAAGTTGGCAAACAAAGCACTGTGCAAGCTGGTGGTGGCTCCATAATGGTGTAGGCTGTGTTTACATGGAATGGACTGGGTCCTCTTTTTCAACTGAACCGGGCCACAACTGTTCGCGACTGGTTTGTGAAACATTCTGGGCAATTTGAGCGGACGATTTGGCTACCCAGATCGCCCGGCATGAATCCCATGGAACATTTATGGTACATAATCTAAAGACCTGTTCGTGGACAAAATCCTTCACCGGAAACACTTTCGCTATTGTGGACGGCTGTAGTGGGTAACATGGTTCAGGGGACCTCCAACGACTTGTTGAATCCATGCGACGTCGAGTTGCTGCACTACGCCGGGCAATAGGAGGTCCGACAGATATTAAGAGATACCCCATGACTTTTGTCGGCTTAGTGTATACTCTCTTACCGGTATCCAGCCAATATTGTTTATGAAATGGCAGCCCGTGCTTCAGGCATGCCAAGTTATGTTCAAAAATGGTTCAAATGGCTCTGAGCACTATGGGACTCAACTGCTGTGGTCATAAGTCCCCTAGAACTTAGAACTACTTAAACCTAACTAACCTAAGGACAGCACACAACACCCAGCCATCACGAGGCAGAGAAAAATCCCTGACCCCGCCGGGAATCGAACCCGGGAACCCGGGCGTGGGAAGCGAGAACGCTACCGCACGACCACGGGATGCGGGCGCGACTTAACATCTGAGGTCATCAGTACCCTAGAATTTAGAACTACTTAAACCTAACTAACCTAAAGACATCATACATATCCATGCGCGAGGCAGGATTCGAACCTGCGACCGTAGCAGTCGCGTTGTTCCAGACTGAAGCGCCTAGAACCGCTCGGCCACATCGGCCGGCCCCCAAGTTATGCCTCAAGATGATACTCTGAATCTGTGCTTCCCTGCCACAGTGAATTCCATTTCCGCAAATGTACGTCCATTTTAATCATAGAATAAAAAGTAAATAAATGCATGTGTATCAGGTTCTCTTTTAAAAATTTGTTAGCAGCCTGAAAGCAGGTGCAGTACCATTTCTAAGAGCAGTGTAGTCGAATATCTTCTGACACACCTCTTTCGCTTCCCTTGGCACAGCACTTGGGACTCATAATTCCGGTCGCACGACGTTAGCAAATGCGTGTTTCCTGGCTTACGTAATTAACCGCAGTGCGAGCTCAGCTCTGCGACGGCGCTTCCAAGATGGCCGATGCGGTTTTGCGGCACGTATTTCCTTAACGTGGCATTTCTGTGTTTCCTTAGCTCCGATTCGCATTAGAGATATTACACGAAGCCCAAAGGTGATAGTTAAGTGAAGGTTGTTCAGAATTAACATACTCGGTTATTAGCTCATTAACCGTACTCTTGTGGGACGTTGTACAGTTCAACGGGTATATATTACCGCACTGACACAGTAAACGAAGAATAGTTGTAATAAGTCATTGTTTCTTGAAGCATAAAACGCTGAGTCTGAAGTTTATCTGTGGCTGCGGCTCTGTTAAATATGACAAATAAACGTACTAAGGACATTCTGCTATGAACACTATCTGTAGATTTTACGAGTATTCGTATTTTCATTTATCTGATTAAATCTAAGAAACAGTGTGAATTGGTAACCTAAAAAGTCCAGTTTACTTATCATGGTATTTGTTAAAAAAAATTTGTGGAAAAAAGTGACGGCTTGAACTTTCAATCCTGCAAATATGCGTTTATGCATTTCCTCTGTACAATTATGTACTCTACGTAAACAGTTGTTCACCATGGCTACACAGAGTATTAATTGGGGAGGTCAAACAAAACAAAAAACTTCCAGTGTAAACGTTACTTACCTCTTTCTCAAATCAGTCTTATTGACCGGCTGCCAACAAAGTTTTGTAACTAACATTAAGTGAATTTTCCGTCGGTGCTTGGCGGAGGACGATAATAATATTAGAAAGGATAACACTTCCTAATGTTCGGAAAAATTGCATTTAGTTGTTCACAAATAGGCTTTCGGCTTCTTAGGTCATCTTCAGGTGACGAGAACTGACTGTCGCAAACACAGATAAACATGATGCGCGAGTTACACACATATTATTTGTACGGAAGATACAAAAATGACAAATTGTTCAGGTAGTAAAATATTACAATAATTACATTAACTAAAAAAGGGGTAAATGAATTTTTTTGTAGATATATAAACCGCAAATGGTGAGAAACAAAATGAATTTACTGTTAGAATCTAGTACTTGTAACGAAAACATAATTGAACAAGAGGAAAAATGGAAATGTAGTCTGATCACACAACATTTCCATTTTTCCCCTTGTTATATTAAGTTTTCATACAAATATTAGATTCTAACGGTGAATTCATTTTATTTATTATCATTTGTTACATGTATCTCTACATAAACACTTTGTTTACTCCTTTCTCGTATCTTCTGTACATATAATATCTGTGTTAGTCGCACATCATGTTTATCTGTGTTTGCGACAGTCAGTTGTCACCGGAACATGATTTAGAAGCCGAAAGCTGGTTCGTGACCAAATACATGTAATTTTGCAGGAAATTAGGAAGTGTTATCCTTTTTAATATTATGTTCTTTTAATTATTTTTCCGTGCCAGAAGCATTAGATTACAAATTAAAAGAAGAAATATAAAGTATAAATTAGAGGAATAACACTGCTCTACATTTATGGTATTTATAAACATATATAACAACAAATTACGTATTACTAAACAAGGCCTGTTAGTTACACAAGTTTTACCCTGAAATAGTCGACAACAGTTGCATTCGGAGTCGCTGACATGAAGTACTCAAGGCTGCACTGCGTGTGGTAAACCGTCCGTTTGCCTGAGCCAGAACACTACTTCACTGGTTAAACGGTACAGGAAGACCTGTAGAGGATCGACGCTTGGTCAAGGTATTAGCAGTTGGCCTACGGAATAACCAAATGTAACATTTTTCGCTTCAATAGGAGGATTATATATAATATTATTGTATAAAATAATGAAGAAATAACATATTATTCAAATTTAAATATATATATATATATATATATATATATATATATATATATATATATATATATATATAAAGATTTTACTGCGTAGGCGGAGTTCACATTAGACAACCAAAACATTATGACCAGTTTCCATTCTCTTTAGGCAGTAAAAGTCTATTGCATGAACTTTTTTTACATTTACATTTGAATAATTTACGTTCAGACTGCTGTCTCCTTTTCTGAGAATTTCAGGCTTCAAAAATAATATATGACTGGGTGATTTATGATTACGTAACTGGAGAACCAGTCTTGGAAGCGCTTGCACTTACTAAATATTTGGCAATATGGTTGTGGAGTGATTTAAAATGGAACTATCGCCCTCATTTTCCATTTTATATGGCTTTATGACGGATGGGTTACATATCCAGCTATTTGTACACAATCTGATGATGCCTCAAAAGAGTGAAATGTGTCATTTATATTACATAATTTCGCAACCAAGACTGTTTCTGTTCTGGAATATAACATTACGTACAGTAGACCAACGAATCCCATCCTCATTACGAACGTCTTTCGTTCTACTCCAGATGCTTCTTGCACATGACTGCAGCAGACGGGTGCAGGAGGATCGATCTGCCCGCGTCTTGTTACTCAGACATCTAGCTTCCCAGTGCGCCACCGCCTGCTACCCATTCCCCAGGGCCCTATAAACGGGACGAAGCCTTCTCCGGGGACTAGCGTGGGCGGAGGACTGTCTGACCTGGTCTGGTAGCCAATGCATGGATTCCAACACAGCTGGTACACACAGCTCTTCCAGAAAGGAGAGATTATGGATGTTGTCTTATTTTTGTTTTTGGGCCACTTTTTCGCAGTCTTAGTTATAGTAGTAATATACGTTATGTACTGTCTTTTATGGTTATATTAAAAGTCTTGTTTATACTATACGCGTACCGGTTTATTTCAAAGCGTCTTCAGTGTCACTGCAACTGAGTGATTTTTCTTCCAAATATTTTCCATGGTCGTAGACAGTTCTCATGTTTTATTATTTCTCAAATAAAAGACGATCGCATCCCACAAAATCAAAACAAAATAAACGAGATGTTAGTGGCTCCACACAACACGAAAACGATAATACACTGACAAGGCACACTGTACAAGGTACAGCTGACGGGTATGCCATCTAAAGTGTATTTGCACTGTGTAGTATCTGTCCAGCACATGTAAACAAATCTGCCATTGTGTAAGTATCATGTAACATGCAGCTGTGAGCAATATGTAAACGGGCATGGCCTTTTGGACAATATGCTGTGTGTTTTTAAATATTTTACTGATGACAAGCGTTTATAATGTGCTGAATTTTATTCATTTGACTTCTTGTGCATGAGGTCAACGTAAAATGAACATGTTTTACTACAAAAATAGACCTGAAGATGACAGCCAAGCCTGTTGAAACCGTTTGTCTTGAATAAAAAAAATATGTTGTGCGATCCTGGCTTTTGAATGGTTTTTAACAATTAAAACAGATCGCCCTTCAATATTCTCAGAATGCGAAAATACAGTTTATTTATTTGTCATAATGTTTTATAAGCACAAAATTAAATATAACACAGTCAACACATATAAATTACAAACAGACAATTAAATTTTTAATATAATCTATTGCGTTCTTCGTTGCCATCAGGCAACCATCGAAAGTACCGCGATACGTCCTGTTTGGACATTGTGTATCTACGTGACGAGCGATTTGACTGAGTGCTATATAATCGAATTTTGGAGACGGATCCTTGCCTCATCTATGAAGAGACCCCGTGCTTCTGGCATGATTGGTGCGTATTCTGTTAAGCATTGTTCATGTTCAGAGCGACTGGTCAAAGGCAGGTCAATGTGGAGGACAAGTCTCAGTGCGGTCTCGTTCCCATGAGTCTCCAAATAATTTAACTGGCCTTCTGCCGCAACATCTTGTACCATTTTTCAAAAACCGTGCTACAGTGGTAATAGGAATAGTGAACTCACATTGGTGTCTCGGCCACCAAATTCGCCAGATTCGCACCCAGTGGAAGACATCTGAGACGTTATCGGGCGCAGGCTTCACGCCAACAAACCACCGACCTTCATTTACAATTTCGTGACCTGTGCGCAGTCATCTGGCGCCTCACACCACTGAAAACCTACCAAGGATGAATCACTGGCACGTGGAATCGCTACTGTAGTGCGTTCCGAAGCATGTGTGAAGCAGGTGATTGTCATGTTCCGCTTATCGGTGTACGTAATGCTGACTGCATGGTATGTAGCCAAACTCCAATAAAAAAATAAGTATTATGTTATGATCGAGTAAATCGGTACGCATGCGATACCATGAGATACCTAATATGTTCCAAAACGCCTCGCATAAAACACTATTTTACTGGGGCCTCATACTTTTGGTTCTGTTGGTGATAGAAAGGTTGGGTCAAGTGTTTTGAACAGGGACCATTTGTATATCCAACAGAAGGATCTTTTTACTGCAACTATACTGCAGTACAGGATCAAAATTTGAATATTACATACTTCCTCCAGCTTAGGCAAACTGGGCAGTCGGTTGGTTCTTTTTGCATTGTATGTTGTCTACGATGCTTCTTAATGGGCTTATGGAGGCTCCAGTTGGTTCACAGGCGGTTTCTGAGAAAACGCGAAAAACGTGTTTTTTGGGTACCAAAACCGAGCCACAAATTCCAAAATGACTATACACAGTTAATGGCTGCAATTTTTACGATATCTTCCTAAGCTCCTGACACCGAACAACCTTGAAAATATTCTTGATATCTTTATCCGTTTCCGAGATAGGTTCAAAGTTACACTGATTGTGCACGTAAAATACACACGTAACATCCTGTGTGAGGCGAAAAAGTAGTTTATGAAGTCACGTCACACGGAGAAATATGCTGTATAGTGTCTCCATTATCATCGGAGGGGTTCTGGGAACCCCTTATTGTTGACTGAAGGACATGCAGAATTTTTGTATACTTAAAATCGGGTCTGAGGTGTAAAATTAGTTTTCCGTTCTTCCAATTTCAAATAAGTAAATTATCAAAATTTTCTTGATGCATAAACTTCTTTCCATATGAGTGACATGCCATGTTTTAGCAGAGAAAAAAAGGGAACCAGCGAAAAGGGCTAATATATTCCTGTTTTAAAAAAGTGTGACAGGAAGGTAGGGTACCAGCTGCATCGTTCTACCGTCAACGTCTTTAAAAATTTTCCCAAAAAATTTTGACTTGCGAACATATTCGCCCTTTTTTATGTGAGGAAAAAGGAAATAGTGGCAGTGGGTAAGAACCGGAAAGGAAATAAATACTAGAAGACAGTATAAAGATGACTGAGGTATAGAAAATTCGAGGGAGACAATGGCAGTGCGAGACAAAGAGATGGACACAGTGGCAGTGGAACATAGTTGAGGGTGACAGACGACTGCAAGGAAAAGAATGAAATAGACAGTGCCTGCGGAAGAGGAATAAAGAAAAGGAGAAAACGGAAGTGGATGAGAGCCAGTGAAGATGAGAGACAGAATCTATAACAATGAGCATGAGAGTGTGGCAATGAGAAGATACAGAGGCAGAAATGAATGAGATATCAGCAGTAAGAGGGAGCAAGAGGGAGACAGTGGCTGTGAGAGGAGACAGTAGTAGTGCGACAGAACGAAGGAGATTGTGTTTGCGAGACGACACACAATTAAGATACAGAGACACAAAGAGGTAATGACAACTTGGTGGTCTGAATGAGTGAGTAAGAATGTACAAGTGGGAGTGGATAGGTATGAATGACTAACGGCAATGGACTAGTGGCTGTGAACGAGTTATAATTAGGGCAGCTTCTGGGAGCGACAAATAAGTCGCATGTTAAGAAGAGTGCGAGTATGTTCACAAGCCAAAGTCTTTGAGAAATTTTTTAAAGGTGTCGAGTAATGTAGAACGAGGCAGCTGATACCCCACTTTTCAGTCACAATGGTTTAACTGAAGAGCCAAAGAAACTGGTAAACCTGCCTAATACCGTGTAGCGCCCTCGCGAGCAAGCAGAAGTGCCCGACCACGATGTGGCATGGACTTGACTGATGTCGTGCTGGAGGGAACTGACACCATGAATTCCTCATGGTTGTCCATAAATCGTACGAGTGGTGCCGATATCTTCTGAACAACACGTTGCAAGGCATCCCAGATATGCTCAATAAAGTTCATGTTTGAGGAGTTTTCTGGCCAGCGGAAGTTTTTAAACTCACCAGAGTGTTCCTGGAGCCATTCTGTAGCAATTCTGGACGTGTGCGATGCCGCATTGTCCTGCTGTAATTGCCCCAGTCTGTCGGAATTCACAATGGACATGAATGGATGCAGGTGATAAGATGCTTACGTACGTGTCACCTATCAGAGTCGTATCTAGACGTATCAGAGGTCCCATATCGCTCCAACTGCACACGCCCCACACCATTACAGAGCTTACACCACCTTCAATAGTCCCCTGCTGATATGCAGGGCCCATGGATTCGTGAGGTTGTCTGCATACCCGTACACGTCCATCGGCTTGATACAATTTGAAACAAGACTCGTCCGACCAGGCAACGTGTTTCCAGTCATCAACAGTCCAATGTCAGCGTTGATGGGCCCAGGCGAGGCGTAAAGCTCTATGTAGTGCAGTAATCAAGGGTACACGAGTGGGCTTCGGCTCCAAAAGCCCATATCGATGATATTTCGTTGACTGGTTTGCACGCCGACACTTGTTGATGGCCCAGCATTGAAGTCTGCAGCAGTCTGCGGAAGGGTTTAACTTCTGTCAAACTGAACGACTCTCTTCAGTCGCCGTTGGTCCCGTTCTTGCGGGATCTTTTTCGGCCGCAGCGATGTCGGAGATTTGATATTTTACCGCATTCCTGATATTCACGATACACTCGTGAAATTGTCGTACGAGAAAATCCCCACTTCATCGCTGCCTCGGAGATACTGTGTCCCATCGCTCGTGCGCCGACTATAACACCACGTTCAAACTCACTTATATCTTGTTAACCTATCATTGTAGCTGCAATAAGAGATCTAACAACTGTGCCAGACACTTGTCTTATATAGGCGTTCCCAACCGCAGCGCCGTATTCTGCGTGTTCACATATGCGCTTCAGTGTAAAACAGGAGCTCCGATTTGAACCGGTAAAAAATCTCTCCACTAACTCTGTTAGAATGTATGTTCTAGTACAGTACAACAATGTTGTAAGAACTAACTCTTACCCTTAACTATTTCTATACAGTGGTCGAAACGAGTATAAAGGCGTGGCTATTTGTAGGACAGTCAACATTGTCTGTTGAAATAGGAGTGGATTTTATGTCAGTAGCACAGTGTATAACATGACATCAACTATTCAAGTGGCAGAGGGTGGAACTCGGTATAACAGCAGTCGGCTCTGTGCTCTGCTAGTGTATGTATGTATGTATGTATGTATGTGTGTGTGTGTGTGTGTGTGTGTGTGTGTGTGTGTGTGTGTGTGTGTGTGCGTGCGTGCGTGCGTGCGTGCGTGCATGCGTATGTACGTGTCTTTCGTACTGAAGGGAACAGACATCATTAGTGACAGTGTGTACTGTGTACACAAAACCACGATTGTGACACAGTCATGCGGAAAACGGTTATCATGTGATAAAAAATACTGTGTACACAAATCCCCGATTGTGACGTAGTCATGCCGAAAACAGTTATCATGTGATAAAAAATAAAAAATCTGCGCGCAGAAGGAAATGAGATTCTCTAGTCGTCAAATCGCCAAGAAGTTAAATGGTTCAAGTACAGTGATTGGTAATCTAGTGAGACTCGGTGCAAAATACAGAGAGAACAAAATTTTGACAAAGTAGAAAATTATCTGAGGCATCGAAACGGCTACTTTTGCCCAAAGCAAGGACCACAAACTGTCATTCTTCTCAACTAGTTGCTAATTTACAGTTACTATTAATTGCCAACCGTGTTCGACAATTTTTTCAAATGAAAACGTCTTGCATTCCAGATACGATTGCAGAAAGCTGCTCTAACAACCAAACATAAATAGGCTGCTTGGAGTTATACACCGAAGCGCCAAAGAAACTGGTATACCCATGCATATTCAAATACGGATAATGTAAACACGCAGGATACGGCGCTGCGGTTGGCAACGCCTGTATAAGAGAAGTGTCTGGCGCAGTTGTTAGATCTGTGATTGCAGCTACAATGATAGGTTAACAAGATATGAGTTTGAACGTGGTGTTATAGTTGGCGCACGAGCGATGGGACACAGTATCTCCGAGGCAGCGATGAAGTGGGGATTTTCTCGTACGACAATTTCACGAGTGTATCGTGAATATCAGGAGTGCGGTAAAATATCAAATGTCCGACATCGTTGCGGCCGAAAAAAGATCCCGCAAGAACTTGACCAACGGCGACTGAGGAGAGTCGTTTAGTTTGACAGAAGTTAAACCCTGCCGCAGACTGCTGCAGACTTCAATGCTGGGCCATCAACAAGTGTCGGCGTGCGAACCAGTCAACGAAACATCATCGATACGGGCTTTCGGAGCCGAAGGCCCACTCGTGACCCTTGATTACTGCACTACATAAAGCTTTATGCCTCGCCTGGGCCCATCAACACTGATATTGGACTGTTGATGACTGGAAACATGTTCCCTGGTCGGACGAGTCTCGTTTCATATTGTATCGAACAGTTGGACGTGTACGGGTATGGAGACAACGTCAAGAATCTATGGTCCGTGCATGTCAGCAGGGGACTATTGAAGGTCGTGGAGGCTCTGTAATGGTGTGGGGCGTGTGCAGTTGGAATGATATGGGAGCCCTGATACGTCTAGATACGACCTTGACAGATGACACGTATGTGAGTATCCTGTCTGATCACCTGCATGCATTCATGACCATTGTGCATTCCGACGGGCTTTGGCAATTCTATCAGGACAATGCGACACACCACACGTCCAAAATTGCTACAGAGTGGCTCCAGGAACACTCTTCCGAGTTTAAACACTTCATCTGGCCACCAAAATCCACAGATCTAAATAATATTGAGCATATCTGGTTCAAAAAATGGTTCAAATGGCTCTAAGCACTATGGGACTTAACATCTGAGGTCATCAGTCCCCTAGACTTAGAACTACTAAAACCTAACTAACATAATGACATCACACACATCAATGCCCGAGTCAGGATTCGAACCTGCGACCGAAGCAACACCGCGGTTCCGGCCTGAAGCGCGTAGAACCGCTCGGTCACAGCGGAGTATCTGGGATGCCTTGCAACGTGCTGTTCAGAAGAGATCTCCACCCCCTCGTACTCTTACGGATTTATGGACAGTCCTGCAGGATTGATGGTGTCAGTTCCCTGTAACACTACTTCAGACATTAGTCGAGTCCATGCCACGCGATGTTGCGGCACTTCCGCGTGCTCGCGGAGGCGCTAAACGATATTAGGCAGGTGTACCAGTTTCTTTGGCTCTTCAGTGTACCAATTTCCATTCAGGAAATGCAAACGCCTTATTATTTTTTTTTACTCGTGTTATGAAGAGAACTGTGTATATCGGTCATGGTTGTTTGTATCTTACTTTTATCTACTGATTTCATAGTAAATTCGATATATGTATGCTTCAGACATTGTATGTTACTTTCGTAGGAACTCTGCCGTTGCACTGATTTCCACTACTGTAGAGCGGTGATGTTCCTCAGCGGTGTGTACGGAGCAGCGTTACCGTGTAGTTCCCGCGTTGCACTGCCTCTGCCGCGCCGCCCCTCCCTAGAGCAGGTTCACGGCGAGCCGCTATCGTACATCGGCAGCGACCTGGGCCGTGCGCGCGCCTCGCCAAAGGCGGCTCTCGGCGTCGCTGCGAGCGGAGCGCCTTTCGCCCGCCCGGCTGCTCTGCGACCGCCGAGCCGCTGGAAAGAAGAACAGGGAGCGCCCAGTTGGTCAAGGGCAGCCGCCGGACGTTCTTATCTCGCGCCGTGAGCGCTAAAATTAGCCCAGGTTGTGGGCTAGTGCAGTCCGTCGCTGCACTTGCGACGCACCTTGACTGCTTCTAGACTCTCTGAAGGTCACTACGGACTTCCCAGCCGCACGTTGCCGTCCTACGCCTTTAGAGAGAAGCATGCGGTTTTTACGTTCTACCATCTCTTGTCTATCTCGAGGACGTTCACCTACACCGGTTAGATCAAAGACAAAATGGCATGAAGCCTCCTAATAATCGGTTTGTACAAATCCCGAGTGATGCTGAATGTGGTGTACGACTTCGTACACTGCACATACAGCACGTACTTGCTGTAGAAAGTCAGAGACGCGATTCCTAGTGCAAGTGGGCTGAATGGCTGTCGCCGGCCGCCCTGCCTGTATCGCGGCGGCAGAGGGTACTGGCGACATGGCGCCACCGGAGGTGTGGCGCAGCGGACGCGCACCATCGCGTTCGCCTGATACTGCGCGACAGAAACATACAATTCTCTTACCAACGTAGCAACACCCATGGGGTGGTATCGATTTGTGAGACAACACTGAGAGTTAAAGTCTATCAGGAGGAATTAATTGATGGAATTAATTGACATATAATTTTAACTAATACTGTGTTTATACTTGTTGCTGGTGAGGAGGAAAGTTAGTTATTAGTATTTTATTAATGATCTCATTCATAAGCAGCCATTTCACAGTCATCACAGTCGATCAAGAAAGTTATAATTGAGTTTTACTTGTTTAATCAGAATCGGACGATGACTCTCCTTGCCCGCAGTCTCGATGATTCGAAGCGATCTGCAATCCTGTGTAAATAAAATGTCTTGGTTTTCTTACGTTGCGTAGTCAGTCGGGCAGTCGGGAAACCTCAGATCAAGCTGAAAGTTTGCTTTGGTAGAGTTCAATTATCCAATGTAATAATGGAGCTCTTGTAGGTTCGTTTCCAATTCATCGGAAGTTCCCTTCTGATTTCCAACGAAACGACACCTCCGTGCAAATTTCCCATTAGAGAATACATATATAATGAAATTCCTTACACACCTTTGATGTAAATGCTCAGTATATATTTTCTTGAGTAGCATACAATATATTTTCGATCTCTTTCTTCCAGTAATCTCGATAGCAAAATTACAATTACTCAATGCGGCTATTGGGCACGGACGAGATCCTAGAAGTCGTCTCAACACACCAGAGAGAATATTACGAGAGTACTTATACGCTCATGGAATAGTAATAGTACTGTACTACTTTGCGCATCGATTCTGCGAGTATATAGATGGTCAAGTACGAAACGTAATTGAATTGTGCAGGGATAATTAGTAGAATACAAAGAGATATTACAGACACGTAGTGTAGAGTGAGCAGACAACGATATGGTGCGCTCTACTAGACCAAAAAGTTTTATGAGAGTCCAAATCATTTACTAATTGCAAATCATTCAG
Source organism: Schistocerca nitens (assembly GCF_023898315.1). NCBI lineage: Eukaryota > Metazoa > Arthropoda > Insecta > Orthoptera > Acrididae > Schistocerca > Schistocerca nitens. The sequence continues at coordinate 283,099,959 of NC_064620.1, forward strand.
GAAATAATCCCTTAGGCTGCGGCTAAACCCTGTCTCCACAACTTCTTTTCTACCAGCAGTCTTAGTCCAGCAAGGTGTACTGGAGGCCTGTGGAATCTGGAAGGTGAGAGATGAGTTACTAATGGAATTAAAGGTGTTAGGGCTGGTCGTGAGTAGTGCTTGGATAGCTCAGACGGTACAGCAGATGCTCGTAAAAGACGGACCCCCAGGTTCGAGTCGTAGACTAGCACCCAATTTATTCTGCCAGTAAGTTCCAAATCAGCGCACACTCCATCGCAGTGAAAATTTATTCTGGACTCTGTACTTTGTTGGCAAAGAGTTTGCCTTTGATCTATGGACACTCTGACACGCAACTTCCTACGTAAAGTAGCTCGCCTCCCATATCCAGGGTTTCATTAACGCTGAACACAACTGCTTTGCTGCACTCAACGTTCACCAATGTATTAGTTACTACTGTACATTCGTGAACATAAAAGTAGAGCACGGCTATGTGGGACTCATTTTTTACTCGAACGACTTGTGTTCATGTCTTGCGAGATATTAAACTTACATACACTACTGGCCATTAAAATTGCTGCACCACGAAGATGACGTGCTACAGACGCGATATTTAACCGACAGGAAGAAGATGCTGTGATATGCAAATGATTAGCTTTTCAGAGCATTCACACAAGGCTGGCGCCTGTGGCAACACCTACAACGTGCTGACATGAGGAATGTTTCCAACCGATTTCTCATACACAAACAGCAGTTGACCGGCGTTGCCTGGTGAAACGTTGTTGTGATGCCTCGTGTAAGGAGGAGAAATGCGTACCATCACGGTTCCGACTTTGATAAAGGTCGGGTTGTAGCCTGTCGCGATTGTGGTTTATCGTATCGCTACATTGCTGCTCGCGTTGGTCGAGATCCAATGACTGTTAGCAGAATATGGAATCGGTGGGTTCAGGAGGGTAATACAGAACGGCGTACTGGATCCCAACGGCCTCGTATCACTAGCAGTCGAGATGACAGGCATCTTATCCGCATGGCTTTACCGGATCTGCAGCCACGTCTCAATCCCTGAGTCAACAGATGGGGACGTTTGCAAGACAACAACCATCTGCACCAACAGTTCGACGACGTTTGCAGCAGCATGGACTATCAGCTCGGAGAGCATGGCTGCGGTTACCCTTGACGCTGCATCACAGACAGCGATGGTGTACTCAACGATGAACCTGGGTGCACAAATGACAAAACGTCATTTTTTTCGGATGAATCCAGGTTCTGTTTACAGCATCATGATGTTCGCATCCGTTTTGGCGACATCGCGGTGAACGCACATTGGAAGCGTGTATTCGCCATCGACATACTGGCGTATCACCCGGAGTGATGGTATGGGGTGCCATTGGTTACACGTCTCGGTCACCTATTGTTCGCACTGACGGCACTTTGAACAGTGGACGCTACATTTCAGATGTGTTACGACCCGTGGCTCTACCCTTCATTCGATCCCTGCGGAACCGTACATTTCAGCAGGATAATGCACGACCGCATGTTGCAGGTCCTGTACGGGCCTTTCTGGATACAGAAAATGTTCGACTGCTGCCCTGGCCAGCACATTCTCCAGATCTCTCACCAACTGAAAGCGTCTGGTCAATTGTGCCCGAGCAACTAGCTCGTCACAATACGCCAGTCACTACTCTTGATGAACTGTGGTATCGTGTTGAAGCTGCATGGGCAGCTTTACCTGTACACTCCATCCAAGCTCTGTTTGACTCAATGCCCAGGCGTATCAAGGCCGTTATTACGGCCAGAGGTGGTTGTTCTGGGTACTGATTTCTCAGGATCTATGCACCCAAATTGCGTGAAAATGTAATCACATGTCAGTTCTAGTATAATATATATGTCCAATGAATATCCGTTTATCATCTGCATTTCGTCTTGGTGTAGCAATTTTAATGGCGAGTATTGTAATTTCTGATAATTTGTGGATACATTAGAATTATATCCTCTGCAAGTAACACAAGAAGTCTAAATGCATTGTCTAACGAAGTTCCTGTCCACAACGATCCACGCAAGGTTGTTGCCGCCGCGCGGGGTAGCCGCGCTGTTTGAGGCGCCATGTCACGGATTGTGCGACCTCTCCCGCCGGAGGTTCGTGTCGTCCCTTGGACGTGTGTGTGTTGTTCTTCGCATAAGTTAGTTTAAGTTAGATTAAGTAGGGTTTAAGCCTGAGGACCGTTGACATCAGCAGTTTTGTTCCTTAGGAATTCACACGCACGCAAGGTGGCCAGTAGTTCGATGTTAAGTGGCGGAAAACACAAGAGAAATTCGTCTCAGGGTGAACAAGCGGTGGTTATTATTCTTCCGGAGGATTATGAGCGAGTAATGACATTTAAAACTACCATACCACTCCAAAGTGTCTACGAAATAACTCTCCTTGGCGTGTACAGATTCTCCCCTGAAATGTTACATGTACAGAGGACGCAACGCTATCAACGAATTACTTTCCTGGGGTATGTTCTTTCCGAGGATAAATGCAGCGCCACACTTACCTAAGCAGTAGCACAGGAAATTTCTGATGCGCACCAGGTCCACTTTATTCACCAGATCTTGCAACGAGTAATGCATGCGTCATTAGCATCTCAAGCGCTAAGGGGAAAATAATTTAACAACAACAATGAAGTAAAAAGTTTGGTGGATAACTGGCCACAGATTACGAAATCGCTTCAGAAACCCTTCGAAATGTTGGTGACTGGGAATGATGGTACGCCCGCGTAGTTTTCTCACCATTATAAACTGTTAGTGAAAACAAGAAGAAAAGAAACATTGCTGACAAGTCTTCACCTCAGTAGTCAACAAGTTAGCTACCGGGGCAGAATGTCAGATACACATTATAATCGTGACATGCATTTATTTGTCTGGTGAGAGCTGAGCTATTCGTCGCCTGTGGCCATGACTACGCACAACTTCTCCTCTTTATGCAGGTGCCTCCGTGGCCTATTGCGCAAACCCGTTTCCCCGCATACGTGTGGCTGTGATCTGTGTCAAGAACAAGCGAGCAACGAGCACACCAGAAATTCCAGAGTGTCTCTTGTGCGGGAAAGGGTTCAATTCGCAACCGTCGCATCGGAATGGAACAACATAAACTCTTACAACTTAAGGACGAAAGTAACTTTCGCATAATGTGTTCTTGCCAAATAACGTAGCTCCATGAAACTTTGAGCATACATAGAAAGAACTGCTGCGGTATAGTGCAGGAGGTGAGTGGAAGAAATACGCAGTGACACTAACAGAAATGACACTTCTACTGAAAGAGAATAACTACGCTGAAGTCACTGCGATTCATAACGGTCCGCTGGACATTACAAACGATGAGATACGGCTCTTAGTAGGGTGTTTGATCACCACGGACGGCATTGCGTGCTCTGCAACGTGAACCCATGCCGGCCACATGGCTGGCAAGGAGTTCTCGTGGTAATGTTTTCCATTCCTCCACCAGCGCCGTTGACAACTACTACGCTCATGCTCATAAATTAAGGATAATTGCAGAATGTGGTGCCACAAAACTTGGCATTACACAAAACTGGCGCTAATAACATAGGCACATAGAGAACACACACGGCACAGATCGGTAAGTCCACGGTATTGGTGATAAGTTGAGAAAACCGTCCAGAAACACATGTGCTAAAAAACGCCACTGTTTCTTGCGCATGTACCCCGACATCAATATGGGATATGATCACCATGTACACGTACACAGGCCGCACAACGGGTTGGCATACTCTTGATCAGGTGGTCGAGCAGCTGCTGCGGTATAGCCTCCCATTCTTGCACCAGTGCCTGTCGGAGCTCCTGAAGTGTCCTAGGGGTTTGAAGACGTGCAGCGATACGTCGACCGAGAGCATCCCAGACGTGCCAGTTGGAATTTAGGTCTGCAGAACAGACAGGCCACTCCATTCGCCTGATATCTTCTGTTTCAAGGTACTCCTCCACGATGGCAGCTCAGTGGGGCCGTGCGTTATCATCCATCAGGAGGAAGGTGGGACCCTCTGCACCCCTGCAAAGGCGGACATACTAGTGCAAAATGACGTCCCGATCCACTTGACCTGTTTCAGTTCCTCTGGCAAAGACATGCAGAGGTGTACGTGCACCAATCATAATCCCACCCCACACCATCAACCCACGACCTCCATACAGGGCCTTTTCAAGTACATTAAGTTGTTGGTATCTGGTTCCTGGTTCACGCCAGATGAAAGCCCGGCGAGAATCACTGTTCAGACTATACCTGGACTCGTCCGTGAACATAACCTGGGGCCACTGTTCCAATGACCATGTACTGTGTTCTTGACACCAGGCTCTCCTGTGACCAGACGTCAGTGGAATGCACCTTGCAGGTCTCTGGGCAAATAAACCATGTCTGTTCAGTCGTCTGTAGACTGTGAGTCTGGAGGCAACTGTTCCAGTGGCTGCGGTAAGGTCCCGAGCAAGGCTACTTGCAGTACTCCGTGGCCGTCTGCGGGCATTGATGGTGAGATATCGGTCTTCTTGTGGTGCTGCACACTGTGGACGTCCCGTAGCGTAGCGCCTGGACACGTTTCCTGTCTGCGTTACCATAATCATGAGATCACACTTTGTGGCACACGGAGGGCCCGTCGTGCTACGACCTGCTGTGTTTGACCAACCTCCAGTCGCCCTAGTATTCTACCCCTCATAACGTCATCAATATGTGTTTTTGAACCATTTTCAACACACAGTCACCATTAACACCACTGAAACGGTCTGCACACTTACTCGCTGCACCGTACTCAAACATGCACCAACACACCTCTACGTATGTGGACTGCTGCCAGCGCCACCGTGCGACGACCGCACGTCAAATGCACCGCATGGTCATACCCCGAGGTGATTTAAACCCGCAAACTGTCCACCAGAGAGTTGTTTCACCATGTATCAGCATTATCCTTAATTTATGAGCATGAGTGTAGGAGGTGCGTGTGAGCGTGCTGCAGTACGTCTGCCTGACGCATTCCATACGTGTTAGATGGGATTCATGTCGGGGAAACGGGCAGGACACTCCATTTCCCGAGTATCCTCTTGTTCCAGAAGCTCCTCCGGCTGCTTTGTTCAACGTGATCGCGCATTGTAATACATGAAAATAAAATTAGGACCGAACTACACTCTGGAAAGACACACATTGGGAAGGAGTACAGTGTCACAATAACGCTGAACAATGCGTGTCCGCGTTAAAAGATTGGAGGTCAGTACGCCCATGCAAAATTATGCCTTCCCACAGCATAACACCTGGACCACCAAACCTATTATGTTCGATAATGTTCCAGGTGCATTACGGGAATCCACCTCTAGTCATATGAGTGTACGTCCAGAATCATGTCGAACATGATCATTTTGGGGGGTCCAGGTGCTATGGAGTGAGGTACTGATCCCCAAATATTTAAACATAGTACACCCCCAGTCAACTTTATTGTGACGCTCTAAGCCTCCTTCCTACTCATATGCATCTTTCAGGGGCATATTTGGCCATGACTTAATTTTTATGGCTTAAATGCGCGACCGCTTCTGATAGCACAGCTCATGGAACCTGTGGATGTTCGGCGAAACTGGACTGCCCCGACTGTCTTGTGACAGCCAGAGCGAGAGCACCAGCAGCAGCGAGTACTGTTTGTATAAAGCGTTTATTTTGCATTTTGTTTACGACCTTCCACTAAGGAAGGGATTCTATTAGTGTTTATCTGCTCTGCATAGTAACTAACAGTTCTTGATAAAACTTTACGTAGTTTTCGTGTTAGATTTCTTAGTGTTTTCTTGATCGTTTAGAACAGAAAGCGCCCAAAAACCGTCTTTTGTTTGTTCCGCGGCCGTTAGCCACTAGTCACTTGAATCAGCAGTTGTCTTGTGACAGCCAGAGCGAGAGCACCAGCAGCAGCGAGTACTGTTTGTATAAAGCGTTTATTTTGCATTTTGTTTACGACCTTCCACTAAGGAAGGGATTCTATTTGTGTTTATCTGCTCTGCATAGAAACTAACAGTTCTTGATCGTTAGGAGAGAAATTTATTTTGTACTTATTTGCTGCGCTTAGCTTTTAAATAGTTTTTCTGGGAAAACCTAGCGTAGTTTTCGCGTCTCGTATATTCAGTGAGTGTTTCTTGATTATCAGAGTAGCTCATCAGAAGATTATCTTGGGAATTTGTCACCGTATAGAGTAGGGTAAACATAGTCATGTGTAGGGACTGTGGTTGTTGTGAGCGGACGCAAGGAGAATTGGCCACTCTTCGGGGACAGGTGGAGGCTTTGTCTGTTAGGCTCATCGAGCTCGAGGCGCAGGCGTCGGCTCGTAGTGGCGTTGGGGCAACTGTGGTGAGACCTATGCCTACTTCGGTGGCCTTGGAATCACATGGAACCCCTGATGTCGCTGCGTCTTCCGGCAGTGAGCATCTTACCGGTCAGCCATCACTCCAGGGTGAATGGCGGACAGTGGTGGGCTCGCGCGTGCCTGGCCGAAAGGCGAAGTTGGGATCTGGCCGCGTGGCGGCTGCCTTACCCCTTTCCAACAGGTACGGGGTGCTTCCTAGTGGTGATGACATCGTTTCCGAGCCACCACAGGATGCCTCGCCTGTTGGGCCAGTGGCCGATTCTCCGGCAAGGTCCCGACAGTCACAGAGGGCGGGCCTATTAGTTATAGGGAGCTCCAACGTTAGGCGGGTTATGGAGCCCCTCAGGAAAATAGCGGGTAGGTCGGGGAAGAATGCCAGTGTGCACTCGGTGTGCTTGCCGGGGGGTCTCGTCCGTAATGTGGAGGAGGCCCTTCCGGCAGCTATTGAACGCACTGGGTGTGACCGGCTGCAGATAGTAGCACATGTCGGAACGAATGACGCCTGCCGCTTGGGTTCTGAGGCCATCCTTGGTTCCTTCCGGCGGCTGGCTGATTTGGTGAAGACAACCAGCATCGCACGCGGAGTGCAAGCTGAGCTTAATATCTGCAGCATAGTGCCCAGAGTCGATCGCGGTCCTCTGGTTTGGAGCCGTGTGGAGGGTCTAAACCAGAGGCTCAGACGACTCTGCGACTATAATGGTTGCAAATTCATCGACCTCCGTTATTGGGTGGAGAACTGTAGGGCCCCCCTAGACAGGTCAGGCGTGCACTACACACCGGAAGCAGCTACTAGGGTAGCAGAGTACGTGTGGCGTGCACACGGGGGTTTTTTAGGTTAGAGGGACCCCCCCTTGGGCGAAACGATAAAATACCTGACGGCTTACCAGAGAGAACATCATCGTTGATAAAGAACGTCCGGCCTCAGAGACCAAAAACAGGAAAAGTTAACGTAATATTGGTAAACTGCAGGAGTATCCAGGGCAAGGTTCCTGAATTAGTATCGCTTATTGAAGGAAATAGTGCGCATATAGTATTAGGAACGGAAAGTTGGTTAAAACCGGAAGTGAACAGTAACGAAATCCTAGACACAGAATGGAATATATACCGCAAGGATAGGATAAACGCCAATGGTGGAGGAGTATTTATAGCAGTAAAGAATTCAATAATATCCAGTGAAGTTATTAGCGAATGCGAATGTGAAATAATCTGGGTTAAGTTAAGTATCAAAGGTGGGTCAGATATGATAGTCGGATGCTTCTATAGACCACCTGCATCAGCAACCGTAGTAGTTGAGCGCCTCAGAGAGAACCTGCAGAACGTCGTGAAGAAGTTTCGTGATCATACTATTGTAATAGGGGGAGACTTCAATCTACCAGGTATAGAATGGGATAGTCACACAATCAGAACTGGAGCCAGGGACAGAGACTCTTGTGACATTATCCTGACTGCCTTGTCCGAGAATTACTTCGAGCAGATAGTTAGAGAACCAACTCGTGAAGCTAACGTTTTAGACCTCATAGCAACAAATAGACCGGAACTTTTCGACTCCGTGAATGTAGAAGAGGGTATCAGTGATCATAAGTCAGTGGTTGCATCAATGACTACAAGTGTAATAAGAAATGCCAAGAAAGGAAGGAAAATATATTTGCTTAACAAGAGTGATAGGGCACAAATCGCAGAATATCTGAGTGACCACCATCAAACGTTCATTTCTGAGGAAGAGGATGTGGAACAAAAATGGAAAAAATTCAGAAACATCGTCCAGTACGCCTTAGATAAGTTCGTACCGACTAAGGTCCAAAGCGAGGGGAAAGATCCACCGTGGTATAACAATCATGTACGAAAGGTACTACGGAAACAAAGAAAGCTTCATCATAGGTTTAAGAGTAGTCGAATCATAGCTGATAAGGAAAAGCTGAACGAAGCGAAAAAGAGCGTAAAGAGAGCAATGAGAGAAGCATTCAACGAATTCGAACATAAAACATTGGCAAACAATCTAAACAAGAACCCTAAAAAGTTTTGGTCATATGTAAAATCGGTAAGCGGATCTAAATCCCCTATTCAGTCACTCGTTGACCACGATGGCACCGAAACAGAGGACGACCGAAGAAAGGCAGAAATACTGAATTCAGTGTTCCGAAACTGTTTCACTGCGGAAAATCGTAACACGGTCCCTGACTTCAGCCGTCGCACGGACGCCAAAATGGAAACTATTGAAATAAACGATATCGGAATTGAAAAACAACTGCTATCACTTAGTAGCGGAAAAGCATCCGGACCAGACGAGATACCCGTAAGATTCTACAGTGATTATGCTAAAGAACTTGCCCCCTTTCTATCAGCAATTTATCGTAGATCTCTGGAAGAACGTAAAGTACCTAGCGACTGGAAGAAAGCGCAGGTCGTTCCCATTTTCAAGAAGGGTCATAAATCAGATGCGAATAATTATAGGCCTATTTCGCTTACGTCAATCTGTTGTAGAATAATGGAACATGTTTTATGTTCTCGTATTATGACGTTCTTAGATAATACAAATCTCCTTCATCATAACCAACATGGATTCCGCAAACAGAGATCATGTGAAACCCAGCTCGCCCTATTTGTCCAAGAAATTCACAGTGCCGTAGACACTGGCGAGCAGATTGATGCCGTATTCCTGGACTTCAGGAAGGCATTTGATACGGTTCCGCACTTACGTTTAGTGAAAAAAATACGAGCTTACGGAATATCGGACCAGGTTTGTGATTGGATTCAGGATTTCCTAGAAGAAAGAACACAACATGTCATTCTTAACGGTTCAAAATCTGCAGATGTAGAGGTAATTTCGGGAGTACCGCAAGGAAGCGTGATAGGACCTTTATTGTTTACGATATACATAAATGACTTAGTTGACAACATCGGTAGCTCCGTGAGGCTATTTGCAGATGACACGGTTGTCTACAAGAAAGTAGCAACATCAGAAGACTCGTACGTACTCCAGGAAGACCTGCAGAGGATTAATGAATGGTGCGACAGCTGGCAGCTTTCCCTAAACGTAGATAAATGTAATATAATGCGCATACATAGGGGCAGAAATCCATTCCAGTACGATTATGCCATAGGTGGTAAATCATTGGAAGCGGTAACGACCGTAAAATACTTAGGAGTTACTATCCGGAGCGATCTGAAGTGGAATGATCACATAAAACAAATAGTGGGAAAAGCAGGCGCCAGGTTGAGATTCATAGGAAGAATTCTAAGAAAATGTGACTCATCGACGAAAGAAGTAGCTTACAAAACGCTTGTTCGTCCGATTCTTGAGTATTGCTCATCAGTATGGGACCCTTACCAGGTTGGATTAATAGAAGAGATAGACATGATCCAGCGAAAAGCAGCGCGATTCGTCATGGGGACATTTAGTCAGCGCGAGAGCGTTACGGAGATGCTGAACAAGCTCCAGTGGCGGACACTTCAAGAAAGGCGTTACGCAATACGGAGAGGTTTATTATCGAAATTACGAGAGAGCACATTCCGGGAAGAGATGGGCAACATATTACTACCGCCCACATATATCTCGCGTAATGATCACAACGAAAAGATCCGAGAAATTAGAGCAAATACGGAGACTTACAAGCAGTCGTTCTTCCCACGCACAATTCGTGAATGGAACAGGGAAGGGGGGATCAGATAGTGGTACAATAAGTACCCTCCGCCACACACCGTAAGGTGGCTCGCGGAGTATAGATGTAGATGTAGATGTAAATTGAATCGAGCATGTGTGGAATGCGCTGGGAAGACGTATTACAGCACGCCTACATGCGTCAGTGACCATCCAGCAGTGTCAGCCTCGCTGGTGCAGGAATGGAACACCATGTCACAGAAACTCTTTGTCCACCTCGTGGTCGGTATGGGAGCACGTTGTAGAGCACTGCCGTCACTATTAAGAACCGTGTGCTGCCGTTTGTAATGCTCAGGGAACCATCATAAATCGCTGTGACTTCAGTACCTCTTTGAATAAAAGTGTCACTTCTGTTCGTCTCATGCGTCTTCCAGCTACCTTCTGTACTCTAGTGTAGCAGTTGTGTCTGTCTAGTCCAGGCTTCATCGAACTACGTCTACATCTACATCTACATTTATACTCCGCAAGCCACCCAACGGTGTGTGGCGGAGGGCACTTTACGTGCCACTGTCATTACCTCCCTTTTCTGTTGCAGTCGCGTGTGGTTCGCGGGAAGAACAACTGCCGGAAAGCCTCCGTGCGCGCTCGAATCTCTGTAATTTTACATTCGTGATCTCCTCGGGAGGTATAAGTAGGGGGAAGCAATATATTCGATACCTCATCCAGAAACACACGCTCTCGAAACCTGGACAGCAAGCTACACCGCGATGCAGAGCACCTCTCTTGCAGAGTCTGCCACTTTAGTTTGCTAAACATCTCCGTAACGCTATCACGCTTACCAAATAACCCTGTGACGAAACGCGCCGCTCTTCTTTGGTCACTTGACAGTGGCAAATCATGCGAAAGTTATTTCTATTCCTACGTTTTGCGCAGCAGCGTAGTATCATGCAACAGTGGTTAATGTGTGCTGGTAACACGCTACGAAGCTCAGGTGTACTGGCAACACGTCTCGAACAAGTCATCAACATTATTCTGTACAGATATCCACAAATACGTCTATACAGGCTCCAAGTGTTCGTATTTACTTTTGGGAGGTATCGTCCCAGAATTCCTGGTTCTGACCAAGGCTTTCATTGGGTTTCCTTTGGTTGTAAGGCAACTGCTAACCGCCTCCCATATATTTTCAGCTGCCCCGTTACCATACCGCAGGGATTTGGTAGAAAAGAACCGAGCTCTGCAACGGGCCGGATCTCAAATAGCGCGCACTCTTAAAAGTACAAAAAATAAAAACCTAATGTCTAAGGTCAAGTCTGATTTAAACATTATTTTCTTGCTGTTGCCACTTCTGGATGAAACTCAGCTTTCGTCGGTACCACGGGGCTCTTAGCGTCGCAAAAGCACACTTTCAGTCGCGCTCAGAACGCACACACCCTCACGTTACGGAGTGCGCGAAACAAATTTCTCCATGCACTCTTCCACAGACTTAATTGTAAACGTCTATTGGCGGTCCCGGATCTATCCTCTCCACTACTAAATTTGTAAACATAATGGACGCCCGCCTCGCCGTGACCCGCGATACACGGTCTAACTTTATTTTCACTTGCTGCTCGGCATAAGGCCTACCACCTGATTTCTCATGGTGGGTTGATTCTGTCTGTCCTATTAGTCGTTGCCTCTGTCCGCCAAGCTTGGAGAATTCGAAGATGGCCACCTCCAATCCCTGCGTGCGGACTAAAATTGCCCGAGCCCGCTACATGGGGGCAGGCCGGTTGTTTTGCTCTTTTTTTTCTTTCTCACTGAAGCAGCTTTCTGTTTATTTAAAATAAAACAACACTTTGCGTGGATGCAAATATAAATAAATTGATATGCAGACTGAAACGACGAATGATAATTTGTACCAATGCTGGGATATGAACCTGGGTCTCCTACCCACTAGGCAGATGCGCTAACCATTACGCCAACCTAGCACAGTGACTTTGCACAACTGCACAGACTACCATAGCACGCCTCCCGATAGAGGCCGGGAGCCTCTACAATGCTGTTAGAGTTTAGGGGAAATATCAGGTAGGCTGAAGCGTGAATGCGCATTTGGACTGAGGAGAGAAGCGTACTATAGTAGTTTATGCTGTTGTACAAAGAACCTGTGCCAGGGTGGTGTGATTAGTGCACCTGCTTAGTGAGCGGAAGACGACGACGATCACGATGTTCGGTTTATGGGGCGCTCAACTGCGCGGTTATCAGCGCCCGTACAAATTCCCCATACTACTCAGTCCAATCTCACCACTTTCTCGAATGATGAGGACAACACAAACACACAGTCCCCGGGCGGAGAAAGTCCCCAACCCGGCCGCGAATCGAACCCGGGACCCTGCGATCAAGAGGCAGCAACTCTAGCCACTACACCACGAGGTGCGGACAGTGAACGGGAGATCCAGCCTTGGTACAAATTATCATTCGTCACTTCAATCTGCATATATACGAGAGTTGAAGTTCCAACAACTTCAATAGAGGGAAATATTTATTTACAGAGCGTACAAAATAGATACGTGCTTCAGAGTTTTACTGACCTTCAAAGTAGTCACCAGCATTGTGTATAACCCGTTTCCAGCGATATGGATCTCCTAGGATATTCTTAGCAGTGCCAGTTGTGTTGACAGTTCGAGCGGCGCGGTCTATTGCCCGATGTATTTGTAGCAGTTCTGAAGCGAATGCCTTGAAGTATTTCCTTCAGTTTAGAATTCGAATTTACGAGGGCTTAAGTCAGGGGAGTGCAGTAGGTGGTATAGGACTTAGCAGTCCCATCAGTCAAACAAATCAGTAACAGCTTGCACTGTATGTGCTTGAGCATTGTCATGCAGAATGATGGTCTAGTCCTGAAGAAAGTGGCTTCACTTCTGTCTCTATGCTGTCCATTTTTGGAACATAACTTACGACAAGCTTAGAGACAGAAGTGAAGACACTTTCTGCAGGACCTGACCATCATTCTGCAGGACAATGCTCAAGCACGTACAGTGCAAGCTGTTACTGATTTGTTTGACTGATGGGGCTGCTAAGTGCTATACCAACTACTGCACTCCCCCCGACTTAAGCCCTCGTGAGTTCAAATCGATTTCTAAATTGAAGGAAGTACCGGGTGATTAAAAAGTCAGTATAAATTTGAAAACTTAATAAACCACGGAATAATGTAGATAGAGAGGTAAAAATTGACACACATGCTTGGAATGACATGGGGTTTTATTAGAACCACCCCATATTTCTAGACGCGTGAAAGATCTCTTGCGCGCGTCGTTTGGTGATGATCGTGTTCTCAGCCGCCACTTTCGTCATGCTTGGCCTCCCAGGTCCGCAGACCTCAGTCCGTGCGATTATTGGCTTTGGGGTTACCTGAAGTCGCAAGTGTATCGTGATAGACCGACATCTCTAGGGATGCTGAAAGACAACATTCGTCGCCAATGTCTCACCATAACTCCGGACATGTTTTACAGTGCTGTTCACAACATTATTCCTCAACTACAGCTATTGTTGAGGAATGATGGTGGACATATTGAGCATTTCCTGTAAAGAACATCATCTTTGCTTTGTCTTACTTCGTTATGCTAATTATTGCTTTACTGATCAGACGAAGCTCCATCTATCGGACTTTTTTGAACTTTTGTATTTTTTTGGTTCTAATAAAACCCCATGTCATTCCAAGCATGTGTGTCAATTTGTACCTCTCCATCTACATTATTCCGTGATTTATTCAGTTTTCAAATTTATACTGACTTTTTGATCATCCTGTACATAGAACTAAGGTTATGCACAAGTTTATGTGTGTTAGGTGACAATACACTGGCGCTATTAAAAAACTATCGTACACTTATGCATGCTTTTACAAATAATCTTTTAGTAACCGTGACCAATTTCTGTTTAGCGCCATGTGTCTACTTGCATTATATCTATTGTGAAAGTGTGAAAGTGTCTGGATTTCACAGTCAGTAAATACTTAAATGTATTCTTCCACCCTATGGATTTTCTCATTTCGTGTATTGTATGGTACAGGGGCGTCAAAGTTTTCAGCTAGGAGGCCACGCTTGGGCCCTAGTGCCTAAGTGCTCAGCCTGCCTAAGTGCTCAGCCCCGCTTCACATTTCCCCAACTGCCACGCTGCACTGTCTGAGCACGAGGAGGAGGGGTGAGGGAAGAGGTGAAAACAGCGAATACGCAACTTTGAAATGGCAGTACAGTCGTACTGCATACGACTTGGATTTACATTTCACATTTCTCAACAACATAGATATCAAACAAAATAAGTTGTCAGTATTTATTAATTATTTTTGGCTTGCTGGGACACAATATAATTTTTATCTGGTACAAACTGTCGACATACGGACACACGCAGACAATTTCACAGATGAAACTTCCTGGCAGATTAAAACTGTGTGCCCGACCGAGACACGTAGAGCACTTGCCGGAGAAAGGCAAAGGTCCCGAGTTCGAGTCTCGGTCGGGCACACAGTTTTAATCTGCCAGGAAGTTTCATATCAGCGCACACTCCGCTGCAGAGTGAAAATCTCATTCTGGAATTTCACAGATTTTCACACTCAGGTTGCCACATAATCGTGACTTATTTAGTTTCATAATCGAAAAAGGGTCTACCGTACAAATATATCGGGTGAAATATTGTAGCACTTTCACGACCACATTATGGAGACTTGGTACAGGTCCTGAACTGGTTTGACGAAAAAAGATTTCTAATTAAAAATTGAATTGTCTTGCAGGTCAGCCAGTTACATCTGCACATGCACAGCGGCACTTTCAACTGAAATGGCAAATGGTCTCGAAAACAGCGCGAACAACGTAATTGTCTTTTTAAATGTATCCGCGTCGAATCAGAAAGAAGTTAGCTTGCAATGTCTTACTATGGGCAGTGTACAGTCAAGTTCACTTAAAATGTGAAGTCTGCAATCCATTCCGGATGTTCTAATTTTCGTTCCGGCATTCCTTTTTCCTCATAAATTCGACAATAGAGAGATTTAAAAAGAAAAAAACGTTCCAGACATACCCCTTGACTTAATCAACTTACTTCTCATAATATATGAAGTCTTCATACTCTTTTTTGCTCTTTCATCGTCATGTAAATGTTTAAATTCTTTCTGCATGGTACTATAATGTCATTTCGTAACAAATAAGCAGTAGCCGTCGCTTATACGAACTGAGAATTCTCATCCCTCTCTTCTATCATTTCCATTCATTTTAAACGATTATGCCGAAAGATCGCTAGACTGCCTCTTTTTGCGCAAACAGCCACTGGACTTGTGAACGTCCTTCATAGCACAAATGAACAGCGAAGGCTAAACAGCACTGACACCAAGGTTGTACAAAACTCAGAGAGTTGTCCCGACCGCAGAAAACCGCATCGCAATGCTAAATGATATGTCGCGATGTTCTGGGCACTTCCGAGAAGGACCGACCAAAGCCGAGTGACAGGTCGGGCCTTGGCCTGCGGGAGGCCCCCACACGCTGCACGCGTGTAGTTGGGCACGTCGTGGCAGAACCTGGTCTACTGCGTTCGTATTCTTGGTAAATTATTGTAGAAATTTCGTCTGCTGATTTGTTTTATGCGTTGGAGTTGGTGTACTTCCCTTGGAAGTGCAATTCTTTGGTAAGGATGAATGGAGACGGTGGTGTTTCTTCTGATGTTCATGACCTGACTCAGGAGATCCTCTCAGTGAGAAATGAAACCTCTCAACAAATTTAACAGCCTCACACAGTTCAGACACTTCCTTTACAACTGATGGATCATGGTGGCTGTCCTCCTGATGGATTCGTAGATTTGGTGTTCAGTGCTTATGCTGTGTATTTGTGATTGTTTCATGTTCTATGGTTGCTACTTCTCCCCGTGTGCACTTTGGTGTCTGACTTAAGACTCATACGGTTCAAGTGCGTGGTTTAAGGCCCACGTCTACTTAGGAAGCGCATCATGCTGGCGTGATTCATTAAAAACCGCTCCGAGATGTAATGGAAAAATTTATACATTCTTTATCCCTTATCCGCCGGTCGGAGTTGTCGAGCGGTTCTAGGCGCTACAGTCTGGAACCGCGCCACCACTACTGTCGCAGTGTCGAATCCTGCCTCGGGCATGGATGTGTGTGATGTCCTTAGGTTAGTAAGTTTAAGTAGTTTTAAGTTCTAGGGGACTGATGACCTCAGCAGTTGAGTCCCATGGTGCTCAGAGCCATTTTTTATCCCTTATCCAACTACTCAGAGCTCCAAAGCCAATAATTAAAAGCCCTAAGGCTCTCACGAGTCCGCAGCTCGTGGTCTTGTGGTAGCGTTCTCGCTTCCCGCGGCCGGGTTCCCGGGTTCGATTCCCGGCGGGGTCAGAGATTTTCTCTGCCTCATGATGACTGGGTGTTGTGTGTTGTCCTTAGGTTAGTTAGGTTTAAGTAGTTCTAAGTTCTAGGGGACTGATGACCATAGATGTTAAGTCCCATAGTGATCAGAGCCATTTGAAGCCATTTGAAGCTCTCACGATTCCAAGATACGACCACTGGATTGGAATATGTTCACCGCCAACTGTTTAATGCGCCGCCTCCAACTGGTTACTAGTAACTACCACCGGCAGTTAACACAACAACAAAAGTGGAATACACCTCCAAGTCAACAGGGAAAAATTCACACAAAAAAACCACACTCAGATTTGTACGGATGAAAATTAAATTTATTGATACCTAGTAACCCTAGTGAAGTCTGTCACTTTTATATGATACCACTCCGAGATAGCTAATGGCTCCAAACCCTGCCCCGAGGCCGTTTTACGTTCTCTAATATGCAACAGTCACCGGGAAAACAGGGAACGCACTTTCGAATGCCTTGTAAGCTTTCCTACCGGAGAACTCGTTGATCACGGAGGACCTCTAACCTCAGAACTCCGAAATGATAACCATTTAAAAACACCAACTCTGCCACAAAGGGCACACCATTCGTCGCTTCAATCCCACGGGGGTTGCTGACGAACTCATAGATTGGTTCAAATGGCTCTGAGCACTATGGGACTTAACATTTGAGGTCATCAGTCCCCTAGAACTTAGAACTACTTAAACCTAACTAACCTAAGGACATCACACACATCCATGCCCGAGGCAGGATTCGAACCTGCGACCGTAGCGGTCGCGCGGTTCCAGACTGAAGCGCCTAGAAACGCTCGGCCACACCGGCCGGCGAACTCATAGATTCCACGAGCTCCAAACCGTTACACGAAATTATTCAACATATAGACCTTTCAGTCAATCGACTAACGTGCAGAAAGTAGGCATTCTCAGGGGCCATTTCCCACTCCTGCTACTTAAAACGCTTATGTAAGGTGCTGTCTCCTCGAAAGATTTAGGAACTTTTTCTACAACAGGTTGGAAATAGCGGCCGCTGTGGGGAACCACTCTCCCTCAAAGACAGCTTACTCGGCTCCGACCATCACCACTTAAGAGGATTACGAAAGCCTAGCCCATCACCAGCAGCCGAGCAAAAGCCCCGTTCCTCAGTAAGTGGAAACTGGCAGACGCGACTGCAGTAGCGAAACAGGACGGCTAGGAAATGATGTTACATGACGACCAGACCACAACGTGACGCAGCAGCAGTGACGTCAATGCGGATGCGCCCGCATGTGAAGTTGAATAGCAGTTAGTCGCGGCACTGCTCTCAGCATTGGAAGTAAATACTTCGCCGTTTGCATATTAAGCTGAGTCTTAGCGCAAACTCATCTTGTAATAATAATGCGTTAAGTTTCAAAACGGTGTAGAATTATTTTGTTTCGATTATTAGTTAAAACTAAAGACCTATGTCCTCTAGGTCTAATGTTACAATGGAGCCTCAACCATCTTTCGCGATGCGTTTCGAAGAAACAAACTTGCTCACTTCACTTTTAACTGTATCTTTCTAACATGCTTCTGTATTAACCGTCCAGTCTGTATTTGTATCCGGGTGTATCTTTCCTGAGAGAATATGGACCATACAGGCCAATGGCTGTTGCAGTGACAGTCTACGTTCACACGCCGATTTATAATATTTTCACTTTACTGTTGGACATTTGTTGTTGAAGCACTTTTTAGGAAGACGCGGTTACACGAATTTTTATTATTTTTATTCGTACTTCATTCACATCTTATAAGATTCTTGTAGAACAATATTCTAATACTGAAGGTTTATCATCGAAATGCGTCTAGATTTTATGAACTGTGAAAGGTTGGTTGGTTGGTTGGTTTTTGGGGGAAGAGACCAAACAGCGAGGTCATCGGTCTCATCGGATTAGGGAAGGAAGTCGGCCGTGCCCTTTCAGAGGAACCATCCCGGCATTTGCCTGGAGCGATTTAGGGAAATCACGGAAATCCTAAATCAGGATGGCCGGACGCGGGATTGAACCGTCGTTCTCCCGAATGCGAGTCCAGTGTGCTAACCACTGCGCCACCTCGCCCGGTACTGTGAAAGGTGATATAGCTTACATTCTAATAATGATTTCAACAACCACGACCTCGCACCTTCATAGATAAAATCAGAGTCCTGGAGATTGCATAAAATCATAAAAATGTGAATAGTTTCATGTATATAGTGGAGCAAAGAGGTCGTTTGAGGGACTGAAAAACACAGCGTCGACACTGAATTATACAAAGATTTTTCATCTTCTTGAAGAATTAATAAACAACCGCTCAGTTTCAATGTGGCAGGTTTATTTAAGCCCCTTCATCTTGGGTTCAACGTTTATAAAACCGTCTTCTTCAGAAGGAAATAGTGACAACTGCGTTACTTGTTGCGACAGAGATACGTTAAAAAAGGTGTCATTCATATATAGAATTTCCCATCAATAATAACTGAAATACCCACAACATGGTGGTTGCCTTTAGTATTAGTTGACTAACTAGTGCACTAGCTGTTACTGAAAAATATCTAAATGTTTTACGCGAGCTTCAGAAAGGTGGAAGTCCGAAACATGCCCTTGCGTAAAACAGATATGTACAAAAACTGTCTGGTTGTTGTATTTCTTCAAGTAATTCACGGAGACAGAGCTCAACCAACATTAAAATGGATAAACCAATGTTTATTATAACACTTTACAACGACCAAACCTACAGTGGCACTACTTTAAAGCCGAAACATATTTATTATATCTAACACCACTCTACTGTTATACGTACACCCGGATCAATTCAGGGCTCCAAACTTGTTGCTGGTTCCTCTCTATTCCCTCTTCCTTGGTTGAGCGTTTCTAAAAAAAAACCAGGAGTCCGGATTCTGCGAGCCGACAGCAGTACATAGTATTTTCAAATACACTCTGAGACAAAAAGAAAAAGACGCACTACGAAGGTATAATCCGAATGAGACGGAAATCCATAGATGTGATTCACTTGTACAGAAAGACTCATGATTACAATTCCAGAAAACTTGGATGATTTATTCAAGAGAAAGAGTTTCACAAATGGAGCAAGTCACTACCGCATTGATCCATCACTGGCCTTGTGTAAGCAGTTTTTGGCTTGGCACTCGAGTTGTTCGACGTTCTCCTGAGGGATATCGTGCCAGATTCTGTCCAACTGGATCGTCAAAATCCCAAGCTGGTTGGAAGGCCGTGTCCTTAATGCTACAAACGTTCTCAATTGGGAAGAGATATCGCGACCTTGCTGGCCAAGGTATAGTCTGGGAAGTACGAAGACAAACAGTAGTAATTCTCGCAGTGTGCGGACAGGCATTATCTCGCTAAAATGTAAGCCCAGGATCGCTTGCCATGAAGGGCAACAAAACCACTATGCTGTAAGGGTGTAGCGGATGACAATCAAAGGGGTCCTGCTGTGAAATGAAATGCCCCCCCCCAGACCATTGCTCCTCGTTGTCGGGCGGTGTGGCGTGCGACAGTCAGCTTGGTATCCCACCACTGTTCAGGGAGTCTCCAGACACGTCTTGACTGGTTATCGGGGCTCCGTTCGAAGCGGGACTCATCACTGAAGACAATTCTACTCCAAACGATGAGATTTCAGACCGAATGCGCCCAACATCAATGAAGACTGGTTTGTTGGTGTACAGAGACCAATGATAATCAGCGCAGGGGGCGGCGTGAGATCAGTCCTCTTTCTATGAGCCGCCTTTTAACATTCCCTGCGGTCGTTGAACCACTAGTTGCACCTCTGTTCAGTTCTCACGCACTGTCGTCTCTATAGGTCGACCGCTTCCTTCTTGGCACTACTTCGGCCATGGTTCACCCATTGCTGCCACCATGTGGAATAGTGCACCGCCCCTATTCAAATGTCGAGCGATTCGTCGATTACTCCAACCGGCTACTTTGGAGCCCAACTTCACGTCCTCTCTCAAATAGTGTCTTCTGCATGTATTGTCCACGCACCGGTCTGCGAGGCACAGTTAATGTCCAACTGAGTACAAGGAATGAAATTCGAAAAGACTTAATTTCTGATCAATTTTGATAAGTCCTTAGTAGTGCGTCGCTGTTTTTGTTAGAGTGTATTCAAAGCAGCACGAGGGGGCGAGAAAGTACAACGTAACTGACCCTGCGATGCGGATAACGATTAGTCAGCTGATTTAAAACAGTGTACTGCAGATACAACTAGCAGTAAAATCCGATGGTACAACAAATCTTCGTACTGTCAAAGAGCCACTGGTACGGTAGATGCGAGCACAAGCATTAGTTGCAAAAATAAACCAGTCGCTTGTTCTTACTGTCGTCATTGTATAGACATTGTCCCACTACGTCCAAAGCTAAATTAACCAATAAATGGCTATAACAATGTACACTACAAATTGATTTGTCATAAGCGTTTGTGTTTAACAGCTACTTATACTTTTCGTTTGAGGAAGGAAGGCAAATCAGAGTTCAACGTTCCGTACATGGCTTTGTAATTAGAGACGGATCAAAAGCTCGAATTACAAAAGGATGGGGAAGGAAATCCTTCATGCCCTTTTCAAAGCAACCGTCGCAGATGTTGCCTGAATGATTCATGGAAATGACGGAAAACCTAAATTAGGATAGTCATATGGGGATTTGAACCGCCGTCCTCCCGAATGCGAATCCAGTGTGCTGACCACTGCGCCACATCGCTCGGTTTCGTTTGAAAAGCACATTTGAATGATTTACGTGACCATTAATAATTCATCCATCACAATTGGCGGCTTTTTTCCGTGTTCTAAAACTCTGTCCCGTTTTCTTTACAAGAGAATCCTGTCACTCTATGTGACAGGTAAAATATCGTCGGAGTTTAGGAATAATGCAATAATTTGAAGTCCTAATAAGGCAGCTCAAAGGAATAAATAATAGCGAAAGATCAGGTTAACAAGTCATGGTTGAAAAATACTGACACGAATTGTTTGCAGAACAACGGAAAAACTGATAGACGAGGACCTCGGGGAAAACCAATTTGGGTTCTGAAAAAGTTTAGGAACATAAAAATGGTTCAAATGGCTCTGAGCACAATGGGACTTAACATCGGAGGTCTTCAGTCCCCTAGAACTTAGAACTGCTTAAACCTAACTAACCTAAGGACAGCACACACATCCATTCCCGAGGCAGGATTCGAACCTGCGACCGTAGTGGTCGCGCGGTGTGTAGGAACACGCGAGTGAATACTGACCCCACGACTTTCCTTAGAAGATAGACCGAAGAAAGTTAAACCTATATTTATAGCGTTTGTCGATTTGGAGAAAGTTTTAGACAATGTGGACGGGACTATTTGAAGTTTTGAAGATAGCAGAGATAAAATACAGGAAGCAGAAAGTCATTTACAACTTGCACGAAATTAGACTGCAGTATAAAGATTCGAAGGACATAAAAGGGAACCTATAGTTGAGAATGGAGTGAGACGGGGTTGTAACATATTCTCAGTTTTATTCAGTATGTACACTGATTATGTTGTGAAGGAAACCAAGCAGAATTTTGGAAATGAAAGTAAGTTAGCAAGAAAAAATAAAGTAGTAAGGAGAAAAGAAACTTCGTCGTTTTCCGATGACATTTTAATTCTGTCGGAGACAGCAAAGAGCTTAGTAGAGCAGATGAACGGAATGGATAGTGTCTTAAATAAAAATTACAAGACGAACATCAATCAAAGTAAAACAATGGTAATGGAATGTAGTCGAATTAAATTAGGCGATGCTGTGAGAATTGTATTACGAAATGAGGCACTAAAATTAATACACAAGTTTTTCTTCTTCGAGTGATCAATAACTGATAATGGTCAAAGTAGGAAGACATGCAATGCAGATTGGCATTAGCAAGAAAAACATTTCTGGAAAAGAGTAATTTGTTAACATCCAATATAAATTTAAGTGTTGGGAAGTCGTTCGTGACGGTAGTTTGGAGTGTTTCTTTGTATGGAAGTGAAGCGTGAACGATAAGATTTCAGACAAGACGGAGCAGAAACTTTTGAAATGTGGTGCTGTAGAAGAATACTGACG
Source organism: Schistocerca nitens (assembly GCF_023898315.1). NCBI lineage: Eukaryota > Metazoa > Arthropoda > Insecta > Orthoptera > Acrididae > Schistocerca > Schistocerca nitens. Next base: position 283,122,356 of record NC_064620.1, read on the forward strand.
ATTACATAGGTAGATCGAGTCGTAAATGAGGAAGTATTGAATCGAATATGGGAAACAAGAAATGTAAGCACAATTTGACTGAAAGAAGGGATCGGTTGATAGAAGACATTCTAAGAAGTCAAGGAATCACCACCTTATTATTGGAGGAGAGTTTGGGCGGGGGGGGGGTCGTAAAAATTGTAGAGGGAGACAAAAAGAGAAATACAGTAAGCAGGTTCAAATGGAGGTCGTTTGCCGTAGTTATACAGAGATGAAGAGACTTATGCAGAAGAGAGCAGTGCGGAGAGCTGCATCAAACCATTCCTCCCGCTGTATATCACAAACAACAATAACAAGATAGCAAAACATGTAATGTTGGTCCCACTGTTGCCGCAACTGACGGGACTGTCATCGGCATATCAACTGTTCTCATAGTCTAATTTTATTTTCATTTTGTTTCAGGTAAGCCACCAATTCAGCGCTTTTGAGTGAGTGTGGTAAGTACGAAAAAATAATTTTTTCTTCCTCGGTCTTCTGGCTCTACCGTCTATAGCTGAGTTTTTCATTCGCTACTATATGTCCAACATGGGCAGCTTATGACGAAAACTGGAGAGTACTTTTTTCTATAACCTGGGCATAAGGTGACTTTGATGGTCGTATGGCGGTCACATTCAGGAAAGGTACAGGTGAAAAGTTGCTGGGCTAGCATTCGGGAGAAGCGAGTTTAAAATCCCTATTTGGGCATCCTGTTTTAGGCATTTCGTTGTTCCTCTGAATCACGTAAGGCGAAACTTCCTGGCAGATTAAAACCGCCTGCCGGACCGGGACTGGGATGTGAGACCCTTGCTCTTCGTGGGCGAATGGTTCAGCGACTGAGCCATCCAAGCACGACTCATGAACCGCCCTCATGGCTTTGCTTCTGCCAGTAACTCATCTCCTACCTTCCAAGATTGAAATCAGCGCACAGCGCACCACTCCGCTGCAAAGTGAAAATTCATTCTGGAAACATCGCCCAGACTGTGGCTAAGCCATGTCCCTGCAATATCCTTTCTTCCAGAAGTGTGTAACTTTAAAATAAATTGATGTGTTGTGAACTAAACCTGGACTCAACTTCTTTATCTGTCTGTGTAGTAATTCTGAACAACGGAAGGAAGGTAGGTTGGATTTTACGTCCCGTCGACATCGAGGTCATTAGAGACTGAGCACAAGCTCGGATTGTGTCAATAATGGGGAAGAAAATCAGCCGTGCCCTTACGAAGGAACCATGCCGGGGCATTTGGCTAGAGGATTTAGACAAACCATGGGAAACCTGAATCTGGATGGCCGGACGCGGGTCTGAACCGTCGCCCTCCCTAATGCGAGACCAGTGTGCTAACAACTGTGCCATCTCGTTCGGTCCTAACAACGCAAGTTGTGTAATTTCATAACGCTATCTGATAGCATACTTCGCCGAAACTGAAATTAAGGAACTGTATTTTTAAGTAACTGCAACCAATTTAATTACAAAACGTAAAGCTATATATTGCATAATCTGTCCTGTAAAACTGTGTGCCGTGCGATACAGTGAACAGTGCTACAATGTGTGACATCAGAATGCGTGACATGCAGTTCCAACACACAAAACTAACAGAATAAAAAGTTACACAAAACTTTCAAAGAATAAGTAACCGAAAATGTTCGTATAAAAATGACCTGCGAATTTAGGTATGCAAGCTGACTAAACATAATTCCAAACACTGAATAATACACACGCGGATGTAACACTGCACCGTGAGAGTAAAACTATCTGCATAAGAAGTGTAATCTGCACTGAACTTTATCTAAACTGGATCTCATAATGATTTTGAAAAGCAGTAACTGTGAATGATCTGACTGTCTTAACTGAAATGGAAACTGGCCCTAATTTTCGATACTTACTTGTGACAACGTAAGATCAGTACTACTCGAAGTGATGAATATAAGAAATACAGACCAGCAGCTAGCTATCCAAAAGAAAAGGAAACCTTATGCAATGAAATGCAAGGATAAGCAACAATTCTAAGTAAATCATGCTTCAGCCACTGTGTTCCACAGAGTGCGATGCGGCGACACACACAATCATTTTTTCGTGAAGAGACGGTAGAGGAATCTGAACTAGCTAAACGATTGAAAAGAATCTTAAAAAACTATAGTGCGAAAACGAAAACTCATATTTTTAGAGTTATAGTGATCTTTACAAAAATTACGTGTTACGACAAATATTACTCTCCCACGAAATTAATTTTTGAAACGGTAAAAAAATGTATAACTTCTGGGTGCAAGCCGTATGAATCGATAATTTTATTTAATCACGTCTCAACAATGAAATTAAGTAACTGAAACCAACGAAGAAAAATTTCATTAAAACTTCCCGTTATTCAAACACAAGCAAACAGTGCAGTAACAACATTACCCGCCGGCCAGTGTGGCCGAGCGGTTCTAGGCTCTTCAGTGTGGAACCGCGCGACCGCAACGGTCGCAGGTTCGAATCCTGCCTCGGGCATGGATGTGTGTGTTGTCCTTAGGTTAGTTAGGTTTAAGTAGTTCTAAGTTCTAGGGGACTGATGATCTGAGATGTTAAGTCCCATAGTGTTCAGAGCCATTTGAACCATTTTGAACAACATTACCTCACTCTTCACTTGTTAAATTAATCTTTTCCAAATCATATTGCAAAATTCATAATCCTCTGTATCTTTATATCCGTTCTCTATAAGCTATTTCGCCGCTGAGGATTAGCCGAGCGGTCTTGGGCGCTGCAGTCATAGACTTTGCGGCTGGTCCCGGTGGAGGTTCGAGTCCTCCCTCGGGCATGGGTGTGTGTGTGTTTGTCCTTAGGATGATTTAGGTTAAGTAGTGTTTAGGCTTGGGGACTGATGACCTTCGCAGTTAAGTCCCATAAGATTTCCCACACATTTGAACATTTTTTGTAAGCTATTGCACGCCACTCAGTAGCATAGCCAACACCCTACACCCTCACTAGCTTCTCGTAGAATGCTACAGCAAACGACAATACCGCAACCAAAGATCACATTGCATATACTCAGAACCTCTGTGGCGTAACATATCGACTATCGAAGACTGCTGTTTAAAATATGTCCAGAGTACAAATATGAAGCATGACATCGAATGTAAATATAGAGTTCATGATATCCTTGAATACAAAAAAACCAAGTAATCTCTCAAGTGCTAGTCCCGCAAGGTAAGGAAGAGACGTTCTTTTAAGTTTGGAAGGTGGGACGTGAGGTACTGATGGAAGTAAAGCAGTGAGGGGGGTTCGTAGTTGTGCCCGGATGGCCTAGTCGGTGAAGCAGTTGGCCACGAAAGGCAAGGTTCACAGATTCGATTCCCGCTCCGACACAGTTTTAATTTGCCAGGAAGCTTAAAATCAGCGCACACTCCGCTGCAGCGTGAAGATTCGATCTGGATATCTGACTGGCCTAGAGCAATTGCTTCAGGGTTGACATGTAAACGCGACAGCGAAACACTGTTTTCGAAATTGGGTTTCGTCTTCCGGAAGTTGTGTGTCATGTAAATGGAGCACCGGTGTAATGTGCTGCGAATACATAGAAAGATAGATCCCTTATCATTTAGCTACAAAATAGCAGGTCAGTAACTGTAAGCAGTTAATTCCATGAATTATCTGGGAGTACGCATTAGGAGTGATTTAAAATGGAATGATCATATAAAGTTGATCGTCGGTAAAGCAGATGCCCGACTGAGATTCATTGGAAGAATCCTAAGGAAATGCAATCCGAAAACAAAGGAAGTAGGTTACAGTACGCTTGTTCGCCCACTGCTTGAATACTGCTCAGCAGTGTGGGATTCGTACCAGACAGGGTTGATAGAAGAGATAGAGACGATCAAACGGAGAGCAGCGCGCTTCGTTACAGGATCACTTAGTAATCGCGAAAGAGTTACGGAGATGATTGATAAACCCCAGTGGAAGACTCTGCAGGAGAGACGCTCAGTAGCTCGGTACGGGCTTTTGTTAAAGTTTCGAGAACATACCTTCACCGAAGAGTCAAGCAGTATATTGCTCCCTCCTACGTATATCTCGCGAAGAGACCATGAGGATGAAATCGGAGAGATTAGAGCCCACACAGAGGCATACCGACAATCCTTGTTTCCACGAACAATACGAGACTGGAATAGAAGGGGGAACCGATAGAGGTACTCAAGGTACCCTTCGCCACACACCGTCAGGTAGCTTGCGGAGTATGGATGTATATGTAGATGTAATAGAAGAGGTGAGGGGCAAGCACAGAGCGGAAGCCAGTTCTCTTTCGGCTGAGAAACCAGCAGAGGACGAGCCGAAACGAAGTGCCGGGGGCAGGTGTGCGGCTGCGCGCCACACCTGGAACGGCGTGCCCGCCTTGCGCAACGCGTCGGCGCCGGCCTGGAAACGCGTGGGCCTCGACCCGCTGTCCGCTGTGATGTCATCCAGTGATGTCACGGCCGGCGAGCAGCCGCTCCACGCACGCCTCACAGGTAGCCGCAGTAACCGCTAACAGCAGCAGCGGCCGGAAAGCACAAGCAGGGGCCTGCGGACACCACACCATGCTTCACTATACGCGCAAACTAAGTTGACACTCGGCGCGGTCGCTGATGGGAGCCTCCGTAAAGACATCTCCCATTTACAGGAGCTCCCATCAACGGCCGAGCCGAGTGTCAACTTAGTTTACGCGTAGACTAATGTACACTATTCCGAGCACTGGATCTGGATATCTATAGCAGACATTAATACACTACTGGCCATTAAAATTGCTACACCAAGAAGAAATGCAGACGATAAACGGGTATTCATTGGACAAATACATTATACTAGAACTGACATGTGATTACATTTTCACCCAATTTGGGTGCATAGATCCCGAGAAATCAGTACCCAGAACAACCACGTCTGGCCGTAATAACGGCCTTGATACGCCTGGGCATTGAGTCAAACAGAGCTTGGATGGCATGTACAGATACAGCTGCCCATGCAGCTTCAACACGATACCACAGTTCATCAAGAGTAGTGACTGGCGTATTGTGACGAGCTAGTTGCTCGGGCACAATTGACCAGACGCTTTCAGTTGGTGAGAGATCTGGAGAATGTGCTGGCCAGGGCAGCAGTCGAACATTTTCTGTATCCAGAAAGCCCCGTACAGGGCCTGCAACATGCGGTCGTGCATTATCCTGCTGAAATGTAGGGTTTCGCAGGGATCGAATGAAGGGTAGAGCCACGGGTCGTAACACATCTGAAATGTAGCGTCCACTGTTCAAAGTGCCGTCAGTGCGAACAATAGGTGACCGAGACGTGTAACCAATGGCACCCCATACCATCACTCCGGGTGATACGCCAGTATGTCGATGACGAATACACGCTTCCAATGTGCGTTCACCGCGATGTCGCCAAAACGGATGCAAACATCATGATGCTGTAAACAGAACCTGGATTCATCCGAAAAAAATGACGTTTTGTCATTTGTGCACCCAGGTTCATCGTTGAGTACACCATCGCTGTCTGTGATGCAGCGTCAAGGGTAACCGCAGCCATGCTCTCCGAGCTGATAGTCCATGCTGCTTCAAATGTCGTCGAACTGTTCGTGCAGATGGTGGCTGTCTTGGAAACGTCCCCATCTGTTGACTCAGGGATCGAGACGTGGCTCACGCTCCGTTACAGCCATGTGGATGTGGATAAGATGCCTGTCATCTCGAATGACTACGACTAGTACTGATAAATCGAGTAAAAAAAAAAAGAATTAACCGTGTTCTAGGACATGTACTGTGGACCTTGTCCAAAGTACTGTTACTCGACAATAGCTTCAATGATCGCTCAGAATACCATTCCAGTGGCTTACCCACTGAGGTAAGCATCACAATAGTTCATTAAGACAAAAACATCCAAAAACCAAAACTTCGAGGAGATTGACTGATCCTGCCTTGCTTACTTCACTTTGATCATCATATTCAAGTAACTAATCCACCTGTTTACCTGGCACTAATAATCCAGTGCCACGTAATATGGATTCGACCCTCCGGAATACCGAACAGAAAGTCCGCAGTAGACAACTGACTCATAAAGTACTGGAACTGTAGCTTTCAACTACTTTTCACAACTAAATAACGTTGAAGGGGCCCATTCCAGCCACACCCACGTCGCCTAGATTTCCAGTTCTCGACAGTTCCATCACTGCTCCCCAATCCTTGAAAGCTATACGCTGTGCCTCGCTTTCGCTGTGATATCATCGCGACATGTCACGGCCAACGAGCGCGTCCTCGCGCCTAACCTCGCACGTAGCTGCAACAACAGCAGCAGCAGCAGCAGCAGCAGGCGAAAAGCTATCGAGCACCGAGCTCAACGTAAATCACGCCACCCGCACTCGTGCCTTAATGTACTCACCAGTCTTAGTTAGCAAGATAGAGCAATAGGACATATGCAGCACGCCTGCGACAAACTATACATACTCGACAGACACCTGAAGTCTTTACATAAAAATGGAAAAAAAAACTCAAACCAGGATTACTCAATGAAAATTTTGACTCCACACGACCCATGCACAGCCCAATTAACTCCTCAAATCCCAGGTCAGAATTGAAGGAGGTTCACTGATACCGCCTCCAGCGGTCCGCTAGGCTCCCCCCACCCTCCGTCGGAGGTTCGAGTCCTCTCTCGGGCATGAGTGTGTGTGCAGTCCATAGCGCAAGTTAAAGTTAGATTAAGTAGTGTGTAAGCTTAGGAACCGATGACCTAAGCAGTTTGGTCCCATAAGATCTTAACACAAATTTACAATTTACTCCGCCTCCATGGCTTCAGTTTGATCATCATATCTAAGTAACTAGTTCACTTGTTCACTCCAGATCAAGAGTTTAGACTTGCAGCTTACAGTAAACATCTGCTAGTGTTGTTAATGTTAACGGTATTCATAGTTCTGGCTAGGTGCGGCGCAATCATTAGATCCAATGGAACCACTCTGTATTTTGGTAAATGCGTGAAATGTTTTAACATTTTAGTTTTATTTTTGCCTTTATCAACATAACTAAAACCTTTTGTTCCACACTGGAAATGGCATACGGAAACGGACTTGACGGTTGCTTCCATTTGCCAGACGATAACAGAAGATTCTGCTATTTGGCGCGTAAAATAGTGGTCTTCCATTATGCTGGTAAGTGCAAAGATAAAACTGCATGTAAAAGCATTTCACAAATCTATCAAATGACAGACTGGTTCCATTAGAACTAAGCTAAGCGCTGCCTTTATCCAGAACTGTGAATAAGTATTAAGGAAATAACACTAAAAGAAGTTTACTGCATGCTGTATCCGTGGAATGTGTCCTCATTTGTTTACTGCATCTTTATATTTCCCTGACACCTCTCTTTCCCTCCCTACTACCCCCCCCCCCCCCACACACACACACACACAAACGAGAGAGAGAGAGAGATCGTAACCACTAGGAGGACAGCGATTCAAATCTCCGTCGGTACACCCAGACTCTGCCTTTTCCGTGATTTCCCTAAGTCTCTTGAGGTAAATGCAAAATTGGTGCCTTTGAAAAGAACACAACCGCTTGGCTTGTGCTCCGTCTCTAATGACCTCGTAGTCGACGGGTCGTTAAACCTTGATCTCCTTCCTTTTACAAATATCGTTCTTGTAAATCTGAAAAAGCTGTACTGCTCCCGCACGATTGCTGAAGACACTTCTTAAATAAAAGTGAAACGCACTGGTGAATTTAAGATACACAGCATAAAATAATGCAATATGATTATTAATTGGAAAGAACTACTTTCCGCTTCTCGGATTTCTTGCCTTATCAGATTTGTTTGTAAAGTCAAGCTTTGAGTGACTTCTCTGTCGTTAACAGCAGGCGTCAACTGTCGTACTGATTAGTACAAGAAACATTTATTCAAGAACTTCTCTGACGGTGTCAGAGAGATATCATTTAAATGAACAAGTCGAGAAAAATCTTCATCTCCTGCAGCCATCTTCAAAAATTAGGTCATCCGAGCACTCATTGAAGTTCGAGCCTAATATATCGCGTCACCTATGTTTTCCTACTATTTCGGAGGCTCTCACTTCAAAATAGCACGAACAGAGGAACGAATATGACAGAGGACCATGCCTTAACATGTCATAGGTATATACATTATTTGAATTAAGTTCACTAAAACGAACGGAATTAGTGGGAAAAAAAGCCAACAAAATTCAATGTAATGAAATAATACTAATGGACTGGAGGGAAACATAGGTGGCATTTAATTCGCCTGAGGTATTTAAATTTTATGTCAATAGCGTAACGGCGCTGAAACATCAGACAAATAATACTCTTACTGGTGTCGTGTGCAAAACAAACCGTCAGCCCTAAGCAATTCTTGCATAATCGGCTGGCGAACCTTGCGAGACGTTTAGTTAGCGCTACAGTTCCGCCTCGCAGCCATTTTTGTTTGCTTTCTACTCTGTTTAAGTGCTGCTGGCGGCGAACGGGAAAACAATTCTGCTGTAGAAGGAGCAGTGGGGTAGGAGTCAGAGTAAACAAGGATGTGGTCCTGCCATCCCACTGCGTCACAAAAGTGACAGTCATTCGTGCTCTCGGTTCATGGGCAATTTTCGCCCGTTGTGTACAGTAGTGACGTAAGTGTTCTGTACCAACTTCTGCACTGAGAGGCTACAAAGCAAATGCGGATTATGTTTTTTTCTTGAGTAATGTAGTACGACACGGTAGTGAATCCAATCGCGGCCCATTGAATCTTCGCTTAGCGCATGATATTTGTGTGACACTGACTGACAGATGAAGAGAAGCACTCAGAAGACAGGATCTTGGTACTTGCCCTAAACTCCTTAGCCTTGATGCAAATATTCATTCGATGCCTCAGTCTGCACATACACATCAGAGATGCTTGAAACTTGAAAAGGGGCTCTGGAAACATATAGTTTCATTTCATTATAGTTGGAAGAGCAAACAGCAAAGCAAAACCTCATCAAAAACTGTGGCTGAGAAGGTTGCAGGGCCCGCTAGCTATTCCAATCGGTCAATAAAGAGAATAAAGAAAAAGGGGAAGATGCAGAATGTGAAGAAAATTTTTCTTTCTAGGTTAGTATTGCCGTATAGCTTATCAGGGGACTGACAGAAACTGCTTATGGTACATACGTTCTTTATTTTACAATGCCATAATATTTCATTTAGAAGTGTATGTATGTTGCTACCAAAAATCTCGTCAGGTTCTTGACCGATTCATGTCAGATTTTTAAATGGTAATCTAAAAAACGTTTAGATAGGCACTGACTACACATGGCAAAAATCTCGAAAAGTGCTTGACAGATTTACACACATCAAGAAACGTTCTTGCATCACCTCGGTTCCGAGAATTCCGGAACCTGTACAGAAAATTGGAACAGAGATCACCATAAACATCATTTTCGCCCTTTTTATTGCTCATGAAAATCTTACAGTGCATGTTGTACCACCATACAGCGAAACCTTCAGAGGTGGTGGTCAAGATTGCTGTACACGCCGGTACCTCTAATACGAAGTAGCACGTCCTCCTGTATTGATGCATGCCTGTACTCATCGTGACATACTATCCACCAGTTCATCAAGGCACTGTTGGTCCAGTGTGTCCCACTCCTCAACGGCGATTTGGCGCAGATCCCTCAGAATAGTTGGTGGGTGACGTCCTCCATAAACAGCCCTTTCCAATCTATCCCAGGCATGTTCGATAGGAATCGTGTCTGGAGAACATGCTGGCCACTATAGTCAAGCCATGTCGTTATCCTTAACGAAGTCATTCACAAGATGTGCACGATGGAGGCGCGAATTGTCGTCCATGAAGACGAATGCCTCGCCAATATTCTGCCGATGTGGTTGCACTATCGTACGGAGGGTGGCATTCACGTATCGCACAGCCGTTACGGCGCCTTCCATGACCACCAGTGGCGTACGTCGGCCCCACATAATGCCACACCAAAACAACAGGGAACCTCCATCTTGCTGCACTCGCTGGACAGTGTGTCTAAGACGTTCAGCCTCACCGGGTTGCCTCCAAACACGTCTCCGACAATTCTCTGGTTGAAGGCACATGCGACAGTCATCGTTGGAAAGAACGCTGTCCCAATGCAGGGCGGTCCATTCGGCATGTTGTTGGGCCCCTCTGTACCGCGCTGTATGATGTGGTGGTTTCAAAGATGGACTTCGGCATGTACGTCAGGAGTGATGTTGAGCATCATGCAGCCTATTGCGCACAGTTTCAGTCGTAACACGACGTCGTGTGGCTGCACGAAAAGCATTACTCACCATGGTGGCGTTGCTGTCAGCATTCCTCCGAGCCATAATCCGTAGTCAGCGGTCATCCACTGCAGCAGTAGCCCTTGGGCGGCCTGATCGAGGCATGTCATCGACAGTTTCTGTCTTTCTGTATCTCCTCCACGTCCGAACAACGTCGGTTTGTTTCACTCCGGGACGCCTGGATACTTCCCTTGTTGAGAGCCCTTCCTGGCTCAAAGTAATAATATCGAAACGCGGTACTGACCGTCTAGTCATGGTTAAACTACAGACAACACGAGCCATGTACCTCCTTCTTGGTGGAATGAATGAAACTGATCGGCTGACGGACCGCCTCCGTCTAATAGGCGCTACTCATGTGTGGTTGTTTACATCTTTGGGCGGGTTTAGTGACATCTTTGAACAGTCAAAGAGACTGTGTCTGTGATACAATATCCACAGTCAACGTCTATCAACAGGAGTTCTGGGAACGGGGGTAATAAAAACTTTTTTTGATGTATGTACATCAAATTTTTACACGATACTCCAACAAACACTGGGACGCACATAGGCTACATCCTTTTCAATATATGGAATATTTAAGTATACATATCACATAACGTAGAAGCGTTCTTAGCAAACATTCGAAACAGTTCTTTACCTTCTTACTTCAATTTCTTTTTCACGAAACACCATTAAAATTTGGACTGGCCATAGACCATATATGTGGTTTTCTGTTAACACCTATTGTGAAAAAGAAGTGCCGTGCTGTGGCAATGTATAGTTTAGTTTTCTTTCTCCCAGTAAATTTTAACTGTAATATCGGGTCATTTAAACCATTACACGAATTGTTTCTCCTATATTTATTCTTTCTCATTATACGGTATATAATTTCAAACAAAACTTGCTGTTTCGTTTTATTCCTCGCAGTCAGTTTGAAAAGGTACTAGAAAAGGTATTTTTATGGCTCATCAGCTTATGACTAGAATACCGTTACAGAGTGTGAATCGAAACTTTGTAATCCTGCCTGTTCGCAGATTAAATCCATGCGAAATACCTGTCGTTGAACAAAGTATCTTGACAGATCCAGCACTCTGGAGAGGTCTCTCTCATACCCCGCATGCCAATGATAACAACAGATTTACATGTTCATTTTAAGCAACTTCTGTTTCCAATTAAGTTTCCCGTCGCAACATCGATAAATAAGACTCGAAGTCAGAGAGATGAGGGAAGAGTGGAGGGATAGAGAGGGGGAGGAGATAAATATGGGGGGTGGCGGAAGGAGAAGATGGACAGAGATAGGAGAGGAGGAAAACGACAGAAAGAGGAAGGAGGAGGTGATGGACAGACGTTATCTCCGACTTCGACCAGTAGAGTGGTACCGCGAGGGCATACAGCTCCCCCCCCCCCTCCCCCCAGTAAGGTGGCGCCAGACCGTCACATTGAAAGGATATTCTGCTGAGTAATAGTGTTTTGCTGCCAAAAGAGTGGGCGATAATATGGTGTATTGTAATGCTGAATAAAACCAGCCTGCTTTCAGAATAGACTGTGTTGCATTACTTAAGGAACGCCCCTCGTAGAAGATTCAGTCGTTGTCGTTCCCACACTTCACTCGAGTACGATATTCCAGTGTTCTCTCTTCACGTTCTGTGAAACAACGAGATTGTGAATTCAGTGGTAGCTTCGCTGCGCTTATGTGTGCCAGACGCTCGAAACAGTGTTTGTGCCACCCTCTGCTTCCCGAATTCGGAGATGAGCTGTGAAGTCACACCGGCTCTCTTGCGTCTGACGCCGCGGTGCCCTGCTATTCGCGCAGTGCAACGTGGTATTACTCGGCCGCCTTGTGGCAGACAGCAGGGACTACGAATAGCGCGCGCGGTGTCGTAAAAGTTTATCGCTGCCGCCAGATACTCCACGGTTCCGCAAAGGAATGAGCCGCGGCGAACACAGCCCTAAGCGCAGGCACAGCAATAAAATAGCCTGCAGCTGGGCGCCCGGGCACGTGGCCCCTGGAACGAACCCAGCGGAAACAGGCTTCAATCCAATCTCGTGATGCGCCCTATTAACATCGATTATCTTTGCGTGATCGCAAGCCAACTTCAGCTGACGCTCCCGAATGCCTCAACCATCATTTATTCGCAATCGTGCACGGTGAAGATTGAACTTTCACAGCCGCTGCTTGAGACCAATCTGTTAGAAACTCTCGATGTGTCCGTGCACGACATCCAGCGGGCAGTAGATGACTGTGTTTCTTGACCTCCGGAAGACATTCGATACAGTTCCGTACAGTCCCTAAATGAACAAAATACGAGCTTACGGAATATTATATCAGCTTTGTGACTGGATTCAAGAGTTGCAGGTAGAATACAATACGTTCTTCTTAGCGGCGGCTAAATTATTACATTTACAAGTAACTTTGTGAGTATCCCACAGGGCGATTCAACTAAGCAGTTCATCTCAGATATTTCCCGAGTTATTTAAGATAACGTAATTCTTTTTTCCCTTAAAAAATTGTGAAAAAGTTCTCAGTGACAGATGTACAGTACATGTTCGTAATACACACATCAAAAAAAGTTTTGCATCATTCTGGTTCCCAGAACTCCTGAAGATAGACGTCGACTGTGGATGTTGTATCACAGACATAATCCCTTTGGCTGTTCAGAGACGTCACTAAACTCGGCAAAAGATGTAAACAAACATGGACGAGCAGCGAATATTCGACGGAGGCGGTCTGACAGCCGATCAGTTCCACTCATTCCAGCAGGAAGGAGGTACACGGCTCGTGTTGTCTGTAGTTCAACCATGCGTAGACGGTCAATACCGCGGTTCGATCGCGTCCGCATTGTTACTTTGTGCCAGGAACGGCTGTCAATACGGCAAGTGTCCAGGCGTCTCGGAGTGAACCAAAGCGATTTTGTTCGGACGTGGAGGAGATACAGAGAGACAGGAACTATCGATCACATGCCTCGCTCAGGCCGCCCTAGGGCTACTACTGCAGTGGATGACCGCTACCTCCGCATTATGGCTCGGAGGAACCCTGACAGCAACGCCAACATGGCGAGTAATGCTTTTCGTGGAGCCACAGAACGTCGTGTTACGACTCAAACTGCGCGCAATAGGCCGCATGATGGGCAACTTCATTTCCGACGTCCGTGGCGAGGTCCATCTTTGCAACCACCACATCATGCTCCGCGGTACAGATGGGTCCAACAACATGCCGAATGGACCGCTCAGTATTGGCATAACGTTCTCTTCACCGATGGGTGTCGCATGTGCCTTGAACCAGACAATCGTCGGAGACGTGTTTGGAGGCAACCCGCTCAGGCTGAACGTCTTAGACACACTGTAAAGCGCGTGCAGCAAGGTGGAGGTTCCCTGTTGTTTTGGTGTGGCATTATGTGGGCCTGACGTACCCCACTGGTGGTCATGGAAGGAGCCGTAACGGCTGTACGATACGTGACTGCCATCCTCCTACCGATAGTGCAACCATATCGGCATTATATTGACGAGGCATTCGTCTTCATGGACGACGACAGCGCATGTTCTCCAGACATGAACCTCGTCGAACATGCCTGGGATAGATTGACCCACCAATTACTCTAAGCAATCTATGCCGAATTGCCGTTGCGGAGTGAAACAATCTGGGCCAACAGTGCCTTGATGAACTTGTGAATAGTATGCCTCGACGAATACAGGGATGCATGAATGCAAGAGGGCGTGCTACTGGGTATTAGAGGAAACGGTGTGTACAGCAGTCTGGACCAACACCTCTGAATGTCTTGCTGTATGGAGGTACAACATGCAATGTGTGGTTTTCATGAGCAACATAAAGGGCAGAAATGATGTTAATGGCCGGCCGCTGGTGGCCGAGCGGTTCTGGCGCTATAGTCTGGAACCGCGCGACCGCTACGGTCGCAGGTTCGAATCTTGCCTCGGGAATGGATGTGTGTGTTGCCCTTAGGTTAGTTAGGTTTAAGTAGTTCTAAGTTCTAGGGGACTTATGACCTCAGCGGTTGAGTCCCATAGTGCTCAGAGCCATTTGAACCATTTGATGTTAATGTTGAGCTCTAATCCAATTTTCTGTACATGTTCCTGAGCTCTCGGAACCGAGGTGATGCAAAACTTTTTTTTTGATGTGTGTATATTTGTTACAGGGACATCAGTGTCATCTTTGCTTGTTCAAATATATTTACAGAGTGTTCGGAAATTTCCGTTACAAACTTCAAGGACTTGTAGGGGGGAACGAGTACGTCATATTTTGAATAGGAACCCATGTCTGGAAACGTATAGTTTCCGTTCTACGACGGTTTCAGTTCAGCTGTTTAACTCAACCATTTCTGCTTGAGGAATTGAATTAGGCGTGACGCAGTACAATTATTAGGTAACAATTTGAAAGGAAACATAACGAAACATCCGTCTATCACTTAAACATTACGTATTTACTTTATTCCACACAAAAATGAACTCAGCATACTGATCGTACAGAACAGTACTGATGCAATACAACAGCGGTTCGGTATGGTGGCCACCGACGTTGTTTCAGACGTTGTATCTACAGTCACCATCCCGCCTTCTGTACATTTAGTTTCTAGTGCAGTTGTCAGAACTCGTACTAGCAGATCTCCCTGTGTGTCTACAGAAGTCTTGTAAATTAAACTTTGCATACTACTCCAAAAGAAGTAGTACGCTTCATCCTGTCTGCCTATTTCATTCCAGGACAAGCGACTTTGAGACTTTCTCTTTCCCTCAGTAGACGCAGACTCGCTACACATCTGAGTTGAAACTGTCGTAGAACGGAAATGGTACGTTTCCGTATATGGCTCCCTATTCAAAATATTATGTTCTCGGTCCTCTCTACAGGTCCTAGGAGTTTGTAACGAGAATATCCGAACAACCTGTTTAGTCATATCTGCTACTAATATCGTTCTAAATAAGACGCATTCAAGGACGTTTCACTCTTCACAGTGCGATTTGAGTTTCCGGTGCATTACAGTATTTAGAATTTATGATTTATCCGGCTTGAACATGAAATAGATTGGTATCTGAAGGGGACGTTCGTGCTGTTATACGGAACTGCCGTGACACGTTGATAGGGCGCTCCGGCTTGTCGCAGGAGAGAGTCTGTATACGAAAGCGGAATACTGGAGAAAATTCAACTGGAAACTGATACTAACAACACTTGGCTACATGTAGTTTGTCCAACATAGAAAGTGGAAGGCAAAGGATGTGTAGTTCACAAGTTAACTACTGTAACAGTTCTGCTCTGGTATCTGCCAGAGTCTCGAAAGAAAAGCGCGCGTCAAAAATTAAATTGATCTGTAAAACTGGGAACTGACGCATAAAAATTGTTAAATAGTAACTTCGCATCTTTTTATCGCGAATCTCTTGCCCAACGTAAAGTCCCGAACGACTGGAAAAAAGCGCAGGTGACGCCTGTATATAAGAAGGGCAGCAAGACGGGTTCTCAAAATTACAGACCAATATCCTTAACATCGGTTTGTTGCAGGATTCTCGATCCTATTCTCAGTTCAAATATAATGAATTTCCTTGAGACAGAGAAGTTGCTGTCCATGAATTAGCACGGCTTTAGAAAGCATCGTTCCTGCGAAACGCAACTCGCCCATTTTTCACATGATATCTTGTGAACCATGGATGAAGGGTATCAGACGGATGCCATATTCCTTGACTTCCGGAAAGCGTTTGACTCGGTGCCCCACTGCAGACTCCTAACTAAGGTACGAGCATATGGGATTGTTTCCCAAATATGTGAGTGACTCGAAGACTTCCTTAGTAATAGAACCCGGTACGTTGTCCTCGATGGTGAGTGTTCATCGGAGATGTGGGTATCATCTGGAGTGCCCAAAGAAAGTGTGGTAGGTCCGCTGCTGTTTTGTATCTACATAAATGATCTTTTGGATATGGTGGATAGCAATGTGCGGCTGTTTGCTGATGATGCTGTGGTGTACGGGAAGGTGTCGTCGTTGAGTGACTGTAGGAGGATACAAGATGCCTTGGACAGGATTTGTGATTGGTGTAAAGAATGGCAGCTAACTCTAAATATAGATAAATGTACATTAATGCAGAGGAATAGGAAAAAGAATCCCGTAATGTTTGAATACGCCATTAGCAGTGTAGCGCTTGACACAATCACGTCGATTAAATATTTGGGCGTAACATTGCAGAGCGATATGAAGTGGGACAAGCATGTAATGGCAGTTGTGGGGAAGGCGGATAGTCGTCTTCGGTTCATTGATAGAATTTTGGTAAGATGTGGTTCATCTGTAAAGGAGACCACTTATAAAACACTAATACGACCTATTCTTGAGTACTGCTCGAGCGTTTGGGATCCCTTTCAGGTCGGATTGCGGGAGAACATAGAAGCAATTCAGAGGCGGGCTGCTAGATTTGTTACTGGTAGGTTTGATCATCACGCGAGTGTTACGGAAATGCTTCAGGAACTCGGGTGGGAGTCTCCGGAGGAAAGGAGGCGCTCTTTTCGTGAATCGCTACTGAGGAAATTTAGAGAACCAGCATTTGAGGCTGACTGCAGTACAATTTTACTGCCGCTAACTTGCATTTCGCGGAAAGACCACAAAGACAAGATAAGAGAGATTAGAACTCGTACAGTGGCATATAGGCAGTAATTTTTCCCTCGTTCTGTGTGGGAGTGGAACAGGGAGAGAAGATGGTAGTTGTGGTACGAGGTACCCTCCGCCACGCACCGTATGGTGGATTGCGGAGTATGTATGTAGATGTAGATGTAGTTTAATGTCAAGATACACATTCACATTGCAAAATTCCATCAGAAAAGCAACAAAAACGGTATCACAGAAGAATAAGCCGGCCGTAGTGGCCGTGCGGTTAAAGGCGCTGCAGTCTGGAACCGCAAGACCGCTACGGTCGCAGGTTCGAATCCTGCCTCGGGCATGGATGTTTGTGATGTCCTTAGGTTAGTTAGGTTTAACTAGTTCTAAGTTCTAGGGGACTAATGACCTCAGCAGTTGAGTCCCATAGTACTCAGAGCCATTTGAACCATTTGAACAGAAGAATATGATCATTAACTTTTATTTAAAGTTCGATTTATGTCATGAAGTGTTCAAAACGGCCACCATCTACTGTAATCCACGTTTGCACACACTTGCGGAAGGACTTCTGCAGAGACTAAAGACATTCCCTCGAGACATGGCATATGCTGCAACAATGAGACGTTTTCAATCATCTTCGATTATCGGAATTTGAGCATAGGTTCCACCAATGAGTTTACCACAGAGAAAAAAAATTCAGCAGTGTCAAATCAGGCGAACATGCAGGCGCAATATCTTCTATTCTTATTTTTATTATTATTACAAGTCTATCCATCTGTATTGCACATTATAACGGTGGTGACAAGGAGCTTTATGTGCGGTATAAGGAAATAGTAAAATCGAGCCCTGGATCCGCGCCTGTTTAAGTACCCTAGAGGTTAAGGCAACTGCTAACGAAAATCCGAGTTAGTCCCGTCTAACACAAATTTCCATTACTCACAACATATTCATTACATTTGACTTCGGTATTTCTGTGCGATGCTTCCCTGACATTATTCATTGTCATTAGATCTTCACTGATTTAATCTCCATATCTTCGTTTATTGTTTACTTATAGAAATACAAATGGCACGAATCCATTTCACGACTTTTGGCGGATCACTGGTTCTGGATTTTCACCTATTCATAACAATATGACGTCACGTTTCCAGCTAAATCAGATTTCATCGTTATAGAGAGAGATACTCCATTGATCTCTTGTGAATACGTTGTCGCGTCCAGAACAAACGTTTTCGGCTTCCACTCTCTGCTTACTGTTATCTACATATTCCTTTTCTAACTAATTCAGAGGAAAACCACTTCATTTCTTATCAGTTCATCTAATTTTCAGCATCATCCATTTAGATACTAGTTGCGAAGCCTCGAGTCCATAGTTATAGCTTTAAGAAAAATATCTTTAGCAAAATTAATTCAAGTTTCGACGCTTACGTCGTCCTAGTGCTAACTGATGACACTCGACATCAAAATACTGTAGCAAGTAGGATATTCATTCTCTACGCCAAACAGAAAATAGTACAAGCAGTTTCTACTGCCACAAAAGTGTCCTATTTTTCGTGGGGTAGCTCATAAAATCGCATGTCATTCAAAGTTCCAAAACGCGAAAACCTGCCTCAAGGAATCATCGAAACAAGACTTGGGCAGCGGAGTGCAATTAAAATTTCCGGAAATCATACCTGAATCACTTCTGAACAAAACATGAAGTATGGTAATACCTTTTATATGAGAGGCTCATGTTGAGCTGGTTTACAATGACCAGGTGGAACAATAGAGGCAGAAAATCACTGTTTATTATCTTATAACGAACATGTCGCTCTCGCCCTCCAGTTTCAAGGTATGGTTGGGCCGATAAGGAATGTGCAGTCAATTGGGGGCTTTCCACCTGCCGTAAGGGATCCAACACGTTATAAGGAATTCTCCGCGTTTTCGAAACTTTCAAGTGAGCAGAATGCCTATAAGCATTGTTCAACATCTTACCATTTACAAGGATTAGGTGTCGAGGATAGTCCCTCAGCAAAGAAAGAATACGACGAAAGGAGGAGTCATAAATCATTTCCTGTTTTTTCCGAAACAGAAAAAAACACGATTTCTTATAAATTTTGTGAAAATGAAGGTGCTTCATCCAACAAACATGCTGGTCTTAATGTTTAATGCAGAATTCCAAACATATATTTGTTTAACCAGTTTAGAACCTCTTTTTATATCACACTTTACTTAAATATCATTAATAATTATAAATCATCTTAATAATGGGAGTAAGAGAAGAGAATAGATTATTTAAAATCATATCTGCAAATGTCTACAGACAGAACAGATTAAGAACTACTGCTTCTAACAACAATGATTATTACTATAATGCTATAAATAATCATGACAGGAAGTATACAAAAGTGATACATTATGACATATGGAAGTAGAAGTGAAATAATTTTACATGGAATGCCTCAGTTAGGGACTTTGAGAAAAGTGAAAGATGGTTGGTTGGTTGGTTGTTTGGGGAAGGAGACCAGACAGCGAGGTCATCGGTCTCATCGGATTAGGGAAGGACGGGGAAGGAAGTCGGCCGTGCCCTTTGAAAGGAACCATCCCGGCATTTGCCTGGAGCGATTTAGGGAAATCACGGAAAACCTAAATCAGGATGGTCGGACGCGGGATTGAACCGTCGTCCTCCCGAATGCGAGTCCAGAGTCTAACCACTGCGCCACCTCGCTCGGTTGTGAAAGATGTGATGCGTTAGTTGTTAAGGGGCAGGAAATTATTGTCGTTTTAGTAGATAGGTCGGTGACTGAGTTATGTTATACAGTGGGCGATTATGCCAAACTAGCATTCCCTGCTGTCTTGCAGAAGCCGGTTTTGAGCAGAAAACATTTTGCTCTGATGGGAAAGAGTGCTTCTGCAGTGTTGTTCGAACAGGAGGGTTCAAGCCGAGGAGGTATATGAGGGATTGAAAAAATTACCAACGAGCGAGGTGGCGCAGTGATCAGTACGCTGGACTCGCATTCGGGAGGAGGATGATTCAAACCCGCGTCCGGTCATGCAGGTTTCCCGTGATTCCCCTACATCGCCCGAGAAAAATGCCGGAATAGGGCACAGCGATTTCGTTCCCCATCCTTGACACAATCCGAGCTTGTGCTCCGTCTTTACTGACTTCGGTGGCGACGGGACGTTAAATCCAATCTTCCTTCCTTCATTTCGAATAAATGATCAAGCGGTAAAGCAGACAGTGTATGGAAATCTGTGTCAGAGTCTGCACATGGCCATGATAGCTATACGTAAAGTGATGAAATGACGAGCGTCACGGATATATCGTACTGGATACGATCGATATATAAAAAAAAAAAGTTCAAATGTG
This sequence comes from Schistocerca nitens, assembly GCF_023898315.1. NCBI lineage: Eukaryota > Metazoa > Arthropoda > Insecta > Orthoptera > Acrididae > Schistocerca > Schistocerca nitens. The sequence goes on from NC_064620.1 coordinate 283,142,524, forward strand.
TGTGAAATCTTATTGTGGTGTCACCGCTAGACACCACACTTACTAGGTGGTAACTTAAATCGGCCGCGGTCCTGTAGTACATGTCGGACCCGCGTGTCGCCACTGTGTGATCGCAAACCTAGCGCCACCACATGGCAGGTCTCGAGAGACTGAGGAGACCTCGCCCCAGTTGTACGGACAACATAGCTAGCGATTGGACGTGCTAAGCCTTGCTCTCATTTGCCGAGAGATAGACAGTAGAATAGCCCTCTGCTAAGTTAAATGGCGACCACCTAGCAAGGCGCCATTTGTATCAGTGCCAATAGCTTACGAGTATGCAGGAGAGATGTATTCCAACAAGAGAATAAAGTTAAGTATTAAAAAAGCTACGTATTTTTCTTTAGTGCATTTATAAGTCTCATGTTCCAGACTTCACGCCCGTCTGCGTTAGCCTTGCGTGCCCTATCGGCTACAGCATTGTGTCTGGGCTGTATGGTCTAGACACAACACTTATGGGACTTAACTGCTAAGGTCATCAGTCCCTAAGCTTACACACTACTTAACCTAAATTATCCTAAGGACAAACACACACACTCATGCCCGAGGGAGGACTCGAACCTCCGCCGGGACCAGCCGCAAGGTCCATGACTGCAGCGCTCGAGACCGCTCGGCTAATCCAGCGCCCGATCGATATAGGAGACAGCGAACCAAGAACTTAATATCTAAATGCAGAGAATCTCAGACATCGTCAGGACACAACTTTAAAACGGACAAGAGGAGGCTGTCTGCTTTTCAGGTGAAATTTTGGTAAGATTGGGTGCGAGGTGAGCAGGGAAGGTATTGCACAAGTACACTTAGTAACACTAAAATATCTAGATGTCACCGTGGCTAGGACGTCCACATACGGAAAACACTGTACGAACAATGAACAGAAAGTTGCATCAAGAAATAATATCATTACCAAACTGGCAGGAACTACATGCAGTGAACATCCATCTGAAATGAGGACTACAATTCTTGTTTTTGTTATTCGGTAGCAAAGTTTGCGTGCTCGACATGGCATGTCAGTCAGGTCGACATACCCATAGCGAATCAGTCCGTATCATCACCGGACACTTGAGGTGAACACCGAAAGACAACCTGCACCGTCTTATCGGTTTTTCAACAGCGAACATCAAAAAATAGTTCAGATGGCTCTGAGCTCTATGTGACTTAAATTCTAAGGTCATCAGTCCCCTAGAACTTAGAACTATTTAAACCTAACTAACCTAAGGACATCACACAAATCCATGCCCGAGGCAGGATTCCAGACTGTAGCGCCTACAACCGCTCGGCCACCCCAGCCGGCAGCGAACATCAGATGGGATCTGGCGGTCAGGGAGGAGATAAGCCCGTTTGCCCATTAACAATTGTAATCCATGAAAAACTTCCTATGTACCATACAGAGCCCACTGATAATACAACGCATAAGACTGCACTTGTGGAAAGAAGGTAAGCGCACTTCGAAAATCCGTAGAAATACTCCATTTAATTTTAATATAATGCAGACCAGTAAAGAGTGTATTAAAATTTTATTACATTATAAGCGGCTACATATGCACTTTGGTGTTCTGCAAACACTGTCGAGTCTTTATTTTTGTATTATCTTTTGCCCTGATGTCACTACAAGGCACTTCAGCTATAGGTTGTGTACCTATGTGAGTACTGTAGCATAAGCTTAAATTGTTGATGACATTTTCTTCCTTGCGAAATTTCTATTTCGACCTTTGCATATTTGCTATAAGTTTTTCGACTGTATGCTTCAAAAAACTCAAACCAAATAAATATAAATACGAAACAGGAATCGATTATATCGGCTTTCTGGTGGTTGCAGCTACAACAGTGTCTGGTCACGGTTTTACAGATATTGAGAAAAGTAAAAAATTTTGAACAAAGACTCCAGGCCTGGTAGCTTCACATTAAGTTCGTGTCTTGATTTTGAATATCAGAAGAGTGAGTGTCATTAATGTTTTAACATATTAGTCAGGGTGACAATGGCTAAACACACTTTGTCATGGCTGAACAGTTTCACGCAGGCAGGAGGTAAATACACTACTGGCCATTAGAATTCCTACACCACGAAGATGACGTGCTACAGACGCGAGATTTAACCGACAGGAAGAAGATGCTGTGATATGCAAATGATTAGCTTTTCAGAGCATTCACACAAGGTTGGCGCCAGTGGCGACACCTACAACGTGCTGCCATGAGGAAAATTTCCAACCGATTTCTCATACACAAACAGCAGTTGACCGGCGTTGCCTGGTGAAACGTTGTTGTGATGCCTCGTGTAAGGAGGAGAAATACGTACAATCACGTTACCGACTTTGATAAAGGTCGGGTTGTAGCATATCGCGATTACGGTTTATCGTATCGCGACATTTCTCCTCGTGTTGGTCGAGATCCAATGACTGTTAGCAGAATATAGAATCGGTGGGTTCAGGAGGGTAATACTGAACGCCGTGCTGGATCCCAACGGCCTCGTATCACTAGCAGTCGAGATGACAGGCATCTTATCCGCATGGCTGTAACGGATCGTGCAGCCACGTCTCGATCCCTGAGTCAACAGATGGGGACGTTGCAAGACAACAACCATCTACACGAACAGTTCGACGACGTTTGCAGCACCATGGACTATCAACTCGGAGACCATGGCTGCGGTTACCCTTGACGCTGCATCACAGACAGGAGCGCCTGCGATGGTGTACTCAACGACGAACCTGGGTGCACGAATGGCAAAACGTCATTTTTTTCGGATGAATCCACGCTCTTGTTTACAGCATCATGATGGTCACATCCGTGTTTGGCGACATCGCGGTGAACGCACATTGGAAGCGTGTATTCGTCATCGCCATACTGGCGTATCACGCGGTGTGATGGTATGGGGTGCCATTGGTTACACGTCTCGGTCACCTCTTGTTCGCATTGGTGGCACTTTGAAGAGTGGACGTTACATTTCAGATGTGTTACGACCCGTGGCTCTACCCTTCATTCCGTGCGGTTCTAGGCGCTGCAGTCTGGAACCGCGTGACCGCTACGGTCGCAGGTTCGAATCCTGCCTCGGGCATGGATGTGTGTGATGTCCTTAGGTTAGTTAGGTTTAACTAGTTCTAAGTTCTAGGGGACTAATGACCACAGCAGTTGAGTCCCATAGTGCTCAGAGCCATTTCTACCCTTCATTCGATCCCTGCGAAACCCTACATTTCAACAGGATAATGCACGGGCCTTTCTGGATATAGAAAATGTTCGACTGCTGCCCTGGCCTCCAAATCTCTCACCAACTGAAAACGTCTGGTCAATGGTGGCTGAGTAACTGGCTCGACACAACACGAGAGTCACTACTCTTTATGAACTGTAGTATCGTGTTGAAGCTGCATGGGCAGCTGTACCTGTACACGCCATCTAAGCTCTGTTTGACTCAATGCCCAGGCGTATCAAGGCCTGATTTCTCACGATCTATGCACCCAAATTGCGTGAAAATGTAATTATATGTCAGTTCTAGTATAATATAATCGTCCAATAAATACCCGTTTTTCATCTGCATTTCTTCTTGGTGTAGCAATTTTAATGGCCTGTAGTGTAAATTAACAGAAAGAATCTGTTGTCGTTGGAGTGGTTGTTTACTTGTTTTTTAAGCAGACTGAAGCCCAGGCTATGGTGTTGAGGAGAATGAGTCCTGTGGACCGGATGCTGCTATTAGATCTGCCGGCCGTTGAGGACTGGTTACTGCAGTGCACAGCGGTTGCCGAAGCAGGCCGCCACCCTTCCTGCCGTTCAGTGTATGCCAAGTTCCGCCGCGCAGTCAGCGATTCCCATCACCCAATTTAAACCTCAATGAACCAGCAATCTAACAGCTTTCCCGCCTCATTCGAGGCGAAGTACGGGACTGTGGTGAATTAAAACACTTTTCCTGCCGCACCAATCTCTCTCACGTTCTAAAGCTTTCAATTTACACTGTTGTCCATTAAAACTGACAGCAACAGAGGCCCTGTCTCAGCTGTGTATCGAGTCTAGCTGAGATCATTGTACGAGGATCGTTCTGTAGTAATGCAACACATTTTTTTCTGAAAGATGGTTTGCTTTATTCAGGATTGATACACCATATTGAGCCGTGCTCACTCCTAACTATGCGTTTTCGTGAACTTCGCTGTCTATCTGTGTTTGGTTTCCCGCACTTGTTGCGGTTACGTTTTGGTTCTTCTTCCTTCTACGTATGGCAGCAGCGATGTGTATCGATATTTGCACCGTGTACCGTCTTTGGTTTTGTGCATATAGTTTCCAGCTAGGGGGTCTGCAGTGAGTCGGTCGGTTGCTCCGGACCAGGGAAGTTATCTCCGCGCGGTGCAATCGGCTGGGTCTGCTGGCGGTCCCTTCGCAGTGTCGGAGCGTGTGTGGAGCTGTCCGATCGCTACGAGCTTCGTGGTTCACCGACCCAGGACGTCAAAGTTGAATAGTGGTTTCAACTACCCAAGCCACGTCCATTCATGTTGTGTGGTTCGCTGTTGGGGGGGTTTTCCTGTGAGCATCACCGAGTGTTTCTATTGCTGAAATTTAGGTGCCATGCGGTGCAATTAACTATATTGGTTGACTACAATTCAAGTGCACCAGCAGAATTTTCGGCCTTGTGGCCGTTCGTGTTTTGGTTACCTGCCCTGGCCACTAACGTAATTTCAGGCAGCGTCCTTTCCTCACCTGTTGTCGCTGTCCAACATGGTGCGTAGTTTTAACAGCTAATGCATATTTCATTGTGGATAATCACGTTCGTAACTTTTGTGTTTGAGTTCTCATGTACCGATTGGTGGCAAGCAAGTCGTTTTGTCGGTCGCTGCGTGGCTGTCCCCTGGCTGGGTTCCAATGGATCAAGTGCAGCTGGGCTCACCACCTGTCTCACCTAAGTGAACTAGGGCAGACAGACCTCCTTGGAGGCTTCTGAGTGCCGTTCTTTTTATTGTACTTCTCACCTGTGCTTAATTGTCTGTTTATAATCTATCATAGCCAATGATTTAAAAAATTCTTGCTTTTAGTGGATTTTATGTATTTTTTAATTTTGGAAAATCAATTGTGGGCCTTCAGCCACTTAAATACTTATTCTAAAAAATAAAAAATATATAAAAAAACATTGCGCCTTCTGCGTTTAAAAGGTTATGGTAATTTATTTTAAAACATTGAATATTTTATTGTGGGCCTTCAGCCGTTTGCATTGCATCTTGTTTATGTTTGTCTATTCACCCTTGCCTTGAGGCTCTCAGCCTCGCTGTGTATGTATATGTTAATTATTTTATTTGCGATTTTAACTCCATGTTTTTACCGCTTGAGATTTATCTTGTTGCTTTAAGATTTCTTGTTTGGAGGCCTTCAGCCGTGAACTAATTGCCTTTTTGAAACTCGTAGTTCTAAAGGTTCGGCTTTGTACCGTTTTGGTTTAAAGGTGTTATTCAATTACAGTAAATTACGATTTTAAGGTGAAACTGACCCCAACCTTATTTGGCCCCAATCCTAAGCACCTGTTGTGCCCAGCGGGTTTGGCGGGCGTTTCACATATTATTACCCACTCTTTTGGCTACGAAACTCTATTTTTCAACAAAATCTACGTTCAATGCGACGACGCCACACTACTGGGAGAGCCTGTATGCCCACATGGTACCACTCTACTGGTCGTCATTGGAGCCGCATCAATAAGCTCCCCTGCATCCACGTACTGCTTCCCGCAGAGTGCATCCTTCGTTGGACCAAACAGATGGAAGTCGAAGAAGGTGCGAGATCCGGACTACATGGTGGATGGAGAAGAACAGTCGAATGAAGCTCTGAGAGTTTCTCTCGGGTGCACAGACTTGTGAGAGGTTTTGCGTTGTCGTGGAGAAAGATAAGTTCATTTCCTTTTTTTTTTTTGCGACGAACACGCTGAATTTGTTTTTTCAGTTTTCTGAGGGAAGCACAATACATTTCATAGTTGATCCTTGCACCATGAGGGAGGACATCAAACAGGGTCCCAGAAGACCGTCGCCATTGCTTTACCGGCTGAGGGCGCAGCTTTGAAATTTCTCTTCGGAGCAGAAATGGTGTGGCGCCATTCCACAGATAGCCGTTTTGGTTTCGGTTTGAAGTGATTGGCCCATGTTTCATCGCCTGTGTCTATATTCGACAAAAAATTGTCACGATAAGGAACCCCACGGGCACATACCTTTGAGTACGCCAACCGCTGAATGAGTGTGTCAACACTAGTAAAAGAGACGTCCAGATGAGCAAAGAGGTGTTTGAGTGTCATGCATCGATTACCTCGAATGAGTGAGTGTGTACGCACGTTCCATCGTAGCAGGCGTCACAGCTGTGGGCAGCCGGCTGGTAAGCTGGAGATCGGACAGGTTTTTCACGACTTTGTTGCGATGATGACAGGCGCCTCGCCCAACGACTCACCGTGCTTTTGTGTACTTCCAGGTGTCCCTAGACGTTCTGCAAGCGCCTTTAAATATCGGCGACGCTCTGGTTTTGCGTCAAGAGAAATTCGATGACTGCTCTTTGCATGTGACGAACCTCCGTTGCGGACGTCATATGGAAGGCTACGTATAGCACCGCCACCTATCAAAACTTCGCGAAACTCTAGGGGCTGAAACAGGAATATTCCTTGATGTCCAACAACAAATTCCGGATTATTTCAACCGAAACTGGCAGAGAAAAAAAGTGTAGGATTAATTATTGAATTCCTCTCGTAAATAACTCGACACCACTGTGTGCACCCCGACCAATGGTACAGGTCACCAACGGCGGGTAGCCGACGGCGGGGCAGGAAGGAGGCAGCTGCCAACGAGAACGTGGCCTCGCCGGCCGTTCAAATGGTTCTGAGCACTATGGGACTTAACATCTGAGGTCATCAGTCCCCTACTCTTAGAACTACATAAACCTAACTAACCTAAGGACATCACACACATCCATGCCCGAGGCAGGATTCTAACCTGCAGCAGCGCGGTTCCGGACTGAAGCGCCTACAACCGCTCGGCCACAGCGGCCGGCTCGCCGGCTGTAAATTGATGTTTTTTTATATTTTAAAAGAAACATCCCCCACTATATTTGGCTCTGTAAACATACACGTGCCAAGCTGGAACTGAGTGGACATAGTTGTACTTGTGACTCAGTGCAAATTAGGGAATAGTAACGGCGCATTGCTGTACAGAAACGAGAAAATATAGTTATTTGTTTAAACCAGTTTTGACTGCGATTCGTATTTTGAACTTACGGAAGTGTTTGGGTGAATTGGTGGGATGAGCTTCTACCCCTACTGACGCAGAACTGGTGGGTGACATTTTTAATAGTGAGTTGAAAACCTGTTTTTATGACAATGTCGAGCTGTTTGTTCCGTAAAAGACTGTTATTCGGTGGTTTGGTTGATTTTTGTGAGTAACACTGATAGGCGCTATCATCCGTCGACGCTGAATACGCAGATTTCAACTACTTCAGAGCCTGATTAGGTGTCATTAAGTAGCAATTGTATAGGTGATTTGTCCATGCCGCTTTATTGTGTGTCACCTCTCTGCGCCGGAAACTAGTATCCGGTGCGCCTACGTTGCGGTAGGCCAGTTGGTGGAGCAGATATCCGCCACCCAAGTATACTAAGCGCCCCAAGGAGGGGAACATCGGCACACTGGGGACTTCCATATGCAGATGCGCCCGTACGACTAAGAAAAGTGCAATCTGACAACGTTCTTCCAGCGTCACGCTGTTCGCAGAACAAAATCAACTTCTTTCTTCTGGTCTTTATTCTAGTCCAGCATTCTTTCATCTTCATACTTTGCAGCCTTCATCGCCCTTCTATTCATGATATTTTTGTTCTCGGTCTCATTCTGTACTGGAAACCTATGGTCGCCTGAATGTTTTATTTGAAAGTTACACTACTGTACACCTCTTTTTCCTGTAATCCCCAGTTGCTCCATATCTCTTAGTACTTCTAGCATCGAACTTGGTTTGGCTGTCTTGTTCATAAGAAACTTAACTGTAAGAAAATGAAACTCGTACAGTGTAGTGCGCCATCTTCGGGCCTTAGTCGATGCTGAAGGGGTTATAACGATCATGTATACGTTGCATCAATGGCCAGCGTAACTGGTTTACGCAGGCTGTCTGTAGAAAAGAAATGTGACATTCCAGATTTATAGATGTGAAACTAGATCGTACTATGATAACAGCTAAAATAAAAACACGGAACTGAATGGATTTGGAACATGATTTATAATCTATAGTGACTGAGAAACACTCAAATATAAAAGAGGTTGTCAGATACAAGCAGTACCAATCGTCTCATCGACTCGTTAGTCGGTGGCTTAATAAAACACACAAATTAACTATAAACCATCTTTCGTCACTTTAGAAATATAAGTGCTCAAAGAAAACTCTTTTTCATTCTACAGTTTAGTTAGGCGCTAAAGTTTGTGATGGAGCGGTGGGGGGCGGTGGAAATACCTAATATCCGGCTGCACTCAGTGATAATTGTCTATGAAAGATTGGGAATCACTGGTATAAGGCTTGGGATGGATCACTGTCTGGCAATACCTCAATTATAGCTGGCCGGGGTGCCCGAGCGGTTCTAGGCGCTACAGTCTATAACCGCGCGACCGCTACGGTCGCAGGTTCAAATCCTGCCTCGGGCGTGGATGTGTGTGATGTCCTTAGGTTAGATAGGTTTAAGTAGTTCTACGTTCTAGGGGACTGATGACCTCAGATGTTAAGTCCCATAGTGCTCAGAGCCATTTTGAACCTCAATTATACATTGATCGAAATATTCTCCGGTTTGTAGATGTTTATAGTGAGGTCTTATGATAAATTCAACTTGTTTATTTTTGCTGCCATATCTTATTTTTCTGTCAGCCCTTCCCGTAAGTATTTAAGCTCCCAACATTTTGAATTTTCCTTCAAATGCCATCCATCTAGAAGCTATTTCGATTTTCTTCACTTATTGTGTCTTCTCTGCTTTTGCGTCTTGTCTCTGGAGCTGGGTAGTTTGAATAGTCGCTTCTTCTAATCATCCCGACGATGTCACAATGTCTTCGGCGATGTCTTCCAACACACTCGAAGATAAAATATTATTTTTGTTTTACGAAACTAATTTATTACCTTTGCTACGTCTCACTGGACATTTTTTTTTCTTCTCACCAGATCAAAACCAATACCATCAGCGTCCGTTTAAATTCAGTCGCGATCAGCACATCTCTTCACAATCTCCTAGTAGTTGTACGTTCTAAGAAATGAATTCCGCTTATGTCCTACCAAAACCCAAGCCGTTTCACTCAGAATTCTCTGTTGTGAATTTGGACGTTCTGTCCGGAAGATAGCGATAGACTTGAAGCACTTTATCTAATATTCTGACACTCCATCCGGGTGGTAGACAGTTCCGCGCACTGTTGCTAGTGTTCCCAGGGTCTCGGCAAATGTCACAGGGGCATGGCCGATGATCGGCGACAGGGAACGAACACATGGACCTACAGATGTATCCACAGTTCGCATCTCGTTGTTTAAGCCTCCATACGCCTATTCTGAAACAAAATTGTCAACAAAATTTCTGGACTGTACTTTAACTTGAAACATGATTGTGTTTGCTGTTACAAAGTTTCTGCCTTTTCCATCGGTACTTATTTGATCCCACATTACTTGCAAACGTAAAGTTCGCTACCTACGTTTGCGGCCATTGAGTAGTCGATCTAGGCTTGTGCACGCTATGTTTGTATCGGGCCAGGATACAAAACTTTGCTTCTCTGAATTTCTAATCTCTCTGAACCACACAAAAACATGAAAATTTCTGAAGATTTTCTTAAAACGTAAATGTATTAATACTTTTTCCCAGAAACAGAAGGCAGGCAGTTCGATCCACCTACCCAACTTTCGAGTTCTCTACTTTGTACGAAGTCTGACTTTTGTTTTGGCTACCATTCTTAGCCACCCATTTCCTTTTCACTATCTAACAGAGCCGCTGTTTTCTGCAGACGTTGAGCCCTTATTTTCATGCCTACTAGATCCGTTTTCTACTCTGCCCTTCTCTCAGTTGCTCGTCTCACCTGCTTATGTGGTAATGGAGAGATAATTTATAAGAGTTTCGTTTTAGATCATTGATAGGCGCTATAAGCATATCCCCGTTTCTTCTTTTAATTTTTTTTAGAACGGTTAGGTGTATGTGTCTGTGTGTGTGTGTGTGTGTGTGTGTGTGTGTGTGTGTGTGTGTGTGTGTGTGAGAGAGAGAGAGAGAGAGAGAGAGAGAGAGAGAGAGAGAGAGAGAGAGAGAGAGAGCAATTCTCCCTTCACAATAGTCGCTTAATAAGCCTCTACAAGTTACGCAATCTTTCTTTGTACTCGAGATCGCTCGTTCATTTTATAGCACAGACTCTTGATCCGCGAAAACCTAGATGTGATTCTTCAGCCAATGAAAATTCCTTGTCGGTACCGTGTGTGTAGAGAGTTTTCAAACTTGCGTTATACATTTGCAGGAGTGGGGTAGAATCAAGATTATTTGTAACACATAGGAGAATTTGGCACAGTTTCGCTATCGTTTGTTCAGCAAAGACGTTGCTTTACTCGGAGAATTGTCTTAGTAATTGGTACACGCTTTTCATTTGACGAGATTGACAGGTTATGGCGTTTCTAATGGAAGGCAGTTGTTTGTATGTAGAATTAAAGAATATATAAAACAGGGTACAGCACCATTAAATAAGATGATAAATATGCTCATCCCGCCTGCGGGTAAATCATTAATGTTTCACTGCAGAGCACATGTTCCAAAAAAAAGCCCTTCAACATACTTATTACAAAGATTCAGCACTGAGGATTGAATAGAAAATATTTTTCTAGCAACTTTACGACATAATATTCCAGAATGATAGAGCACTTGACCGCGAAAGGGCAAAGGTCTCGAGTTCGAGTCTCCGTCCGACACACAGTTTTAATCTGCCAGGAAGCTTCATGATATTCCAGTTTCTATATACAGTGTCTCTCGCTTTTCATTCCAATAAAAAAGGGTCTTATTAACATCGTTTGATACTGAAAAAGATTCCTCTCTCCTCTTGCTTCTTCTGGACCTAGCTGTCGGCTGCACGATAAGTCGTAAACGAGCTTGAGCTACGTTCTAGCGGCCGACAAAGAAGCATGCATTTCCAGCAAAAGAAAAAAATGGTTCAAATGGCTCTGAGCACTATGGGACTTAACATCTGAGGTCATCAGTTCCCTAGACTTAGAACTACTTAAACCTAACTAACCTAAGGACATCACACACATCCATGCCCGAGGCAGGGTTCGAACCTGCGACCGTAGCAGTCGCGCGGTTCCGGACTGCGCGCCTAGAACCGCTAGACCACCGCGGCCGGCCTCCAGCAAAAGATAAATGAACTTACGCCAAGCCGTCAGACCGGCCATCCAGCATGAAATATTCCGGATAAAACCAGTGTGCGAAGCAGCAAAAAGTGAAATCGATTTAAAAGAGACAGAAGGAGGGGGAGAGAGAGAGAGAGAGAGAGAGAGAGAGAGAGAGAGAGAGAGAGAGGAGACTAATAAAGTTATGCAGTTTCATAATTAGATGGCTGACATTCATTACGGAGCACTGCAATATGGCAATTAAAACATTTACGCTGTAATCTGGTTTCCAAGCAGGGTGTTATATTTATTTCGTTGTCGATAAATCACTGCCGGCGGTGATAATTTTCTAATTGTGTCTAGCTGTCACAGAGGTTATAAAAACTGCGGTGGAGATGTGTACACTGCAAAAAATCGGCGAAGCGTTCACCTTATAATGTTACACAGTCAGTGGAGACATTCAAGTCTATTATGAGTGCTCAGTAGTTTATCTGATCATGAGTATATTTATGGCACCCGAAATGAGTGGTCGGCCGGAGTGTCCGAGCAGTTCTAGGCGCTACAGTCTGGAACCGCGCGACCGCAACGGTTGCAGGTTCGAATCCTGCCTCGGGCACGGATGTGTGTGATGTCCTTAGGTTAGTTAGGTTTCTAAGTTCTAGGGGATTGATGACCTCAGCAGTTAAGTCCCATAGTGCTCAGAGCCATTTGAACCATTTTGAATCGAAATGAGTGTGTGTGTGTGTGTTTGTGTGTGTGTGTCTGAGAGAGGGAGAGAGAGAGAGAGAGAGTCTTCCGAAGTTGTGTAGGACGTAGTTTGATGCACCTAGATTTTCTGATTCTGCCGATTTATAGCTACAGTCGAACAGGAAATGATTTATGATTCAGATGGCTCTGATTACTATGGGACTTAACGTCTGAGGTCATCAGTCCCCTAGAACTTAGAACTACTTAAACCTAACTAAGGACATCACACACATCCATGCCAGAGGCAGGATTCGAACCTGCGACCGTAGCGGTCGCCCGGTTCCAGACTGAAGCCCCTAGAACCGCTCGGCCACTCCGGCCGGCAAATGATTTATGCTGGCTAATAACGTACACTGTGGAGGGAACTGGTGGAGTAACTTTTTTGATAAGGTGCAGCTTTCGCGTTACCTGCTGATTTTCTGACTGTTCGGTACAAAGAACGAACAAACGTAACGGTAGAAACAGTTATGTGAGATAAATGTACACTAAGGTTCCAAAGCTCAGAAGCGCAATACCTTGTTCTTTGCTAATTTCGGGTACCATAAATATACTCATGATCAGATAAAAACAGAACATCTTGAACGACTAGAGATAGGACGTTCATATTCCCAGGTCATGTACGTTAGTATGTTCTGCCAAAATGATTAGCATTTCAACCATGTAGACCCGCGGGTTCAAGGACAACACTGATATCGCGGCGCAATATCACCTACCGGTAAAATGTGCCTGCGGCTGTTGTCGCTATAGATCGAAGGTAACGGATCAGTGTGACTTGAGCAGACGTTTAGGGTGTCTCGCAGACATCCGCGAACCGTACCGTCAAATCAGTGAGTTTGAAAGAGGGCGAATTATTGGCACCAGAGAATGTGATGTATCCATCCGAGAAATTTCTGCTCGTGTAGAACCAGGTGTTTCAGCAGTGCTACGGTTGTGTGCAGAATGCCGTAGAACACGACGAGATGTGTCGGGTCGCAACACCCAGACCATCCCCACGCCCCCCTCCCACCCGGAGAAGATAGAATAGACACCTCATCCTAATGGCACTGCAGGACAGATCTGCGTCCTCCGCAGCTCTGGCGTAACAATGTAACGGTGTATTGTCCATCTACCTTTGACGAATGTGCAGAAACATGCTAGACGGCAATGGTGTATGGAACGACATCACTGTGGACAGGAATGCCATCAGATAGTGTTTTCGGACGAATCCAGGTTCTGTTTGTTTGAAAATGATGGCCGCAGACAGGGGGAGTGGCGTCACAGTGACTGCATTCAAACAAGACATACAGCGCCAACTCAAAGCCTTACGGTGTGGGGTACTATTGGGCACAACCACAAATCACAGTAGGTGTGCGTGCAGGACACTCACCAGTGAATGCCGACCGTTGTGGCCGAGCGGTTCTAGGCGCTTCATTCCGGAACCTCGCTCCTGCTACGGTCGCAGGTTCGAATCCTGCCTCGGGCATGGATGTGTGTGACGTCCTTAGATTAGTTAGGTTTAAGTAGTTGTAAGTCTAGGGGACTGATGACCTCAGATGTTAAGTCCCATAGTGCTTGGAGTCATTTGAACCTACGTGAATGAGATCCTATGAGCCGCGCGGGGTAGCCGAGCGGTCTTGGGCGCCTTGTCACGGTCCGCGCGGCTACCTCCATCAGAGGTTCGAGTCCTCCTTCGGGCATGGGTGTGTGTGTTGTCCTTAGCTTAAGTTAGTTCAAGTAGTGTGTAAGCCTAGAGACCGATGACCTGAGCAGTTTGGTCCCATAAGACCTTACCACAAATTTCCAAGATCCTACGGCCAATAGCCATACCATTTCTGCACAACACCCCAGACGCTATTTCTCAGGAAGACAATGCACGACTATATGTTGCTAATCGAACACGTGCCTTCTTACTGTCACAGAATGTCATTGCATTTCCCTGGCCCGCCGGATCAACAGACTTATCGCCAATCGAAAACGTGTGGGGTATAATGAAACGACGGGTGTAGGACTGTAACCCAGTGCCGACCACGACAAATTAACTTTGGAACCATGTGATTGCAGCATGGATAGCTATACCATAGTACGCCATTTGCTCCTGATACACGTCGATGCCATCTCGTGGAAGAAGTTACCAGGGTCCATGGCCCAATAGGCAACAGGACACATGCTGAACCGAGGTGACAGAAATGATAATCATTTCCGCAGAACATACTAATGCACATGCCCTGTGAATGTGAACCTCCTATGTCTAGTAGGTTTTTTCTGAACCTGAGTCTACTGTCACATCCTATCCTTGTAATTAGACGGACTGCGAAATGTTGCCAATCAGGAGGAATCAATAATGACAGTGGATTAGTATAGTATTGGACAAACGTAAAAACATAATAGCAAAAATAGAAGATGTAGCTCAAGTCCAGTCGGAATCACACGCTTCATCCCTGCAAGTAAAGAATCGTTCTAAATAACATCAAAGTAATTGTTACGATTGCGATATTTTAAAAACTGCAAGGGAGAATTACGGTCTATGACACTGATGGTAGCAAAAAATGCAGATCAGCAGTCTTAACAAGTTATTGTCCTTGGACCGAATGTTGAACTCATACTCTGCATAAACCAAGATATAAAAACAATGTGATCCTGCAATTGGAAAAATCCTACAGCATGCAAAGGAAAAGTCTACAGATCATTTCACCCCTATGCCTCTCGCCAGAAACGGTACACAATTCATAAACATTTCAGGACGTTATCAATAAAGGCTGCATTTATGAAATATAAGTTTGCAGCTAGAGGTGTTACACATACCAAGCTACACTTACGGGAAGGAAAGAAGATATACTGAACTGGCTTGCCGGAGCAGAGAAACGACCACAGATGGCCTGTTGGCAAGCCTGGTTGCTTTCGTTCCCAGCTGTCAACAAGTGCTACAATCTACAAGTGACACAACTTTCTATCGAGAGACATGTGTACAAATTTTTGAAAGATATTGGTCCTCGCCATAGACTTCATAAGTTCCTGTGTTATTGCTCTTACTATTACTACCAGCAAGTGCCTGGAAGTGTGTACTTGTATGAGAGATATACCCTAAGAAAGAAAGAAAGAGGAACCTTTTGCTGTCTAATATTTCTCTGAAGGAGATCAATTAACAAAAGAGATCAATGAATACATTAACCTCATCACAACGATCCGAAAAGGAAAATAATAATTTTTTGAACATTTGGTAAAGTATAATCAATTAAGAAAGAATTAGTCTCAGACTTCAATTAAATTCTCTTCAATTTTGTAATGACATGACCGATTTCAAGACTTCTATCCTGACCTGTAGCCATTAAAGAATCATAAGTTGTCAGTGCATTATAATACAATCTCATTGTATATTGAATATGTGTTAACAAAGTCTTCAAACTGTTATTGCCGTGAGATGAATGAACGTCGTTACGTTCAAGTAAAATATCTACATAAAATTACAATTTCATATAGTTGCAGGCACGAAATATTTATGCAGTTATATTACCCACTTTATGTATTTTGATTATCATGTAATGCTATCGGCAGTTAGTTTATACGTCAAATTAACATAATTTACAACGATGTGTGTGTGTGTGTGTGTGTGTGTGTGTGTGTGTCACACACTAGCGTAGTCCCACATTTTGCACCAAGAACAAAGTAAAACCGTGTGATTAAACAGGGCAAACTCTTAACAAAAAAAAACGCACATATATATATATATATATATATATATATATATATATATATATATATATATATATATATATATATATATAAGTTGTATCAGTTCAGTTTCTAAAATACCATGCTGATGTCCTACTACTAAAGTGTTGTGAATATCTACTGAATAGCCCCAAGCCTTTGTGATCATCTTATTTACGACATGGTGTTATATCACATATTGACGACGTTTATGGAATGTTCCGGCCGTGACAGGTGAAAACTGTTACCGTCTAGCACATATAATATACGATAGCATGATTTTGGGAAAGAAAACAAAGAGGAGGCTAATAATAAAGAAAATAGTCAAAGCTCTATAAGAAATAACAGCGTTTCAAATTAATCAAGAAATGCAGAGGGCACAAAATAGTGGAGAAGGATGCAGCGACGACATGGCGGTGGTGGTGGTGGTGGTGGTGGTGGTGGTGGTGGTGGTGGTCAACCGTGTCACATGTCCTTGCTTCATAAGACACTGCAGAGAGATTTGGAGTTTAATCCAGGACACTGGTACAACGTCTGGTGTTCAGGAACTGTAGTCGACCACCTCTCCTCCCCTAACTGACCAGATACTGGCAGGGGAAACTTCATGCACCACCAGTATTCGAACCAGGTTACCACCAGATCGAGCGCCACCGCACGGGCGTGCGCTAGCGACTTTTTTTCCGTTCTCTGTTCTCTGCAGGGGGGGGGAGGGGGGAGGGGGGGAGGGGGGGAGGTGGACGTCATATGACACCTGTTGTTGATCATCGAATATTTCACTCAGTTTTTTTTTTAATTACAAAGGGCAGCCAACCCTCTGATCCAACACGCTGAGATGCCGCGCCGGAGTGACCTCGGCTATGGAGGCGGGTGCTACAATGGTAATAGCCTCACATAAAATACAGATATTTCTTAATATCGGGCATTATCTCAGCATCAAGTGCGCTCCACTTACAAGTAAACCTACGCTAGGTATACACTTCGATTTTGAACAGCTTTGAATATGTTGTAGTATAGAGCAAAATAAGATATACATATTTCTTCATACATGCCCAAACGGCCATTAAGGGGGCATAACACTACCTTGAAAAAGAATTGAGTTTAATATTTCTGAATGAATATTGCTGAGACGGTAACAGATTAAAAAAACTTCAAACAAAAGTTCTATTGTTTTTGATTTAGTTCACAACGCTGCACCGAGATTTGTCGAAAAAGTCGTTTTTTTCTTTTTTTTCGAAATCCCTTCTCCCCAGTATTTGGCTTTTCATTGCGATATTTGACTGATAGCAAAAGCGTATACCATCGTTAATACCAAATTCAGCCATATATGATGAAGCGATATTCCAGCGCTGCATTTGTCAGAAATATCACTGTATCACTGTACGTGGTGCTTTGGTTTTTTTAAGTTGTTTGAAACTCCACTTTTAGAGAGGGCGTTTCGCCCTCTTTAACGAACATATGGGCACGTATAAAGAATGTTCTTTATTTTGCTCTACACTATTACACCTTCAAAGCCGATCAAAATGGAAATTTGTCTCTTGGGTAGGTTTACTTGTTAGATCTCCGTGTGAATTCGCCCAAGTTGGACAGACGCGGGCGAAAGTCTGCAGTGTGGCGCTATGCGCCTCATACCGGAACCGGACCATGACCTCTGACACTCTAGTTGAACGAGGCGCACGCCATCTCGCCCGAGTCTCATCTGCTCCGCGGATGCTGCGAAGTTACAACGGGGCAAGGCGTCGCCCTGCCGAGGTTTCTGGGCTCGTGAGCCCACTCGGACCCCGCGGTCGCTTTTCTATCGGCCCTCATAGAGTGTTCTAGTACGAGAGAGGCGCTATCAGCTGGCCGGCAATGCAGGTCCCTGTCGGTACCGATCGATGTGCGCGGTGGCCTAGTTGCCGGGGGCAGCGCACCACGCGCATGCGCACTGTGGCCCTCCGCGGCGGCGGCCGTCTAGCTGCAAGGGGCAGCGCGCCGTCAGTCTCGAGCCGACAGCCGGACAGTGTGGTCGACTAGTTCATGCGGTAGAGAGACACACAAACCCGCTCGCCATGTCGGAGGACCCCGGCGGCGGAGGAGGAGGCGGCAAGCGCCTCAAGGACCGCGTCACGTTTTACGAGCGCGTGTGGACGACGAGGGGCAACGGCGGCGACGCCCCCGAGGGCGGCCTGGTCGACGTGGCCGAGGTGGAGCGCCGCATAGCCGAGGAGCGCCGCCGGCGCCAGGTGGAGGCGGCGGGGGCGGCGGCGCCGGAGGCGGTGGCGGCGGCCCAGCAGCGCCTGCTGCGGTCGCCGCTGCCCGAGGGCACCGTCACCACCGTGGAGAAGGTGACCGAGGAGGGCGGGTCGGCCGGAGGGCCCCGTATGGTCACCGTGGAGCGCGTGACCGTGCGGCGCACGCTCGTCGAGCTGCCCTCGGCGTCGCCGCCGCTGTCCAAGTCGCCCTCGCTGGCGTCCCTGCGCGCCGGCGCCGGCTCCGTCTCCGAAGACAGCAGCGACGGCGCCGAGTTCCGCAGCATCGCCGCTCGCCTCGAGGCCGTGCGCAACCGCTCTCAGTACGACTCGCACATCGCCGAGGTCAAAGGTCAGCACCGCCCAAAAGGCCGCTCTCCCGAAAGCCACCCTGCCATTAAAGTGGCACAGATCACACTAAAACGGTCGGCGGCACAAAACTCTAATCCCCCCACCCAGAACGTGCGCGGTCGCCTAACATGCCACCTGCCATCCCGCTGCAGAGACCTGCTTAGTAACGTGAGATGATAATCGTCATTTATTAACACTTCCCATCACATACATCCTTAAGCTTAGCAGACGCTGGCGTCGCCTGTAGGGGACACGATGACTGTTAGGAATTAATATGCAGATAAACCGGTACAAGTCGCGTATTATTTGCTGTATTACGAATTTCTCTCATCAGACGGTAGCATCTTCAAATATTAACGGCCTCGTCGCCATCGTCACTTGGCATTGACGATATTCCTGAGCAGACGTTTGTTCCTAGCACGTGTTACCATCAGGGCTCGGCACCCTCTCCACCATAGAGTTTTAATTTACGTAATTATGGAGCTCTGAACCTTTCACGTCTTGCCGTATGAGCAACGAATGTCTGAAATTGGTCTTGTCTGAAGAGGAAAACAATTAAAACAGTGAACAATATGCGACTGTAGCGGCTTATCTGGACGTTAATTCTTAGACCACATATTACCAGCATCATATATATATATGTCCCTTCATGAAGGTGAAGACGTGTCATAAAGCTAAGTATACACACCATATGGACTTCATAAAGAATTAACAAAGTTACTTTCGACCACTGAAAATATATCCCCTAATCTGCGAATTTCTTCTTCTCCTCCTCCTTCTCCTCTCTCTCTCTCTCTCTCTCTCTCTCTCTCTCTCTCTCTCTCGCTCCCTGTGTCTCTCTCCCTCTCTCATGGTACTTACATCCACTACATCCATCATCCACTGGTGGATAAAAAATTCGTCAAAAATACTCCATCTATTAAGATCGTCTGCTTTACGGTGTTACACAAGTCCTTATAATCAGCTCTGACTCCAGAAGGAACCGTTGTGCATAGCATCTGTATATTATTATCAGGGAGGATAACAGAAATAATACAATGCATATAATTACATATTTTTTGGTGTGGAGACACACAGTAATTTTTCTCACACTCATTCGCCAGCGCAACAGCAAAACTGGGAAAAGTGACACTAAGAACGACTATCCATCGTGCATTCTACTGTAATTTCTCGATTATTTATATTATATTTATGTACTTTGACAGATATATGTGCATTCAGGTATGTCCTACCTGTTTCCTAACGTTAACCATCTATTTTATGAGAAATCAACGACTAGTTGTTTCTTAGCACAAGAAATACTTCCTTCACTTTGTCTCGCCAAATGCCCCCCCCCTCCCCCCCTAATTCTGTTTCATAGCAGTCACTATCACATACTGAGCTCCAGTACCCACAATAAATTTCTTCAGTACACAGTGTTCCAACCATGAGCTTCAGCTTTCCTTGTGGCCTTTCTTTTGCGTTCTTGCCAATATAATCAAGTGTCTTAGCAAAAATCTCTCCATTTTGTTTCTCATACATATATGTCGACCATCACGTCAGATACAAGAACCAAAAACTGATGAAATGATAATGAAGATTTGGAACTAATACTTTGTCCAATAGAGTTTCAACAGAGCAAAAGCTGCTCCCAAGCAAGAATCGTCGGAAGGTGTCGGTTGTGGTCTTAAGATGAGAACGTTACCGGAGTTTTGGGGAAAGCATGGATACCTAAATCGTGTCGTCTGGATACAAGTCTTGTGTTACCTCTTTGCCGTGCACCTAATGTTGAATGCAGAGCCTTGGTATTGATGTAGAGCCATTAACCGCAAGTTCGGGCAATTTGTATGCTAGTTAACTTTGGACGCAATACCCCGCTATTACATCTCCGGTTTACTGACCAGCGAGAACTACTACTCTCGGAGGCAACAGTCGGCCACGTCGTTTAACCTGTCTCTGAGTCACTTCAAGAAAATGGATTACCATTGTCGCTCTCCTGATCAATCAGCCTCCGACGGCAGTTAAGGTACCTAACGAAAAATTTAAGTTCTGTCCATGTCGAAATAGCTCCCACTGCCACAACGGCAGGAAGAACCTCATTACGGAATGGGAAATATGTAGGCCTACATACTTACTAAGATTAATTCCTACAGTATTGTTGCCATACCTACCAGATATCACACCCGAAGACCCTTTTGTTACTGACATCTTTTTTATACTACATCCCAGATATATTTTTATCGTGAATTTGAGGTATATTTTGCATTTAATACGATGTTCTTCCCAGGATTCTTAGCTGTCAAGCGATTTATTGACGGTTGTTACCAACAGCTTTAAGAAAATAGTCGGACATATGTTTTGATGAAATCCCCTGCCAAATAAAAGCTGTCGTCGGATCGGGACTCAAACTCTGAACACTACCTTGCTCTTATTCTCTCTCTCTCTCTCTCTCTCTCTCTCTCTCTCTCTCTCACACACACACACACACACACACACACACACACACTTCCCTCACACGTGATTTTTTTTTACAACTTGCTGCACTGTTTTTCAAATTTTAAAACATTCTTAGTCATTAAAAACTGTGGTTTTCGTTGCATTCTCGTACGTTGAAAAATAAAAACCCACTGGTCTTATAAACTGGAAATAAGAGTAGCCCCCGCCCGCTTTAGAATCGGTCTGCATTTTAAGCATATTTTGCTTAGCGATTTTCAAGGCAATTTTCCCAATTGTTTTCTTCCATCAGATGAGAGTGTTGCTAGCTCGAAGGCGAACTCTTGAGCATCATAAAAAATATTCCATTTCCAACGTCACTTACGATGTTTAGCTGAACGAGTTTCGTGTTCTCTCTGCAGCTGATTCAGTTTCGATCTTTAGAAAATTCCGCATCGGTACTTTGTACTTGGGCAGCTTACGACTCACGCTCCGCCCCCACTGCTGCACTTCTTCCAATACTTTTCCCTAACTCACCCAACTTTCTTTGATCATATTTATGTCTGCAGATACGAAACTAGTTCCGTCAGCCAAGAATCGTGCTTTAGGGTCTCTAATGGAGAACGCTGGCGGTAGTAGCAAGCACCGTTAGTGAAAGATGTCGCTGATAGGAGCGGCAGGTCCATCTGTTTCAAGAGCAGCGCGGGTTGAGCGCTCGCGGACAGAGAAAGCGGCCCGACCGTGATCTGCTCAGCGAAACCACTTTCACGCGTGGTGGCGGCTGCGGGATCGCCGGCTGGGTGCGGCAGCGGCGCTGCAGACGCAACTCTTCAGACCCCGAGGGCCAGCCACGGAGGCGGCAGTGCGGCGCGCCTCTGCAGTTCCGGCCGCAGCACGGCTGCACGGAACCGTCCAAAGCTGACACGTTTCGGGCCTCGAGTTCACGTTCTAAGCGCAATGTATCTCTTTTTCTAACCAAAAACTGGTAGCCAAGATCGCAGGAACTCTTTTTATTCCATGATTACCAGTTCGGCGAAACTAAAGCCGCCATCATCGGATCTTAGGACACATACAGGATACAACATCAAGGCAAACAATGGTGATAGTCCCAGAATGAGATTTTCACTCTGCAGCGGAGTGTGCGCTGATATGAAACTTCCTGGCAGATTAAAACTGTGTGCCAGACCGATACTCGAATTCGGGACCTTTGCCTTTCGCGGGTAAGCTGTGAGGACGGGGCGTGAGTCGTGCTTGGGTAGCTCAGTTGGTAGAGCACTTGCCCGCGAAAGGCAAAGGTCCCGAGTTCGAGTCTCGGTCCGGCACACAGTTTTAATCTGCCAGGAAGTTTCATATCAGCGCACACTCCGCTGCAGAGTGAAAATCTCATTCTGGAAACATCCCCTAGGCTGTGGCTAAGCCGTGTCTCCGCAATATCCTTTATTTCTGGAGTGCTAGTTCTGCAAGGTTCGCAGGAGAGCTTCTGTGAAGTTTGGAAGGTAGGAGACGAGGTACTGGCTGAAGTAAAGCTGTGAGGACGGGGCGTGAGTCGTGCTTGGGTAGCTCAGTTTGTAGAGCACTTGCCCGCGAAAGGCAAAGGTCGCGAGTTCAAGTCTCGGTCTGGCACACAGTTTTAATCTGCCAGGAAGTTTCAGTGGTGATATTAATAGTTGCCTATAACACGCAGGCCTTACAAAATTGTTGTAAGTAGCACATAAACGTCCAAGAGAGATGACATTATAAATGTTAAGTGTCTCCATTACATACAAGCGCAAGCTTGGTACTACCCAAGTAGGGTAACCTGTATGTGTCCTAAGATCCGATGATGGCGGCTTTAGCTTCGCCGAAAGCGGTAATCATGGAATAGAAAGAATTCCTGCGATCTTGACTACCAGTTTATTGTTTTACATCCAGCTAGATCGCTCCCACATGAGCACAATGTGCTCCCTACAAAACAGCATCTCTTTTTGTTCAGAATTTGCAAGTATCCACAAAAACTGAGGAAGTATTCTGACACCATATAATTATGCTGCTCACTTCATCACTGCAAAAAATAATGGAACAAATTATAAAATAATTTATTAAGAGTGTTCTAAGTGGCGTAACAGGAAACCGACTGGTTCCAAGTTTCCTACAAGTGCCATTAACACTGAGACACTGCGTTTTATTTGCGATGATACAAGCGCAGTAATACAGCAATAATGTTTTAACTAGTAGAACTCTTAATTATAACAAGAAAACAAAAAAATAAATTCAAGAAAAAATCTCTCAGTGTTGACTTCTGTTTCTAACGCAACTTCGTTCTTGAGATCAGATGTTGTTAAGTTTACTTTAAAGCGCCCTTTGCTGTTGAGGAAGACATGGCAACATCGTTAACAGTTCTTCCCATTTTACAATTGATAAAGATGCTTGGTTCAAAACTGTCTTTAAGCATTATGGGACTTAACGTCTGAGGTCATCGGTCCGCTAGACTTAGAACTACTTAAACCTAACTAAACAAAGGACATCACACACATCCATGCCCGAGGTAGGATTCGAACCTGCGACCGTAGCAACAGCGCGGTTCCTGACTGAAGCGCCTAGAACCGCTCGGACACAGCGGCCGGCAAACATGGTTGGTCTTTCAGATGAAATACAGCAAGGCATACATCAGCCAAGGTCTTTCCTCTTTTGAATACACTGATATTTTTCCTGTTCTTCTGTTTCAGCGGAAGAATTTTTAATAGCTATTTGTGATGGATGAGTGTGAGACATTGTCATCGTACTTCATTTGGAGAGTTTACGCCGTTGGAATGATAACAGTGTTTCAGTAGCATCTTTAAAATCAGAGAGGCCAGTCTTAGGCATTGCAATTACGTGAAGTGGGTTCATAGCTTTAGCTGACTCGACAAACTTGTGTAAATCTTGCGAAAGAGCAGCCTCGTTGTTTACCCTTCTTCGTTTCTCTACAACTGCAAAATCTGTCGCAGCAAAAAACGTGCCTGCCATCTCTTCAAATTATCCAAGGCTAAGAGGACGTCAGCTTGACGCATTGACGCTTGGAGCCCTACAGACCACTGCTTGGCACGAAGACCACGCGTCATCTAGTAATGAATGTCTGAAACATTTTCACCATGATTTGGCACTTGGAGCACATCTAGGAACACGCAACATAGTACCGAAGGCGCAACAGCACTGGAAACGCATTTTGCGAAAAAAATGGCAGCACTAATATCTCTGTTATATATTGAAAACCACTTTTACTGGTATGAATATAAGACGGAGGCTCATGAAAGAAATACTGCCGCGCGGAGTAGCCGCGCGGTTTGAGGCGCCATGTCACGGACCGCGCGGCCCCTGCCGTCCGAGGTTGGAGTCCTCCCGCGGGCATGAGTGTGTGTGTTGCTCTTAGTATAAGTTAGTTTAACTAGTGTGTAAGTCTAGGGACCGATGACCTAAGCAGTTTGGTCCCTTACGAATTCACACACATTTGAAAATTTGAAAGAAATGCTGTGAAACATTCTAAAAATGGTTCAAATGGCTCTGAGCACTAAGGGACTCAACATCTTAGGTCATAAGTCCCCTAGAACTTAGAACTACTTAAACCTAACTAACCTAAGGACATCACACACACCCATGCCCGAGGCAGGATTCGAACCTGCGATCGTAGCAGTCCCGCGGTTCCGGACTGCAGCGCCAGAACCGCTAGACCACCGCGACCGGCGTGAAACATTCTAAAACGTAAGTAAATATTAGTTACGACACAAGCCTATATAATTTTGTGACAGACGTTTTTGTATCGCTAGTATGTGAGGAATTGCGCTGTGAAGTCCGTGTGCGCAAATTTTTCTTCAACCTATATATAGGGTGGCCAACTTCAGTAACATGAATAATCACAAAAAGAAAGACATTGGTTGCATCGCAATATGTCAGTTACATCCCGAGAACTTGAAAAGCGAAGTTGACGCTTGAAATAAGTTAAACGCTTTGCTATTGCACGTCCCGCGATAGGAGCGTGATCTGCACATAACAGTGTCTGTGGCAGGAAACCCTAATATTACTTTCGAGCCTTGTAACGCAAGTCACAGACATCGCGATTATGAGCAACGGGGGGTACACGCTTGCATCTCGAGATGTGGAGTAGCGGAGAGTTTCGTTTATTTCAAGCCTCAACTAAGCTTTGCAATTTCTCGGGATGTGAATGACGTATTGCGATGCAACCATCGCCATTCTTTTTGCGATTTTTCATGTTACTGAAGTGCGCCAGGCTATATACAGGGTGAAGAAAAATTTGCGCACTAGGAATTCACAGCGCGATTCCCTACATACTAGCAATACAAAAGTGTCTGCCACAAAATATCGTCCTGCGCATATTTCCGGCAGTAAATGGACGTCAAAGATTGAAAATCTGAACCATATATATTTTGGGCAATCTGCCAACACTGTAATCACATGTACAGTAACTTCGTCTGTCAGTATATGGGAGTTGTGCTGTGCTGTTGGTGCAGTGGATAGCGTTTTGGGTTAGCATGAGGGAGGTCTAGCGTTCGATTGGGATCGAGGTGAATTTTCATTTCCGATACGCCTTACCATTTCTTCTGTTAGTCAACATTGGTTTCACCGTTGGAAACGCTTTCTTGGTGTGAAAATGCCAAATCGCGTCGTAATTTGTAAATCACATTAAGCGGTAGGTAGCCAAATAGCTGGGCGATTAAATCCATTCACAGGTTGAAGGAAGACGAGAGCGTAACACCTCCAAACTAACTTAAGAGTTGATGAAGTCTTTACTTTCTCCTGTGAAAGGAGTTTGGCTGCATTGAGGGAAGTGGCATAGCAGTGAATTGCGCTCTGGAGAAACTAGATTCAAATCCCCGTCTGACAACCTACATTTAGGTTTTTCATGGTTTGTCTACATATCAGGATGGTTCCTCATACTGCTCCCAACCGACGTAATACTCCGTCACTAACAACATTGATGTCAACAAGCCGTTAAGCCCAAATTTCCCTCTTGTCTCCTTTTCCCTTAGAGTGGCTACGCATGGGGTATAACTATTTGTAGAGGCGTGAAAAGAAACACGTTGTGAACCAACGTGTTTCGACGGCATATGTCTTGATCCACGATGTTCGAGGGATGTAGCCGTAACCATTTCTTCCCTCCTCTGATATATCGACTGCAAAACGTCCACCCATCTTCGCAGAGAGCAGTAAGACTGACGATACGGTCTTATAAGCCCTAAGACCACACCGGCGCACACCCTGGCACAAACATTAGCAAGTGAAGAAATGCTACAAGGTTGGCGCCTTCTACAACGGTCATCATTGTCGATTATTTCTGCTCATCAGCAATAGAAAACTATTCGCTCAGGAGATGTATGGACGTCGAAATACCAAAAGAGAAACTTATATTCCCAAAACTTTTCAGGTCAAGAATTACATTATTTTCCATTGTGATAACTTTCACATTTGTTTTCATCGTACGGAGCGATGCATAGTTCGCATGTAGAAGCAGAGACTGACGTCTGGTGACATTTATTCATCGACTGACGTCTACTACAGATGTAATAAAGTTCACACATTCAAATATAACACATTTATGTACTCATAATTATACAGCATCGGCAAGAAAAGACATGTACTACAAATAAAATTTAATGATAGATACTGAACGTTTAATAGTGATTGATTGCATTATTTAAACATTAATTAAAATCTAGTTATGAATAGAACACACAATTTTGCAGTGTGTGTTTGCTACAGCGCGATGTTTAGTTAGTTCGGCCATTCAGTTTTCTGTGTGGAAATTCCATTACTAAGGTCTGTACTGTTTGTTCTGGAGCGCCCATTCACATTGAGGATTTTCGGCCATTTTCCACTTAAAGAGCATGGCTTTCGTTCTAGTATGTCATATTCTGATTCTGTTCAGGCGGATCCATGATTTCCGAGACAAATGCAGTCCTGGAAGGGGTTTCGTTGGATATATATAGGCCGTGTAGTTGTGGTTCTGAAAGGATATCCAATCTCCATTGCAATGTTACTTATAATCCGTCTTGATTGCAAAAATGTTTATTCAGATGACCGGTTTCAGTTCCTCTAGTACCATCTTCAGATCTGCAGTTTCGGTTACAGGAGTAACCCGTCCACACATAGCAACTCCTGTAATCGAAATTGCAGATCTGAAGATGGTTCTAGAGGAACCGAAACCGGTCATGTGAATAAACATTTTTGCAATCAAGACGGATTATAAGTAACATTATATAACCAGTGATTGCGGTATCCCATCAGACATTATGTGTGTTTTTGCAATCTCCATTGTTCTCCCACATGGTTCCACATAGGATTCCTAGATTTAAGCCTATTGTGGGGTAAGGAGCCCAATGTACTCGTATTATTTGCTCGCAGATCTTTGCAGACAGAGACATGACTAATCTTGTTCCATTCTTGCGTCATCTGCAGTTGTCGCCTAAGGTAAAGAGTGGCAATATTCAAGAGAATAGGTACTGATGAAAGAGCCGTGGATTTGAGTGTCCCAGTTATTAGCCTTGTCGTATCGTCTGTCTTTTTAACATGACAGCTTCAGCTCCATAGAGGAGAATAGATCAGTTCTTGTGCACCTATATGTAGTGCATTTCGTGTGCTCCCCAGCTTATTCCAGTACTTTTTCTAATCAATCTATTTCTGGTTTTCAGTTTATGTTGTGTGGTTTCGAGATGCTTTTTTTAAAAGGTGAGGAAGTGATCTAGGTATTGTGTATTGAACCGGGGACCTAGAAACGACGGAGAGTCTTCGTCCCCGCCGCAGCCCTTAGTGGTTCACAACCTCACAACAGGCTACAGCTGTCCACTCACCCCACCGCCGCCCCATACCCAACCCAGGGTTATCGTGCCCCAGTGTGGACGCCCCCCCCCCCCCCCCTTCTCGGGAACGTCTCATACCAGACGAGTGTAGCCCCAAATGTTTGCGTGGTAGAGTATTTTGGCGTAGGCGTATTTGAAGACAGTGTTTGCGCAGCAATCGTCGACATTGTGTAACTGATGCGGAATAAGGGGAACCAGCCCGCATTCTCTGAGGCAGATGGAAAACCGCCTAAAAACCATCCACAGGATGCCCGGCACACCGGACCTCGACACTAATACGCCGGGCGGATTCGTGCCGGGGACCAGCACGCCTACCCGCTCGAGAAGCAGCGCGTCAGACCGCGCGGCTAGCCGGGCGGGCACGATCTAGGACTCAAAGACAATTTGAGAACTGATTGTGGTTTATCTTTTCATCATAAAAGAAAACGTTTAGTCCTCCACTGGCTGTGTGCATGCTCAGATGAGAAAGCATATGTCGATTTTCTGAGGGTCTGGCACAACTTACACTCCTTGTGGTATTTACTTCCAGTGTCTAGATCCTTATTGAGCATTTACTCGCCTTGCTCATAGTTCGTGTGTCTGCCACCATGTCATCAGCCTAACAGAATTTTCCGCATTTCGTATGTGGGACGTCAGTTGTATATTGATTGAAGAGTAGCGGGGCTGGTACTGATCCCTGCGGTAATATGACACAGAGTGATTTCGGGGGCGAGGAGATAGCGCCTACGTGGCGGGTGTGATGCGCCCGCGACCAGCGCGAACGAGGCGATGTGTGCGGCGCGCAGATAGCACGCTGCAGCGCAGATAAGACGGAGAGACAGCCGGAACCGATACGCTCCTCCGCCCGCCGCCTGCAGGGCACGCCCTCTGCCTTTCTCCTTGCAGGCGTCGCCCGCGAGCAACACGACGGCAAAGGGCGAGGCGATAAACTCTCCTTCATCGCTCTAGCCGCTCGCTGTGGCTCGTCATTCGTCACGTTTCACATAACCGTCTCCCTCTCTTCTTCAGAAGGAAAGTAAAGGCTCGAAAGCGCAGTAAACTGTGGTGAAACTTATCTCACCATCACCTGCCTCTTGGCATGAGTTTACGGAGTTTGAAAACACTCGTCTACGCTATTAAAGTCTGTTATTACTTTTCCCATAAAGTGAAGGATGAACAGAGCTATTAATTAATTTCGTGTGAGTCCATGATGGGCTGCAAATCTTTCGACTGGACGCCACTTAGGGAATTCGTGTGCCAACTCATCCAAGTAGGGAAAGGGGACCTACAGTTTAACATTGAATCCTAATCATGTGTCGTTCCTGTGTAACGCGAAGTGAGCAGAATCTCGTCATCTGCGATATAAGTAATCTCTGTTTTAGGTATCGTAAGAACTCACAGATGCTTTGCGTGTGAGTTTGAAATCTTTGTCGCACTCATTTTCTCGCTTGCTCCACTGTGAAAATTATAAAAGAACGTTACAGAGCACTTAGGAAAGGAGGAAAGGAAGACAGAAATTATATATAATATGATCAAAAGTATCCGGACAACCCCCACTTTTTTCATATTAGGTGCATTGTGCTGCCGCCTACTGCCAGGTACTCCACATCAGCGACCTCAGTAGTCATTAGACATGGTGAGAGAGCAGAATGGGGCGCTCCGCGGAACTCACGGACTTCCAACGTGGTCAGGTGATTGGGTGTCACTATTGCCGTAAGTCTGTACGCGAGATTTCCACACTCCTAAGTATCCCTTGGTCCACTGTTTCCGATGTGATAGTGAAGTGGAAACGTGAAGGGACACGTACTGCACAAAAGCGTACAGGCTGACTTCATCTGTTGACTGACAGAGACCGCCGACAGTTGAAGAGGCTCTTAATGTGTAATAGGCAGACCTCTATCCAGACCATCACACAGGAATTCCAAAGTTCATCAGGATCCACTGCAGGTATTATGACAGTTAGGCGGGACGTGAGAAAACTTGGATTTCATGGTCGAGCGGCTGCTCATAAGCCACACCTCACGGTGGTAAATGCCAAACGATGCCTCTCTTGGTGTAAGGAGCGTAAACATTGGACAGTTGAACAGTGGAAAAACGTTGCGTGGAGTGACGAATCACGGTACACAATGTGGCGATCCCATGGCAGGGTGTGGTATGGCGAATGCCCGATGAACGTCATCTGCCAGGGTGCGTAGTGCCAACAGTAAAATACGGAGGCGTTGGTGTTACGGTGTGGTCGTGTTTTTCATGGAGGGGACTTGCATCCCTTGTTACTTTGCGTGGCACTATCACACCACGTGCCTACATTGATGTTTTAAGCACCTCCTTGCTGTTCATAATGCACGGCTTGTGGAGGAGTGGTTGCACGACAATAACATCTCTGTAAAGGACTGGCCTGCACAGAGTCCTGACCTGAATCCCATAGAACACCTTTGGGATGTTTTGGAGCGCCGACTTCGTGCCAGGCCTCGCCGACGGACATGGATACTCTCCTCAGTGCAGCGCTGCGTGAAGAATGGGCTGCCATTCCCCAAGAAACCTTCCAGCACCTGATTGGACGTATGTCTGTGACAGTGGAAGCTGTCATCGTCTAAGAGTGGGCCAGCACCATATTGATTTCCAGAATTAGCGATGGAGGGCGCCACGAACTTGCAAGTCATTTTCAGCCAGGTGTCCTGATACTTTTGGTACTGATACTATATATATATATATATATATATATATAACAATTACATTCCGTGGAGGAATATTGCTAATGTGCGCTATGAAAGGAAACTTTTCCCACAAACCTATTCAACTTACACCAAGGTATTTGCCAGCGAATAATACCGTACCACTTTGCTTCCGTTTGTATGATACAGTTGTATGGAGAAATTGACAGTGTTAAGGCTGCGGAGGAGGCGTAAGAATTTCTTTCGTTTTTCCCTCCGCTTCATTTACGAACGCAGGAGGAAGGTATATGATGAGTACTTTCTGAACTATCGTGCACGATACATAAAACTTTAGACTACGTAGTATAAATGTGAAAGAATTCTACTGTTTTGATGCTGAGCATCTTAATATGTATCCATATTAAAAATTAAAGTCCCCCGCGGCGTTTTGCTGTCTGTACATAAGGGCTAATGTCAGGAACTACTGTATGGATTTTGATACGGTTTTCACTGATAGACTGATTCACGTGGAACTTTTGTCTACACAATTTGTTACCGCTACGCCAGACAAGTCGTCAGGTCGTGGACACTTAGTGCTACTAGTGCGAAGCCGGGGCGGGTATCTATTTTTATATTAAAATCCTCCATTTACATGAAATTCGTCTCGCATACTAACGTCCAATTAGGTATAGAACCCGCACAATGGAACCCACTTATTACGGAAATTAAGGAAGAGTAGCGTGGGTTCTTCATGATGTCACGGACGTACTGTTATAATCACAAAGGGCAACTAACGTCAGTCAATTAGCTTCTAGTAATGGAACAACAGAATAATCACTGCAATGGGCGCATGAGGCTAATTGCTGAGATAGTGAGGACCATATTCAGACTTCATGGGAAAATGTGCAGGAAGACGTTTTTCCCCACAAATTTTTTTCTCACCAGTGGAGTATTCAAAGGTTATGACGAAACGGGGAGGGGGGAGGGTGGGGGGCAGAAACACTGTACCGAACACACTTGGCACTTGGCAACGATTACCTTTCCCACTACGAAAAATATGTAGTACAGTGGGAACTACCTTGTGTCGTGAACTTGACGCCTGTATGCAGCGAATAAGTTAGAACTTCAGAAAATAAGTTACACATGTCGTGCCACACTAACACCATTGTGTAACAAATGTGATGCATTGTCAAAAGAGAGTACATGTTCTGGATTTCCTACAGACACAGTTACGCTCCTGTACGGGTAACAGGAGCATTAGAATGTGGGAGTGCAACGGCCTGGTAACTGGACACGTTCCAGATTTTAAAGTACGCGGTACAGTACGATTCCTGTGGGCAAAACGCCTAAATAGCACACACTTTCGCTTGAAATTCTGTCGGCGTATAGAGCAAATACCACGCCGCATCCAGCCGTACTGAAATGACGTCAATAATTTGGCCAAGGCAGCGTAGACGTGGGTGACTCTGTTCGGGAAGAAAGGCTATCGACATCGAAGATAGTCGTCGATGTGCAGGCAGTTGCAGAATTTTTTCGCAGCACTCGCATTTTTTGCAACGATGAGGGTATTCGCACTACTGTTCTAAATAGCTGCATCACCAAGGAGAGAATTTCTATCGTGAAAAACTGAATCTTATTTACAGAGACTTGGTGACTATTTTGAAAACTGCTGTTAAGGGTGTACATAAAGTCCGGGAACACTTTCAATTATTTATTGCGCAAGTGGCAGACTCTGCAAGAGAGGCGCTCTGCATCGCGGTGTAGCTTGCTCGCCAGGTTTCGAGAGGGTGCGTTTCTGGATGAGGTATCGAGTATATTGCTTCCCCCTACTTATACCTCCCGAGGAGATCACGAATGTAAAATTAGAGAGATTAGAGCGCGCACGGAGGCTTTCAGACAGTCGTTCTTCCCGCGAACCATACGCGACAGGAACAGGAAAGGGAGGTAATGACAGTGGCACGTAAAGTGCCCTCCGCCACACACCGTTGGGTGGCTTGCGGAGTATGAATGTAGATGTAGATGTAGAACTAAAGAGATGTCATACATATTGCATTTTGAAGAGATACTGTGAAACTTTTTTTTTACAAACATTCAATATGCGAACCATGAGTGACCCGGTAGATGTCATACGGTAGTCGAATTCTTGCCATACCCGTCCCAGCATGGCATCGTCGACTGTGGCAGTCGCTTCCCGTATTTTGTCCCGGAGCTCTGCTACATCACGTGATCACGTGCAAGCGGCGGTACATACAACCAGATCTTTAATGTGTCCCCACAGAAAAATGTCACACGGAGTGAGATCTGGCGATTGGGGAGGATATTTCATGAAACAGCTGTCCCCTTCTGCAGCATGGCCGATCCATCGATGCGGCAGCTCCGTGTTCAGGTACCCACGAACTTTACGATGAAAATGGGGTGGGGCCCCATCCTGCTGAAAGACGAACGGAGAGTCTGATTGCATTTGACGCAACAGCCATTGCTGAACATGTCCAAGTAGGAATATCCAATGACAGTGCTTCCGACAAAGAAGAATGGTCCATACAGTTTTCGACGTGACAAGGCACAAAAAACATTTACCTTTGGGGAATTAGGTCCAAATTCAGTGCATTCTTGTGGATGCTTTGCACCCCAGATTCGACAATTACGCCTGTTCTCTTTCCCATTAATGTGAAAAGTGGCTACGTCGCTAAAAATTAAGCGATCAATTATGCCATCCGCTGCAGTCCGGAACCGCGGGACTGCTACGGTCGCAGATTCGAATCCTGCCTCGGGCATGGATGTTTGTGATGTCCTTAGGTTAGTTAGGTTTAAGTAGTTCTAAGTTCTAGGGGACTGATGACCTAAGATGTTAAGTCCCATAGTGCTCAGAGCCATTTGAACCAATTATGCCATCCCCATCCTCATTCAATTGTTGCAACTGCGAACAAAACTCAAAACGCTTGTCTTTGGCGTCGTCATTGAGCTTCTGCTCTAGCTCCAATTTGAATGGTTTCATAGACAGCTTCTGTCGCAGGACTTTCCACACTGTCATTGGAGCTATTTCGATTTCACGGGATGCACGACGCACCGATTTCTTTGGACTCCCTATGAATGTCTCTCGTACGCGCTCCACATTCATTTCACTCACACGGGAACGTCCGTTTCTCTTTGCCGGGCCCAAGTAACTCGTCGTAACGAATTTGTTGAGCCAGTGGTAAATGGCCTTCCTTGTTGGTGGCTTCTTACCGTACTTGGTTCTTGAAACATCCGTTGAACAGCTGTAGCACACTTGTTTTTGTCGAACTCCAACACACACAATGCTCGCTCCGCACCTGAACTCGCCATGTTTGCGACTAGCGCCGACTATCGGCAAATTACCAAACTACGCTATGGCAGTATATATATAAAATCATGAAAACATCTCTCATGATGGGTTAAGTACCAGAGAAGGCAGAGAGAAATAAAGACGAGTACTAACTTCGGCCGCAGCCAGGCTAGTCCCAGTCTATGCTAATATCTATTTATCAGTGCCATCTGCAAGAAACTCTTAAACTGTTACATTTAATGGAATACATAATAATAAATTGTATAGACAAACGTTCCTCGTGAATGAGTCTATTACTGAAAACCGTATCAAAGTTCTTACAGTAGTTTCTGATGTTAGCCCTTATATGCAGATAGAAAAATTCCGTAGGTCCTTTAGTTTATAATATGTACACGTATGAAGATGCTCAGCACCAATGCGTGGTAGAATTCTTCCACATCTGTTTTGCGTATTATGCAGTTTTATTTATCGGGCACGGTACTTCAAACGTATATAGTGTGTGTGTCTAAAGTGTTACACAGCAATCAATAAAATTTACTTGGCATGCCGTAATGACATGTAACTCAGTTCTTGACGTCCTTCGTAATTAGTAGTTACCAAACATGCAGAGGTACATTCGCTCGCAGGTCTAGTAAATTCGAAAGTAACACTCGTTACTTATTCATATCTCACCATAAGATTTATTGCACCCGCAGGTAGAGTGTTAAGAGCTGTTAACCTCGTTTAATTGCTATTTAGACTGTCGGTACAGAACGAACCTAATTTTGACGGCGAAGTGAAAGCGAGTCCTTAAAGAGGAACTGCGCCGAACGAGCAGTCACAGTAGATAGCTGCGCGCTTTGCAGTTGCGGCAGTCGAAGCCGAAAGAAATGAGGTTACGGGACCGTGTGGACTGCGGTTACAGAAACTAGACTACAAATACAGCTTAAGGCTTCATTGACAAATCGCTGACCGCAGAGAATTACGCAGTAGGTCAGTCTCGAAGTTGCCCAGATATTGATACGTAGACTCCTACACGCGGCACACGTAATGTCGTTTCTCTTACGAAGATGGTAGTATTCCAAGACACCGTTCTCCCAGCTGTTGTCAGCTTTCGTCACCGGAGCCGTTTCTCAGTCAAGTAGTTTCCCAATTGGCATGACAAGGGCTGAGTGTACTCAGTGGAAATACTACCCACAGGATGCATCCATAATGTCAGCTTACTAACAGAATCGAATTACGTGCTGTTATCGTTTATACAGGACTTTGACCTACCAACCAATCAAGCAACAATTCACTATATTTTGTGTAAGTACAGCGTAGACAGAATAAAACCGGCTTCCAAAGTACTTCACGCACTTTAAGATAGGCAACCCAACTTCTATCATCTGCCGAGGTGTGGATTTTGCACGTTGAGTTGCCTATCTTAAGGTGGTTGGTTCTACATCTACATCTACATACATACTCCGCAATCCACCATACGGTGCGTGGCGAAGGGTAACTCGTACCACAACTAGCGTCTTCTCTCCCTGTTCCACTCCCAAACAGAACGAGGGAAAAATGACTGCCTAATGCCTCTGTACGAGCCCTAATCTCTCTCATCTTATCTTTGTGGTCTTTCCGCGAAATGTAAGTTGGCGGCAGTAAAATTGTACTGCAGTCAGCCTCAAATGCTGGTTCTCTAAATTTCCTCAGTAGCGATTCACGAAAAGAACGCCTCCTTTCCTCCAGAGACTCCCACCCGAGTTCCTGAAGCATTTCCGTAACACTCTCGTGATGATCAAACATACCAGTAAGATATCTAGCAGCCCGCCTCTGAATTGCTTCTATGTCCTCCCTCAATCGAACCTGATAGGGATCCCAAACGCTCGAGCAGTACTCAAGAATAGGTCGTATTAGTGTTTTACAAGCGGTCTCCTTTACAGATAAACCACATCTTCCAAAAATTCTACCAATGAACCGAAGACGACTATCCGCCTTCCCCACAATTGCCATTACATGCTTGTCCCACTTCATATCGCTCTGCAATGTTACGCCCAAATATTTAATCGACGTGACTGTGTCAAGCGCTACACGACTAATGGAGTATTCAAAAATTACGGGATTCTTTTTCCTATTCATCTGCATTAATGTACATTTATCTATATTTAGAGTTAGCTGCCATTCTTTACACCAATCACAAATCCTGTCCAAGTCATCTTGTATCCTCCTACAGTCACTCAACGACGACACCTTCCCGTACACCACAGCATCATCAGCAAACAGCCGCACATTGCTATCCACCCTATCCAAAAGATCATTTATGTAGATAGAAAACAACAGCGGACCTACCACACTTCCCTGGGGCACTCCAGATGATACCCTCACCTCCGATGAACACTCACCATCGAGGACAACGTACTGGGTTCTATTACTTAAGAAGTCTTCGAGCCACTCACATATTTGGGAACCAATTCCATATTCTCGTACCTTAGTTAGAAGTCTGGAGTGGGGCACCGAGTCAAACGCTTTCCGGAAGTCAAGGAATATGGCATCCGTCTGATACCCTTCATCCATGGTTCGCAAGATATCATGTGAAAAAAGGGCGAGTTGCGTTTCGTGGGAGCGATGCTTTCTAAACCCGTGCTGATGCATTGACAGCAACTTCTCTGCCTCAAGAAAATTCATCATATTCAAACTGAGAATATGTTCGAGAATCCTGCAACAAACCGATGTTAAGGATATTGGTCTGTAATTTTGAGGATCCGTCCTTCTACCCTTCTTATATACAGGCGTCACCTGAGCTTTTTTCCAGTCGCTCGGGACATAACGTTGGGCAAGAGATTCGCTATAAATGCAAGCTAAGTAAGGAGCCAATGCAGTAGAGTACTCTCTGTAAAACCGAATTGGAATCCCATCAGGACCTAGCGATTTATTTACTTTCAACTCATTCAGCTGCTTCACAACCCCATGGATGTCTATCACTATGTCCTCCATACGGAAATCTGTACGCGACTCAAACGGCGGTATGTTTGTACGATCCTCCTGCGTGAAAGATTTCTTAAATGCTAAATTTAAAATTTCAGCTTTCGTTTTGCTGTCCTCCGTTGCCAGGCCAGACTGATAAGTGAGTGACTGGATGGCAGCCTTCGACCCGCTTACCGATTTTACGTAAGACCAGAATTTCCTTGGGTTTTCAGCAAGATCTTTTGCTAAGGTATGACGGTGGTAGTGGTTGTATGCTTCGCGCATCGCTCTTTTTACAGCAGCACGAATCTCTACTATCTTTTGCCTGTCCTCATTCTCCCGATCTTTCTTGTACCGCGAGTACAACTGTCTTTGCTTCCTGAACATTCTCCGAATTGCGCTGTTAAACCACGGTGGGTCTTTTCCGTCCGTAGCCCACTTTTTCGGCACATACTTGTCCAATGCGTGATTTACAATGTGTTTAAAATGTGCCCATAATCTTCCACGTCCATCGTACCGGAAGTAAATGAAGTCGATTCATTTACTAAGTGGGATGCTAACAACTGCTTATCTGCTCTTTCTAGTAAGAATACTCTCCTAGCCT
This sequence comes from Schistocerca nitens, assembly GCF_023898315.1. Classification (NCBI taxonomy): domain Eukaryota; kingdom Metazoa; phylum Arthropoda; class Insecta; order Orthoptera; family Acrididae; genus Schistocerca; species Schistocerca nitens. Next base: position 283,179,582 of record NC_064620.1, read on the forward strand.
TCTTGACCGACTTTTTAACTTTCGTAACCATAGTCGTAATGACAACATCATGATCACTAATCCCTGTCTCAACACTGACAACCGTCGATGAGGTCTGGTCTGTTCGTGGCTACCGATCTAAAATATTTCTATTACTCGTTGGCTGTCGATTTAGCTGCTCAAGACAGTTTTCGGGTAATGTGTTCAAAAGTATTTCACACGACGGCTTGTCTGTACCACCTGTAATGAATCCATAGACATCCCATTCTATACTAGGTTGGTTGAAGTTGCCTCCGACTAATATGGCATGATCCGGGTACTTCTGCGATACAGAGTGTAGACTCCCTTTGAATGATTCTAGAACTGTCTCGGTGGAACCTGGTGGCCGGTAATAACACTCAACAATTAACTTTATTTCTCCTAGCCCTGTTAAACGTGTCCAGATAACTTCACTCTCTACTTCGACCTCAGTGGTTGATTTGTGGGAAGGGACAAAACAGCGAGGTCATCGGTCCCATCGGGTTAAGGAAGAATGGGCAAGGAAGTCGGGCGTGCCCTTCCAAAGAAACAACCCCGGCATTTGCCTGGAGAGATTTAGGGAAATCACGGAAAGCCTAAATCAGGATGGCTGGACGCGGGCTTAACCCGTCATCCTCCCAAATTCGAGTCCGGTGTGCTAACCACTGTGCTACCTCACTCGGTATATTAGAGTGCATGAAATATTTTCTGCGGCAGTTGTATTTTGCCCACATTATAGTTTTCTCTAGTACTATTCGATGTCAACAGACCTATCTCCTGGACAGTAATATCAGATTTTTACAACTTCAGATAGTTCCTCAGTTGCCTCACTAGCATGGCCCCGATGCTGTACTGCCCCCGCCCCACGCCATGGTTATCAAAATTTGTTCCCCAGCGTGATAATTAGATCCACTAACCGTTTAGCCAGGCAAGCGAACTTAATCATATTCTAAAACAATGTGTATTTTAGGAAATTTCTCAAGTTCTACTGATGTTAAGGTTACCGATTTGTTGCCAGTAACCTTCTCGGAGTTTTCCGTAGCGGGAAGGTTTGAAACGAACTAAGTTATTGTCTATCATTTGTAAATGTGGGTCCGCAGCTCGTGGTCGTGCGGTAGCGTTCTCGCTTCCCGTACCCGGGTTCCCGGGTTCGATTCCCGGCGGGGTCAGAGATTTTCTCTGCCTCGTGATGACTTGGTGTTGTGTGATGTCCTTAGATTAGTTAGGTTTAAGTAGTTCTAAGTTCTAGTGGACTGATGACCATAGCTGTTAAGTCCTATAGTGCTCAGAGCCATTTGAACCATTTTTTTTGTAAATGTGGCTAATATGTATATTAATCGGGATGAATCGGTTTCTTAATCGGCATTGGCAATAAGAATATTTATGCTTTACATAAAGCTTTCTGCATGGAGACCAGATGGTTCTCCGCACCTGAAATAAATTATTTCGATTTTCAGAATTTTTCTATAACAATTTAATGCGTAGCTTCGATAATCACCGATCGGAAAATGATCAGCTCAGAGTGAGATGTACTTTCTCGTTCGCTAATGATCGGCAAGTACTGTAATATAAGTAAAACCGGATATCTAGACGCGCGACCGCTACGGTCGCAGGTTCGAATCCTGCCTCGGGCATGGATGTGTGTGATGTCCTTAGGTTAGTTAGGTTTAAGTAGTTCTAAGTTCTAGGGGACTGATGACCACAGATGTTAAGTCCCATAGTGCTCAGAGCCATTTGAACCATTTTTTGAACCGGATATCAGTGCAGGTTCCTTGTCGCTCGACTACTTACCAACAACACTTCTTATTTGTCCTTTTTAACAGCATAAAGTGATCTAGGAAAACCAATATACTGTTCTCACCTTAGATAGTTTCATTTATCCCCCAAGCATGTATCCAGGCAAAGATCAAATGTTGATGACAGTTATAGCAAAGATTGTAATCTCCATATTGCGAGTTAATAACTCTCACGTTACATTATTCGACTGCTAATTCAAGAAAACGAGAACATGTCTGCTCTTTTCTGTATCACACAGTCACCTGAATAATTCTTTCCTTATTTTTTGAGAAAAGCCGCGGAGTAAGGAATGCACACTGTGGCAGTATCCTAGCCACGTACCTCTTCAAATTTGTCATCCAAAGCGTTCGATCGTCAACAAGTGTTCCTCTAGAATTGACCATGGAGGTGTTACACATTTTACAGTGAACTAACTGTCCTGCTACAGTGCTCTCTAATCCTGTAATTATACACCAGTGTTTGGAACATTCTCTTTATGCGTGTTCGTACAGAGTAACACGTTGCGGCACACATTTTGCCGCGGGTTCGTTTAGTAAAGTGTAAGGAGTATGCTCTTCCAACTCCAGGGGCAGACGCTACACAGGAGGCGTTGTGCGTCATGATGACATTTACTGTTAAATTTCTGTGGCGTACCATTAGTAGAAGAGTCAACAATACTGCTTCTTCCTACATGTATCATGCGAAAAGTCTGTGAAAGTAAAATTAAAGAGATCATACTCGTATGGAACCGCAACAACAGCCGTTCATCATGCGCATCATTCGCGGATAGAAGACTAAATCGGGGAAGTGACAATGTGATACGAAATACCGTCACCTCTGTGTATCCCACGGTTCACATCAGGATGACAACCATGCCGCTATAGAGTATTTATAACCGGGAAGGCCGGTGTAATTTCTGATTGATGGAGACAACACTGTAGCATTAACATCTGTCGGTTCGTCTACAGGTGTCAGGTACTGGAGGCAATAGTTAGGAATGGAGGCAATAATGAATGAGTGTTGGAGACCAAATGGCTCAAATGGCTCTGAGCACTATGGGACTTAACATCTGAGGTCATCAGTCCCCTAGAACCTAACTAACCTAAGGACAGCACCCACATCCATGCCCGAGGCAGGATTCGAACCTGCGACTGTAGCGGTCGCGCGTTCCAGACTGAAGCGCCTAGAACCGCTCGGCCACATCGGCCGGCTGTTGAAGATCCCCACCAGACCAAATCAGAGGCGTGCTTCTTGATTTTTTGTTAGTTGTCACTGCAACTACTGGAAAGACTGCCGCACCGCTACGGGAACGATATGCTAGTCTGCCCTCTCAAACAATACTCTTATGACAAAGTTGCAAATAAGATTCGAGTACTTGTATCACTGAGCCACACAAGCCACCCCATTGCGTCGTGATTGCAGATTCCTGAATGGCTCATAAAGTGATAGCTATTGTTTCGCCTGAGCCTTATCCAGAATGTGCCCCACCTGGCTGCTATTCCTGTTATTTCCCTTCTCTTTATGATCGTAAAACAAAAAACAAATACCGTCCTCTGGTACCAACCGGCCGCCGTGTCACCCTGTGTCAATGGCGTCATTGGATGCCTTATGGAGGGCCTTGGGGTCAGCACACCGCTGTCCCGTTGGTTCTCAGTTTTCGTCACCTGGAGCCGCTACTGTTCGGTCTAGTAACCCCTCAGTTTGCATCGCGAGTCTGAATGCACCCCTTTCAGTCCTTCCCCAATTCCTCCGATACCGGGAATCGAACCCGTCTCTTCCGTATGGCAGTTAGCAGGGTTGACAACGCAGTTAAGGAGGCGGACTTTGTAAATTAACATTTCGTAAGAAATTTGAAACCTTTATGGGATCTAGCTTGTTCTACGATTTTTCGGAAGAACTGCCGGATGTCAGTAACTTGCAGCCACGTTATTTCGGCGCATCTGAAGAAGACACAGCACTGAAATACCGTGGAAGCAAGTTATTGGCACCGTGCAGTTCTCTCGAAATTTCGTGGACCGAGCGCTCCACGATTGGCGCGTGGCCAGCGCATCGGGTTTCCTAGATTCGCGAGTGGGAGGCAGCGGCGTGCTGCGTCGGTGGGAAGTCCTCGGCGACGGCCAGCCGTCCAGCCCACTGGTCGATAGAGAGCGGACAGCGGCTAGCTTGCGAATGCACAGCTGTCAAAGTCTGCCGTCACTAGCCCAGTGTCACAGGCTGCATTGTCTGCCGGTCGATGCACAAAGCACTAGAGCAGAAGCGGATACGCTGGGTAGATCTGTGGAACATGTTAAATTACGGAATACTGAAGTACGGTGACTGAGGCACTCCCACGCAGCCAGAAACAAAGATGTCACAAACTCCACATCCATTTGCGCAATTGAAAATAGGTACACGCTCGAAACCTACGACAGTAAAGAGCCATAGAAATGCCTAATATCGTGTAGGGCTCCCGCGAGCACACAGAAGTGCCGCAATACGACGTGGCATGGTCTCGACTAATGCCTGGAGTAGTGCTGGAAGGAACTGACACAATGAATCCTGCAGGGCTGTCAATAAATCCGTACGAACACGAGGGGGTGGAGATGTCTTCTGAACAGCACGTTTGCAAGGCATCCCAGAATGCTCAATAATGTACATGGCGGGGAGGTTTCAACTCTGTTCCTGGAGCCACTCTGTAACAATTCTGGACGTGTTGGATGTCGCATTGTCCTGCTGGAATTGCCCAAGTCCGTCGGAATGCACAATGGACGTGAATGGATGCAGGTGATCAGACAGGATGCTTACGTACATGGCACCTGCCAGAGTCGTATCTAGACGTAACAGGGGTCCCATATCACTCCAAATGCAGACGTCCCACACCATTAAACAGCCTCCACGAGCTACAACAGTCCCCTGCTGACATGCAGGGTTAATGTATTCATGAGGTTCTCTCCATACCCGTACACGTCCATCCCCTTGATAAATTTGAAACGAGACTCGACCGACCACGCTACATGTTTCCAGTCATCAACAGTCAATGTCGGTGTTGACGGGCACAAGCGAGGTATAACGCTTTGTGTCTTGCAGTCATCAAAGGTACACGAGTGCGCCTTCGGCTCCAAAGGCCATATCGATGACGTTTCGTTAAATGGTTCGCACGTTGACACTTGATGGCCCAGCAATCTGCGGAAGTGTTGCACTTCTGTCACGTTGAACGATTCTCTTCAGTCGTCGTTGGTTCCGTTGTTGCAGAACCTTTTGCCGGAGACTTGATGTTTTACCGGATTCTTGACATTCACGGTACACTCGTGAAATGGTCGTACGGGAAAATTCCCACTTCATCGCTACTGCGGAGATCCTGTATCCCATCGCTCGCGCGCCGACTATAGCACAACATTCAGACTCACTTAAATGTTGATAACCTGCCATACTAGCAGTAGTAACCGATCTAACAACTGCGCCAGACACTCGTTGTCTTATACAGGCGTTGCCGATCGCAGCGCTGTATTCTGCCTCTTTGCATATATCTGTATTTCAATGCGCATGCCTCTACCAGTTTCTAGGCGCTTCAGTCCGGAACCGCGCTGCTGCTACGATCGCAGGTTCGAATCCTCCCTCGGATATGGATGTGTGTGATGTCCTTAGGTTAGTTAGGGTTAAGTAGTTCTAAGTCTAGGGGACTGATGACCTCAGATGTTAAGTCCCATAGTGCTTAGACCCATTTGAACCATTTTTCTACCAGTTTCTTTGGCGTTTCAGTGTAGTAGTGGCTCGAAAAATAGTGATTTCAACTAACAACCTGGTGGAAATGAAATCTTTCTTCAAAGTATTACCAGTATACCCAAAACATTCTTTCCTTTAGTTCGATCCGGCCTGTACCTTCAAGCTTACAAAAAAGCACCGATGACGGGAGGAAGAAACGAAGTGAACCTTAACGGTTTGAGATCTTAGGTGATGTTACTGCAGTGAGTACAAAATCGAAGAATTGGCAGTATGCGACTAATCATCAGTACGACTTTGCACCGCCTCTGGCCTGGATGCATGCGCTATTGCGGTTGGGATGTGTGTCGCAAGGGCGTTGTTTTATGTTCTCAGGCAATCTGGCGCACCAGTGTTGCATGGTAAGTAGTCCTTGACAAACTGGATACTGGCGCTGACTTGGAGTTGACGTCCGAGATAGTACGAGCCATGTTCTATCGGGGGCAGATCTGGGGATCTAGCTGGAGACAGGAGTACCTGAACATGACGCACACAGCTCACACAGACACGTGACGTGTCTGGACTAGCATTGTCCTGTTGAAAAATGGCGCCACGTGGTAGAGACCGACCACAGTGAATGTGTTTTTTGTTACACGTAATAGTAATGTTTATGAACCTTTCTTCTGTACGGAAATAACTCCGACTGATGGACTTTCAAAAGGGGTTGTTTCTCCAAATGCAAAGAGGATCACATAACTGCATTCCCTTTCGCGACGCTGGCCCGTCGCCTTTCATTCTACTAAGGTCGTCCTGTCCTCTTTTAGAGAAATGTTTCCCTGACGCTAGGTGTACAGTGCAGGAATACGCGACATTGTTCATTGCCTGTGGTCACTGACTCATCATATATTATCGCGTGTGATTTGTATGAAGAATGGTTTTCGTGACAACAATGCCAGTTCAACTTCGAGTAATAAACCGTTCTACTGCCTCTGCCGTGAAATTAGCAAATAGCTGGAAGCTGAAACCAATATGACACGAAATTGAGTATTGACTTAATTAAGCCTCTTCCCTTATGGCAAGAAAACTTTCGGTCTTATTCTCGGTAGGTTACACATTTTTAGTCTGCCTGGGAGTTTTCTAACAGAGGGCAGGAAGTAGGACGTTTCGAAGCCCTTAGGGTCAAATGGTTCAAATGGCTCTGAGCACTATGGGACTTAACATCTGAGGTCATCAGTCCGGTAGACTTAGGACTACTTAAACGCAACTAACCTAAGGACATGACACACATCCATGCCCGAGGCAGGATTCGAACCTGCGACGGAAGCAGCAGTGCGGTTCCGGACTGAAGCGCCTAGAACCGCTCGGCCACACCGGCCGGCCGAAGCCCTTAGGTCATTAGAGATGGAGCACAAGCTCTAGTTGCGGAACGAAATTAGTTGTGCCCTTTTCAAAGAATTCCTGTCATCATTTTGTTCAGTCGATTGAGAATAATCATGGAAAACCCGAAGTCCGCAGCTCGTGCTCGTGCTCGTGCGGTAGTTTTCTCGCTTCCCGCGCCCGGGTTTCCGGGTTCGATTCCTGGCGGGGTCATGGATTTTCTCTGCCTCGTGATGACTGGGTGTTGTCTGATGTCCTTAGGTTAGTTAGGTTTCAGTAGTTCTAAGTTCTAGGGAACTGATGACCACAGATGTTAAGTCCCATAGTGCTCAGAGCCATTTGAACTATTTTCGTGTCACCAGCGTCACTCAAAACACACAAACACGGAAGAGCTGAAAGCTGTAGGACTCTTTCAGTCAATACATACGTATTTTAATATACGAGGAAGTGCTGAACAGTAATGCCTCCGAATCCTTTATGTGAAAACTCTTAAAGCTTTTGAAATAAAACTTTTTTAATATTCTTCATCTTTACTCTTCGAGTCTACATATATATTCAGCCTACCGATGAATACATGTCCCCCAATGAGAGACCGCTATGTTGGTGCCGTAATACGAGATATAGTGTCTAACTTTATTGGCGGAGCGACAACCCCACCTCTTCTTGTACCGCTTCATCACTGTTAAGGTGTGGTCTTCGAAGGCGTTCTTTAAGTTTTCGAAACAGCTGAAAATCGGATATGGCCAATTCAGGACAGTATGGAGGATGCTCAACAAAAGTGGATCCAAGCGTCGGATTTTTGCAGGTATCGCAGCGCTCATCTGTGTTCTGGCATTGTCATGCTGAGGGAGTCCACCCCCGGTAGCTGAGTGGTCAGCGCGACAGAATGTCAATCCTAAGGGCCCGGGTTCGATTTCCGGCTGGGTCGGAGATTTTCTCCGCTCAGGGACTGGGTGTTGTGTTGTTGTCCTAGTCATCATCATTTCGTCCCTATCGACTCGCAAGTCGCCGAAGTAGCGTCAAATCGAAAGACTTGCACCCAGCGAACTGTCTGCCCGACAGGAGGCTCTAGTCACACGACATTTACATTTATTTTATGCTGAAGGAAAGGGTAATCCACGGATGAACGAACTCTTCAGATCCGAGCTTTTAGTTTTCTAAGGATTTTCTCACTCGCCGACATAGCGTAATGTTAAACGCTTCATTTCGGAGCCCTTTAGCGGCAGAGGGGTGGAACTTTCGGCATCAAAGTGGGTTAAGTCGACCGAGTAATATGAATGACATGTAATACCTCAACTAATATTGAGAACAGTATAAAAAATTCGTAGACATTACTATTCAGCATGCTCTGGTACAGTTTTAAACTCTGATCCTTCTTCTGGTAACACACTACGACTTAAGATGGAGGCTAGAAAGGACCAATCCTTACTGTGGTTGGTAAACATTCAACCAACCGTTGCAACAGCTCTATCGACGCTTGGAGCTTATTTTTCCTGCTCTTATTTTCGGGGCGTTGGGAAAACACTTCAGAGAATAAAAAACAACGTTATCGACTGTTGACAGGCTCAGCATTGTTCAATGTGTTTGTAGACGGGTTAGCATCCGCTAGTGTCCATAGGGCGGACACGTGTACGATAGAAGCGGATTCCGTTCTTACGTTTATTCAACAGGAAAGTTTTCTCAAGAACGTTTTTCTTAATAGATTCTGCAGTTAATCGAGGAAAAAACTATCCACAAGAAAGAAACAGTTTTGCATGTCAAATGCAGGGGCGCAGTATTTCATCACACAGTGAAGACATCAATGGCTTCTCCTTCTTGAAACTTTTCTATTTATGCAGGTCGTTCACAAAAACATCCATGGCTACAGGTACCTACTGGACACAGAAATTACCAGCGTACTTTCGGTTGCAGAGAGAATCTCGTACCTTGAGGCTCTCTTTTCTAGCGTTTATCCTGTCGCTCAAGACCGTTGTTTTCATGATTCGACAGCCATCAGTTAGTGTAAGGGAAGAACGTCTTGCGCGTTATATTTATGTGAATTTGTAAAATTTGTTTTGCGTAGAAGTTCACCCGCCCGTCACCGTGTCATCTGCTGCCAAAGCCGTCATCGGATGCAGTATGGAGGCAAGGGTGCCAATACAACACTTTGTAGGGAGGGCCTAGAACTGGTGGTACGGTGTATTTTTTAATATTTTAGAAGACGAGTGGCGGCTTGTAAGTAGACATAAAAGTTTTTCAGATCCTACCATCGAATACACCATTTTTTTTCCTTCCTCTGAGAGCTAGGAGGGGGGGGGGGAGGTGCGGGGGCGGATCGGGTGCAGATGCGTGTCTTCGTGTTCTAATTATTTGTGTGTCGTTTTTGCGAGGAGGAGATTGTGAACCAGCCCAGCATTTGCTTAAACGAGCGTGGAAAACAGCATAAAAACACACGGGCTGATCCGTGTACCAGGTCAACGGTGGTTAACATAACACCCGTATGTCAAGATACCTCTTAACATTTAATATTTACAAACTACCATAGAAGTTGCGAGTTTACATTCCTATAGCCGTGTAATACTACACGTCAATTTTTCTGTTATCTGCAAAGGGCATTCTAAATAACTTTATACATACCACTTACTGTTGGGTGCAGTTCTTACACGCAACATCAATTGTTTTATAAGAAATATTGTAAAGGTAAACATTTCTAAACTCTCAAAGTTGGGAAAAACATGGCGGACGATTCAGCATATTACAATGAAGAGCCAAAGAAATTGGTACACCTACCTAACATAGTGTACGGCCCCCGCGAGCAAACAGAAGTGCCACAACACGACGTGCTAAGGAGTCGACCAATGCCTGAAATAGTGCTGGAGGGAACCGACACCATGAATCCTGCAGGGCGTCCATAAATCCGTAAGAGTACGAGGGGATGGAGATCTCTTCTGATAGATCCCATATATGCTCAATAAGGTTCATGTCTGGCCATTCTGGTGGCCAGCGGAAGTGTTTAAACTCAGAAGAGTGTTCCTGGAGCGACTCTGTGGCAATTTGGGACGTGTGGGGTGTCACACTGGCCTGCTGGAATTGCCCAAGTCCGTTGGAATGCACAATCGACATGAGTGATGCAGGTGATCAGACAGGACGCTTACGTACGTGTCAGCTGTCAGAGTCGTATCTAGACGTATCAGGGGTCCCATATCACTCCAGTGCACAAGCCCCCACACCATTACAGAGCCTGCACCAGCTGGAACGGTCCTCTACTGACATGCGGGATGCATGGATTCATGAGGTTCTCTCCATAGCCGTCCACGTCCATCCGCTCTATACAATTTGAGACTCGTCCGGCCAGACAACATGTTTCTAGTCATCAACAGTCCAAAGTCCATGTTGACGAGCTCAGGTGAGGCGAAAAGCTTTGTTTCGTTTAGCCATTCAGGCTACACGCATGGGCCTTCAGTTCCGAAAGCCCATATCGACGAAGTTTCGCTGAATGTTTCGGCGCGCTGACACTTATTAATGGCCCAGCATTGCAATCTGCAGCAATTTTCGGAAGGGTTGCACTTCTATCACGTCGAACGATTCTCTTCAGTCATCGTTGGTCCCGTTCTAGCAGGATCTTTTTCCGCCCCCAGCGATGTCGGAGAATTGATGTTTTAATGGATTTCCTATATTCACGGTGCTCTCGTGAAACGGTCGTACGGGAAAATCCCACTTCATCGCTACCTCGGAGATTCTGTGTCCCATCGCTCGTGCACCGACTACCATACCACGTTCAATCTCACTTAAATCTCGATAACCTGCCATTGTAACAGCATTAACCGATCTAACAATTGCGCCAGACTCTTGTCTTATATAGGCCTCGCCGACTGCGGGGCCGTTTACTTATATCTGTATTTGAATACGCATGCCTATACCAGTTTCTTTTGCGCTTCAGTGTATATACATATTACTTACTGTTCGGTGGAGTTCATACACGAAACAACAAATCTTTTATAAGAAATATAGTAAAGGTAAGCGTTGCCAAACCCTCAGAATTGGGGAAAACATGGCGGAAGATACAGCCTATTTTACAGGAACTCTATTCAAGACTACACTACTGGCCATTAAAATTGCTACACCACGAAGATGACTTGCTACAGACGGGAAATTTAACCGACAGGAAGAAGATGCTGTGATATGCAAATGATTACCTCTTCAAAGCATTCACACAAGGTTGGCGCCGGTGGCGACACCTACAACGTGCTGACATGAGGAAAGTTTCCAACCGATTTCTCATACACAAACAGCAGTTGATCGGCGTTGCCTGGTGAAACATTGTTGTGATGCCTCGTGTAAGGAGGAGGAATGCGTACCATCACGTTTCCGACTTTGATAAAGGTTGAATTGTAGCCTATCGGATTGGGGTTTATCGTATCGCGACATTGCTGCTCGCGTTGGTCGAGATCCAATGACTGTTAGCAGAATATGGAATCGGTGGGTTCAGGAGGATAATACGGAACGCCGTGCTGGATCCCAACGGCCTCGTATCACTAGCAGTCGAGATGACAGGCATCTTATCCGCATGGCTGTAACGGATCGTGCAGCCACGTCTCGATCCCTGAGTCAACAGATGGGGCCGTATTCGAGACAACAATCATCTGCACGAACAGTTCGACGGCGTTTGCAGCAGCGCGGACTATGCGCTCGGAGACCGCGGCTGCGGTTACCCTTGACGCTGCATCACAGACAGGAGCGCCTGCGATGGTGTACTCAACGACGAACCTGGGTGCACGAATGGCAAAACGTCATTTTTTTCGGATGAATCCAGGCTCTGTTTACAGCATCATGATGGTCGCATCCGTGTTTGGCGACATCGCGGTGAACGCACATTGGAAGCATGTATTGTCATCGCCATACTGGCGTATCACGCGGCGTGATGGTATGGGGTGCCATTGGTTACAAGTCTCGGTCACCTCTTGTTCGCATTGGTGGCACTTTGAGGAGTGGACGTTACATTTCAGATGTGTTACGACCCGTGGCTCTACCCTTCTTTCGATCCCTGCGAAACCCTACATTTCAGCAGGATAATGCAGGACCACATGTTGCAGGTCCTGTACGGGCCTTTCTGGATACAGAAAATGTTCGACTGCTGTCCTGGCCAGCACATTCTCCAGATCTCTCACCAACTGAAAACGTCTGGTCAATGGTGGCAGAGCAACTGCCTCGTCACAACACGCTAGTCACTACTCTTGATGAACTGTGGTATCGTGTTGAAGCTGCATGGGCAGCTGTACCTGTACACGCCATCCAAGCTCTGTTTGACTCAATGCCCAGGCGTATCAAGGCCGTTATTACGGCCAGACGTGGTTGTTCTGGGTACTGATTTCTCGGGATCTATGCACCCAAATTGGGTGAAAATGTAATCACATGTCAGTTCTAGTATAATAAATTTGTCCAATGAATACCCGTTTATCATCTGTATTTCTTCTTGGTGTAGCAATTTTAATGGCCAGTAGTGTATTTCGTCGTTCAGCGCGAAATACGAGTTGTCCCCTGGCCCCACTAGCGGTGGTGCTGCTTACGCTGTTGCGCCCACTTATAATTCGCTAAGGGTGATGGCGCCTGCGGTCGCCAGGCGAAGAGAAGCGGCGTCCACGAGGCGGTAGGCGGCTGCAGGCAGAGTGCCAGAGGAGCCGGCAGTGGGAGCCGCGCTGCGTCGCGTTGTTGCCAGCGCAGAGCCTGCCGGACCCGGACAGAGGTCACTCCACGACGCCAGCCGGTCGCGCGCGCCGTGCCGTACTGCCTCTGCTGCAGCTCCCGCTCAGCCACGCCCACATTCTCCTTCAGTCGACGCCGATTTTGTCACCGAGGCAGGTGCTCCATCACTTGGCCCACTGGACTAGTGTCTTCGCCGTGGTGCACTTCCCTGGTCCACCGTCCTCATCTACATCTCCTATGAAATTACTGCGATGACCTTTAACCCTGGTAGAGTACACCTCTCAAACTGTCACATGAATTGCACACCAGAGTTACAGTGACCCTGAAGAAACTGCCTGAAAATAGAATATTTTCTAGTGAAATTGGACTCTCATGTCTTCTACTCATTTTATGTAACGTCTGTCATGTAGGAGGTTTGTCCGGAAAATACGTATCAAAGTTGAATAATGTCTTTATGTTACAAGTTGCAGTCACCGCCAGGTAGGACTACTGCTGTAATCAATCCCATCAACGCTCAGTTCGACTCAGAGCACTCTGCGTGAAGGTGGGAGTGTGCGGCAGCTTGTTGACAGTTACCCTTTTTCACCTGCCGTCGGCATGGAGCTCTCTCTGATTGAGGAACAGCGCGTCAACATCAAGTTTCTTGCAAAGTTAGGCAAGAATGGATGTGAGATTTTTGAGTGTTTGAAACAGGTTTACGGAGACAATTCTCTGAAGGAACCAACCGTGAACAAGTGGTTAAAAAGGTTCCGGGATGGCCGAGAAGAAGTGAACAATGACCCTCGCCCAGGACGCCCGTCAACATCGAGTTCCGATGCAAATGTTGAACGAATTCGGGCTTGTGTTCTTAAAGACCGTAGATTGATAGTCAGAATGATTGCTGACGAGTTGTCAATCCCCAAAACAATTGTTTACGAAACCCTGACACAAAAACTTGAAAAGAAGAAATTGTGTGCGAAAATCGTACCGAAGCTCTTGACGCCAGAACAGAAAGCAAAGAGGGTTGAGTGCTGTGAGGATTGGTTGGAAGCAGAGGAACGAGAGGACTTTCTCAACCGAGTCATCACTGGAGACGAGTCCGGGTTTTACGAATTCGATGTGGAGCTCAAATCTCAAAGCAAGGAATGGAAACTAGCAGGAGAACAGAGAACAAAAAAGTCGCGAAAATCAAGGTCCAGTGTGAAGACAATGTTGATTGTTTTCTTTTATTCTAGGGACATTGTTCACAAGGAATTTGTCCCTCCCGGCCAGAGAGTGAACGGAAATTTTTACTTTGAAGTTCTGACACGTCTCAGAGCTCGTGTGGCCCGAGTTAGACCGGAGTTGGCAAAAGGGGGGCAGGTGGATCCTTCATCACGACAATGCGCCCGCTCACACGTCGCTCGTTGTGCGCGAGTTTTTGGCTCGAAGCTGAATCACCGTGACAGACCACCCGCCTTATTCACCCGATTTAGCCCCTTGTGACTTCATGTTCCCGAAATGCAAAATGGTGCTTCGGGGGCGGCACTTGGGAGATGTGGAAGCCATAAAGGCGGAAACGACACCACAACTGAAGACTTTCAGCAGTGTTATAAACAGTGGAAACGGCGTTGGCAGAAGTGTATCGCGTCTCAGGCCGAGTACTTTGAAGGAGACCGTATTGTAATACCTGAATAATTGTAAAATAAAGTTATTATTCAACTTTTATACGTATTTTCCTGACAAACCTCGTACTGTTTCAGTCATTATTGTTGTTCTTGTTGTTGTGGTCTTCAGTCCTGAGACTGGTTTGATGCAGCTCTCCATGCTACCCTATCCTGTGCAAGCTGCTTTATCTCCCAGTACGTACTGCAGCCTACATCCTTCTGAATCTGCTTAGTGTATCCATCTCTTGGTCTCCGTCTACGATTTTCACCCTCCGCGCTGCCCTCCAATGCTAAATTTGTGATCCCTTGATGCCTGAGAACATGTCCTACCAACCGGTCCCTTCTTCTAGTCAACTTGTGCCACAAACTCCTCTTCTCCCCAATTCTATTCTATACCTCCTCATTAGTTATGTGATCTACCCATCTAATCTTCAGCATTCTTCTGTAGCACCACATTTCGAAAGCTTCTATTCCCTTCTTGTCAATATTAGTTGGTTCAAATGGCTCTGAGCACTATGGGACATAACATCTGAGGTCATCAGTCCCCTAGAACTTAGAACTACTTAAACCTAACTAACGTAAGGACATCACACACATCCATGACCGAGGAAGGATTCGAACCTGCGACCGTAGCGGTCGCGCTGTTCCAGACTGAAGCGCCTAGAACCGCTCAGCCAAACCGGCCGACCAATTTTAGTATTAATGCACGGAATATTCCAGACTAACTGAAAACTGTCATTAAAACTTTTCAATGAAGAAACCTGAAAACGATCCAGGTCTAAAGACTATACTCTGATGAAACAAACATTATCACCACCTGCTTAACAGCTTGTTTGTCCGTCTTCTGAACGGAATATAACACTGGCTCTGCGTATCAGGGATCCGACAGATTGTTGGTAGGTTTGTGGAGGTGTGCGACATCAGAAGTCTACCCACAGGTCGTGTAATTCGCGTAAATAACAGGCCGCCGATTTTTGTGCGCGGTGATGGCGCCCAGTAGCCGCCCAGATGGGTTCCAAAGGATTTACATCAGGCGAATTTGGTCGCCGAGACATCAACGTGAGTTCACTATACTCCGCCTCAAAGCACTGTAGCACGGTTCTGGCTCCGATACAGTGACAGGGAAGACATCAAGCATGAAGGGATGCAGATAGTTCGAAGCTGTCAGGGTGTCTTCGATGCAAGCGCAGGAGAAGACTCCCGTATCATACTGCTTCCACCAGCCTGCGTCCGTACCGCTCTGCACGTTTCGACCCGCCATTCACTTCAATGACGGCGTTTGTAGGTACGACCATCGACCTAGTGTAGCAAAAACGTGATTCACTCGTAGAGCCGACACGTTTCCATTCATTGACGGTCGTTTCCCGATGGTCCCATGCCCACTGCAATCGTAATTGACGATGTCGTTTGGATCAACATGTGAACACGTAGGGGCAGTCTGCTGCGGAGCTTCACGTTCAACAAAGTACAAGAAACGGTTTGCTCCGAAACACTTGTGCGTGCACCAGCATTGTGCTCTTTCGGCAGAGATGCCACAGATCGTCATCTGTCCTACTTTACAGAGCAGACAAGCCTCCGAACCATACGTTCTGTGAAAAGTTGTGGGCGTCGAGAAATTTAGCGTCTAGTGGTGGTTCCACTGTCCTTCCACCTCTTTCCATAATGCTCACGACAGTTGCACGTGAACACTCGACAAGCTTCGCCGTTTCCGAGATACTCGTTCACAGGCTCTGCGAAACAATAATCTGCTCTTTTTAAAATTCGCTTATCTCATTGGATTTTCCCCTTTTGCAGCCCATATATTCCCAAGGGCGATCCCCCATGCGTGTTGCTCCTTTTACATAGCCGGCCGGAGTGGCCGTGCGGTTCTAGGTGCTACAGTCTGGAACCGCGCTGCCGCTACGGTCGCAGGTTCGAATCCTGCCTCGGGCATGTATGTGTGTGATGTCCTTAGGTTAGTTAGGCTTAAGTAGTTCTAAGTTCTAGGGGACTGATGACCTCAGAAGTTAAGTCCCATAGTGCTCAGAGCCAGAGCCTTTTACATACTTTTTTGCCGCCTCACATGCCCACAAAGCCACCAGGCAGCATCCAACGTCGCGATGGACAGTGGTCATAATGTTTTGGTTTATCAGCTGATTTTCAGTTTAATCACGAGAAGATGCTATTCATTTCATGAAATGCACATACTACACAAGTATTTTGAGGTATTCTCAATTATTCATAAATCCGGTCATTCATCATTCCCACACTCTTCGAATTAAGACTACAATGTTACTGGCAACTGGCCGGCCTCTTCTATTAGGGACAGCTGTGTTCCAACAATCACGATTCTTACCCCGGACAACTGTACTTTCTTCATCGCTGTCTGAAGATTCGGCAGCCAGACCAGTTTCGCCATTGTCCGTAACTGCTGCTACAGGAGCATCAGCTTCAGAATCACTTTTATCACGGAAGTCACTTGTCGTCACTTTCACGGTTGACTTCTACTAACAGTGCTTCCCGTGTATCATTTTCCGTTAGTAAAATATCATTCCTAAGTGCCATTTCACATTAATGAACTTCACACTCAGCGACAGAACAGTTGCCCAATGTGTACTCCAGGGTCACAGTAACCCTTCAAAAACATTTATGTTTCACATCTCCGAACGTCCGTCCTCTACTAGGTCTCATTCAATGCTGAATTTACTTTGGTGGCAGCGGGCTATGTGTGTGCAGTGGCGCATGCATATTAACAAACAAAAAAACTTCCAGGGGCAGAGTGATCCTGATGTGCCCTTATAGCGTTAAACAAGATGGCAACCAATTCCTCCACCAACTTCATTCCAGCTAGGCTACACCCTCCCTATAAACCGAAGAGCAAGCAGCGTTCGTGATGGAGGGAGTGGACTTTCGCGGAAGAATGCTACAATTCCCGTACAGGCATCCCAAAAATCAAGTGCCCGTGTAACATGAGTCTGCGTGCAGTAACTGACGTATGTTCTTTTCAAAAAAAAAAAAAAAAAAAAAAGATGGTTCAAATGGCTCTGAGCACTATGGGACTTAACTTGGTTCAAATGGCTCTGAGCACTATGGGACTCAACTGCTGTGGTCATCAGTCCCCTAGAACTTAGAACTACTTAAACCTAACTAACCTAAGGACATCACACACATCCATGCCCGAGGCAGGATTCGAACCTGCGACCGCAGCGGTCGCACGGTTCCGGACTGCGCGCCTAGAACCGCGAGACCACCGCGGCCGGCGGGACTTAACTGCTGTGGTCATCAGTCCCCTAGAACTTAGAACTACTTAAACCTAACTAACCTAGGGACATCACACACATCCATGCCCGAGGCAGGATTCGAACCTGCGACCGCAGCGGTCACACGGTTCCAGACTGTAGCGCCTAGAACCGCACGGCCACACCGGCCGGATATATTCTTTTCGTTTGCGTTTTTGGACTACTTACATCAATAAAAAAATTCTGTATTCGGCACGGAATTGACGTGCTTCGTGAAAAATTAAGCGTTCTCTGGGTTTGGCTGTGCACTCTCTCTGCTGGTTTAAAAGGCGCGCTGTTGTATAGCTGGTGTGAGTCGTTGGTCCTTGCGACGTAGCTGGGTAGGCAGAGTGGGGACTCGCCTGCCTGCTCTTCAGTTTGCAGACGAATTGTAATATGTGTAGGTTTGTAGTTGAGCTGGCTTAACCGTCTCAGTACTCCAACCCCACACGCTCCGGCAATACACTGCGGACACCACGTAGCTTATAAGCTTGTCGGCTTGCGGACCCAATATTTTCCTGGATAACATTTCGAGGGGCACCGTCCGTTGCATGACATGGACCCACAGGTACGTACTTTAATCGGTAAAGTGATACTGTGTGTGATTTTAGCACAGACTGGACATTCATCACTGATGATGTTTTTACCAATTGCGTACCCACACCAACTGTTACTCTGCGATATTCTGTAATAGCTCCCTATACCATATGAGATAGCATTGTATTCACCAGAAGATGCAACTTAAAACTTACGAAACCGGTTGGAGAGTCTAATCGACTTCTATAAAAACAGCTAGTGCGGGCTATCGACTATTAAATCAGTTTTACATTTTAATAGTTTCAACACCCATATATAAACACCTATCACAATAAATGAATTGGTCAATCAGTCATGTACAGGGTGTTTCAGAATTCATGTTACACACGTGTAGAGGTTGTAGAGGGGACTTAGTAGACCAAGTTTTACGTAGGAACCTGTGGTGTCACCGCTAGACACCACACTTGCTAGGTGGTAACTTAAATCGGCCGCGGTCCTGTAGTACATGTCGGACCCGCGTGTCGCCACTGTGTATTCGCAAACGTAGCGCCACCACAGGGCAGGTCAGAAGACACGGACTTGACCTCGCCCCAGTTGTACGGACGACATAGCTTGCGACAAGACGTATCACGTCTTCCTCTCATTTGCCGAGAGACAGATTAAATAGCCTTCAGCTAGTCCATCGCTACTACCTAGCAAGGCGCCATGTGTATCATTGCTAATTGCTTACTACTATGCAAGAGATGTATTTCAACAAGAAGAACATCATTAAAAGTTAAGTAGATGACAATCTCTCTTCTTTTCTTTATAGTTTTTCATCCAGTCTCCTGTTTCAGAATTTACGCCCGTCTGCGTTAGTTTCGCGTGCACCTAGCCACTCATTGTGTCGAGACCTTAGGGAATCGACACAACAGAACCCATGTCCACAAACGTCACCCAACGACGTTACAGAGCGTCAAAGTCATAGACGCCGGCGCCTGTAAATGTATGTACATACACGGTGATTCCGTGATAATGACAGCGAACGATAAATGTATCAATTTGACGAAGGGGTCCCTGTACCGGAAACGATGAGCCAAAAGTTATAAGCGAAAGCCGTTCTGGTAACTCTGACAGAGTAATACATGTACGTACTGTTGTTGCCAAGATTGTAGGGTAGGCAACTATCAGAGTGGTAGTATGGAGCAAAACAGAAAAACTGCCGAGTAAACATGTACTCTAAAATGCATACCTTAAGAGCTGTGAGCATTTGTTCAATAGAGGAGTTGTGTTCCACACTATCGAAGATGAACAAGCGCTCATAGTTCCTCAGGTATGTATTTTATAGCTAATGTTTACTGGAAATTATTTCTTATCTTGATCCATACTACCATCTCTGAAGTTTGCCTAACCTACATTCTCAACAACAATAGTACCGGTACATTTATTCCAATATCTGTGGTATAAGAATGATTTTCACTTATAACTTTCGACTCCTTAGTTTCCTAACCGGTGAGCTTACTTCAAATTGATACATTCATCCGTCTCCATCATCCTTGAAAGTTTGTAACATCATCACAGAATTATCCTGTATGTACATACAGTTACAGGTGTCTGTGCTCACAAGTTTGAAGCTCTGTAGCGTCGTTGGATGACGTTTACAGATAAGGGTTCCTATGCAAAATTTTTCTAAGTCCGCTCTACAGTCTGTAGAAGCGTATAACATGAATTTTGAAACACCCTGTACAATTACTTTAGCTGTGTCTGTCCTGTTTTACAATTATTTGTTTTCCTCTAAGATTCGAAGCAAAGCTGCTGCAGTCTTCCACCAGTCTCTTAAGAAATACAATAAGAATCAACAGTTAGGACTTTCCTTACGGGGTCTGATGCTTCAATTCGGTAAATGATCAGAAGATGAAGGAAACTGCAAGTCTGAATAAGTCTACATTGGGCGATAAATATTAAATAGTATAAAAGCGTATTCGGAAGTGAAAAGTGTGCAGATTTTCTAACTCATAAATGAACAGCATTATCAGATAATTATTCAGTTGGGCTGAAACTAAAAGAGCGAGTTCGCGCAATATTTAAGGCACTTCCCTAGAGTTCGGAGGAAGCGCGATTAAATCCCGTCTGGCGTTCGAGATTCAGGTTTTCTGTAGTTTTCTTAAAGAATTTAATGCTGGCATGGTTCCTTTGGAAATAACACAGCATACTTCCAGCCCCTTCCCTTCAGAATTCGGTCTCTATTCTGAAGACCTCTTCCTCGAAGGGACGTAAAACAGTAATGTACCATCCTTCTATTCGTGGAATCTAATTTCCAAAAGTGTCATCCAGCGTTTCTAGACCAGAACACCTACTGTGCATCTCCTGTGAATTCTTAACTGACATTAGTTCATTACGAATCAGAATCCGCTTAACCCTCGTTAGTTACTGCGTTCTCTCAGAGATGGCGCGAAGCGTACTAATCTATTAAGACGCGCAAGTAGAATTAAATTACTCGACGTTGTTAAGCCGAGTGAACAGGCGACGTTCCTCTGACCCTGAGCTAAAGAAAGCAATAATGAGAAGTAAGCTATTTACATGACTTGCAATTCTGTGTTTATTTGTACCTATACCAGTCTGTGGCAGGGCTTTTCACGGTCATTTACTTCACTTCTTTTTTCTGTTTGACGTTGCTACCTTCTCCTTAGCCAAATAGCACTTCTATTTACTGTATTTTATTTTTCAATCCCTGTTCGAGGCCAGTGCGGACTGTTTCAGACCTCGCCCGGTAGAGTGTTCAGTTCTACTAGCCAGATCCCACCGAGGTGAGCGAGGAATTGAGGGAGTCCCAATCAGGCCCAGATCCAAGGTATGGGGGACGTGTCCTCGCAAAAAGCAAATCCACTATACTAACCACTAGTGTTAATAGGTAATTATGGTTATTTTAAATGATTTTACATATTGTAATTTCTGAGATTCTATAGATCTGTGGCGTGTTGAACGTGAAGGTAAGGACATAAAAGGATTGACAGTGGATAAGCGCCTGTTCCAAATGGAAATATTTGGGAGACAACGCCCAGAATTTGCTTTACAACCATGGGAAATCTCGCAAAAATCTTGACTGGACAGAGAAATGTGTGCTAGTTATCTCTAAAACAACGATATTCACAAACAAAAATACGAAGACCGAATGTGTGTTTGTATATCTGTTCATGTTTATAAGAGAGTAACGTCAGTGGCGTGCTCTACATGTACTGGCCGTAAACAGCCAACTGGATTAAATGCCATTTCATTAGGGCAAATCACCTGGACACTTTAGGTAGAAAACACAAAATTATGTTTTACGGACTAAACAAAAGGACTTGGATTGGCAGTGAGAAAAACTACAGGCCACCTGCTGTGCATTGCTGGAGTTTCCCGTTGCCACCCCATATTTTGTACGTCTACATGGTAGGCGGTTTACTAATTCTAAAGTGTTACCAACTACAGACACAAAAGACTCAGTTCATTATATTGTGCAAAGAATTTTGCACTGCACTATCAGAGTTATACTACAAATTTGGCTTCCTAACATTGACATTCTCAAACTGATACCTTTGTCTTTCTCCACGTCCGTGAGAGTGTCATTAGGTAAACAACATGCATAAAGGTCGATTCACGCTTGACGGAACGTAACGACTAGATGTTCCACAGTGCATTTCAAATGGCGGTATTCACACTGGCCGTCGACGGGACTGGATAAGACAGAACGAAGGTCAAAATCAAGTTTTCTCAGTAAGAAAGTTCTAACGATTTCGCCCTACTCGATCATGTTACAATAAGGAAGTTTGTGTTTTTGCGTCTTCTTAGTCTGTATTTTACTGTTTTGTTTTGTTTTCTTGACACGTGAGAGGCCGTTGGTATCTGAAAGTGAAATATGATTTAGGTTTCGTAACAAGCGGACAGAAAAAAAAGTTCATACTGTGTGTAAATAAGAACATTAATTGATGAATCAATTTTTAGCAAATAACATATTTTGAATAGACAAAATGTTGGCTCTGTTGAAGGAGAAAAATAAAGTTTTTACTTTATTTGGTATTTCGAAGGGAAAAAAATGAATACGGTAAACAGGCACCACTGTATTGCCTTAAAAGTATTGTTTGATGTGTTTGTATGTATATAGCTTGTTAACAGAAGTATTTCACATTTTGAGAGGTAGTAGTATGGACCAAAACAAAAAAAAATCCAATAAAGATGGACCTACAACGTGTATCTTAAGAGCTATGAGCACGTGTTCATCGTCGCTACTGTGAAACGCATCTCTTCCAGTACAAGCCCTTTGCTATTACGAGCAACCTACAGAATGCAACAAACAAATGGGGCCAGATTCTTCTATTATTGTGCAGTGAAAACTTGTTACTATTGTTACTGTAAACCGTATTCACACTTCTGGGTAAGTGCAGCGCATACATTAGTTCTAATGGAAGCTGTTTGCGTTTTGATAACTTTGTGAAATGCTTTTACTATGTAGTTTTATCATTGCACTTACCAGCATAATGAAAGCCTGTTATACCACTCGGGAAATGGCAGACATGATCTTCTGTTATCGTCTGGCAAAACCGTCGAGGCAGTGCCCTGTATGCTGAAAAATATCCAGACCATCTAGTGTTGCCATCCGTCCCGATACATCGGCGCCGTCACCGTCATGGACCTCCTTGTACCGACATCCCGACAAGCGCCAATTTTGTCCCGATTTTGAAAAATACTGTTACGAACTTGGCTCAAGTACTGAAGTAACGCCATCTGTTAGTGCAACATGTAAAAGCTTTTACTTTGTAACGTCCCCATATAAAAATTATGAATGACTGTGCTAGTAAACTTCTAAGTTATTTGATACAAAGACAGCTGAGTAAAACTGAACGTACTCAGACAGTTTTCTCTTTACATATTCTGATCATCACTAAACTGACGCACAATAATTTTTAGTGCAACGCAATCTGACTTTCAATAGTCCATACAAAAGAATTGCCCTGACTAACAACAACCTGTACCTTTCATGAATCACTTACCTCATAAAAATCTTGGTTACACGGACTACTGCAATACATCGAGTGCCGCTACTGCCAGCTAAATAAAAGATTCTAACTACTGAAGGCACTAGCTACTGATAGGCATAGTTAGCAAATGAAAGATTTTGATAGAGAATGTATTTACCTTAATAATGTTCAAAAGTCATCATATATCTATCTATCAATTCATGACATCCATCTTTACAAATTTCCTTTTTTCTGGCGGACGCACGAGATTGTCCGCTCATAGTAACCTCTCAATACTCTGCCATCTCTCCCCCCACATCCACCACTGCTGGCGGCTCACCTACAACTGCCCAACGCTACGCGCTGTTCACATCCAACTGCCCAACACTACACTAGTGAATATTTCAACAATGACTTCAACCAGCCACAGACTGCACACAGCGCAGTCAGTGATTTTCACACAGAGCGCTACGTGGTGTTGCCAACATAAAAACCTAAACAGCTTACTTACAACTTACAGTGTCAGTTTAACTATAACCTGACTTGCATAGAGTTTTATAAATACGTAAAAGAGCAAAAATACTTGCTGAAGAAGGAGAAATCTTTCGAAATATATGATGTACCAACTACTTCCGCCGCAAAAAGTTCCACATAATTGCGTTCTAAATAAAAAGTAATTATATTGAATAAATTTTTTACTTCACTTCTACATCCGCATCTCAGTATGTCCCGTCGAGGTTCCAGCTAGATATAGCAACCCTAAGACCATCAGAAGGTCTCCTGTTTCATAGTGACAGGATAACGTGTTCTCATTTGCTGATTGCTTTCTGTATATGTGTCCTAACAGCTAAGAGCTCTCAGCAGAACTGACTAGCGGAGATCAACAAATGCTCACAGCTCTTAAAGTATGCATTTTGGAGCCCAAGTTTATTGGACGTTTTTTCTTTTTATGGTCCATACCATCACCTATCAAAATATGGAATTTTTTTTTTACCTTGTATATTTTCGCTAGCAAATAAACATAGATGTTTTGAAATATTTGGTGGCACTTCTCCTGTTGTTACACTATTTAGCACGTTACAATGCAAACTTTATGAAGGACATCTGTTAAGAAGTTTGCTTTGGCCAATAATAAACATCATCATTGCTAAACTTCATCATTGCTAGTTGTTTAATTCTGCTACCATATTCCGACATTGTGCTAAGCAGATAGTATCTCAAGATCTCATTTTCACCGATTTCAACTGTCTAGTGTGAAAACACCATATTTGACGCTGACCTCGCCTGACGTTAAATTCCATTGACATCTAGTGTGAATCGGCCTCAAGGAATTAAAGATTTTTTTTATCATCACATTGTACAAGGCAAGTATTAAATGTAACCTAAAATCATTTCTCGTGGACAACTCCTCTATTCCATAGGATTCATGTCTGGCAATCTGGGTAGCCAAAACATTCGCTCGAATTGTCCAGAATTTTTTTCAAACCTATAGCGAACAATTGTGCCCAGGTGACGTGACCCACTGTCGTCCATAAAAATTCCATCATTGTTTGGGAGCGCGAAGTCCATGAATGGTTGCAAATGGTCTCCAAGTAGCCAGACATCCAAAGGAACCAGTCCACCCCATGTAAAGGCTGTCCACACCATTATGGAGCCTCCATCAGATTGTACAGTGTCTTGTTGACAACATGGATCTATAGCTTCATGGGGTCTGTGCAACACTCGACTCTACCATCGTCATCTTAGATCGGGACTCACTTGACCAGACCACGGTTTTTCAGTCGTATAGGGTCCAACTGATATGGTCAGGAGCCCAGAAGTGGCACTGCAGGCGATGTCGTACTGTTAGCAAAGACAATCTCGTCGGTCGTCTGCTGCCAAAGCCCATTAACGCCACATCTCGCCGCACTGTGCTAAAGGATAAGTTCGTTATACGTTCCACCATGGTTTCTGTGGTTATTTCACGCAGAAATGCCTGTCTGTTAGTACTGACAACTATACGCAAACGCCGCTGCTCTCGGTCGTTAAGTGAAGGCCGTCGGCCACAGCGCTGTCCGTGTTGAGAGGTGATATCCGAAATTTAGTCTCCTCGGCACACTCTTGACACTGTGGATCTCAGAATATCGGATTCCCTAACCTTTTCCGAAATTTAGCGTTCCATGCGCCTAGCTCCAACTACCATTCCGCATTCAGAGTCTGTTAATTAACGTCGTGCGGTAATAACGTCGGAAACCTTTTCACACGAATCTCCTGAGCACAAATGACAGCTCCGCCAATGCACTGCTCTTTTATACCTTGTATATACCTTGTATACCTGTTCAAATGGTTCAAATGGCTCTGAGCACTATGGGACTCAACTGCTGTGGTCATAAGTCCCCTAGAACTTAGAACTACTTAAACCTAACTAACCTAAGGACAGCACACAACACCCAGCCATAGGGACTTAACATCTGAGGTCATCAGTCCCCTATAACTTAGAACTACTTAAACCTAACGAACCTAAGGACATCACAAACATCCATGCCCGAGGCAGGATTCGAACCTGCGACCGTAGTGGTCGCACGGTTCCAGACTGTAGCGCCTAGAACCGCTCGGCCACCACACCCGGCCATACCGATACTGTCCTCATATTTATATGAGCATTTCGCTATCCCATCTCAGTGTATACATGTCCTGTAACTTGACTCGTTCCACATCATTTCGATAAAATAATAGTCCCAATGATCTACTGAAATTATAACTGACTAACTTAGCTTCCTGGTAAACGGAGTTCTCGCCGAGCGAGACCGCAAAAGTCTTTGCGAGGATGAGGACTGAGACGTTTCCCGGAGTGACGTTGTTTGTTCCGGAATCGGCGAGGAACAGGTTTGGCGACGGGGTTTATTTTGGCGGGCAGAGGCGCGGTACGAACCGACCTTGGCGCTTACGCTCGCTGCACCAGCTACCCAGCGAACCACTGCAGCGCTCTCTCCGGCCCGGTTTGGTAAACAAGGCGCCTTTGCCGGCATATCAGATGCCCTTATCTCCCCACTTCAAGCGTACACGACTCTACTGCCAGGTTACAAGCACACTGCGTCACTTCTATCTCTGTCCCTAGACAGCTCTCGTGTCATGTTTACCGCCACGCCTTTTCGCATTGCCGAATGCTCTAGAATCTAATATTTAGACACGTGCAGGTTTGTGGACCACCTCGTTTGAGTATTTGCACAGTAATATTTACTAAACGACAAGCTTCAGAAGCCAAGCATACATTTCTAAGCTTTATATGCATTTTCAAATTTCCTAAGTGAACAAAACTCTCTGGTGTACAAAACTTAAAGGGCGAAAGTAACTTTCGCATGATATGTCACTGCCACATAACATTCTTCGGAGAAACTTGGAACCATACATAAGTGCTACAGCATAATACAGAAGGTAACCTAAAAACGAAAAGAAACGACACTTTCATTCAAAGACAATAATTACAGTGCAGTAATCGCAATTCATGATGGTGCCTCGGGCATCACAAACGGCGGGACATGGTTATTAAGAGGTTGTGTGATAATCACATTCGGCAACGCATGTGATGCAACGTGCTCCCATGTCGGGCATATAGCTGGTAACAAATTAATGTGGTAGGGTGTTCCATTTTTCCACCACAACTACTCAAAAATGTTCAAATGTGTGTAAAATCTTATGGGACTTAACTGCTAAGGTCATGAGTCCCTAAGCTTACACACTACTTTACCTAAATTATCCACACACACACACACACACACACACACACACACACACACACACACACACACACACACACACACACACACACACACACATGCCCGAGGGAGGACTCGAACCTCCGCCGGGATCAGCCGCACAGTCCATGACTGCAGCCTCTGAGATCGCTCGGCTAATCCCGCGCGGCCACAACTACTGGATAGTCATTTGTGCATGTGGACATTTTCACTATATCTCCCGTCCCTAACGCGTCCCCACTTTACGGCATCTCTAATTGGCTCAGCCGGCCGCTGTGCCCGATCGGTTCTAGGCGCTTCAGTCTGGAACTGCGCTGCTGCTACGGTCGCAGGTTCGAATCCTGCCTCGGGCATGGATGTGTGTGATGTCCTTACTTTAGTTAGGTTTAAATAGTTCTAAGTTCTAGGGGACTGACGAACTCACATGTTAAGTCCCATAGTGCTCAGAGCCATTTGAACCATTTGAAGCCAGTTAGCTCATCTGTTAACATTTGATTTTATCTTGCCTGGTCGTGCCGTCTCCTGAATTTACAAAATTATTCGTGTTACAACTGCAAAATTATTTTAAATACATAGAATACAAATATTTAGGCACCACACAATTGATTTTTATAGACATGGCTATAAATATGTACTTCATGTAAATGAAGACATCGATACCCGCTAGTATCGTAGGATTTATAATATATCGTAGGTATGATTACACCTTAGTAACAGGTCATAGGATACCTCCAGATATTGTGTCGGATCTCCTTTTGCCCGGTGTAGTGAAGCAACTCGACGTGACGTACTTTCAGTAAGTCGTTGCAACTCCCCGTGTAGAAATATTGAGCCATACTGCCTCTATACTCCATACTTGCCGGGTGCAGGATGTTGTTCACGAACTGATCTCGCGATTATGTTGCATAAATGTTCGATGGTACTCATGTCGGGCGGTTTGGATGGTAAATAATCCGCTCGAATTTTCCAGAATGTTCTCCAAACCGAACGCGAACAATTGAGGCCCTGTGACAAGACATGGTTTTTTTGGAAGCATGAAGTCCATGACTGGCTTCACATTGTCTCCAAGTAGCCGAACACAACCATTTCCAGTGAATGATCAGTTCAGCCGAACCTGAGCACCCAGTCCATTACATGTAAACCCAGTCCACGCCATTGTAGAGTCACCACCAGCTAGCACAGTGCCTTGTTGTCGACCTGGGTCCATGGCTACGTGGGGTCTGCGTCACACTCGAACCCTACCATCAGCTCTTACCAACTGAAATCGAGACTCGTCTGGCCAGGCCACGGTTTTACAGTCATCTACGATCCAACCGATATTGGCAGGCGCCCGCGAGAGGCGCTGCAGGCGATGCAGTGCTGTTAGCGAGAGCAGTCGCATCGGTCGTCTGCTGCCACAGCCCATTAACGCCAGATTTCACCGCACTGTCCTAACGGAAGCGTTCGTCGTACGTCCCACATCAACTTCTGTGATTATTTCACGCAGTGTTTCATGTCTGGTAACGCTGATATCCCCCAAAATATGTGTGAATGGTATTTTCTAAAATATGTTCTCGTGCGTTCTTCCTTTATCCAACATCAAATTGTTAATGTGGAGTTTCAATAAAGTAACCAAAGTTCAAAATGGTTCAAATGGCTCTGAGCGCTATGGGACTTAACATCTGAGGTCATCAGTCCCCTAGAGTTAGAACTACTTAAATAAAAGAAAGGTTCAGGAGTGGAATTAAAACACAAGGTGAAAGGATATCAATGATACGATTCGCTGATGACATTGCTATACTGACTGAAAGTGAAGAAGAATTAAATGATCTGCTGAACGGAATGAACAGTCTAATGAGTACACAGTATGGAGAAAGACGAAGGTAATGAGAAGTAGTAGAAATGAGAACAGCGAGAAACTTAACATCAGGATTGATGGTCACGAAGTCAGTGAAGTTAAGGAATTCTGCTACCTAGGCAGCAAAATAACCAATGACGGACGGAGCAAAGAGGACATCAAAAGCAGACTCGCTATGGCAAAAAAGGCATTTCTGGCCAAGAGAAGTCTACTAATATCAAATACCGGTCTTAATTTGAGGAAGAAATTTCTGAGGATGTACGTCTGGAGTACAGCATTTGAGATGTGGTGCTATAGACGAATGTTGAAAATTAGGTGGACTGATTAGGTAAGGAATGAGGAGGTTCTACGCAGAATCGGAGAGGAAAGGAATATGTGGAAAACACTGATAAGGAGAAGAGACAGGATGATAGGACATCTGCTAAGACATGGTACTAGAGGGAGCTGTAGAGGGCAAAAACTGTAGAGGAAGACAGAGATTGAAATGGAAATGAAGTCCCATGCTTCTTTACAGAGCGTAGGGGAACGATGCGGGAGACCCGCACTGCCTTGCGAGGCAAGGTCCTAATGGAAGTGGTTTGCCGTTGCGTTCCTCCGACCGTAATGGGAATGAATGTTGAAGACGACACAACAACACCCAGTCATCTCGAGGCAGGAAAAATTCCTGACCCCGCCGGGAATCGAACCCGGGACCCCGTGCTCGGGAAGCGAGAACGCTACCGCGAGACCACGAGGGGATTGGAATACGTCAAGCAAATAATTGGGGACATAGGTTGCAAGTGCTACTCTGAGATGAAGAGGTTTGCACAGGAGAGGAATTCGTGGCGGGCCGCATCAAACCAGTCAGTAGACTGATGACGCCTAGAACCGCTCGGCCACAACTGCCGGCGTAACCAACGTACTGCGGAATGGAACACAACAGAAATCTGCGCAACGTGATCACTGTGGCTTAAGATATTGGGTTACTGCAGTGCGGGCCCACCGAAGTCGCTGACAGCATCCTCGTTGGGTGCACACACACACACACACACACACACACACACACATACACACACACACACACACACACACACACAACCTATAGTGATACAGCATGTCCATATATTGGCCATGTCAAGTGTACATACTGTTCCATTCCGCAGTATTTTGACTGCTTCATTGAAACTTCATATCTGCACGTCGCGGAGTAGTAAGAGAAGAACGTTCGCCACATCACGTTTCCATTTTTGTGAATAACTACCACTCCTCCTATAACAAGCTGGACTCACAGCGAAAATTGGAAGAGTGTTTGATGCTTGTCGTTGTAACTACATACGCGGTTTTGCTGTGATTTACCTTCCTCAACCCTCTGCCTTATGGCATCTCTAATTAGCTCGTCTTTGAACATTTTCTTTTATCTTGCCGGGTCGTGCCGGTTCGCTTCTGATACGAGCCTTTTAAACTTATCTCCCGAGTTATTTTCTCTCTTATCTCGCATGAGGACTGATATATTACGTAGGATTCGTGGTAGCATCTTTTTCCGTGAACATCTGCTGTAAACGGAATTACTTTGTATCACAAGCTTATGAATGGAATCCAAACCATTCGCAGCGCTCACTCCTCCAGTTATGTACTGCGTCTGTTTTATTTTCAAGGTCCTTTCACTCGAGCACGATTTTTCTTGGATCCGCGCAGTCACTGCCAACCCAACCTATACGGAATGATTCAACACTTTTTTGTAGTCGATTGCCAACAGCTGTTATGTATTTTGTAAATTACACAACACGCAGCTTGTTTCACTTAATAACAACCATCACATCGTAATAGTTCACATATAACAACACACTAGTGCAACTTCAACCAACAAGTTAACAACAGACCATGGGCACTAATCTTCCCCGTAACTCGATCCTGACAAATCATTGGAGATGCGTTGATCTGTTGTACAGATCAGGAAACATTACGATAGCGGTGTCTACCTGTGCCTTTCTGACTTGCTAAGTAGGCGCATGTTGACTGTGACAGTACGATTACTTTGTATGGCATATATATTGCCATTTTGATGTTCGTTTATCAGGGACTTTCAGTGCAGCCTCGGTAGGTCTGGCCTGAGAACGAATCATGCGCATGGTTCGAAACTAGTAGCCAAACACACGTACTGTACCTGTGAAAGATAGTAATCGCTACATGAAATATTAAAAAACGTTGCTGGTCCTGTATCAACTTAATGCTGAAACTCTAAAAAAAGAAATAAATATTGATGCTTTGAAATGTCTGTATGAGACTTTTGATAATGTTTCAGTTCAGAGTAGTGTGGAAAATTAACCATGTATCCATTGTGAAGAAAATTGGTAATGCATTTTTTTCACCATTAAGAAAATCTATCATTGCTATTTCGTTAATGCTTTTTCTACACTGAAGAGACAAAGAAGCTGGTTCACCCGTCTAATGTCGTGTAGGGCCCCCGCGAGCACGCAGAAGCGCTGCAACACGACGTGGCATGGACTCGACTAATGTTTGAAGTAGTGCTGGAGGGAACTGACTCCATGAATCCTGCAGGGCGTCCATAAATCCGTAAGAGGGACTGTGGATCTCTTCTGAACAGCACGTTGCAAGGCATCCAATGACATGATCAATAATATTTATATCTGGGGAGTATGGCGGCCAGTGGAAGTGTTAAAGACTTAGAAGAGTGTTCTTGGAGCCACTTTGTAGCAACTCTGGACGTGTGGGGTGTCGCTTTGTCCTGCAGGAATTGCCCAAGTCCGTCGGAATGCACAATGGCCATGAATCGATGCAGATGATTACACAGGATGCTTACGTTCGTGTCACCTGTCAGACTCGCATCTAGACGTATCAGGGGTCCCCTATCACTCCAACTGCACACGGCCCACACCAGTACAGACCCTCCACCAGCTTGAACAGTCCCCTGCTGACATGCAGGGTCTATGGATTAATGAGGTTGTCTCCATACCCGTACATGTCCATCCGCTCATCCGACCAAGCAACATGTTTCCAGTCATCAAAGTCCAATGTCGGTGTTGAAGGGCCCGGGCGAGGAGTAAAGCTTTGTGTCCTGCAGTCACCAAGCGTACACGAGTGGGCCGTCGGCTCTGAAAGCCCATATCGATGACGCTTCGTTGAATGGTTCGCATGCTGACATTTGTTGATGGCCCAGCACTAAAATCTGCAGCAGTTTGTGGAAGGGTTCCACGTCTGTTCTTGCAAGATTTTTTCCCGTTTGCAGCGATGTCGGAGGTTTGATGTTTTACCGGATTCCTGATATTCACGGTTCACTTGTGAATTAGTCGTACAGGAAAATCTCCACTTCATCGCTACCTGGGAGATGCTGTGCCCCATTGCTCGTGCGCCGACTGTAACACCACGTTCAGACTCACTTAAATCTTGATAACCTGCCACTGTAGCAGCAGTAACCGATCTAACAACTGCGCCAGACACTTGTTGTCTTACATAGCCTTTGCCGACTGCAGCGCAATATTCTGCGTGTTTACATATCTGTGTATTTGAATTCGCATACCTATAACTGTTTCTTTGGCGCCTCAGTGTATATTCCCACCTTTTTATAAGCAGGGCGCTCTCTCATAACCTCACTTCCACCGTTCGGTACTGTGACATCATACACAGAATTTGCGCCGATATGTAAACGCAAACGACCACTCCTGACAAGGGAGGCTCAGTACAGGAACAACACCCTAGGGGAGCTGTTGTAAATTCACTTACCACCAGTAGTCGATTGAGACAAGAAAACCGCTCGCCAAAAGAGGCGATTCATAGATATCGGCTTAGAGACAAATTCCTGCTGATTCGGAAGTCAGTGCGTTCCCAGTAATGTCCGCATTCCAGGGGGAGGAGGTCGACGCTGCAGGCATGTGCTGCTGGAAACGTCTCCTCAAATACTCAGCAGTACATTCCATATATTTTGTCACGCACGACCCAACAGCTGTCGTTGACAGTTCTTCCCTACCGACGCGACGTCGCACAAAGAACTTGAAAGTCTACTGCCCTCACCCCAGACAGCCCACACTTCTTGGCAGAGCCATAGCATTCGGATAAATTCCAATAAAGTCTTCGTTTACCCAGTATTGTACGAAGCATAGCTAGGAAATAAGGACTAGTGTTATCTGCCTCGCGATGACTGGGTGTTGTGTGATGTCCTTAGGTTAGTTAGATTTAAGTAGTTCTAAGTTCTAGGGGACTGATGACCATATATGTTAAGTCCCATAGTGCTCAGAGCCATTTGAACCATGTTAAGGACTAGTGGCTAGAAAACGTAACTGTAGTGGTCATCTTGTTCTTCCAAAGCATGACACACCCACCTTCCAATCGCAAACAGCCAAAATTCCTTCTCCTCTCCTTGCTTACTGTTTGTGTAATAACGTGTTACAATGACTCCAGATGTAAAAGTCCCATCACGTGTGCATTACCCTAAGCTATTCGTTTAGTCAGTGGTTTCTGTACACCAATGTGGTGTCTAAACAATAATCCATGCATGTGTATCATACAGTTACTGTTAATACAAACGAATTCTGCCACATTGGAAGCAAAATAACACGAAGCAAGGAGGACATAAAAAGCAAACTAACACAGACAGGGAGTTCCTTGCCAAAAAAAGTCTATTAGTATCAAACATCGGCCTTCGTTTGAGGAAAAATAGTCTCAGCAGACTGTGAAAAACATTGACAAGATGAAGGGCCAGAACGACGACACAGCAGGGAATAGTTTCCATGGTGCTAGAGGGAGTTGTACAGTGTAAAAACCGTAGAGGAAGAAAGAGATTGGAACACATGCAATTAATAATTGAGTTAAGGAGGCTGACACTAGAGCGATTCGTAGCGGGCCGAATCAATCCCGTCAGAAGACTGATAACTCAAAAAAAAGTTGCACAGGAAGTTCATAGTAACTGTGTATCCGGACCAAACAGTTGTGTTTATGACGAGCTTTTATGAGCGAGGAACGCACGCCCATAACATCTCATGATGATGGTGGTGATGACAAAATTCTTTGGGCACAATTCAACGCGTTCTTAGCATCCACAATTAAGTCTGATGAGTCTATTGTGGTTAATATGAGTAAAAGTGTTAAAGAAATTGCATGACACACCCACCTTCCAATCGCAAACAGCCAAAATTCCTTCTCCTCTCCTTGCTTACTGTTTGTGTAATAACGTGTTACAATGACTCCAGATGTAAAAGTCCCATCACGTGTGCATTACCCTAAGCAACTAGGACAACTTGAAAAAGGAAGTTTAAAAAACTACAGTAAATAATATGAATCGGCAACCATTCTACAACACACTAAAATTGGAGAACGTAGTTTTTGTTGGAGACTGGATAACTGATAGTTTTAAAATGCGCACCTCACTGATCTCGGGATCAGCTGAAATAGAGGCCAAGTCACCACTTAAATTTGCTGAAATTTACTGCCAAACACTTGCTAAGCTGGGATGTGCCTTTCAGAGCAGCCGATGTGGGAAGATGATACCAGAACTTATTTTGATTCATAGCTATATACGCCTACACGCTGACGCCCGCTTTGTCCAGGTGGTTCAGTGCTTTTCCTCATTTACAGCTTTCATAACGCAACCTAATGATCAGTATCGCCAAGAATGTGTTGTTTCTCTTAATTTTGGAGACAGTGAAATGTGTACAACTTCTGATTTTGATCTCGCAACCAGTAGATGCGACATCTACCTGTATGACTTAGCTCAATTCTCAACGTTCTAAACGTAAAAGAAATTTTGAAACCTTCGGTTCTAAGTAGTTCGTAATCTCATGATGAGGGATACCGTGCCGCTGGTTAAAGGTAGCTTATACTACATCTGGATTGTTCGGAGAATGATGTTGTACATGTAAAATGTTAATCATATTTTATAATAAATGTACTATGTAAATGTTGTTATCGTTTCCGGCGAGTGCGTCCTTAAAATTTGACATGCGTTGCAAAAGGTCATCAAGAAACGAATCTTTCAGATTTTTGGCTGCTGCTAGCGAAAATTTCTCAGCGCGGACAGGAAAGTAAAGTCCACCATATTTTTCGTGCTCTAACACTCTAAAATCAGTCGTTAAGCACAGGATTTTTGTTTAGCAGAAGAGGGGCATCCTACTTCAGGCTTTCCTTTTCCGTACAGCGGAATGCGGGTGGCCTCTTCACCTTACCCTTCTACGGTCAACGCACTAATTCTCTGTCGCCAGAATCCTGGGAGTCAACAATAAGGTTAACCTTCGAACCTTTCTTTTTCAGAGCTAAATGTCTCACTGTCGCGCAAGTTTTACATTACATATACCGCTACGGTAACAGCCAACCTGCTAGATTACACGTAACAGCGATTGCAATTATAGATAAGCAAACGAAGATGAGGTACTGGCGGAAGTAAACCAGTGATGGCGGGTCTTGAGTCATGCTTGGATAGTTCAGTCGGTAGAGCACTTTCTCGCGAAAAGCAAAGGTCCCGGGTTAGAATCCCAGTTTGGCACACAGTTTTACTCCACCAGGAAGTTCCAAATCAGCGCGCATGGTGCCGCAGAGTGAAAATTCATTCTGGAAACAGAGATTATTTTTCTGTATTATCATACGTGTTGACAACAGCTCTTGCGGCGGGTGTATCATGTCTAACATACCTAGGAAACGGTATACGTTGGGAAGACGGAACGATTTATAAAGAACAGGATGTAAAAACGTAAGAGGCAATGCAAACAGTGCAAAAAAACTTAAAGCTGCCCTCTGCCAGAACGTTGGTACGACCGCACCTTTTTTAATAAATTTGTTATATGAGCCTAAATTCTAACGTGTACCCCAAACCGAAGTAGAAATTGGTACTTTAAACATTAGCAGAGCATCAGAAGTAAAAGAGGATATAAGTGAAAATAAAATTCTAGGAGTGATTGAGAATTAAACCTGTAATACGACACTCATTTCGCCATCGAGCCAATACGAAAAATCTCTCCGTGGTCGAACGTCAGCAAGTCTTATGTAGCGGCGACGACGATACTCACGTTAATTACACGCGTCCTCTGGCTGAAGTCCGCAATTATAGTACTCGTTTAGAGAGGTTATTGAGATTCATGAGCATGTCAACAACCTTAATAGGAAGAAAGATAGCCTTAGAATAAACTGTACGTGGGTGCCACCATTACGTCAGACGGCTGCTCAATGTGAACCAACAGCGAGCCTAGTGGAAAACAACAGTCTTTAAATGTGTTTCAAAATGAACATATGTTACTTCACCGTATTTATAGAAACCGTTAAATTGATCCTAAAAGCTAGAGGCCAAATAAAGAAAGAATAATGCATGTGTGGAATATCAGCCTCGCTTACTAACGAGGAGAAGACGGTATGAGCCATCGCCCGATTTCCCAGAAACTTATCTCACAAGGGGAGGCCGCCAATTGTGAAATTCAGATTCGATTCATACTGCGCATAATAAAAGCTCATGGCCAGAGGTGTAATGTGGCAAAGCACCAAAATACACTTCTCAGCCGTTGTCGAGAAAATCGACAGTTAAAATAAACCGTTGCGGTGAAATACTCTGCCCGCATCTCGTGGTCGTGCGGTAGCGTTCTCGCTTCCCACGCCCGGGTTCCCGGGTTCGATTCCCGGCGGGGACAGGGATTTTCTCTGCCTCGTGATGGCTGGGTGTTGTGTGATGTCCTTAGGTTAGTTAGGTTTAAGTAGTTCTAAGTTCTAGGGGACTGATGACCATAGCTGTTAAGTCCCATAGTGCTCAGAGCCATTTGAACCATTTTTTTGAAATACTCTCTACGATTAATAATGTTCTACAGCGTCGTGGCGCAGCGGTAAGCGCTCGGGTTCGTAATCCGAAGGTCGCCCGATCGAATCTCGAGCCATGCAACATTTTTTTAATATTAGTTTTTTGTAATTCAAATATATAAACTATTAATGAATTGCTTATGCATGTTGGTGAAGGCGGATCGCTCTCCAATTGTACCGCCTCCATTTTTCCGTTTGTTTAACAGGGTGTACCAAAGCTCTCACGTCCGCACTGATTTTCGACGATGTTATAAGTTGCGCTAGGGACCGCATCTACCTCCTTTCGAAGTTAGCAGGCAACTACGCTGTTATGCGGCGGCTCGTTTCGGCCCATTCAACATCTGTCCTTAAAGTGTAATGAGCGAGTATCGGAGTTTATATTTCATACCTGCCACAGAAAATTTGTGTTCGTGGGTTTTCTATTCTAATCCGAACGTTTGACTTACGCTATAGGTATTCGTTTCGGAATACCGTTTCTACGTCTTCCGTTAACTATACGTGGTTAACATTATGAAGACAATTAATAACATTTGTGAAATACATCTTTGTTTGCGGAAAACATAATGATGTTCGAAGTCGCCAGTTTTTCCACGACAAACGACTTTCAACAACTTATTATATGCATAATTGTTGCAACTGATTGCCGGGAATTATATATATATATATATATATATATATATATATATATATATATATATTATATATATATGTGTGTGTGTGTGTGTGTTTATACACACATTTGAATTACAAAAAACAAATACTAAAAAAAAAAGGTTGCATGGCGCGAGATTCGATCCGCCGACCTTCGGATTACGAACCCGAGCGCTTACCGCAGCGCCACGACGCTGTATAACATTATTAATCGTAGAGAGTATTTCACCGCAACGGTTTATTTTAACTGTCGATTTTCTCGACAACGGCTGAGAAGTGCATCTTGGTGCTTTGCCACATTACACCTCTGGCCATGAGCTTTTATTATGCGCAGTATGAATCGAATCTGAATTTCACAATTGGCGGCCTCCCCTTGTCAGTGGAAGAGAGGCCAAAATAAGCGAACACATGTCTCGGCTTATCCGTCGATACTCGACCGTTTCTGAGAAAACTAAGGTCTAAGTTCCCATCGTAATCTATATGCGTTTTAGCACGTGGTAAGTTGAACCGAAGTGATGGCACAGCCGATAGCATCGCGGCTGCACACATTAGCACCCCGTCTACGAAACACAATTATTGTTTTTATTGTTTTTTTTCGTTTATCTGCCAGTGTCCGTATAAGATTACTAAATGAATGATCCTTATCAAATTAGAGGATACATGGCGTTACATTAATTGTAACATTACAACTGCGTTTCCCAATAAGTGTCAAACATTATTCTATAATACATACGTGTGTATCGTATTTTCAGTATTTTAAATTGGCGTATTCTTATATTTCATACTTATATAAAATCTTGTGCTATTTCTTACTTTTATTCTTCACGGAATTTGGTGCATTCCTTTGGATGATAGCGAAGGTAGAATCATTGGAAGCATAGAAATTCCGAACACCATGAGCATCGCGAGAAGGCAGGTTTACCACAGTGACAAGTCTTCAGATGAATCTCACTCGGCAAAGAAATGTCCTTAACATTGCTGAAGATTTCAGGTGTTGACATTAACTTTGCAGCAAATTGCGAATAACGGATTATTTTTCCAAATGTAAATTCTTATGTAAAATATACGTAACGTAACTGTCATGCGGTTCGTTCTACACGACAATTCTCGACCGTACTCTGCAGGGGCAATGAAGATGCTCCTGCAGCGTCTTCCATGGGAAGTGTTTGATCACCCACAATACAGCTCGTAATTGGCTACCCCTGAGCTTCATCTCTGCTCAAATGAACAGCTGGCTATGAAGACAATATTTTGACACAGACAACGAATTGCAGTCCAGAGTAGAAAATCGTCGAAAAGCACTGGCGGCTGTCTTCTATCGCGAGGAAATTGAAAAGTTGGTACAACACTACGACAAATGCCTAAGTCTGAGCTGCGACTGTGTAGAGAAGTAGCTGGAAGGTGTAACTAACCGTTGCAAATGAAACAGTTTTGACTTTCACTGTGGTTTCCATTTCGCGACCCATCGTTCCTTACTTTCCGAATAGCCCTCGTATAACTGCATCATCAACAGAAAGTCTGAGGTTACTATTAACATCATCTGCTAGGTCGCTGATCGACAGCAAGGACAGTAAAATCGCCAAGGTAGTTCGCCAGCTTATGGTAAAGCTCGTCACAGATGAAAGTGGTGGTTAGGCTAACTCGTACTATGTAACTAGCCAGTGACTAATTTCCAGCGAGCAACAGAAGCTGGAAACAGAAAAGCACAACGGAGCTGAACTTGCGGTGTTTGAAGGAGCTGATAGGTTAAAAAATCGATTTGTGGACGCTTTCCAGATATAGTTTACATGTTTCCTATATATTTTACAAGGTTTCTGGGGATCTGTAGAATAAAATAAATCGAACTTTGGTAACATGACACTTCCTATGGAAAACAACTGTCACGGTCATCCTGGGTTGTTCTTCGCCTTATTTGACAAGCTTTCCATGTGACGCCCGGATACATGTGATGTAACATTGTACCCCGTCTTGGTTAGCTCAAACTTAAAGCGAGCTTCGTCAGAGAGCCAGTAGTCTTAGCAGTTTGAGTATTCGTCCCTAAACGCCAAAAAGCGCTGTGTTTTCCACTACCTAGTCTAACATTACCGTTTTTTTTTACCTTTTACCGATAGTAACTCTTAACTAGAAGTTTCCTCTAACTAAAGCTGTATAAATTTTATGCTTCTGGATGCGCTGTTATATTTGAGAGTTAGCAGTTGAAGAGACAGCCAGCGTGTTTAAACTATCCCCTGCCTATGTGAAATAGGTAGGAAAGTATCTAATTGATCTTCATCGATGCGTCTATCACCTTCCTTATCAAATCCAGTATTTGCAAGCACCAGACCTTCTACTCAGACAATTTGCGTGACGATCCGCCTGTAATGTTAGTGCCAGACTTCCGTTAAAGACCCCACCATTAAACCAGCAGACCGTTGGCAAACGTGTGTTTGAATGATATTTCCGCCATTTCATTGTGCAACATCTTTATTTTACATAACTATCATGATTTCGGCCTTAAGCCATTATCAAGTACAAAATTACTGGGCATATAATTAGACTTTGTTAAGTGAAGTCATCGTCAAGATGTCTTGAACTGGGCGTCAGAGCGTGTAGGTAAGTATAAAATCAACGATATGTGTGGCAGACAAGTAGCGAGCATGTTTTCCAGGCGTAAAACAATTGGGCCACAGAGTGAACATCAATACAGTAGTTACACGTGCAGTGAACATAGTCTGAAAATGTGCTATTGGAGTTATTGGTTGGCTAATGCGTCTTTTCTCTCCTTCCTGCTCTAATTCACTCATGCTAACTCTTGATGGATGTCTTATTTCCATTTCCTGTTAAATACTGGTGTTCTCTGGACGTTAGATTACTTAAGTTAGATTAACTGATGCATCTTTCCAGAGACAGCTCGTAAGTAAGATAGACATGTAATAGACAGTTTGAAGAATAAGTGGTTCGGCTCACGGAACCTCAACTGCACCGAGCCGTGGCAGATGGACATAATGATGTCTTGTATCGCCATTTACGCTCTTTGTAAACTCAAACTGTGGAACTAATCGCTCAATTAACTCAACAATTTTTCCTTGCAGTGAAGTATAACTATGGTCGAGATTGATCTTAATGAAGTCGCTTTAGCGCTGACATCTATCTGCGCCTTAAGTAGTCTTCGCACAGGAAAAGACCGGTTCTTCCATGTTACATTATGCAAATGGGTCAAATGGCTCTAAGCACTGTGATACTTAACATCTGAGGTCATCAGTCCCCTAGAACTTAGAACTACTTAAACCTAACTAACCTAAGGACATCACATACATCCATGCCCGCTGCAGGATTCGAACCTGCGACCGTAGCAGCAGCGCGGTTCCGGACTGAAGCGCCTAGAACCGCTCGGCAACAGCGGCCGGCTGTTACGTTATACATTAACACTGATACACAATAGTATGGGTAGAATTAATGATGAACAGTTGGCCTCTATGCACCCCGTGCGAGGGTTTATTGTGAGCAGAAGAGAGGAGCAACCGAGCTATGCAGAGATGTACCCGCAGGGGCGGCAAGCAGATCAGAGCACTTTTTCATCTGCAGTGTTTGTAACTCTTCATTCCTGAACTGATCCATGCCGCTGTGAATCACAGCGTGCAAATAACACTGCTGGAAAACAAAACCCGACACAGTATCGAGCAATACTCAAAGCAACGATGAGAGTGTAAAGTAAAGTGGGGCAGTACTACTCTCAACAGGAAGTACCGTGACGCACGACGCATGCCGTTGACCCCATGTTTCTCAGAATTATTTTAAAGCTGTTAATTGTCAACTCTAACGCGTCTGTCTCCTTGAATCACTCCATCAGCACGTCCTCGATTGACATCTGTTACAGATGTCCGCCCCTGGTAACTGAGTGGGCAGTGTGACGGAATGTCATACCTAACGGCCCGGGTACGATTCCCGGCTGGGTCGGAGACTTTCTCCTTATCATCATAGTTTCATCCCCATCGACACGCCAGTCGCCGAAGTGGCGTCAACTCGAAAGACTTGCACCAGGCGAACAGTCTACCCGACGGGAGGCCCTAACCACACGGCATTTCCATCTGTGACATGTTGTTGTCCACCCATTGCGCTGTTTATCTGCAGTGTCTGGTTCCCCCATACCGAACTTCAGCAGCCAACGCTGCTCTCTGCCGATATCCATTCCAGCATCCACATACTCTTTCTTCACGGATGATGTTATAACAGCTTTAAAATCATTGGTCAAAGAGGAAAAACATGAATTTTTCCAAACTGCTTTTAATGCCTAAGTTCAAGGATAGCGCAGATGTGTACAAATTCATGTTGACTATGTTCAAAGGTAGTGTTGTGTGGGGGACAGTTCAGGCTATCATCTGTACTAACTCCACAGATGTAGGCTCATTATTGAATATTTGTGACAAATGAGGCATTAGTTTTTGATCCATTTGTGTTGACTGTCTGATCAAGGATATTCGGACATATATTAGAGTACATTAATATGGAGTGTCTCCACCCTTCGCCTTTATGACGCCTCAAACTCCACTGAGGGGACTTCCAATGATGTGTCTGAATGTCTATAGAAGAGTCCCAGTCTTTTATTCCTCAAGAGCCTTAACCAGGTAGGGAAGTGACGTTGGACACTGGGGTCTGGACGTTCTACCTAATCCCAGACCAAACAATGCTACAAGTAGAACATCCACAGCTAAAATAACTATACATTGAGAAAGGAACACAAACAAATTAAAATACAGGATGTATCAAAAAGAATCATCAGATTAGGCACGTCTATATTTCTGAAACTAATATACATACACAATGATTTTGTTTTTTTATGAACGGGAATCTAAAAAAAAAAAATTCATATCTTATCATAGGTGCCCATTATTCCCTCTTGAGATGCACGGCATATGCCAATACAGCATACAAATTGTTCCCACATTACAGCGAGCATGTTGTTGGTAATGGAGCCAGAAAAACAGAGTGTTTTATAAACCCCCCCCCCCCCCACAAGTAATAATCACATACAGTCAGGTCTGGTGTAATTCAAGACTGAATTATTTGGTCCAGTGCGACCGAACCATCGTTTAGTAAGTCTGTAGTTTAAAAATTCCCGCACTTCCAGATGCCAGTGTATTGGTGCCCCATCCTCTTGGTAAATGAAAGCTTTCGAATCAGTCTCCAACTGTGGGAACAGGAAGTTCTCTATCATACCGAGATATGTGCTTTCTGTAACTGTGTTCTCGGCAAAGAAAAATGCAACAAACACCTTTTCCCACGAAACTGTTCAAAACAGATTAAATTTTGGAGAGTCCCACTCATGTTGTACAGCTTCATGTGGTTGTTGTGTACCCCATATTCTGGTTCATCTTTCTATTTGAATGGAATGTTCCCTCGTCACTAAACACTAAGCGCGGAAGAAAACTGTCATCCTCCAACTTGCCAACAACGAAATTACAGAACTCCACACGTTGTTGTTTGTCACCTTCAGGAAGAGCTTGCTGTAGCTGAACTTTGTATGGTTTCATGTGTAAATGTCGACGCAACACACACCAAACGGACATCGAGGGCTGTGCTGAGCTGTCGAGCTGCACAGAGAACGGATTTCTGCGGATTCCTTGTGAAACTGCGCCGGATGCGTTCGACGTCTGTGTCAGACACTCGGGGACGGCCCGGCGATTTGCCTTCACACAAACAACCTGTTTCTCGGAATTGTTCTCGCCAACGTCTAATGCTCTGTGCTGTAGAAGGATGCACACCATACCTGAAGAACTACGAGGGCTGTTCGCAAAGTAACGTCCGATCGGTCGCGAAACGAAAACCACAGTCAAAATCAAAAATTTTTTATTCCCAACAGTTAGCCATACCTTCCAGCTACCTCTCCAAATAGTCGCCGATCCGACTTAAGACATTTTATGTGGCGTTGTATAAACTTCCCAGTACCTTTCCGCCAATTCTCTACACTGGTCTGCCTTTCGTTGTTTGTGCCAAAATGTCTTCGTAGCCAGCGGTCCATGTGACCAGAGATGAACGACGGAGGCAGCCAATTAAGCGCTGTATTGTGGGTGATCAAACACTACCCATCGAAAACGCTGCAGGAGCGTCCTCATTGCCCATGCAGAATGCAGTCGAAAATTGTCTTGAAGAAAGAAACGTATGACACCTACGTTATGTGGGTTGCATAGCTTCAGGCGAAATCTCTCACCATGTCCACATACTTGGCAGGAGACACTGTTGTTTTAGGCAATTCTACGTGATCACTTTGTGCTCTGAACTGAAAAGAGCGACGTGTAGCGATCGACAGGCACACAAAGACGCTGCCCAACACATCTGTGCAAAGTTCCATCGGATTCCACAGTGGTTTCCACTTCGCGCCCAATCGGACCTTACTTTCCGAATACGCCTCTTATTACTGAATCGCACTGCGCAAAGCATAGAACAGGAAACGCTTTCTGTTGCCCTGACACCACTTTCACTAGAACTGAAGCGGGCACACACTGCTGCTACCTGGTGGGAACCATGTAAAACTGGAGAGTTTGCTCTTTAAAACAGTACGTTGGTCACGCATATATCTCAAATAACAGAATAGTTATGATTTTTTTTAATCGGATGATTGTTTTTGATACACGTTGTACGTTGATGCTGAAATGTTGGTAAAATTAATTGAGAATCAAATTTACTGCATTAGCTGTTTTATTGTTGACTGGTACAACCGGTTTCTTACTGTGCAGGTGCATCCTCAGGTATATGTAAGGTCTATAGTCACACGTTATCTAAATGGTGTGGAACACACATTAAGCCATTAAGACAACATGAAACATTAGACACTAACTACACCTGAGGATGTTCCTGCTTGGAAA
The DNA here is from genome assembly GCF_023898315.1 of Schistocerca nitens. NCBI lineage: Eukaryota > Metazoa > Arthropoda > Insecta > Orthoptera > Acrididae > Schistocerca > Schistocerca nitens. Next base: position 283,223,318 of record NC_064620.1, read on the forward strand.
GAAACCTGCTGTACCAGTCTCTGAGCGATTACAATAAAACACCTAAGCCGCCAAACTGGATATCAATCAATTTTACCAGCATTTCGACATCTTAAAATATTTTTCCTGTGTGTTCCTTTCAGTATATATAGGCCCAGAGGTTTTCAGTGGGTTCGGGGCGAAACTCTGGCCAGGCCAGTCCATTTCAAGAATGTTGTCCACGAATCACTGAGTCACAGATCTACATCTACATCTACATCCATACTCCGCAAGCCACCTGACGGTGTGTGGCGGAGGGTACCCTGAGTACCTCTATCGGTTCTCCCTTCTATTCCAGTCTCGTATTGTTCGTGGAAAGAAGGATTGTCGGTATGCATCTGTGTGGGCTCTAATCTCTCTGATTTTATCCTCATGGTCTCTTCGCGAGATATACGTAGGAGGGAGCAATATACTGCTTGACTCTTCGGTGAAGGTATGTTCTCGAAACTTTAACAAAAGCCCGTACCGAGCTACTGAGCGTCTCTCCTGCAGAGTCTTCCACTGGAGTTTATCTATCATCTCCGTAACGCTTTCGCGATTACTAAATGATCCTGTAACGAAGCGCGCTGCTCTCCGTTGGATCTTCTCTATCCCTTCTATCAACCCTATCTGGTACGGATCCCACACTGCTGAGCAGTATTCAAGCAGTGGGCGAACAAGCGTACTGTAACCTACTTCCTTTGTTTTCGGATTGCATTTCCTTAGGATTCTTCCAATGAATCTCAGTCTGGCATCTGCTTTACCGACGATCAACTTTATGTGATCATTCCATTTTAAATCACTCCTAATGCGTACTCCCAGATAATTTATGGAATTAACTGCTTCCAGTTGCTGACATGCTATTTTGTAGCTAAATGATAAGGGATCTATCTTTCTATGTATTCGCAGCACATTACACTTGTCTACATTGAGATTCAATTGCCATTCCCTGCACCATGCGTCAATTCGCTGCAAATCCTCCTGCATTTCAGTACAATTTTCCATTGTTACAACCTCTCGATACACCGCAGCATCATCTGCAAAAAGCCTAAGTGAACTTCCGATGTCATCTACCAAGTCATTTATGTATATTGTGAATAGAAACGGTCCTATGACACTCCCCTGACACAGATGCTGCTTCACAGCGAAGTGCGCTGTCATACTGATAGAAGTACTCATCGTCTGCTAACTCTTCCACTACTACATGCAATGTTGTAAAACATGTTCATATCATTCCGCATTCTGCGTTTTATTAAGTGCACTATGTGGAACACACATCAACCACAAGAAACACCTCCATTACCTACTCCGCACCTCACTATTCGCACTAAAACACATGACGGCAGGTAACGTTCTCAAACATTCGTCAAACCCTGACACTTCCGTTGGAACTCCAGTGTATAGCGGGAGTCATCATCCCAACCCCTCGTTTGCAGTCATCTATTGTCCAGTGACGTCCTCTTCAATGCACCTCAACCATCGATTACTATTTACTACAGAAGTGTGTGGCTTACGAGGGTTTGCTCGACCACTCCATCCTATTCCTTTTAACTTGCTGCGCACAGTTATTATGCTACATGCGTTGCTGGCAGCACTTTATAGAACTTTGGATCTCACGAGTGATTCCTTCAGCTGCTTTCGTGCGGTATTTTACAGCCTCCCTCCGCAATATTCGACGGTCCCTCTCTGTCAGCACATGACGTCTGCCTGTTCTCGGTTTATCTGTGGTTGTTTCTTCTCGTTTCCGCTTCACCATCACATCACGACAATGCTAACCCAACCTAATTACTTTTATATGGTAATTCGTTGACACCTGTAAGATGTTCGAAAAATTTTATTCTACACCCAAGAGCCAAAGAAACTGGTACACCTGCTTAAGATCGTGTAGGGCCCCTGCAAGCACGCAGAAGAGCCGCAACACAAAATGGCATGTACTCGACCAGTGTCTGATGTAGTGCTTGAGGGAATTGACACCATGAATCCTGCAGGCTGTCCGCAAATCCGTAGGAGTACGAGGAGGTGGACATCTCTTCTGAACAGCACGTTGCAAGGCATCCCAGATATGCTCAGTAATGTTCATGTCTGGGGAGTTTGGTGGCCAGCGGAAGAGTTTAAACACAGAAGAGTGTTCCTGGTGTCACCCAGTTGCAATTCTGGACGTGTGGGGTGTGGCGTTATCCTGCTGCCCAAGTCATTCAGGATGGACTATGGACATGAATGGATGCAGGTGATCAGACAGGATCCTTACGTACATGTCACCTGCCATAGTCCTGCCTAGACGTATGAGGGGCCCCAAATCACTCCAGCAGCACACGACCCACAGCATTAAAGAGCGTCCATCAGCCTGAACAGTCCCCTGCTGACATGCAGGGTCCATGGATTCATGAGGTTGTCTCCATACCCGGACACGTCCATGCACTCGTTTGAAACGAGATTCGTCCGATGAGGCAACATGTTTTTTCCAGTCATCAACAGTCCAATGTCGGTGTTGACGGGTCCAGGCGAGGCGTAAAACTTTGTGTCGTGCAGTTATCAAGGATGCACGAGTGGGCCTTCGGCTTCGAAAGCCCATATCGATGACGTTTCGTTGGATGGTTCGGACGCTAACACTTGTGATGGCCCAGCACTGAAATCTGCAGCAATTTGCGGAAGGGTTGCGCTTCCGTCATGTTGAACGATTCTCTTCAGTCGTCGTTGCCCCCGTTCTTGCAGGATCTATTCCCGGTCGCAGCGATGACGGAGACCCACTTCCTCACTACCTCCGGGATGCTTGAACAGTCCCCTGTTGACATGCAGGGTCCATGGATTCATGAGGTTGTCTCCATACCCGTACATGTCCACCCGCTCGTCCGACCAAGCAACATGTTTCCAGTCGTCAACAGGCCAATGTCGGTGTTGACGGTCCTAGGCGACGAATAAAGCTTTGTGTCCTGCCGTCACCAAGCGTACACGAGTGGGCCGTCGGCACCGAAAGCCCACATCGATGACGCTTCGTTGAATGGTTCGCACGCTGACATTTGTTGACAGCCCAGCACTGAAATCTGCAGCAGTTTGCGGAAGGGTTGCACGTCTGCCATATTGAGCGATTCTCTTCAGTCGTCGTTGGTCCTGTTCTTGCAAGATTTTTTCAGACCGCATTGATGTCGGAGATTTGATGTTTTACCGGATTCCTGATATTCACGGTTCACTCGTGAAATACTCGTATGGGAAAATCCCCACTTCATCGTTACCTGGGAGATGCTGTGTCCCATCGCTCGAGCGCCGACTGTAACACCACGTACAAACTGACTTAAATCTTGATAACCTGCCATTGTAGCAGCAGTAACCGATCTAACAACTGCGCCAGACATTTGTTGTTTTATATAGGCGCGTTGCCGACCGCAGCGCCGTATTCTGCCTGTTTGCATATCTCTATATTCGAATACGCATGCCTATACCTTCCTTGGCGCTTCAGTGTATTAAAGCTCTTTTCAGGATACTGTCAATTTTTCAGTTACAGAGTTTTATGATTAGTAATATTCTGCATATTTCTGAAACCATAGTATAACATGTGGACTTGGGATGCTTTAGAAGTGTCGACATGTCCATAATGATTTGTTACTCAGGTGACATCTAACGATTAGTCCACGTTCGACGTAGCGAGTTCTCCTAATCGATTCATTCTGTTATTATTGCTTCTCTTTCAATAACACAATACTCCCTCCTCCTTTTATACTGACTCGTACGTGTGTCTCGTCACGTGTAGTGAGTGATCAGTTGCGCATTACATATGGGTTTCGAATTACTTTTGACCAGGTACCGGTAGTGTGGCAAACCTACTTTTCTAACATTTGTAGACTTAGAGAAAGCTTTTGACAATGTTGCCTGAAATACTCTCTCAAATTCTGAAGCTGGCAGTGGTAAAATACAGGGAGCGGAAGGCTATTTACAATTTGTACAGAAACCAGATGGCAGTTATAAGAGTTGACGGGCACGAAAGGGAAGCAGTGGTCGGGAAGGGAGTGAGACAGGGTTGTAGCCTCTCCCCAATGTTATTCAATCTGTATATTGAGCAAGCAGTAAAGGAAACAAAAGAAACATTCGGAGTAGGTATTAAAATCCATGGAGAAGCAATAAAAACTTTGAGGTTAGCCGATGATATTGTAATTCTCTCAGAAAGCCGGCCAGAGTGGCCGAGCGGTTCTAGGCGCTACAGTCCGGAACCGCGCGACCGCTACGGTCGCAGGTTCGAATCCTGCCTCGGGCATGGATGTATGTGATGTCCTTAGGTTAGTTAGGTTTAATTAGTTCTAAGTTCTAGGGGACTGATGACCTCAGAAGTTAAGTCCCATAGTGCTCAGAGCCATTTGAACCATTTTGAATTCTCTCAGAAACAGCAAGGACTTGGAAGAGCAGTTGAATGGAATGGACAGTGTCTTGAAAAGAGGATATAAAATGAACATCAACAAAAGCAAAACGAGGATAATGGAATGTTGTCGAATTACGTCGGGTGATGCTGAGGGAATTAGATTAGGAAATGAGACACTTAAAGTAGTAAAGGAGTTTTGCTATTTGGGGAGCAAAATAACTGATGATGGTCGAAGTAGAGAGGATATAAAATGTAGACTGGCAATGGCAAGGAAAGCGTTTCTGAAGAAGAAAAATTTGTTAACATCGAGTATAGATTTAAGCGGCAGGAAGCCTTTTCTGAAAGTATTTGTATGGGGTGTCGCCACGTATGGAAGTGAAACGTGGACGACAAATAGTTTGGACAAGAAGAGAATAGAAGCTTTCGAAATGTGGGGCTACAGAAGAATGCTGAAGATTAGATGGGTAGATCACATAACTAATGAGGAGGTATTGAATAGAATTGGGGAAAAGAGGAGCTTGTGGCACAACTTGACTAGAAGAAGGGATCGGTTGGTAGGACATGTTCTGAGACATCGAGGGATCACCAATTTAGTATTGGAGGGCAGCGTGGAGGGTAAACATCGTAGAGGGAGACCAAGAGATGAATACACTAAGCAGATTCAGAAGGATGTAGGTTGCAGTAAATACTGGGAGATGAAGCAGCTTGCACAGGGTAGAGTAGCATGGAGAGCTGCATCAAACCAGTCTCAGGACTGAAGACCACAACAACAACAACCGGCAGTGTGCATGAAGTTGTCGGGGATGTCACGCTTGCTGCTTTCTTTCTGCGTGTTGCATGTTGGCTCACTCGGCGTATCGTGGCGACTTCGACGCGCAGTGAAGTCGCCGGTGCTTCCCAGAAGCGCAATGAGCCGCTGTCGTGGGAACAGCGCAGCCCTGGCGGCCCGCAGCCATGCACAGCGGCGCGGCGCGGCTAGGGCCTTTGTGCTGCCCCGGCCTCCGGCGCGTCGCGGTTATGCAACCGGATTCCACGTGGGTGGCGCCGTCGCCCCGCGTTGCGAACCTGCTAGCCAGGCGTTCGCCGCGCCGATTAAGTACTACGCCCACTGAAAGCTAATGCACCATACTTTGGAGGCGTATGACGCGTACTGACCATTCACCACTTAACAAAACACTGCTCCTGCGTAGAAAGAAGAGCAGATAGCAGTCTCTGACGGCACAACTAACGAGACACAGCGTGAATCAGTTATCAACTTTTCTCGTACGATATCTTGCTGCACGTGGATAACGGCCAAAATACAGATTCTACACTTAAGTGCCAAAGAATCTGGTATAGGCCAGTGGCGTAGCGTGGTTGAAAAGGTTGGGGAGACTCTGCAGTGATTATAGGGAGACAAAATGGTGCAAAAACAATATTTTAAACAAATGAAACAAAATGCATCAAATAAAACAACAACAACTACTACTACTACTACCACTACCACCGCCACTAATAATAATAATAATAATAATAATAATAATAACTTGTTCAAGAAATGATGACAAATTTGTAGAGCTCCAGCAGCAAGACAAGAAGCACTTCTATTTTCTTGTACACAAGTGCAATGCGCCTGTCTTTTCTTTCCACGAATAAGTCTATAACTCGGTCTACAAAGATCTGATCACTGGATAGCTCTCCAAATAGTGTCTTTTCTATTGCTAACGTACTCAAACACGACAGCCGGATGTTGGACATTGAATTCCTTAAATAATTCTTCACTCGTTTAAGAGTACTCATGCTTCGTTCACTGCGTGCTGTAGTTGCGGATAGGGTCAAATCCAAACTCAGGAACTTCGTTACTACTTCATAAACGGAGCCTAAATCATTATTGACTATGTACTTTAAGAAGATTCTTAGAGATAGTGTTTCTTTCTTATCAGCGTATATGTTCCACAGTTCATTTTCAAGTTGTTCTTGTTTAAAAAAAAGGGTACTATTCTAATAATTGAAGCAGTTTCAACTTTAGGAATTCTTTTTGATAGTTCAGGAAACACTTTTCGTTCAAAAGTTCAACAAACTGAATTTGGGGAAAGTCTTGAAACCTTCTTTCCATCTGAACAATTTGCAAATCCAGTATCTCGTAAGTTAGTGTCCTGAGAGATGTCTTTTGACTGTCACAGAATGACAAGTTGCCATTAAAACACAAACTGCATTTAATGCATTCATTAACGAATGTTTCTGTTCTTAATTGTCGTAAGTTTCTCAAAACAATTCTTATTTCGTCTTGGCAAGCAGTTATACTGACAGATTTTGACTGAAGAACGTTAAAGAGATGATCAATATAAACAAAGTACCCTAGGTAGAAGCAAAGCAAGTAGAGAAACGTAGGATCATCCATCCGTCGTTTCATTCCCACAGCACAGCTCAAAGATTCTGGGTCCCACTGAGAGTCCGTATCATCAGATATGTAATTAAAAACACTATTAGCCCTGAGAAATGACTAGATGTTGTTGAACTTGCCCTGGAACGAAAGTTCCAGCGAGTGTTGCTCGCATGTGGCAATTTAAATCCTTTCTCAGTTAACAATACAGTTCGTTTTGATGATTTGCTGAAAACCGAATAGAATGCAGTAAGATCACTTACAAACATGCGTACTTGTCGTATGATTTTGGAGGAATGTAACAGTACCAAATTCAGTTGGTGTGCGTAACAATGAATAAACAGCGCATAGGGACAGAACTGCTTCACCAATTGTTGTAGTCCTCTTTCTCTGCCCGCCGTTACTCAAGCGCCATCATATGTTTGACTAACCACTTTTCCTTGCGCATTCCATTCTTTCAATAGTGCATGAATAGTGTTTGACAAACCTTCAGCAGTTTTACCTCCAGAAACATCATAAAATCCAACGAATCTTTCCTCAATTTTGTCTGCAATACAGTACCTGAATATTATACTCATTTGACTCTTGCATGACACGTCTAATGTTTCATCAGCCTGAAACGAAATGAAATTGCAGTTCTGAATTTGAGATTTTATTTTCTCATTAACTGCCAGAGTTATCATTTCTATTACATCATTCTGTATATCTGGAGAAGTTCCTTTAAAGGTTGAAGATGATGACAGATGGTCTCGGATTAACTGCTCTCCTTGAGCTAGTAAATCCAATTCCAGATAGTTACCTTTGTTGCTGGAGGATTCGTCTTCTCGATGGCCGCGAAAGGCTAGTTCTTTTTTACAAAGAAATACAATTGCCTGAATAAGACGAGCCAATACTTTCCTGCTGGATGCAACTCGTTTGTTGTATTTTATTGCTGTCAGACGAGCGGCTTCAGAAAGGGCGTGCTCAATTCTACTTTGCCCAATAACTGAAATGATTCTTTGTTCTGCAGGTGACGTTTTGATATCTGATGAATTTGTGCTTTCCTGTCAAAGTTCTTTATTGTACAAATGCCCTCATTGCATCATTCCTTTTCACCACCAAACAGGAGACATATATAACAACATAATATGTTATTGACTGCATTCGCAGTCAGCCAAGCATACTTTTTGTACCAGGCTGTCTGAAAAGTGCGTTTTTGTTGGGCTTCACTTAAAACTACACTGAGTATAGGAGTAGGTCGTTTGTCCTTCAATTCTCACTTTTTTCGTACGTTAATGTATAAAAAGGCGTTTTTAATAAAAAATTATATAAGGTGTTCAGTTGCTGGCTCACTCATGTTGGCGACACAACGAAAATATGCACTAAAATCACACAATAATGATTATGAACACAAACCGCGCGACTTCACTTCCGCGTTAAAAGCCAGCTTAGAAGCGGCAGAGACTAGTCTCGATACCTGCTAGCAAGTGCAGCGCATCGGCCTTCGTGGAAGAGGGGGGTGGGGGGGAGAGGCGCAGGCGCACACAGCCAGGTAAGGCACGGGAGGCAGAGACAGAGCAGTCGAGTCTCAAGCAGGCAGATACACCAATACTCAGGGTGCGGCGGCGCGGGCTACAAAGCTGGTGTCTTCGCACATTTAGTGCTCTCAGTAGAAAGTTGTTCATATTTTTGTTATGAATTACTATTGCATCTTTTTTAAGCACGAATACAGGGGACTAAGTCTCAAAGTTTCCCCTCACGCTACGCCACTGGTATAGGCATATAGATATACATGGCAGCAGATTACCAAGATTTAAGTGAGTTTGAACCGCATTAGCGCATGCATCCAGGCCAGAGGCGGTGCAAAGTCGTACTGATGAATAGTTGCATACTGCCAAGTAATCGATTTTGTACTCACTTACTTTTTTGTGAGCTTGAAGGTACAGCCCAGATCGAACCAAAGAGAAGGATTTCATTTCCACCAGGTTGTTAGTCGAAGTCAGTATTTTTCGAGCCACTAGTACACTGAAAGGCCAAAGAAACTGGTATAAGCATGCGCATTCAAATACAGAGATATGTAAACAGACAGAATACAGCGCTGCAGTCGGCAAGCCTGTATAAGACAAAAACTGTCTGGTGCAATTGTTAGATCGGTTATTGCTGCCACAATGGCAGGTTACAAGTGAGTTTGAACGTTGTGCTATAGTCGGCGCACGAGCGATGGTACACAGCATCTCCGAGGTAGCGATGAAGTGCGGATTTTCCCGTACTATCGTTTGACGAGTGTACCGTGAATATCAGGAATCCGGTAAAACATCAGTTTCCAACATCGCTGCGGCCGGAAAAAAAACCTGCAAGAACGGGACGATTGAACAGAATCGTCCAACGTGACAGAAGAAAAACGCTTCCGCAAATTGCTGCAGACTTCAGTAGTGCTGGACCATCAACAAGAGTCAGCGTGCGAACCATTCAGCAGAACATCATCGATACCGGGTTTCCCATCAACACCGACATTAGACTGATGATGACTGGGCCGCGCGGGATTAGCCGAGCGGTCTAGACGCTGCATTCATGGACTGTGCCGCTGGTCCCGGCGGAGGTTCGAGTCCTCCCTCGGGCATGGGTGTGTGTGTTTGTCCTTAGGATACTTTATGTTAAGTAGTGTGTAAGCTTAGAGACTGATGACCTTAGCAGTTAAGTCCCATAAGATTTCACACATTTGAACATTTGAACTGATGATGACTGTAAACATGTTGCCTGGTCCCATGAGTCTCGTTTCAAAGTGTATCGAGCTGATTGACGTGTACGGGTATGGAGACAACCTCACGAATCCACCGACCCTGCATGTCAGCAGGGGACTCTTCAAGTTGGTGGAGGGTTTGTAATGGTGTGGGGCGTGTGCAGTTGGAGTGATATGGGACCCCTGATACGTCTAGACACGACTCTGATAGGTGCCACGTACGTGAGCATCATGTGTGATCATCTGCAGCCATTCAAGTCTATTGTGCATTTCGATGGACTTGCGCAATTCCAGCAGGACAATGCGACACCCCATACGTCCAGAATTGCTACAGAGTGGCCCCAGAAACATTCTTCTGAGTTTAAACTCTTCCTCTGGCCACCAAACTCCCCAAACATGAATATTATTGAGCATATCTGGGATGCCTTCCAACGTGCTGTTGAGAAGTGATCTCCACCCCTTTTACTCTTACAGATTTATGGACAGCCCTGCAGGATTCATGGTGTCAATTCCTTCAAGCACTAATTCAGACGTTAGTCTAGTCCATGCCACGACGTGCTGCCGCACTACTATTGAACATAATGCCTCCTTGGTATCCGCAAGCGTTAACGAGGTATACCAGTCCCGGGTCGAATCCCCTGTTCTCCAACAGATTCCATTCACTGGGGGTGCCATCTCGCGTCCACCTCCTGGTATACCCCAAATCGGCAGCTGCCAGCCACTGGCTCTCGTCTCCCCAGGCGCACACTCCAAGACTGCGACTTCGCTGCACGCCGACGAATCAGGAAACAACCACTCTCGAACAGACACGGCGGACGGTGCGAACTTCATGCGTCCGGCGCTGCATACGATGTGTTGACATTTCACGGCCCCGGCGCTGACTTCAACTTCCGGCTGGTCCTCTGTCAGCACGGGGAAAGGATGTTGAAACTCATGCAGGGACTTCCGTAACACGACACTGGTTCGCTGCCAGGGCACAGGAAGCAGCTTGACCAGTCCACCAAATCACTTTCTCATTGCGGGATTTATTCAATACATGTTTCGGCTTCTTTCGTTTCATAGCGTTGTGTTCCTCATTACGACTTCACTCTTTGGATAGCATTGTGAATATGTTTCTCGTATTATGCTTGGTTCTTTCTCATATTCGTGGTATTGGGTGGGGTAAATGATTCCACATTTGTTTTTGTTTCGTATAAAATTGATCCCGGTTTCATGGCATAGTGTTCTATGGACATTTGTTCCTGCCTATGAATCAGTGTGTGGACTGCTAGATTTTAACGTGTTGTAATTATATTGCTCGTATTCTAATGTAGCCGGCCGAAGTGGCCGAGTGGTTCTAGGCGCTACAGTCTGCAGCCGCGCGACTGCTACGGTCGCAGGTTCGAATCCTGCCTCGGGCATGGATGTGTGTGATGTCTTTAGGTTGGTTAGGTTTAAGTAGTTCTAAGTTCTAGGGGACTGATGAACTCAGAAGTTAAGTCCCATAGTGCTAAGAGCCATTTTTTCTAATTTATTTTGGTTTACGTCCGTTTTTCATACTTTCTCGAACTTTATCACATTTTGTCACGGGATGAGTATGTAATTCTGTTTCCAATGATGTTGCTTCTTGACACTGAGTGCCATGCACTTCGTAGTGATTTGCAAAGTATGGCTGTGGATGTAGATGAGCATGCTTTCTATTCTTAGTGACTAGAGCGCACTTCCTCGCAAATGCTAGTAATACAACGGTAGTTCCGCTAATGTAGGAGAAATCAATGTACTAGAATCATCTTTCCACTCTACTGAAAATTTCGGAGTCCTTCATTAAATGCAATAAGCTACGAAAAAGGGATGCAAATAAAAATTAAGCGGAATACGAGCAATATGCTTACAATGCATTTAAATCGAACAGTTCACACACGTATTCGTCAAACGCAGAACGGGATCTGACGAAACCAGCTTTGTTTTATATCAAACTAAGACAAGTATGGAATCATTTGTCCCACTCCATGTTACGGATGCGAGCAACAATCAAGCAGAATACGAGCAACATATTCAAAGCAAGATATTCAAAGACTGAAATCCACACAGAAGTCGTAAAAAGCAAAATAATGCTATGAAACCAGCTTCTGTTTCGATTCGTATCAGATGATTTTTTTTTTTTTTTAGGTTTTTAGATGTGCCACAGCACAATTATTTCCAATTGCTAATGGCAGCTAGGTCAAAATAGCAATTTTTTCCACAGATTCGGATAAGTTTTGTTTGTTTCTTGGTCAACATTTGGAAAGCTCTGATTACTCTCTTTCAAACCCCACCCTATGGAGGGAGAGGGAGAGTTTTAATTTTAGCGAATCAAAATTTACGAACTAAATAAATATTTTTTATTTATCCGTAACCATTTTCCACGCAAAAATGAGAACATGGATTTTCTTGAATTACAGCGCCAACTACCAAGAATCAAAACAAATGTTTAAGACAAAATGTACGCAGTTTTTTATGATTCTGCACATTTTTTCATGTGAAGCTCATTTTTCGAGTTATTCTGGTTTGTCAACTTAAAATTTATACCATTTATACACTGACATGTGTTAATACACACTGAAGAAATTGTACGGCAATTGGAAATGAAACTACACAATTACACTCATTCAGCATTTTTGCAAGTTTAACTAGTATGGTTGTCAAATAATGAGTGAAAGTTTTTTTGTAAATAAATCATTATTAAGGGACTACTAAAGTATTTTTAAAGCAACCTATATGTGAATTAATATTTCACTTCTTGGTTACAAATTAAAAAATATGTTTCAGCGTTTTTGGAAATTCAGTCCCCGAGAGAGTAAAAGAGAGGGTTAAATTTTTTATGAAATATTTCATTCTCAAACGCATTTTTAAATCAACTTATATGAAAATTTGAAAGTGGCTTCTCGGTTAAAAATAAAAAATACGTGTTTCACTGCCATAGGGGGTGAAATAGGGAACGAAAATTTTTAAGAAACTACTTCGTTGTACTTCATTTCTGGATTGGAAAGAAATATGTATTAGGGCGTGAAAGTCTCTATGTAAATATCACCGCAGGAATTCAAAAGGCACAATTAACAAAAACATTGGACTCCACTTACTGAAACCGCTTTTTACGTCAGAAGTACTTCTGAAAAATGCCATGCTTCTGTGGCCTCAATTAGCGTGAAAAGTTCAGCAGGTGTTCCAATTTGTGAACAAAGTCTGCGCAGAGCAGAGCACTCCACACGAGCGAAGCAGAGGGCGCTAAGCTGGTATTTGATATAAAGGAAACGGTAGAAGAAAGCAGGAAAAATGGATAACCTATGTGTTGCGAATGGTGGAGTCCAGATTACCATTACATTTTTGGCAATGTATTCCGCAAGATAAAATGTGTGTTGAAAGACCAGCAAAAGATGGAAGGACCAAACGTAGGTGCAACAGGCCGAGCATGGCCTAACACATCGCTGTAGCGGAAGATTATTTTTCCCTTCAGGAGAAATATGATTCGTTGTAGAGCAATACTAATGCTGGGCAGAAGATTAGGAGAGAATAGAAAATAGCGAAGTAATTCTAAAGCGTTACGAGCAGCTTTCAGTCCATCGCCTTAGCCGGTGCGCTGACGTTGCTGCTAGACGGATGGCTCACTCTCTAAGTATTCATCAGGGTCGTAAAACTTTGAACCTCTATTTTTAGAAAACGCTTAAGCAGCCCATCGTACTAAAGCAGCGTTTGTTACGCTTAAGTAATGTGCTAAAACCGTGCGAAATAGGAGCAAAATCTGTTGACCCTTTGGTTGTACGCTTCCCTTCTGAGAGAGAGGTGTTTAAAATGGATAACGCAGTACGCTGAAACGACAGAAAGCTATCGTCTGAGACCTCGGTGACTCACTACAATGAAGCCATAACAAATCCTAGACTCAGAGCGTGTCTGTTGCTTAAGTAGAGTAACAGTTTACACTTTAGCTGGGCGGTGAGCTCACCGCTGGTTGGCAATACTCTCTGGCGCCTGCCTGGCGATATACACGTACGTACAGGCCTCTACTTGTCTCACGTTCGTTGATGTCAGGTGACATCACGTAGCTTGCAGAAAGACTCGCTGTGCTGCCTCACCACCCGGATTGCCAGTATTTCCGATACGCACACACACACGCCCTGGAAGACTGACGACATGGGACGAGTACAGGATGGATCAAATGGCTCTGAGCACTATGGGACTTAACTGCTGAGGTCATCAGTCCCCTAGAACTTAGAACTACTTAAACCTAACTAACCTAAGACATCACACACATCCATGCCCAAGGCAGGATTCGAACCTGCGACCGTTGTGGTCGCGCGGTTCCAGACTGTAGCGCCTAGAACCGCTCGGCCACCCCAGCCGGCAGTACAGGATGCCATCAGGGTTACAGGAGAGGCGGTGCGGAGCAAGAGAGATTGCACTCCTGCTTCTGTTTTTAATGCGACATTTTATCTGAGCACCACAACTATGTAGCTGTTTTTACGGATGGGTCGAAACATGGGGATTCTGTTGGTTGCTCTATTGTTTCCGGAATCATGTCCTCAAGATTCGATTGCCTCAAGCGTTTACTGTCTTTGATGCAGAATTGTCTGCGATCTTGCGGGCACTGGAGCAGATGAGACGTTCTTCCAATGTTAAATTTCTAGTCTCTTGTGATTCTCTAAGTGCCCTTCACTCGTTGAAACTTTTATACCCAGCAGCTAAAGTAGTCCAGACCATCCAGGATGCTCTCCTCCAACTACGACGACTTGGGAAGGATGTGGCTTTCTGCTGGGTACCAGGGCACATTGTAACGTCCTCTTGGAAAAATTATAAATGACTGTGCTGATAAACCTCTTACGTTATTTGATTTTCAAACAGCTGAGCAAAACTGAACGTACTCAGACTGTTCATCATTAAACTTACACACAATATTTTTGAGCGCAACGCAGTCTGACTTTCAATAATCCCTACAAAAGAATGGCCCTGACTAACAATAACCTATATCTTACATGAATCACTTACCTCACAAAAATCTTCGTTACTCGAACTACTGCAATACAGCGAGCGCCAATACTGCCAGCTAAATGAAAGATTCTAACTGCTAAAGGCACTAACTACTGATAGGCATAGTTAGCAATTAAAAGATTTCTGCCGGCCGGAGTGGCCGTGCGGTTCTAGGCGCTGCAGTCTGGAGCCGAGCGACCGCTACGGTCGCAGATTCGAATCCTGCCTCGGGCATGGATGTGTGTGATGTCCTTAGGTTAGTTAGGTATAATTAGTTCTAAGTTCTAGGCGACTGATGACCTCAGAAGTTGAGTCGCATAGTGCTCTGAGCCATTTGAAGCATTTGAAAGATTTCGATAGAGAACAAACAATATATTTACCTTAATAGTGTTCAAAAGTCATAATATATATATCAGTTGATGACATCCAGTCTTACAAATTTCCTATTTCTGACGGACACACATCCAGATCGTCCGCTCTCAACACCCTGCCATCTCTCTCCTCACCTCCACCACTGCTGGCGGTTCACCTTCAACTGCGCAACGCTACGCGCTGTTCACATCCAACTGCCCAACACTACACAAGCGAATATTCCAACAATGAGTCCAACCAGCCACAGGTTGCACACAGCACAGTGATTTTCATGCAGAGCGCTACGTGGCGTTACCAACATAAGAACCTAAACAGCAGAAAGGGCAATCTAGCAATCAAGGAGGCGTATTTCAGTGTGCCGTCCCCCTGCATGCTATCACCTCGCTATTTGAACCAGTACACCGATTGCAAATTGGTCCCTTGCAGCTGCCGCACATAAGAAACTATTCGTAGGTCGATGATCACACTAAATCAGAACACTCCAGGTTTATACAGAAATATGTCATTCATTAGCATTAGTCAAATCTCGCAGCGTCCGTGTCTTCCATGAAATACAACCTGAAGCCTGCTAAAAATTCAGCGATTTAATACTCTACCAACCAAGTGAGCATTCACTAAGCCATCACTCGTGCATGCCCCTCCGATAAAGCTAATTAGGATTCCGCGTCAGGAACGCACTTGCAAATTCTAATAAGCTTTCCCTACTAGAAGAATTAGCTTGTGTTCGTTCGACTACGGTCGACAGTTTTTATAAGACATTTAATCTGATCACCAAAATGTTTCTGTTATATTTCAATCAATTTCGACAATTTACGTGAGGCTATCAAAACGTTTCGAGACCATCTCAGTTTACAAGATATTAGGTAGATGTGTATGTTAAGATCTGCAGGTCATTTGCTGTTCATTTAGCTGTTTACATTTTACCTATTTACCTAGTTCCCCATTTAGCTGTTACGTGTTAACCATTTAAACATTCATCATTTACCTCATTACCATTTCCTCATATAATTTTTGCCTGTTTATCATTTAACTCGTTTACGGTCTTCCCATTTACTTTTTTTCTGTTTAATATTTCCCCATTTACAATTTACACATTTAGCTATTCACCATTAAAACATTTACTCAGTCACCCATTTACTTGTTTACCTTTCACCCATTTACCACCCATCATCCACTCATTTACCGTTTACCCTCTAGTATCAGCAGAAGTCGTCTCAACGCCACTATTCATCACTGTTGGCGCAGGTACTTCATGGGTTGGCGATGGCTCAGTAACAACTGAAGACCATAACCCCGTAAGAGGAACAACCGTGTAGTCACATTGTACAGCAAAACAGCGCTCCCTGTGATTCTTCCGTTACTGAAATGTGTTCTGCAAATATTCCTATCGAAGCGTGTCAGGCACTTTCCGCGGCTTCCGCTGCTCTCCGCAGTAGTGGCATAACGGCGACCTTTGACTTTTCGTTCCCATCGCGATTCTTGGAACGAACGACGGGTCATTCACGGCACGCCGATGGAGATCTTGGCAAACTTCTACGGGTGTTCCTTCAGCTCCTGGTTGAGCAGTCTGTGGACGAACTTGGCAGCAATACGCCGCGTGTTGAAATCACTTGTGAGGATTGCCTGCACAGTTCCGTATGTCTTTTTTTTTTCCTTTATTGAATTTCGATTCCCCCCTAAGGGGGCGAACTGGCAGCAGCTTAGTACGCTGCTCTTCAGCCTTTCCGTATGCCAATGGCAGCAGTGATATGGAGTCTTCTGCGACAGTCCTCGTGCACAAATTGCATCTGTTGGCAAGTTACAGAGCTAGTCTCCAAACTTCTCGATACTCTCTCGTATCTCATCATCTGTCTGACCTTATAGTTTGAAATGGTGTATACCACTTTTCCGTTATCCTGAAATATTTTACATATCTAGTTAATACTGTGGAAGCAAATGTACGGCACGACATCTGTCAGAACATAGAGACAACTCATCTGGACGACAACTGACACCAGCCCTCTTGCTAACTTTGCGCTGCAATATGAAGAATCCTTCATTTCTAATAGATAACCTTAAAAATTGGTTTTTTTTGGAAATCAGCTTTATGCAAACACAATTATTTTATTTTTATATTTCCCTAGACATGTTTCGACACCAATGTGTCATCTTCTGTGGGTTAAATTTTTATTTCTGTAAAGTACAATATCACATTTGTAATAATTTAACTACTGTAGGCCTAAGAAATAAAATATTTGTAATTTGCTTCGTTATGTTTGGACACTCACCTTAAAATTACATCGCTAATTGAACTGAATTATTGTACATCGATTTTAGTGCTCGTTTTCGTCGTTTTTTTGACAGCATGTCATCTGCAAAATAGCCATGAAGAAAATTATCTCGTATTTGTGGAGAACTGTTTTGAGGGTAGAGGTTATGTAAGTTTCTGTACTTAACATTTTCCGTCCTGTTTCGTGTCCCTTGTTGGTGTCTCAGTCAGCTACTATTTAGTGCATTGCTTTCACTCAGTTTTCATAAATTTCCGCTCACTACTTCACCTCACATGCACTTACACAAAATGTGGCGAAATGAGATCTGAGCAGACACTTCTGACAATACACTCAGTGAGATGTGTCATGTTATTGTCGTTGCTAACTTGTTCATCGTGGGTCTTGTGTTTGTTATGGCGCTGATTTTGAATGTGTGTGTGTGTGTGTGTGTGTGTGTGTGTGTGTGTGTGTGTGTGTGTGAGAGAGAGAGAGAGAGAGAGAGGGAGAGAGAGAGAGAGAGAGAGAGAGAGAGAGAGAGATGGAAAGATACGTGGAGAGAGAACCAAGAAAACAGAATTTTTTGTTTGTTTCTTTTTCTCTTTATGTTTTTTGTAGGGAGTCACCTTTGTGCAGTTCATTGAGTGATCCAAACAGTGTTTTGTTGCACAGTGTTGTATTTTCATTCAGGACTGTCTTTCCCTGTATTATTGCTTTTTGCATGTGGTAGTTCTCCTTTATTGTGAGCTATTGATAGAGACTGTTGCTTTCTCTGGGGATCTTAAGATCAGTCTCCATGTTTTTTGGGTGGTGGTTTTCTTGTATTAGATGGTCTGCAAAAGTGATTTCCAAAAAACCCAATTTTTAAATCGCAAACACAGCAGAACGAAAAGAGGAGCTTCAAACTTTAGTAAAATGAGATAACCTTAATAACGACATACGGTTAATCACCATTCCTTCTTTCCCTTCTGTGAAGCAACATTAGTGTGAGGGCCTGTCTCGAATGGCCAACCTGTCGCCCTACAAAAACTATGAGGCCACCTCATTCAATGAAGAATGATGGCGGTAGACGTAGTGCGTACTATTGGCACGTCATTTTACGCTGCTAACACGAGCAACATTAGGCGGTTTAAAAGTAGGTGCTAGCAGTAACATGTACTCAGAAGTGAAAGACCGGAAGTGCGCGCTTCTAGTCAAGCAGCTAACTCGCAGCTAAAAACTAGAGCGGGGGATCCTGCCAATGGATGGCGTGCGTGAGGTCTGAGCGGCGGGGACCAGCTACAAGCGAAGCCCCACGGATGCGTGAGCTCTTGTGGTGCGTCTGCGCTTGGGGGCTCTCAGCACACTGCACTGGCTTGCATACAGAATAGCGGGGTTCTTAGGAATACGAGGTGTGTCCAAAAAGTAACGGCAGTCTTGTTATTTTGCGTGCAGTATTTGTGTAATCCGCTCGAGTTTTCCGTTGTTATGTTGGGAAAAATGTCTGAAAAGTATCTTCGTAGTGTCAGCTAACAAGTTGTTGCCACCTGTAAAAAGGCTGCATTTGTTTTACTAGTATCGGCGATTATTTATTTTGTATAAAATGGGTCAGAGAATTTGTATTAAATTTTGTTATAAGAACGGAATAAAGTGCTCAACTTTTTAGAAATGTCAAATATTGCATCGGTGAATCTGCAATAGCAAAACAAGCATTTACGAGTTGTATAAGCGTTTCCACCAAGGATGTGAAGATTCTGAAGGTGACGAGCGTCCTGGGCGCTCAAGCACCTCATCAACCATTGAAATGGTGGAAAAAGTGAAAGAAATGATTACGAACGATCGACGAATCAGTCACTGAAACCGTTAATGCTGTTGACGTATCAACTGACTCATGTCGTGAAAATTTTTCGGATGTTCTGAGTATGAAATGTGTGACCGCAAAATTTGTTCCAAAATTGTCGAATTTCGAAAAAAATATGCTGCTCAGGTGTCGCTAGACCTGAAAGGTGCCATAACAGGTGATAAAACACAGTTTTACAGGTATGACATCGATATTGAGGCTCAATCGTCCCAGTGGAAGCGTTCTAGACATGCAAGATCGAAAAAATCTCTACAAGTGCGGTCAGCGCGAAGGTTTTACTCATGTTGTTCTTCTATGTTAACGGCGTTGTGCACCATGAGCTCTTGCCACAAGGTCGAACGATCAATAAAGATTACTACTTCCAGTTCTATGCCATTTGCGTGAAGCAATCTGATAAAGAAAACGCCCGGATCTGCAGCGAAACTAGTCATGGCTTTTGCGCCACGATAATATACCTGCACGCATTTCGTTGCTTGCTCATGAGTTTTTGGCCAAAAACTATAATGGTGAATCTACCTCCGCATTCGCCAGACAAGACCTCATGTGACTTTTCTCCAATTTGCGTGAGATCAGTGGTGCAGTTGAGAACCGTACGCCGCTTATGCTGTAGGAGATTAAGTCCCGTACTTTCAACAAAAATCACGCCACACAGTTATAGCTGAATTGCAACTGTTGAAACGGAGAACGCAAAACACTTTTTGTTGTTGTGTTATCACAATCTCGAAAACATAACCAGTTCCTAAGATGGCTCTGAGCACTATGGGACTTAACTTCTGAGGTCATCAGTCCCCTAGAACTTAGAACTACTTAAACCTAACTAACCTAAGGACATCACACACATCCATGCCCGAGGCAGGATTCGAATCTGCGACCGTAGCAGTCGCGCAATTCCGGACTGAAGCGCGTAGAACCGCTCGGCCACCGCTGCCGGCCCAGTTGCTAAGATTTTGTTGTAGTATAAGCCAATAGGACGACGAAATGTAGGAGGACCGCTCACCATACGGGAGATTCGCAAAAAGATTTACTGTCGGCATTTCGGGAGATGTTTCCATACGTCGTTAGCACTTCGTCGTACAAACCAGCACCTGACGTAGGACTCCATAAGATTCCTGCTACAGCTCTCTTGTTTTTTTTAACTTATTGACCTCTGGCTGTTTTTGAGCAACAGCCATCAACTCAAGACTCCCATCCAACTGCTAGAAACAAAACGCGCACGCTCGCCTACACACAAGCGCGCGCGCACACACAGAGGGAGAGAGAGAGGAGAGAGAGAGAGAGAGAGAGAGAGAGAGAGAGAGAGAGAGAGGGGGGGGGGGGGGAGGGAGGGAGAGAGGCATCGATAACATATCACTGCTGTGTAGGACATACAAAGTACTGGGTATCGAAACTGGGTATATGCTCTTCCCATCCTCCATAGCAGAATAAGAAATTTTGACTTGTAAGAAGCAAACTCCCATTTTGCTGCTCTGTTAAGGTGCGAGTAGGTGAGATTATCATGCGTATTCTATGTCATTCTTCCCACGCAACAAGCACCAGTTCGAATAAAAGCTCTGATTGTATGTGTAGCACAGTGTTCACACGGAAAGAGAGAACCTCAGAGATGAAAATCAATACGCCCCTTCTGAACGGTTCCAGTCTTTACCGATCACAGCTTACGGCTGAGACAGTCTCATATGGAGACTCATTTTCAATTAGTTGTTAACCACTGATCACTGTTGAGAATTAGTTGCTCTAAAGTACAATGTTAGCCGATACTATATCACATCTTCTATAATAGCGCAACATTTCATTTTATGTTAATTTTATGTGGATAGAAACGAGAAAGTAAGCGACAATACGTTGTAACGTACGTTCATTGGCTGTCGTTATCGGGGGAATGGAGCATTTGATAGACCGTTGCGTTTACAGCAGTTCTTAACGAAAAGTTAGAAGAAAGTTGGCAGAAAAAGTGTGTGTGTTGCGGAAGAAAAAGGATAGGATCACAAGGAAGCACTCTAAACTCAGTCGCCGAGTAACATCTTTTCCCAGATGCAACGTCTGTTGGACAAACATACCGCTGAATTACGGTCATCAGTCGTGTCTACTGCTGGCCGTAAATCTAGATAGCAACAGTCACGATACTAGGAAGCAAAACATTGTTTACGTCGTTGTTTCGCACAGCACATGGCGTCATCATCAAATATTAGTAGCAGCCTTTACTCTGGTTCATCTACTTTTAACTACTCCCCACACTGGTCCCAACACTCTGGAATGCGACATTTGATGATTACCAATGACCAGCAGGCAGAGGTTCATAACTGACCACCAAATGATTTCTGTTATTTTAGGTTAAACCTCGGTAGTACCCAGATTTTGATTCCCATGAGTTTGTTCCTAACTCCAATGCGTCACGACGATGCAGTCTGGCAAATATAGCAGATCAAGAGCTGAATGACGTGGATTATACTGAGCCAAACCGAACATGGGACTTTATTTATATCTGACGGTCCTTGTGAACGTGGAACGTAATTAGAGTCAGGAAGGCAGTTTCTGGTAGGGGAAAACACCTTCTTACGTATCCTGGACTCCGTTAGCACTGTATCAGACAAGATAGAGGCATCTCATCTTAGGTGACGCTCATGATCCAGGTAAAGTGTCAAAAATTAACCCCCTTTCTATCATTCGAAACGAGAGACAACAAAAGACTCAGTAGTGCATAAACGCAGAGGTAAAAACAAACACTGAGTACGTGCTCCAATCCTAGTTTTTTGCTGCTCTCTTCTATTGGCTGTCACAGCTTCTGATTTCCGCGTTTGTGAAAAGAACAATTGGCGAAACTGACATACAAATTCTTCCTGACGTACAACCCTATTGATTGTTTTCCTTTTGCCCCATTATATGTTATTTTCGAGCAAAATAAATGATGATGGTCGAAGTAGAGAGGATATAAAATGTAGACTCCCAATGGCAAGGAAAGCGTTTCTGAAGAAGAGAAATTTGTTAACATCGAGTATTGATTTAAGTGTCAGGAAGTCGTTTCTGAAAGTATTTGTATGGAGTGTAGCCATGTATGGAAGTGAAACATGGACGATAAATAGTTTGGACAAGAAGAAACTAGAAGCTTTCGAAATGTGGTGCTACAGAAGAATGCTGAAGATTAGATGGGTATATCACATAACTAATGAGGAGGTATTGAATAGAATTGGGGAGGAGTTTGTGGCACAACTTGACTAGAAGAAGGGATCGGTTAGTAGGACATGTTCTGAGGCATCAAGGGATCACAAATTTAGAACTGGAGGGCAGCGTGGAGGGTAAAAATCGTAGAGGGAGACCAAGAGATGAATACACAAGCAGATTCAGAAGGATGTAGGCTGCAGTAGGTACTGGGAGATGAAGAAGCTTGCACAGGATAGAGTAGCATGGAGAGCTGCATCAAACCAGTCTCAGGACTGAAGACCACAGCAGCAACAACAACATGTTATTTTCAGTTGGTTTGTGGTTTTATTTAATGCAGATAAGTAAATCACCAACCTGCTATTGGCAATGCGCTCTTTGAATGTCGCGTGGGGATACAGCAAATTTTAAGCTAAAAGGCTATTCTGGAATGTACAGCTTCCCCATTTATAATTAGTATCCGTGAAACAAATCTCTTATAGTCTAAACACGTTGCTCACCTACCCGCCTTTCCAGTTATTTCAGTCATTTTCTCCTGAAAGTTTAAATCTAGCAGAGGAAGGACATTAAATAAAGAAAAACATCTGTTTATTTAAATTGAATCCTATATGTTTTAATGACATTCTATTTTTCTGGAAAAGAAAGTGCTGTGGAATAGCACATGTCAACGTCTCAAATGAGAAATTATACTTTCCCGTTTGAAGAGCTATCGATTAACTTTAAAAACGTATTTTACTCAATTACGTATAGTTGTTACGTCGTTTGAGTTAACAAGAAACTGAGGCATTAACTGCTTAGCAAAATTCTCGGCTATTCGCGTCCCGTCGCCTCAGCTTGCTGCAACAACGACAGTAGCCTACCAGCTCGGGGAACCGGATGGTCACCTCCTTATCGAGCTCGTGTCGAAGCTTCTGCGACGACCAGGGAAGCCGTTCGTCCGTGACTTGCACATTCTCGAACAGATGTGATGGCCACGTACTCCATTAGCGTCTGCAAGAGTTGCATCAACAGGCTCCAAGCATTAGTCAATGGCCGCAGTCCACAGCTAATCTCATACTTCGCAATCACCTTCACCTTTAATTTGTTTTTTCCTAAGATATAATTAGCAGCTTGTAAGATAAGTTTCTTAGAAATCACTTCCAGTATTTGCTACTTTTGGTGCTTCTGCCCTTGGACGGACAAAAGGCACATTCCATATGAAGTAGCGCTCTTCGTGAAGAAGATATTTTATTCTAAAATGTTTCGAGTTTAAAGACAAAATAAGAAACTAAGTTAATATGATGACATTAAAACTATGCTCCTATACTGGGGAATCACCCTTTAGATGCTTGAGTGAGACATTATCTAGTCTAATTAGTATTTTACTTACGTACACTTGCTTGTGTAAAGTACATCAAGCATAAAGGAATTACTCCTAAACGTATAAACAACCAACACCGTCCGAAAAGGCCTTGAAAGCCCAACAGACTGGCCACCGTGCCGTCCTCAGCCATCTACATGATTACTCTGCAATTCACACTTAAGTGCCTGGCAGAGGGTTCATCGAACCATTTTCATATTACTTCTCTACCATCCCACTCTCGAACGGCGCGTGAGAAAAAGGAACACCTAAATCTTTCCGTTCGAACTCTGATTTCTCTTCTTTTATTATGATGATCATTTCTCCCTACATAGGTGGGTGTCAACAAAATATTTTCGCATTCGAAAGAGAAAGTTGGTGATTGAAATTTCGTAAATAGATCTCGCCGCAAAGAAAACCGCCTTTGTTTCAGTGACTGCCACCCCAACTCGCATATCATATCAGTGACACTCTCACCGCTATTGCGCGATAACACGAAACGGGCTGTCCTTATTTGCAGTTTTTCGATGTCCTCCGTCAATCCTATCTGGTAAGGATCCCACACCGTGAAGCAATATTCCAGCAGAGGACGGACAAGTGTAATGTAGGCTGTCTCTTTAGTGGGTCTCTCGCATCTTCTAAGTGTTCTGCCAACAAAGCGCAGTCTTTGTGTCACTTTCCCCACAACATTATCTATCTGGTCTTTCCAATTTAAGTTGCTCGTAATTGTAATTCCTAGATATTTAGTCGAATTGACAGCCCTTAGATTTGTGCGATTTATCATATACCCAAAATTTATCGGATTTCTTTTATTACCCATGTGGATGACCACGCACTTTTCGTTGTTTAGTGCCAATGCCCACTTTTCGCACAATGCAGAAATTCTCTCTAGATCATTTTGTAATTGGAATTGATCGTCTGAGGATTTTACTTGACGGTAAATTGCAGCATCATCTGCAAACAATCTAAGGGGCCTGCTCAGATTATCACCTAGATCATTTATGTGAATCAGAAACAGCAGGGGGCCTATGACACTACCTTGCGGAACGCCAGATATCACTTCTGTTGTCAGTTTTCGTGACCGGCCTACTCGTATCAAGCTTACAGAATATACAGAGTAGGATGTTGATCGTAAATGATAATTACCGACATATCTGAATACAATCCTCTAGGAGACCCGCCTCTACAAGTCGGCCAACAAAGGGAGTACTCGAGCTCCCGTGCAGCTGTGAATATCTTCAGAAAATCGCAGCATTGGCCGGCCCTCAGTGACAAAGCCGGTCTCTCACTTAAAACACACAGTCTCCATCTCTAATGATGTATCTGAACCAAAAAAGCCAAAATTATAAAAACGGAAAACTTAAAATTATAAGAATCGAAATCAAACAATGAAGGAAAATATATAGTATATTGCCAACCATTCCCAACCAGCTTGGAAAATATGCACTCTAAGACGAAAAAAAAAAACACGCACCACGAAGGAGTTATGTACACTGCTCACAAATTGATATTCATACAAGTATCAACAGAAAATGCAAAATTGTAAACTTTGGCGGCCGATGGATGAATGGGTGACGCTGCAGCACAATTTCTCCGCGCAGCTGGCAAAGGTAGTAAACAGGGGACATGCCGAACCCTGAGCGTAAAGTCTTTCCAAATTTCATTCCGTGTACTCAACTGGACAGTAACTATGCCTCGCAGACAGGCACTTGAACATAATAAACAGAACATACAGTTGAGGTCAAAGAAGCCGGGTGGAGTAATGGGCGAATCTCTCGACGTTTGAAAATGAGCGATGACACTATTCGACGAGGATGGCAGGAATGGGTAAACTATGGCCGAACTGAGCGTCAAGGAGGAAGCAGTTGACCTAGGGAGACGACAGAACACAAGGACCGAGCTAGCAGTTGTCAGAGAGGCATTCGAAGCCCCGGATTCATCTTTATCGTCAGTCCGACGTCCAATTGGCGCTGCAGTGACCCCAAGTACCATTAGCAGGCGGCTCACAGAAAGGCGGCTAATCAGCAGTTAGTAGCATTTCTAAAATAATAATGTTTTCCATACCTTTTTATTGTTCTCCAAGACAAGCACAATACCGTTTGAGCATGCAAAGTGTAATTATTAAATAGCATCTTCATCTTCAAATCTTCCCATAGTTAATTTAATCAATTTCAACGAATTTCGAATAGATAAGTTCGATACAGTGGCGACTATAGACCACTTGCAGTGCATTTGATCCTTTTCTGTGACTTTACGTAATCTCATATCGAGATTACGCATTGAATAACGACTTAATATTTTATTAAAATTTTAATGTTCTGCGCACGATAGCCACTGTAGGTTGTCGCACATTTACTGACTGAAATCCGTGATGAATCGTGCAACTCTTCTTTGTATCTTTTCCATCTATTTCGTTAATCTAATATGGTTGTAATGCATATGTGCCGTCCCTTCACGTGCTTAAGCCAAGTATTATGCATATTTATGCGATCGCGAATGCTCAATAGCAGCCAGGCTACATGTACATTTAACAATTAAGCAAGGAGCATTAGAGATGAAATCATAGGAGCCAATGTTGTGCAACCTTAGTAGGGACAATATCCGACTATTTGGGAGTAGGATCTTACAATCTGAGACAGTGTTCCGAGACAAACTTCCGTCACAATGTCTGCAAACATGACGTCAGATCCGCCTAGCAGCAGCGATCTGAACGCCCTTTGGCTGAAGGTTTGGATATATATATATATATATATATATATATATATATATATATATATATATATATATATATATATATATATATATTGGCTGAGGGAGAAAGGTCTCTCTTGTCTTTCGGGAAGACAGGGCGAACTCGTCGCGAGGAGCCACTCAAAAACGCACGGTCGAATAACCGGGGCGGCTCTAAAAGAACGGTCGCGAGTGAATATTTCAGATGTTAAACAAGATATAAAGTGAAGTTATTAGTTATAAGAACGCCACGTATCGTGGACAATGTCTATCATTACGTAAAGTCAGAAAATTGTGTTAATGTGTGTATAGGTTCGAATATAACTGTGTAGTCCAGAGCCGTCATATTGCAAATACTGATTCTGTGACGCGTGTGACAAAGCAATTTCTGTATTAAAACAAGTATAGTTCAAACGTTGTTGACACTTAACAACTGGAATCCCTAAACACTCCACTTCTGCAGCATCACCACCTACATGGAACCTGGCGACTGAGCGCTACTACTGTGCTACGAGGGACTTACCGAAGCAGCAAGACACCAGGTTGTTCAAATGGCTCTGAGCACAACGGGACTTAACTTCTGAGGTCATCAGTCCCCTAGAACCCAGAACTACTTAAACCTAACTAACCTAAGGACATCACACACATCCATGCCCGAGGCAGGATTCGAGCCTGCGACCGTAGCGAACGCGCGATTCCAGACTATAGCGCCTAGAACCGCTCGGTCACCCCGGCCGGCACCAGGTTAGTGATACCGCCCAGAGAAGTACTTCAAAAAAATGGTTCAAATGGCTCTGAGCACTATGGGACTCAACTGCTGAGGTCGTTAGTCCCCTAGGACTTAGAACTAGTTAAA
The DNA here is from genome assembly GCF_023898315.1 of Schistocerca nitens. Classification (NCBI taxonomy): domain Eukaryota; kingdom Metazoa; phylum Arthropoda; class Insecta; order Orthoptera; family Acrididae; genus Schistocerca; species Schistocerca nitens. The sequence continues at coordinate 283,250,260 of NC_064620.1, forward strand.
CCTAACTAACCTAAGGACATCACAAACATCCATGCCCGAGGCAGGATTCGAACCTGCGACCGTAGCGGTCTTGCGGTTCCAGACTGCAGCGCCTTTAACCGCACGGCCACTTCGGCCGGCTAGAAGTACTTCCTTCTCGCTACAATGCCAATGAGGGTGTTGTATGGTAACGTTCCAAAATTTACGAAGGATCCTGAAGGTTATGTCGAAAGATGGTTTGGAAGCGACCTCTTATAAACGGCGATTACGCTTCTGAAGTATTCTCCGAATAAATACCTGTCCGGAACCTGCCTTTCCCACTTTAAGACGCTCTGGATGGAAGGCTCCTATATGCACGACGTAAAACATAACAACGACACGAAGAGGTCATTGGAGGCAGAGCACAAGTTCGAATTGTGGGAGAAATACGGCCGGCTCCTTCCTAAAGGAACGATCCATGCACTTGCTTAAAGCGATTTAGAAAAACTGGGAAAGAACTAAACTTGAATTCGTGGACGGGTATCCGAACCGTCGTCCGCCAGGCTGTCAGTCTGCGACGGATTTTTACGTGCGTGCGTGCGATGCACCAATTGCGACGGATTATACGTTGCTGCTGCAATGCAATTTCTTTTATAATTTTTGTTCACCTGCCTCTTTACAGCGGTAGATCGTCGCACGTAAACTCCTGACTGCAGCTACTTACGAGATCACAGAAAAGCAGTGTTGAGGAAACTGTAACCTCATAGCTACACGCCGGAGGCCGCTATTAGTAAAATTTGCTGAAAATTTTCTATGTACTTTACAGAAATGATTCGGAAAGGGGATGTCACTCGTACTTTAAACATGAAGTTCAAATTTAAACCTTCACTAAATCTTTATTGCCGTTAGCAAGATCATCAGCCCACCTTTACGAAAAATACTAAAGTTTCTGCTCACAGTTATCACCATACCTAAAACGGCCAGAACTTTTACCTTCCCAAATTCCGAAACCAATTACTTGTAACACAGTCAATGATCGGCCAATTACTTCTGCACACGATATTCAGTGGTTGTCTTTAGTAAACGTTTATTCTCGCCATTAAATACTCAGTAAGAATATACTCAGTACCACCACGCTATATAAAAAAAAGTGCACTCGCGATTTTCGTCGCAACGAATTATCACAACACTCTAAGGTTTTCATAAACAGTTTCTGGTTACTACCAGATACCATTAACAGTGGACCATAACGCGGAAGTCATCCCAAGACTTCATCTTACACATAATGCGAAAAGTCACATCCAGCATAACCGCTTCCAATCAAAGCTAGCTCGCGACTCTCACTCTCCCACACTCAAAACTATATCTCCTCGCTAGGCGGCCAACCGTCTCGCTTCTCATTGGCTGTCAGCACTTACAACCAATGAGAACTCACTTGTAGGGCGCGGCTCGCACCAAAATCTAGCAAGCACCAACCACTTCTCTAGACTCATTGACGTCATCACATTAAGTAACACAAAACTCTCTAATTAAATAAACAAAACAAAATGAACTATAAGCTTTACTCTACATCTGGAAATTTATTATGTAGTTGCGAATGTTCTGGCTGTCTTATACATAAGCATACATACTTGGACATCCGACATTCACTAGTAGGGGAACCACTAGTGGATTCGTTCCCACGTTACAGAGTTGGAACACTTACCAGTTCCTGTAGAGAATTACATGAATGATTTTTAATAATGCCGAACGTCCCACATACTCTCACGCACGCATTCTCATTCACACGCACCCTAACACACGATACACATATTTACTTAGAATCCTTGAAATTATTATTATAGAAAAGTCACAGAGGTTTTCTGAAACTAAAAACTTTCCAAATTTATGTACGAACACTGAAAGTGTTATCAGATCATCGTACATAGTCACTGACGGTGAACTATTACATCACTGTATTTATTTAAATTCTTGACTGTCGGAAAATTACTTTTTTTTTATGGAATTTTACTAACTTCCAAAATACAACTATTTTTGTACTCAGACTTTGACATATTGTTTGTTTTCACAACAGAAGGTTGTACATCAAATATGACGTTCCTCAGGTTATTCCTTTATTAGTTATTAATATTTTTAGTTTCGTGTAATGTAAGTGGCCTGTCAGCGCTACTCCACTGCTTTCACACGCGCAGCTGCAACAGATGGTCGTGACGTCAGTCTGCAGGACACAACTCGTCCGTTACTGACCGTATAATACTCTACCGGCTTACATCGCAGCCCACATACATTCTGAAGTAAAGCTTTTAATAGACAAATGGGCGATCGCGCACTAGTTGCGACGCCACAAGTCCATTGTGCCACCCAGCTGGAATGCTCTACGTGTAGACGTTACTATTTTTCGCGACGAACCGTAGCTTTCGTATCTGTCGGTGTCCAAAGCGCGCGTGCTGCGCCGCGGGAGTGACGAGGATCCCGGCCGGGGCGACGCAGCCGGCCCGGCGTGCTCGGGTTTCAACCGCAGCCGCGGCTGTCTCGTCCGCTGTCGCTCGCAGTTAGTCCGCCAACGCCGCCTCCGCCGCCTCGCCGCGCTGGCCTGCCTAGGTCGTACACAGCTGCTGCCGTTCTTCCATCAAAACGGGATAGGCGCGAATAACCTCACAACGGTCTCAATTGTTCGAATGTACACTCTAAGACGAGGAAAACGACGCACTACGAAGGAATTGTTCGAATATGACAGAAATCGGTAGATGTGATGTACACGTACGGACAAAATTTCAGAAAAATTGGATGATTTATTCAGGAGAAATATCTTCACAAATCGAGCAAGTTTTTAACGCTTTGGTCCACCTCTGTCCATTATGCAAGCAGTTATTCGGCTTGGCGTTGATTTTCAGATTTGTTGGAGGCCCTTCCGATGGATATCGTACCACATTCTGTCCAATTGGCGCATTAAATCGGCGAAATCCTGAGGTGATTCGAGGGCACTGCCCACAATGCCCCAAAAATTCTCAGTTGGGGAGAGATCCGGCGACCTTTTTGACCAGAATAGGGTTTGGCAAGTACTAGGCGTGTTTTTTAAGTAAGTACCGTTTTGAAATTAAAAAAAGACGTGCTAAGATATCTCAATAATTTTATTTTTACATGAAAGCCTGTACCTTAATCTACGCACAGATACCATTACAGTCTGATTCTTCCTTGTTTACGTTGTGTACTGAGTTTTTAAGATGCCTCCGATAATCGTGAGTCCCGCCGACTGTGAAGTACGGGCTGTTATAAGATTTCTTAGTGCTAAAGGCCTAAAAGTAATCGATATTCATTGTGAGATCTGTGCAGTTTACGGAGAAAACATTATGAGTGATGGAATGGTAAGAAAGTGGGTGAGAGCATTTAAAGATGTCCGCACGAATGTGCATGATGAACAATGGGGTGGGCGTCCTTCGGTCGTTAATGAAAGTTTGGTGCAGGAAGTGGACAATAAGGTGAGAGAAAACAGACACTTTACGATTTCCTCCTTGCTGGATGACTTTCCTAATGGTTCTCGTAGTGTTTTGTATGGCATTGTGACCGAGCACTTGAATTACCGAAAATTGTGCGCACGTTGGGTACCGAAAATGTTGTCGGATGTGCACAAAACGAAACGTTTAGACAGTGTATTGACTTTCCTTGAGCGGTACCACAATGACGGTGATAATTTCTTAAGCCAAATTGTTACGGACGATGAAACATGGGTAGCCTACGTCACACCAGAATCAAAGCAACAGTCCATGGAAGTTGAGCAAGAACATAGTTTTGCTGCAAGACAATGCCCGTCCGCATGTGGCGAATCAGACCAAAGATCTCATCACATCTTTTCGATGGGAAACTCAGTTTAGATCATCCTCCGTACAGCCCCGATCTTGCGCCCAGTGACTACCATCTGTTTCTGCACTTGAAGAAACACCTGGGCGGTCAGCGTCTTCAAGACGATGACGCAGTCAAAACAGTGGTGATGCAGCGGTTAACAAGTCAGGCGCCAGACTTCTATGAGGAGGGTATTCAGAAACTGGTACAACGTTATGACAAGTGCCTCACTATTGACGGAAATTATGTAGAAAAGTAGATTAAGGTACAGGCTTTCATGTAGGAATAAAATTATTGAGATATCTTAGCACGTCTTTTTTTTAATTTCAAAACGGTACTTACTTAAAAAAACACGCCTAGTATGACGACAAGCATTAGAAACTCTCGACGTATGGAGGTGGGTATTATCTTGCTGAAATGTAAGCCCATGTTGGCTTGCCATGAGGACAACAAAACAGGGCGTAGCATATCGTCGGAGTACCGCGGATGACAACCAGAGGGATCCTGCTGTGAAAACAAATGGCACCTCACACAATCACTCCGGCGTTTGGGGTCCTATGGTGGGTGACAGTCAGGTTGGTATCCCACCGCTGTCCAGGGCGTCTCCAGACACTTCTTCGGCCTGGAATTTCATTACCTGGAGTAGAATTGTCTTCAGTGATGAGTCCCGCTTCAAATTCAGCCTCGATGACCAGCGAAGATGTGTCTGGACACACCGTGGACAGCAGTGGAATACCAGCCCGTCACCGACCATAAGGCCTGGCAACCGGGAGTGATGGTGACTGTAGTCCGCGGACCCCGTACAGCATAGCGGTACATCGACAAAATTTTGTTGGTTTTGTTGCCCTTCATGAAAAGCTATCCTGGGCTTACATTTCAGTAGGATAATGCCCGCTCGCACACGGAGAGCGTTTCTATTGCTTGTCTTCGTGATTGCCAAACCCTACCTTGGCCAGCAAGATCTGCGGATCTCTCCCCATTTGAGCACATTTGGAGCATTGAGGGCTGGACTCTCCAACCATCTCAGAATTTTGACGATCTAATGCGCCAGTCAGGCATAAGCTGCCACAACATCCCTCAGAAGAGCATCCAACAACTCTGTCAACCGATGCCACGCCAAATAACTGCTTCTGTGAGGTCCAGAGGTGAACCAAACATGTTGTTTAAAGAGCAATTTGTGACACTCTACCTCTTGAACAATTTTTTCTGAAATTTTAATCATTTGTTTACATGTGCGTGTACACCCCATCTACAGACTTCTGTCCCATTCGGATACTTCCCTCATGGTGTGCCGTTTCTTTCTCTTTTTCCCCCTTGTGTGTATTTTCCCTCTCGTTTGATTAACAATACGCACAAACACTCACGAGCTAAAACATTATGAGCACGTGTACAGTAGCTTGTCTGTCCAGCTTTATTGCGGAAGACTAAAGCGATTCTGCGTGCCACGGATTCGATAAATTCTTGGCAGGTTTTCGGAGTTATGTAGCACCAGGTGTCCAAGCACAGGTCACCCAGTTTCTCAAAATTACCGGCCGGTGGGTTTGTTTGAGCGGAACTGGCTCCTGATAGCGTCGTAGACCCATCGGTTCATATTAGGTGAATTTATTGGTCAAGATATCAGTCTGACTTCACTAATATGCTACTCAAGGCACTGTAGCAGATTGTCACATTGTGACACGGACAGTTATACTGCTGGAAGATGCCGTCGGGAAAGACTAAAACCGTGAAGGAAGTGATGCGGATGGTCGGCAATAAGGTTCTCGTAGTCCACAGCCCTCGTTGTGCTTTCGATTACCACCAAAACTGCAGTGCCAAGTACAAGTGAATGTCCCACAAACCATAATAATGCTCCCACATACCTATGTCCGAGAGGCAGTGCATGTTTCGAACGGCCGTTCGCCTCGGACGAATTTATCATCATTTTACAGTCACATATTTTCATTACTTTTTTTAGTACAACGCTATGAATGTATGGGCGCTCCCAACACTCTTACTCAGATATTATTTTCCTTCTTTCTGTCATCTTGCCACGCCGCATATTTCCGAGCCTGTTCCGCTCTTGACTGTCAACTCGACACTAGTCCGAGCGCTCAGAATTTAAGAATTCAGCTGGCATCGGCCCGTGCATGTTCTCGCCGTGATATGACTGGTGCATACAGGAAGACAAAGGATTTTTCCTTCTGTTTATTCGTTTTCTTTGCCACTCTTTTTGTCTTCCACCCGACTTGTTTTCATCGTGGGTTCGTGTATTTCATTACAGTTCATACGATTTTTGTACTCTTATGGTACGGTCCACTTCTTGACGCTACACGATAATATGGTTCTTTTCTTCCAGGTGACCATGATACAAAAGACTTTTACGAGCTTTATCCATTCCTTGGCCCGACTGACATACTTTTATTATATTATTCTTCAAGATTCGTTTTAGAACTTCAGGTTGTTACCATTTTGGTGCGATTGATATACCTTCTTTATGTTATCCTGCTTGTTCTTTAGTACGTGAGGTGCATACGGCCGTCTGCTTCATTCGGCCATTCGTATTTTGGCTACACTACCTTTTAAAAGCGTTTTAGACGACTGAATGTGATGGGGGCGTCGAATAATCTCTACGTTTCGTTGTAAATAATTTGAGTGTGAGTATTCTGCTTATTGCGTACCCTATTCTCTTGAGGGCTGTATTGGTATACTTTGTATCTAAACATCACTGAAGTTACATATGGATTTCATTGGACCTATTGTCAAAATTTTTTAAAATTTTGCCTTAAAATTCTGTTTTTCCTCTTCAGATGCGCCTGATGATGCAACGTTACGTTGCGAAACCGGTTGTACTAATAAAGGATTATTCAATAGCTGCTACGGTTTTGTTTAACAAGAATACATTTTTGCAGCTGTGGTTGCCCCCAGTGTGAAGTGTTTTCCTTTTCTTTTGTAGACAGCACCGGAAAATGACCTGTAAAACCAAAATTGGCCATTCGTGCGAAACATAATAATGTGAGCACTTGCTAATCAAGCACCAACCAAAGTAGGTCTATTATAATGTCCTTCACTTAGAATGCAGTTACAAAATTCCTTGTTTCATTCACTCAAAAAGTCACACTTAGCACTCTAGGGTGTTATGGAAGGTAAGCACATAAATTTTGGTGATATCAGGTAAGGGACACTATTTCCTCGTTACAGAATAAACTGCTTCTCCCATTGTAGGAAGGCATTGTACTTGTAGTTTTGCTTGTAATAGACTACACCTGGGTCTTCTTCCACAGTCATCAGCCCTGTCTAAGAGCAAACCTCGGGGTTTTTGTGTACTTTCCGTGAGAGATCGTAAAAATCGAAGAAATTTTGCCCCGCCACATCTTCCAGAACTGTAGGAGTTCCGACTCTTATCTCTTCATCCAGCTTCCTTAGACGATTCTCCTTCCCATTCTCGGAGGAAATCCTCGAGATCCATTTCACATAAAACATACTTCTAAGTGTTCAATGGGAGCAAACTGCAGTGAGACACAGGTTTCGTACACAATCTGGTAGTAATATGCGGCACGTAGATTTCTCGGGTGTACAGTTACCTCTGGACGTAGCAGTGGCACCATCTGTTGGCGCTACAGAAAACTAAAACGGTTACTTATTCTCACTTGAATCACATAGCTCAGTACTGGCGCCAAACCTTAGATTACCATGACAAAAAATAGTCTGCCCAATTTTAACACTTACATCAATTAGTTTTTCCACTTCACAATATCTAGGCAGGATACCACATGGCCATATGCTGGTCAAAATTAACTTACGTCCTTTCCCAAACAGAAAGATAAATCGTGAGTTCGAGTGTACAGAAAGGCATTCTACTACTCACCCAAATGTAAAAAGGCTCGTACCAGCATAGGTGCATATTACAAGGGACTTTCACGTGCGTTATAATGAAATCGAGCAATGCTAATGCAGCGAGTTTGGCAGTAAGGCGAAATCCATTCTTTATCGTATTTATTTTCTTTTCTCACTATTTCTTTTAACAAAACACACGTCACATAGCTTGGTTTCTGCTGGTCGTGGTCCCTTGTCAGCTGTTATTAATATAAGGTAGGCACGCGCAGTCTGTGATAATCTTCTCGGTAGCAATTGAAGCCAACCGACATTCCGAAGCTATTTGCTGCTATCTCTGACAGCGAATGATGGTTGCATGTCGCGAAGACATTCAGCAGTGACAGACGAGAGTCGTAACATCTTCGTGGCCCATCTAATTCGAAGATATCTGATATGTAATATCATTGTTAAAGCAATGTCTTGCAATTGTGCAACTTTGCTAATATAAAGTGATTTGTACTTGCCGAGTACAATTGACATTGACACAACTATTACCCGTATTCGGCCATTATATCTATCGTTATTCATACTTCCTTCCCTCTTTTTTTCCCCTAAACCGGTATGTTTCCTTGACAGCTGAACTTGAAAGCCAGAGAGTCATTCGAGAATTTCTTGTTAATCGATACAAGCAAACTACGCAGAAATCCAGGGTAGGAAAGTTCTAGGAATAACTTGCCAGCAAGAAGTATGCAATCGATTGCATTTTACTGTCAACCGTAGACCAAGTTGTGTCCGTGACCGAGCTTTTAATGTGCTTAATGCACGCGGTGTCAGACTGACGCGCGATCGATAGATTTACGTGGAAATGAAAGATGAAGTATATAGTTTACAGTATCCAAAGCTAACTATATATTTCGCAGTATGCTGCACAGTGCATGGCGAAGTGGACTTCATACAAATATTATCAATTTTCTTTCCTGTTTCATTCGTGCGCTGATCGATGGAAAAATGACTGCCTGATCTCTCTTATTTTATTCTCATGATTCCTGCGCGAATTATGCGTTGGTGGCAGCAGAACAGTCGCGCAGTCTTCTTCGGATACAGGTTCATTAAATTTACCCATCAGAGTTTGTCGAGAACTACGTCGTTTTCTTCCAAAGATTCCAAGTTGTCCGAGCATGTCTGTTGCACTTTCGTACGGGCTAAACCGATATGTTAAGACCCTGGTAGTTCGACTTTAAACTCACTCGATTACTGTTGTCATGGCTCCTTGGTGAAGCCTCCAAACAAAAGAACAAAAAAATTGATCGTGCTCCTTCACACAAGCGTTGGCTAGAGTTTCCAAGAAATTGAAGTTTCCATCTTCGTTCCCGATTGCTTCAAGTGATCGTCGCATTTCATATGGCTTCTTAGAATAACTCCTACATACTTATAAGGGGAGACGTTCTCAAGATGATCACCATTAATCTGGTTATCAGATACTATGACTTTCTTTCTTTCTTTTTTATAGGCGTTAACTAGCATTCATCTACAAGTCAAGAGAGGTGCCATACATCACACAAAGTGCAAATTTTGTCCACGTCTTTCTGCACTTCCTAACGATGATACTTTCCTGTGCATAACAAATTCCTTTTTTTCCCAATTCACTCCAGTACCTCCTCTGTAGCTATCCGGTCTACTCATCCAACGTTCAGCATTCTTATGCAGCAAGAACTTCTCTTGTCTGAACTGCTTATCGATCACGTTTCACTTCCGTACAAGACCAGACTCCCCCGCTTCTGGCCATCCTGGTTTAGGTTTTCAGTAATTTCCCTAAATCGCTCCAGGTAAATGCCGGGATGATTCCTTTGACAGGGCACGGCCGATTTCCTTCCCCGTCCTTCTCTAATCCGATGAGACCGATGACCTCGCAGTCTGGTCTACTTCCCCAAACAACCCAACCAACCAGACTCCAAACAAATTCCATACAGGCTTGACATCGTCAAGTTAGGCGGCGATATAGATTAATTCTGCCAATGTACGAAAATGACTTGTTTAATATGTGCAAAATGTACGTTGTTTTATGTAACAGTTATTTTATGCTTGATTTACTGATATAATATTGTTCTCATGTTCATGAAATATCATTCTGTGATATGATACGATATAAGATTCATTAGGTCAAGATTCAGTCAAATTATCTGATGACAGCAACGTATTTTGCTGAAGCCGCCCATCACAATAAAAGCTGTACAATAGCGATCTTAGTCGTTTAAAGTTGTACTTCTATTTCTACTCCAAACAAATACCTTCACAAAAGACTTCCTAACACTTAAAATCATATTCTGTATTAACAAACACCTCTTTTTCAGATAAGCTATATTTTACTATTGCCAGTTTACATTTTACGCACTCTCCACATCATCTATCGTCAGTTATTTTGCTGAATAAATAGCAAAAGTCATCTACTACTTTTAATGTCTCATTTCCTAATCTAACTACCTCAGCATGCCTCATTTAGTTATGTTACTCTCCAATGCCAGTGGTTCACTTTTGCTGATGGTCATCTCATAACCTATTTTCTAGGTGCTATCCGTTCTATTAAAATGATTTTCCAGGTCCTTTGCTTTCTCTGCCAGAATGACAATGTCATCTGGAAGCCTTAAATTTTCATTTCCTCTTGAACTTTAGTCCACCTTCCCAGTTTCTGCTTCGTTTCCTTTACTGCTTGCTGAGTGACAGGTTGAATAACATTATGAATAGCCTGCATCCCCGGTCACTCTCATCTCAGCTACTGCTTCCATTTTTTGTCCTGAGACTCATAAATTTGACCTAGTTTCTGTAAAGGCTGCAGATAACTTTTCCCTCCCTTTATCCCTAATCCATTCATCACTGTAGAAAGGCCCGCAGCTCGTGGTCGTGCGGTAGCGTTCTCACTTCCCGCGCCCGGGTTCCCGGGTTCGATTCCCGGCGGGGTCAGGGATTTTCTCTGCCTCGTGATGGCTGGGTGTTGTGTGATGTCCTTAGGTAAGTTAGGTTTAAGTAGTTCTAAGTTCTAGGGGACTGCTGACCATAGATGTTAAGTCCCATAGTGCTCAGAGCCATTTGAACCATTTGAACTGTAGAAAGCTTTGCCCGTCTTCAGTCTATCTTCTAAGACGTGTCGTGGGAACAGTATTGCCTCGCGTGTACGTAGCTTTCTCTGGAACCCGAACAAATGGTCCCTGAGGACGAGTTCTGCCAGTTTTTTCATGATACGCGCCGGTCGGAGTGGCCGAGCGGTTCTAGGCGCTACAGTCTGGAGCCGCGCGACCGCTACGGTCGCAGGTTCGAATCCTGCCTCGGGCATGGATTTGTGTGATGTCCTTAGGTTAGTTAGGTTTAAGTAGTTCTAAGTTCTAGGGGACTGATGACGTCAGAAGTCCCATAGTGCTCAGAGCCAAATGATACGCGTCATTTTGCAACCATGCTTTTTAAAGCTGATGGTTCGATAATATTCGCATATGTCCTTCCTTTTTTGGAATTGATCTAAACAGTATATTATTAAAATGTATATTGTTTAATTTATTTTTTGTACGGCTGGCAGACCGGTCGCCGAAATACCTTCGCTTTAGTGCCAGCCCTTCATGGAGCCCGGCTGTAAGAGAGGAGCCTGTTAATGCATCTGCAAGGTCACGCGGTCTTTCACGGGCAATTAACGCGCGTTGCGACAGCGCTGGAGCCCAGGAAGGACTAGGCGTCACAATGGATGGCTGAGCTAACTTCAGCAGCGGCGCACGTCGCACTGCCATCAGAGAAATCATTTTGCGCATCCAGGCGTTACTTGCCGCTGACTCTGCAAGGCTTTATGTACAGGGTTCTTTGGAGGCAGAGATATAAAGCACACCTTCAGCCAGTAACGAACATGGTGTTTTTCTCGTTGCAGTGTCCTCAAGTAACGGGACAAAAATTAAATATAGCATTTCGCTCTTTGCCCAATTCTTTAATTCTCTTGTCATGCAGGGGCAGTGGTCTTAACTCTGCGCTTCCGACGTCGTTTGTTAACAGCCGAAATTGTGTAACATTACTAATTTACATACAGATTGCTGGAAGAGACAGGAAAACGTTTAGAGAAACGTTTCATAATAAATTTCAATGACTTATTCACGAGACCGTCATCGGTTTTCATTGTTTAGATGTTACAAAAAGTCTGATATTTTTAATAACAGGTCCAATGGAGGAGCAAAAGTAAAAGGCGTTGTCGCTCAAATCACAGACGAATTGTTCTAAACTCTCGCACAACGTATTACACTTCTAATTTTCCTTCTTTTACAGTTGTTTAAGTTATACAACCATTAAATTCAGACCCAAGGTTCTAAATTCTATGAGAAAATGAAATAACAAAAAAAACGTTGTTAGGTAATTACAACACATCTTTACGACACATTGTTCACGACTGATTAGACAAGCATTTCCTCATTGTTAGATCGATGTCCGGTAACAGATTTCAGTTCCTTAATAATTGCTACAGACAAATCTGATGTTTTATTTAAGTTTCATCAATATAACCACTCGCTATTCTAGTGAATATACCGACTTTATTGTCCCGGCATATAGCAGGATCGCATCGTCGTGGAAAAAACCTCATTTTCTCTGCAATCTTCTCCAGTCCCACCCTGCTGCCGCACCTATACCTGCATGTGTCTATCTCTCTCCACAAATACATTCTCCCTGTCTTATCCTCAGGTAACAGACGGAAAGTAGACTACCGAATTTAACTTTGATTGACTGTGAATACGATAGTCGTATTGACATTAGAGACACTGCCAAGGATTTTACGAATATTGAAACCAAGAAAGTTGATTTTCTTTAGATATTTCTGTTATTTTTAAAACTGAACGACTAATTATACACTGAAGAGCCAAAGAAACTGGTACAACTGCCTAATATCGCGTAGGGTCCTCGCGAGCACGCAGAAGTGCCGCAAAACGACACGGTATGGACTCGACTAACGTCTGAAGTAGTGCTGGAGGGAATTTACATCATGAATCCTGCAGGGCTGCCCATAATACCGTAAGAGTACGAGGGGGTAGAGGTCTCTTCTGAAATGCACGTTGCAAGGCATCCCAGATATGCTCAATAATGTTCATGTCTACGGAGTTTGGTGGCCAGTGGAAGAGTTTAAACTCAGAAGAGTGTTCCCGGAGCCGCTCTGTAGCAATTCTGGACGTGTGGGGTGTCGCATTATCCTGCCGGGATTGCCCAAGTCCGTCGGAATGCACAATGGACATAAATGGATGCAGGTGATAAGACAGGATGCTTACGTACATGTTACCTGCCAGAGTCGCATCCAGACGTATCAGGCGTCCCATATCACTCCAACTACACACGGCCCACAACATTACAGAGCCTGCTGACATGCAGGGTCCATGGATTCATGAGGTTGTCTCCATACCCGTACACGTCTATCTGCTCGATACCATTTCAAACGAGACTCGTCCGACGAGGTAACATGTTTCCAGTCAGTAACAGTCCATTGTCGGTGTTGACGGGCCCTGGAGTGCAGTCATCAAGGGTACACGAATGGACCTTCGTCTCCAAAAGCACATATCGATGATGCTTCGTTGAAAGGTTCACACGCTGACATTTGTTGACGGCCCAGCACTGAAATCTGCAGCAGTTTGCGGAAGGGTTGAACTTCCGTCACGTTGAACGATTCTCTTCGTCGTTGGTCCCATTCTTGCAGGATCTTTTTCCGGCCGTAGCGATGTCGGAGAGCTGGCGTTTTACCAAATGATCAAATGTGTGTGAAATCTAATGGGACTTAACTGCTGAGGTCATCAGTCCCTAAGCTTACACACTACTTAACCTAACTTATCCTAAGGACAAACACACACACACACATGCCCGAGGGAGGACTCGAACCTCCGCCGGGACCAGCCGCACAGTCCATGACTTCAGCGCCTTAGACCGCTCGGCTAATCCCGCGCGACGTTTTACCGGATTCCTGGTATTCGCGGTACACTCGTGAAATGGTCGTGCGGGAAAATCCCCGCTTCATCGCAACGTCGGAGATGCTGTGTCCCATCGCTCGTGCGCCTACTATAACAACACGTTCAAACTCACTTAAATCATGATAACCTGCCATTGTAGCAGCAGTAACCGATCTAACAACTGCGCCAGACGCTTATTGTCCTACATTGATGTTGCCGACCGCAGCATCGTATTCTGCCTGTTTACATATCTCTGTATTTGAATACGCATGCCTATACCAGTTTCGCCGGCCGGAGTGGCCGTGCGGTTCTAGGCTTTTCAGTCTGGAGCCGAGCGACCGCTACGGTCGCTGGTTCGAATCCTGCCTCGGGCATGGATGTGTGTGATGTCCTTAGGTTAGTTAGGTTTAAGTAGTTCTAAGTTCTAGGTGACTGATGACCTCAGAAGTTAAGTCTCATAGTGCTCAGAGCCATTTGAACCATTTATACCAGTTTCTTTGGCGCTTCGGTGTAAGATGACAGCTGAATACCTCCATCCACGAAGACAAATTACGCTGAAACTTTCTGGAATACATCGGCGCCGGTATCCAGGACGACGCCGACAGCTGCCTGGATTGCAGCGAGAGGGCAGATGAGACAGACGCCCCCGCGCCGGCGTTCCCCCTCACTCCGCCGTGACAGCTGGCGACGTCACCAGAGCGGATTTACGGCGCCCGTGTCCGGCGACTTCGGCGGCCCGCGGTTATTCGTGATCCCGAGCGCCTCCCGTACGTCACGCCGTCCTCACCGCGGGACGACACTCTGCTCGGCTTGACAGCGTCACATCGACTTCCGCATGCCCACACGTAAGCCGGGGCCTCGCCGTTTGTTTCGGTACACAGTTCGATCCGACAGCTATTTCTGTGCGCCGTGTATTGATACGGAAAAAAGAACTGCCGCTCGCTGGAATCGACTAATACTGCCAGAAATTTATCAAGCCTCCCACAATTCGTATTTAAAATAAGCCTTCACAGGAACAATTGAATTACTGACAGCGCCGTAATGCCGCCGCGATATCGCTGTATTATGTTGTTGTCAGAGCCGTCAGCCCGAAGACTGGTTTCATGCACCTCCTCAAGGTAGTCCACTCTGCACCATCGTAACCTGTTTGCTGTGTTCAAGTATTGGTCTCTGTTCTTACCTCCACACTTCCCTCCAATGCCAGATTAACTATTCATCTAGAGGTGACTTTCCTTCAAGGCAGCTCACTGTTTGTTATGTGAAGTTAAAATCTTCTGGGTTATTAGGCCGCGTCATGTTTCTTCTAAAATATTCGACGTTTCGACCACTCTGCTGGGATCTTTCTCAGGATCTTTTGGTGTCCACTACTGCTAGAGCACCAAAAGATCCTGAGGAAGATCCCAGCAGAGGGGTCGAAACGTCGAATATTTTAGAAGAAACATGACGCGGCCTAATAACCCAGAAGATTTTAACTTCAGTGACAACGGCCACGAAAGCCTGCAGACTTACATGTTTGTTATGTGTTTGCCTTAATAATAAAGGCGATTTGTTAAGACCCGAATTTGAGCAAACCACAGTTTTTTTTTCTTTCTTCGCCCATGCATTTTTCGGTGATGTTTCACCATCGTCAGGGGGTTCACTATATTCTTCTGTCAGGCAACAAATAAAATGTTACCTGACCACACATAGTTTCGGAACGTCGAAAACGTTTTAACAAAATATGCATCGTAGTAGTACACTATGGTATCAGAAGTATCCGACCCCCCCCCCCAACCCCCCAAAAAAATCGCTTTTCATATTAGGTGCATTGTGCTGCCACCTACTGCCAGGTACTCCCATATCAGCGACCTCAGTAGTCATTAGACATCCTGAGAGAGCAGAATGGGGCGCTCCGCGGAACTCAACGGATTTCGAACATGGTCAGGTGATTGGGTGTCACTTGTGTCATACGCCTGTACGCGAGATTTCCACACTCCTAAACATCCCCAGGTCCACTGTTTCCGATGTGATAGTGAAGTGGAAACGGGAAAGGACACGTACAGCACAAAAGCGTACAGGCAGATCTCATCTGTAGACTGAAAGAGACCGCCGACAGTTGAAGCGGGTCGTAATGTGTAATAGGGGAAACATCTATCCAGACCATCACACAGGAACTCCAAACTGCATCAGGACCCACTGCAAGTACTATGACAGTTAGGTGGGAGGCAAGTAAACTTTGATTTCATGGTCTAGCGGCTGCCCATAAGCCACGCATCACGCCGGTAAATGCCAAACGACGCCTCGCTTGGTGTAAGGAGCGTAAACCTTTAACGGTTGAACAGTGGAAAAACGTCGTGTGTAGTGACGGATCACGGTACACAATGTGGCGATCAGATGCCAGGGTGTGGGTGTGGCGAATGGCCGGTGAACGTCATCTGCCAGCGTGTGTAGTGGCAACAGTAAAATTCGGAGGGGATGCTGTAATGGTGTGATCGTGTTTTTCACGGAGGGGGCTTACACCTCTTGTTGCTCTGCGTGGCATTAACACAGCACGGGCCTACATTGATGTTTTAAGAACGTTCTAGGCTTTCCTCTGTTGTAGAGAAATGCCGGGATGGCGATTGCATCTTTCAACACAATCGTGAGCCTGTCCATAATGCACGGCCTGTGGTGGAGTGGTTACACGACAATAACATCCCTGTAATGAACTGACCTCCACATAGTGCTGACCTGGATCCCAGAGAACACCTTTCTACGTCTACATCTACATGGATACTCTGCAAATCACATTTAAGTGCCTGGCAGAGGGTTCATCGAACCATCTTCACAATTCTCTGTTATTGCAATCTCGTATAGCGCGCGGAAAGGATGAACACCTATATCTTTCCATCCGTGCTCTGATTTCCCTTATTTTATCGTGGTGATCGTTCCGCCCTATGTAGGTCGGTGTCAACAAAATATTTTCGCATTCGGAGGAGAAAGTTGGTGATTAGAATTTCGTGAGAAGATTCCGTCGCAAGGAAAAACGCCTTTCTTTTAATGATTTCCAGCCCAAATCCTGCATCATTTCTGTGACACTCTCTCCCATGCCCTTGCTGGTATTATGTATTTGTCAATTTCTGCCGGCAGCACTGCTATGTTAACTATGTTTATCGTTTGCGTAATAAATTATTGCAACTATTCTCCAAAAACGGAGTGCCTGCTTGTTGTTGTGAGGAACGTTATGCTTAATGGGAATTGGAATTTGGAGAGAGAAAAAGATAGATAGATAGAGAAAGAGAGAGAGAGAGAGAGAGAGAGAAATACTGATTAGCTCCAGCTTCGCATGGGTACACTATCTACGGCCGGACTACTTGTCCGGTCTACCTGCATCATTAGTCTATCTTAACCGTATCAAAATCCCTTCAATAGCTCCTGAGATTAACCTTCACATACAGCATATACAGACAGAAAAAGGCGATGGGTGCGGGGGGCGGGGATTTAGTTTATCGTGTTTACATATGAGCTGGTGAATGACGCCAGAAACACTGCGAGATTTTTGCAGGCGTAGAAGTTGTTTACAGGGTCGTATCACTGATAGAAGCCTGTTATCAAATCTAATGAGACTTGCAGGTTCTAAGAGCCTGGCGTAGACTGACATATGAGTCCGATCATACTAATGTTATGAGCGTAACTGGACGACAAAATCCAGTATCTTTCGACTACGCAATTGACCAGGCATTGGAGTCAGGAAAACATTCCAGTAACTTTGACTTTCAGTCCAGAGGGATTTAAGGTGAAATTACTACATAAATTTAACTGTGGAAAAGTCACAAGTTGAACTTTAATTTACAGGAAGATCCCTAATGAAGTGCAAGTAACCCACTAAAGAGGTCGCTTAGAAACCCTCATCTTCCCATTTCTTGAGTACTGTTCGAAGGTCTGGGATTCTTACCAAACTGGGTTAACGGAAGAGATAGAAAAGTTTCAAAAAGAGATGCTGCACGATTGCGACAAGGCTTTTTTCACCTGAGGGAGGATGTCACAGAAACTGACAAACAGCACATTATAAGAATGGGTCTTAGTCATAAAATTCCCAGAGTACACTTTACAAAATTACTATTTGTATTATCCCGCATTATGTTTAAATTCTCACGTAATACTTCAAGAACAAAGTTTCCTTTTTTTTCTCACAAATAATAGATTACGGTAGGGCCTACAACACTTGTGCAAATTTTACTTAGTACATTATGTAGCGCCCGCATCTCGTGGTCGTGCGGTAGCGTTCTCGCTTCCCACGCCCGGGTTCCCGGGTTCGATTCCCGGCGGGGTCAGGGATTTTCTCTTCCTCGTGATGGCTGGGTGTTGTGTGCTGTCCTTAGGTTAGTTAGGTTTAAGTAGTTCTAAGTTCTAGGGGACTTCACAGCAGTTGAGTCCCATAGTGCTCAGAGCCATTTGAACCAGCCAGCCATTATGTAGCGTGGACAGAATAAAAGTGGCCTGGAAAATATTTCGTGCACCCCTTTCCGATAGGCAGCCCAATTTACATCATCTGCTCTCGGGGCAGGTGATATAAGTTGGGTTTCCTATCGTAAAGGTGCACGAAATATTTTACGGGGCAGTTTTACTTCGCCCAGCCTATATTTAAATCAACATCTGACGTTGTAAAATAATGAAAAAAAAAACAAGCATATTATTTCTCCAACATATATCTCGTGTACTGACTACGACGCTAAAAGAGAGAAATTCAGGATCATACATACGAATAGCAACAGTCTTTCTCCTAGCGTAGTATCCGCGAATGAATAAGAAATTGCTGAAACGGTGCTTGTATGCCCTGTCCCCGTCATGCACAGTCCTGTAGCTTGTAGAGTGGGGATGTGGGTTAAAAAGGTAACATAGAGCAGATGACGTGTAACTGAAATAGCTTCATAAAAGAGCTTTTCTGTTAGATATAGCTAATACGAACAGTAGCGGAAATCAGTATAAATGCAGGGTTCCAGCGAAAGTAATATACGATGTCTGAAGCAAGCACGTATCGAATTTATTATGAAAGTGGTAGTTACATATAAGATATAAACAATCATGACGGAATTACGCACGAGTAGTTTCTTTCATATCACGCATAACAAAATAAGGGTAGAAACTGGTATAAAGATATACACTGTTTTGATGTGTTATTGCGCTGTTAGTACTTCGTCCAATCTCTGTTCTTCCTAATTATATTAAAAATTCTGCCGGCCGCGGTGGTCTAGCGGTTCTAGGCGCGCAGTCCGGAACCGCGCGACTGCTACGGTCGCAGGTTCGAATCCTGCCTCGGGCATGGATGTGTGTGATGTCCTTAGGTTAGTTAGGTTTAAGTAGTTCTTAATTCTAGGGGACTGATGACCACATATGTTAAGTCCCATAGTGCTCAGAGCCATTTTTTAAAAATTCTGTAAGGGTTTGTAGTTCTTGCAGTGAAACTGTCCCCCGTTCTTCTCGTACCTCTCTTTTCAGGTCACATACGGCCTCGAATTACCTTCCATTGAGATAAACACATTTTGCAAATATTCCTCAAATGTTTTGCACGGGGTTTACATCCAGTCTACTTGCAGGCCAGGGCAAGACATCGATTTGTTCGTCTTCAGACCAGTTTTTTATTATGCAGAAACCTGTAAAGATGCAACATCTTGTTGAAACAGTAGACTTTAATCCCCTAGTTCCTCATATACGCTAATCAATTCCATCTCTTGTATCTCAGTGTTTATATTAGAGTTCACTCTAATGTTCACCCAAGCAATTCGTGATTTACCTTTAGTGCAGAATCTGCCCAAATCATAATACTTTCACCACCAAAATTTCTGCTCATTCTTACGTACTCCGCTGTTCTCATCAAACGCAAATTACACTGAAATCCATCCGGATCATAAAAATTGAACTAATTCTCGTCACAGAAGATTATTTTATCTCATTCTCAAGTCCATATGTTTTTCAGCAATTCTAATTAAGCCTGTTTGTGTTTGAGTTTCTGCTGTCTGTTCCTGAATACAAGATGCTTTCATACGACAAAATTTGTCGAACACGTCTGGCAGTAACTGGAAACTGTAAATTAGCAACTAATTAAGAATAATACCGGTTTGTGGCCCTTACTTTTGGCAAAAGTAACTGTTTTGATGCCTGAGACAATTTTCTACTTTGCCCAAAGTTCCCGTTTTGTCCAAATCGTGGGCCGAATTTAAGGGAATTATAAATCACTGTACTGAACGGTTCTACATTTTGGCTATTTGACGATTAGAGTGTCCCATTTCCTACTACTCACCAACTTTTGTTTTTTCATCACATGGTAACTGTTTACTGCGTGGCTGTGTCCTAATTGTAGTTTATGCACACGATACGCACTGTCACTAATGGCATCTGTTCCCTATCAGCACGATGGACGGACACACACACACACACACACACACACACACACACACACACACACACACACACTCTCCCTCCCTCCCTCACAGCGCACAGAGCCGATTGCGTTTATACAGAGTTCCATCCTACTCCATCTGAATCGTTGACGTCTTGTTATATACTGTACTACTAACATCAAATGCGATACCATTTTACTGCATTTGTCAGCATACTGGGTCGCATACTATTGCATACACAATGTGCTCGACTATTGCAGCCGACAATGCTAATTTACCTACATATATCCATGCATTATACTGATTACCACTACTGTATGTAAATGATACTTGGGAATATGATGAAATTTGTGGTAAGAATTATAGGACCAAACTGCTGAGGTCATCGGTCCCTAGGCTTACGTACTACTTAATCAAACTTAAACTAACTTACGCTAAGGACGACACACACACACACACATCGATGACTGAGGGAGGGAGCCGCGCGAACCGTGACAAGGCGTCCTAGCACGTACCGCTAGAATATGATGAGTGGATGAGGTACTTTCCCTTAAAAGTCCTTATTTTCGAGTAAATTGGACTACTGAGTGACTTAAGTAGGTTTTCTTAAGTGCTAATCAGACGCGATCGAAGATCTGCTGTGCTGGCCATTAAGCTTGGTCGGTCTGCGGATTTCATCACCCAGCAAGACGGATGCTGGCCTTGGTTTCCGCTTCCGCCTTGAGATTTCGCAGGCACGACAGTTGTGGTTCTTATGAAGATCGTGTTTCCCACCATCTCATTCTGGACATTTTTCTCCCTCTCTGATTGCAGGAAAACAAATATACCGGTGACAGAAACAGCAGCGTTATTGTAAAGGTTGTGCAGCGACTTCTTTCCCTGGTATTAATGGAATACTACCGACTGGCGACGATTTTGTTTTCCCGTGAATTGCGTTGTTGTTGACAGTTTTCACCACCTGCCTGGTGTAAAATGCTCAGTCTGAACTCATTAATGCCAAAAGAGAAAAAAATCAAATATTCTGTGAAATAATTTTCCTAAAAGTAAGAAATAAAATAGATTAGAGAAACATCAGACTCTCCTTTCTGCGCCGGCCGAGTTGGCGGAGCGGTTCTAGGCGCTTCAGTCCGGAACTACGCGGCTGTTACGGTCGCAGGTTCGAATACTGCCTCGGGCATGGATGTGCGTGATGTCCTTAGGTAAGATAGGTTTAAGTAGTTCTAAATGTAGGGGACTGATGACTTCAGCTGTTAAGTCCCATAGTGCTTAGAGCCATTTGAACCATTTTTTCTCTTTTCTGCCAGGCTCGAAATCAGTACAGCAGTGCTGACTGAAAATTTAAAGTACATTTCATAACGTCAAGGTTCAGATAGTACTACAACAAATTTGTCTGTCGACATGCTATGCTGTATATCGTTTCTATCATCATTCAGAGCTGCTTCAAAACTTTTTCTAATCTATGTTATTTCTTACATGAAATGTATTCGCAGTTGCAAATACGAACAACCGTCAGCTCTGTAAGCGGATGATGATAGTTCAAATGACTCTAAGCACTATGGGACTTAACATCTGAGGTCATCAGTCCCCTAGACTTAGAACTACGTAAACCTAACTAACCCAAGGACATCACACACATCCATGCCAGAGGCAGGACTTGGACCTGCGACCGTAGTAGCCGCGTAGTTCCGGACTGAAGTGCCTAGAACCGCTCGGCCACAGCGGCCGGCTGGGGATGATGACAGTACAGAGTTGTGTCAGACCGGAACTCGTACTCGGATTTCCCTCTTTATGCGAGCGGTCGTCTTAACCGCTTTGGCTAGCAGGTCACGATCCATAGTTAGACCCAAACTTCCACATGTCTTCGTCCCTGTACTCGAACGTACAGCGTGAGTCAGGAGGAAAGGTACATGCTTTGAGGGGTGATAGTATTAGTGATTCTGAACAAAAAAATTCATATCGACGTATGCCGTATTCGGAATGGTTTCCGAGATAGAACACATTTAATATCACTTTTGTACGTTTTTCTCGAATAACTCGAAAACCACTCCCTGCAGGAAAACGTGTTGCAGTAGAAAATTGAACTATATTAAATTCCAGAATGAGATTTTCACTCTGGTGTGGAGTGCTCGCTGATATGAAACTTCCCGGCAGATTAAAACTGTGTGCCGAATCGAGACTCGAACTCGGGACCATTACCTTTCGCGGGAAAGTGCTCTACCAGTTGAGCTACCCAAGCACGACTCACGCCCCGTCCTCACAGCTTTACTTCTGCCAGTAGAGCACTTACCCGCGAAAGGAAATGGTCCCGAGTTCGAGTCTCGGTCCGGCACACAGTTTTAATCTGCCAGGAAGTTTTATATTAAATTTCCTACAAAAAAGGTCCTATTCATTTTTTTCTCTAGAACTAATGGTTTGTACGAAGAGAGCGCGAGAATGTTGAAAAACTCGCTCGACGCGCATGCGCTTGTAGCTTACGTAGTTTTTGCAGGTCAATTTGAGGATGTTTCCCGACTTGATAGAGCACAAGTGTCCCGTATCAAGCTGTTCGTCTCAACCTGCTACCTCAGTATGCTATCTCGAGAAAAAATGAATAGGACAATCACAAAAGTGATATTAAATTTGTTCCATCTCGCAAACCATTCGGAATATTGCATAAGTCCATATGAACTTTTTTGTTCAGAATCACTAATACTATCACCTCTCAAAGCATGTACCTTTCCCCCTGACTCACCCTGTACATTATTTAATTCCCTTACAAGAGCAGATATTTTAATTAAAAGTGTCTGCCTGGTATCGGCGAATAAATACGATACTCTAACGCCTGTGTTATTAAGAATAACGTTGCAATTTTCCTTCGGGCATGCATAGTACTGCAAATCGTATTTATACAACGATAACAGGAAGCGACGGTACGGGAATTACACAATGTGTGTACGAGTACAGGTTGTGATTCAGGAACAGTAACATATGGAAACTTGGGTCCGGCAGTGAGTCAAGCACAGATAGCCAAATCTTTGAAGACGACAGATCGCGTAAAGCGGGAAATCCAGGCTCGACTCCAGGTACGGTACAAATTTTCACTGTCGTCATTCCTTTAGTAGCCAGCCGCTGTGGCCGAGCGGTTCTAGGCGCTTCAGTCCGGAATCGCGCGACCGCTACGGTCGCAGGTTCGAATCCTGGCTCGGGCATGGATATGTGTGCTGTCCTTAGGTTTGTTAGGTTTCAGTAGTTCTAAGTTCTACGGGACTGATGACCTCAGGTGTTATGTCCCGTAGTGCTTAGAGCCATTTGAACAATTCCTTTATACAGCTGATAAATTTCATGTATTTCATAACGACTGTAGTCGCCGCAGTGCATATATATTCGGGATACCCATGCATATCGAAAGCAACACTGCGTCGTCCTTAACAACACAGGCACTGCAATATTGTATTTCATTTTCCAATTCCAGAAAAAAGCTTCACAAAACTTTTGATCGATTTTTCCGGTTTTTTTTTTAATTTCTTCTTAATTACCTTTCTTACTTTCAAGCAATTAAATACTTTTTTTTATTTTTTTCCGAAACTGGATGTCACGCTGCTAATATTGGTATCCTTTTTGTCAGTTTCGAACTAGAAGTTTGCTCGTGAAAATTCGGACAAAAATCCATTGTGTAATTTTGCGGGAGGTTTGTTTCCGCTCCAAACATTTGATCAACTACTTACGCGCCCTTTATGTCTTCGCTTGACAATGCAAGGATTATGTGCCCTTCTGATACAAGACAGGCGTTCAGTGTCGGCTACACCAGAGAAATATCACCTTTAGTATTCTACCCGGGCCCGCATCTCGTGGTCGTGCGGTAGCGTTCTCGCTTCCCACGCCCGGGTTCCCGGGTTCGATTCCCGGCGGGGTCAGGGATTTTCTCTGCCTCGTGATGGCTGGGTGTTGTGTGATGTCCTTAGGTTAGTTAGGTTTAAGTAGTTCTAAGTTCTGGGGGACTGATGACCATAGATGTTAAGTCCCATAGTGCTCAGAGCCAAGTATTCTACCCGGCTTAAGGCCGGTATTACACTATCAAATTTCTTTGTCAAAGATTTGATCAAAGATGTGACCAAATATTCCGTGAAATATATTTGACAAAGATCTTTGACGTAGCGCTAGAAGGGGTATTACACTGTCATCATATTTTTCGCCAAAGTTCAAGATGGCTGACAACAACAACTTGTTATTAACCGCAGCAGTTGCATGTACCACAATTGCACTGTGTGCACATGCGGAAGAGAAACGGGAAAAAAGGGAAACATATCTGGGTGAAGCTGTGGGTTTTACGACGATCCGATAAAAGCATTCAACAAAACTTGTTACGTGAGCTTATAGTGGAGGACGTCAAGTCGTACATCAATTACTTAAGAATGGATGAGCATACATGTCTGTATGTGCTCAGTGAAGTGTATCATCATATCACAATGCACAATATTCACTTAAGAACTGCTACATCTGCAGAAGACAGGCTCACTGTAACACTCCGATTCCTTGCAACAGAAGAGGGTTAGGTTAGGTTAGGTCAGGTCTCCAATCTTCTTAATTTATTTTTGTATTCAGGGTGCCTCACGTTATAAAGCGCCTCATCAGCTTCATACATCTCTATTAATTTTGTAGTTGTCGGCACACACCAATTGTATTTACCGGCAATGTTTATAAAAACAATACAGACGACAGAATGCTCCATGTGGTAACATGTCACATTGCAGTGAACAGAAGACAAGCTACTTCTTTGATCAAATCTACAGCGAGGCCCTAGATTTGATCAAATATTGGACGAAATTTGACAAAGTTCCCTATTACACCATCAAATATCTTTGACAAAGATATTTGACAAAGAAATTTGATAGTGTAATACCGGCCTAAGCAGAACAGTTCATTATATCTCGGCACGTAGCGACGAGGTGACCGGTGGAACGAATGAGTGTTCCAACTGGTCGGTAACGAATAACAAGTTCACGCAGTGAACGATTGGCTAGGAACAGAGTCCAAAAAGCAGCAAGGTCGCTGTCAGCATAAGAGATCGGTCCAGAGTGATCAGCGAAAGAGAGAGAGCCGCAGCACAAGCAATTGCCGAACACTGTATCAAATGAAGGAGTCTGACGGCTTCGTGTGATTACAGGCAAGAGGCAGTACGCAAGCTCCGCAATCTTCTGATTACACGTGCTGATGTGTTGTGTTTACCCGGGGGCGTTTACTACTTATTCTGCCGGCGAGATAGGAGTGTTGACTTCAGGTTCTTATTTTATCTTCTTTATTGCGGCATAAGTGGCAGTCCGTGACAGCGCGCCCGTATTTAAGTGCAGAACTCGGCTTGTGTGGAGCCGCGACGGACTAACGTGCCGGCCGCAGACTCCATATCGATACTGCGGCTTGGCTGGGAAACAAATCTATAGACTAAAAGAAAAAGTTTTACCTCCTCACAGAAGTGCGTCCTTCTCAACCTGATCCTTCAGTGACGTGGGGTAGGTCTTTTCTGTGTACGCCATACGATCAAAAGGATCCACACATTGTATTGCATGTATGTATTGTATGTTAACCGGGGACCTGGAAACGACTGAGAGGCTCCGTCCCCGCCGCAGCCGCAGTAGTCCACGACCCCACAACGACTACCGCAGTCCACTTCACCCCTCCGCCGCCCCACACCGAACCCAGGGTTATTGTGCGTTTCGGCCCCCGGTGGACCCCCCCCCCCCCCCCCCCCCCCCAGGGAACGTCTCACACCAGACGAGTGTAACCCCTATGTTTGCGTGGTAGAGTAATGGTGGTGTACGCGTACGTGGAGAAGTTGTTTGCGCAGCAATCGCCGACATAGTGTAACTGAGGCGGAATAAGGGGAACCAGCCCGCATTCGCAGAGACAGATGGAAAACCACCTAAAAACCATCCACAGACTGGCCGGTTCACCGGACCTCGACACAAATCCGCTGGGCGGATTCGTGCAGGGGACCAGGCGCTCCTTCCCGCCCGGAAAGCCGTGCGTTAGACCGAACGGCCAACCGGGCGAGCTATCCACACATTAGTGGACGTTAATGTGGAGTGCGTCCACCCCTACTCCTTTATGGGGGATTGTACTCTGCTGGGGACACAGTAAAGTACTTGAATGTCTGTGGAGGAACAGGCCATTATTCTTCAAGAGCCATACACAGAGAAGGCTGTGATGGACTGTGGCGTCTGGAGGGAGATTGGCACTATGACTCATCCCAAAAGTGCTCCATTCGTTTCAGGTCTGGACTGTGGGCAGACCAGTCCATGCAGGAGAGCTGTTGTCCAAAAACAATTGCCTGACGGATACTGTTTTACGACAGGGTGCATTGTCATGCTCATACAGTCATCTGCTGTGCGCACTACTCAGTACGATAAAATGTCTTCATATCCTTTCATCACATTTAGCGTTGTCTTAAGCGCAACAAGAGAATCACACCCTAACCACGAAAAACACCCCGATAACCGTTAACACCACCTCCTTTGTACTACGCATTATGGCAGGTAACGTTCTCAAGACTTTCGCCAAAACCGAACCCTTGCGTCGGATTGTCACGGAATATAGCGTGATTCATCACACCAAATTACGCGTTTCCATTTACCCACTACTGCCAACGGCCTCGCCGCAGTGGTAACTCCGGTTCCCGTCAGATCATCGCAGTTAAGCACTGTTGGGCTTGGCTAACACTTCGATGGGTGACCTTCCGCTCTGCCGAGCGCTGTTGACAAGTGGGGTTCACTCAGACATTGTGAACCAAATTGAGGAGCTACATGATGTACGATGGTCACTTCAAAAGAAATGCACACTATTTTTTTTAAATCCATCTTTTATTCTACATGTTTGAAAGTTTTACAGTGTGTAGATATATCCTTTAGGAACAATATTTTCATTTCTCCACATAATTTCCATCCCTCTCAACTGCCTTACGCCATCTTGGAACCAGCGCCTGTATACCCGCACGGTAAAATTCTGGACCAACCTGTTGGAGCCACTGTTTGGCAGCGTGCACAAAGGAGTCATCATCTTCAAACCTTGTTCCACGAAGAGAGTCTTTCAGTTTCCCAAAAAGATGATAGTCACATGGAGCCAGGTCAGGACGGTAAGGCGTTTACCGTTTTTCTTGTTTCTTTATGAGCCACTGTCAACGTCCTGGGAACCCAACTGACACAAACCTTTTTTAACGCCAACACTTTCCGTATTCTGCAATCACTTCCTTCCCCTATCCCAACGTAGCGTGACAATTCGTTCACTGTGATGTGTCTGTCAGCAGTCACCAATTCGTTAACTCTCTACACGTTGTCTGGAGTGTGTGCAGTACGAGGCCTGCCGCTGCGAGGACAATCCTCAATATTGCCGTACTCGCTTTCATCACGTAACCCTTCTCGCCCACCGACTAACTGTACTGCGATCGACAGCAGCATCTCCATACACCTTTTTCAACCTCTTGTGGATGTTTCCCACTGTCTCGTTTTCACAGCACAGGAATTCTATGACAGCACGTTGCTTCTGACGAACGTCAAGTGTAGCAGCCATCTTGAAGACGTGCTGTGACGGCGCCACTCACGGGAACTCGTTGAACTAAGTTTGAAAACAAGCAGGAAGGATGTATCTACACACTGTAAAACTTTCACACATGCAGAATGAAAACTGTATTTTTAAAAAAATAGTATGCATTTGTTTTGGAGTGACCCTCGTAGTTGCTCCGGTCACGAAAACTGCCAACTGAAGGGAGAGCGGTGCGCTGATCACATGCCTCTCCATATCCGCAGCCAGTGACGCCAACAGGCTAAGGATGACACGGCGGTCGGTCAGTACCGTCGGGTCTTCGGAGGCCCGTACGGACGGAGTTTAGTTGAGTTATCCACTACCCAGAGGCATCATTCTTCACACCACCTCAAGCGTCGTTAGCATTCACTACAGAAATGTGTGGTTTATGAGGAACTGCTCGACCATTGGAGCCCATTCTTTGTAAGTGCCTACGCACAGTCATTGTGCTAGCTAGACTGCTGGTACCACCTTGGAGCTCAAGATTGATGCCTTCTGCTGATTTCTTGTGATTTTTTACAACCATACTGCGCAAGGCTCGACTGTCCCTCAGAACGTGAGGGTTGCCTGGTCTTGATTGAGCTGTGTTTGTTTCTTTGCATTTCCGTTTCACAAGCACGTCACTAACAATCGGTCTGGACAGCCTTACAAGCCTTCAAATTCCTTCAAATATCCCTGATGGATTTGTTACTCAGGTGACAGTCAGTGACTAGTCCACGTTCGAACTAATTAAAAAATGTGTGAAATCTTATGGGACTTAACTGCTAAGGTCATCAGTTCCTAAGCTTAACCTAAATTTTCCTAAGGACAAACACACACATCCATGCCCGAATGAGGACTCGAACCTCCGCCGGGACCAGCCGCACAATCCATGACTACAGCGCCGAGACCGCTCGGCTGAGCCCGCGCGACGCAGTCATTGATAAGTAGACGAAACGGTATATATATATATATATATATATATATATATATATATATATATATATCATAAGCGCGTGACTGCGTGTGAGATCGCTCTCTAAGTTTTCATCTATTTTTAGGTTTCAGATATATATTTTAACTGTTTTTGTGATAATAATTACTACATAAGTGACTTACTAGTGGTTTCTTCATTCACCTCTGCATTTCTTGTGTTGTGGCCTGATATTTGTGAGTGTTTCGTATCGAGCAACTTAACCTCTTACCCGTGTTTACATTCCGCGCTGACCAGTTACAGCTGTAGCGGCGCATCGAA
Source organism: Schistocerca nitens (assembly GCF_023898315.1). Classification (NCBI taxonomy): domain Eukaryota; kingdom Metazoa; phylum Arthropoda; class Insecta; order Orthoptera; family Acrididae; genus Schistocerca; species Schistocerca nitens. The sequence goes on from NC_064620.1 coordinate 283,278,945, forward strand.
AGCTAAGTACTAATTAATTGTCTGTGTATAGCAGTTTATTTAGGAACTTTAGTAGTCTTCAACCGGTGTTCTTGGTGTTTTCCGGTGAAATAACTTCAGAAGAAATTTTTGCGATCTGCTTTCAGTTTCGTTACTGTCATTAGACGTTTGATTTTCTTTCTGTGTTAGTATTTTGTTATATTCTCATTTGTTGTTGATTAATACTGCCAATAATAGTAGTTACTTCCCTTGTAGAGCAAGTTTGTGATTATTGTAGTAAGTTTTTAACATCTTCTTATTGTATTAGCGGAACTTACACTCCTGGAAATTGAAATAAGAACACCGTGAATTCATTGTCCCAGGAAGGGGAAACTTTATTGACACATTCCTGGGGTCAGATACATCACATGATCACACTGACAGAACCACAGGCACATAGACACAGGCAACAGAGCATGCACAATGTCGGCACTAGTACAGTGTATATCCACCTTTCGCAGCAATGCAGGCTGCTATTCTCCCATGGAGACGATCGTAGAGATGCTGGATGTAGTCCTGTGGAATGGCTTGCCATGCCATTTCCACCTGGCGCCTCAGTTGGACCAGCGTTCGTGCTGGACGTGCAGACCGCGTGAGACGACGCTTCATCCAGTCCCAAACATGCTCAATGGGGGACAGATCCGGAGATCTTGCTGGCCAGGGTAGTTGACTTACATCTTCTAGAGCACGTTGGGTGGCACGGGATACATGCGGACGTGCATTGTCCTGTTGGAACAGCAAGTTCCCTTGCCGGTCTAGGAATGGTAGAACGATGGGTTCGATGACGGTTTGGATGTACCGTGCACTATTCAGTGTCCCCTCGACGATCACCAGTGGTGTACGGCCAGTGTAGGAGATCGCTCCCCACACCATGATGCCGGGTGTCGGCCCTGTGTGCCTCGGTCGTATGCAGTCCTGATTGTGGCGCTCACCTGCACGGCGCCAAACACGCATACGACCATCATTGGCACCAAGGCAGAAGCGACTCTCATCGCTGAAGACGACACGTCTCCATTCGTCCCTCCATTCACGCCTGTCGCGACACCATTGGAGGCGGGCTGCACGATGTTGGGGCGTGAGCGGAAGACGGCCTAACGGTGTGCGGGACCGTAGCCCAGCTTCATGGAGACGGTTGCGAATGGTCCTCGCCGATACCCCAGGAGCAACAGTGTCCCTAATTTGCTGGGAAGTGGCGGTGCGGTCCCCTACGGCACTGCGTAGGATCCTACGGTCTTGGCGTGCATCCGTGCGGTCCGGTCCCAGGTCGACGGGCACGTGCACCTTCCGCCGACCACTGGCGACAACATCGATGTACTGTGGAGACCTCACGCCCCACGTGTTGAGCAATTCGGCGGTACGTCCACCCGGCCTCCCGCATGCCCACTATACGCCCTCGCTCAAAGTCCGTCAACTGCACATACGGTTCACGTCCACGCTGTCGCGGCATGCTACCAGTGTTAAAGACTGCGATGGAGCTCCGTATGCCACGGCAAACTGGCTGACACTGACGGCGGCGGTGCACAAATGCTGCGCAGCTAGCGCCATTCGACGGCCAAAACCGCGGTTCCTGGTGTGTCCGCTGTGCCGTGCGTGTGATCATTGCTTGTACAGCCCTCTCGCAGTGTCCAGAGCAAGTATGGTGGGTCTGACACACCGGTGTCAATGTGTTCTTTTTTCCATTTCCAGGAGTGTAGATAAAGTTGTTTTCTTGTTTCAATAATTGTAAAATTTTACCATGAGTGAGAAGTGTGGGCTTTGCCGTAGGTTCGTGAGTAGTGGATTGCGGTGTGAGACTTGTTCGAAGTTTTTTCACTGGGGGGAATGCAGTGGGGAAGCCAGTGGGCATTCTGGTGAGATCCTCTCCTGGAACTGCAGGTTATGTAGCAAGAGTAAGTTGATAGAGGAGCAGGAGCGTAAGATCTGTGCCCTTCAGGTGCAGTTGAAAAACGCACAGGAGGAGCTAGATAGGATGAGGAGGGAGAAGGGGGTTGGGGAATGGGAGCTGGCTGTTGGCAAGAGATCTGCTAGGAGAAGGAGATTTTCAGATAGTTTTACTATTGGTGTTTGTAATAGATATGACCAACTGTCAGAATCTAGTGGAGAGGAATCTCTAGTAGCTGTAGATGTAGGAAGTATGCAGCAGACCTCAGCAGTTACGGTGGCTAGGACAGTTGCAAAGTCGAAGAGGAAGAAGAAGGTTCTGCTGTTAGGTAGTTCTCATGGTAGAGGTGTAGGGCAGCAGTTGCAGGAAGTTTTGGGGAGTGAGTACCAGGTCACCAGCATTGTGAAGCCTAATGCAGGATTGGCTCAGGTGACTTTTAACATAGGGGGGGTTATGTAGGGATTTTACTAAAGAGGATCAGGTAGTGATTGTGGGTGGGGCTGGTAATAGTATTGATAGGGATGGGGAGTATGACATAGATGGTGACCTGGAAAAGATAGCCACTCAGACTGGCAACACGAATGTGCATTTCGTGGAACTGTTTCAGCGTCACGATCGGCCTCATCTTAATACAGCCGTCAGGCGTAATAACACGAGACTTGGGGGTGCGCTGATGACAGAAGGCATGAGTCACATTTCAGTGGTGTCGGTGGAGTCTATCAGCAGGACGGGTTTCACTAGACATGGCCTGCACCTCAACAGGTATGGGAAGGGGAGGTTGGCAAAACTTATAGGTGACAGCATAGGTGGGGGTGGTGGGATCACTCATGGGAAAATTCCGGTAGTTGTGGGTGTTAGAGCTGTACCTTTTTTAGATTGAAGTCAGCTGATAGGTATTCCTGCTTAAGGGAAGTCTCTCTAACAAAGAAACCACTTTCTACAAAGCTTGGGTATCCGATTAATGAGGGAATTAGTATATTTCATCAAAATATACAAGGTATTAGAGATAAAGTTGGTGAACTGCTTATAGATGTTGACTCTGAAATTATTGGTATATCTGAACACTTCTTAAATAAGGAGATAATTCAGAGGCTTCCTTTACCAGGATACAGGTTGGCTGGCAGCTTTTCTAGGAGCTCTTTGTGGTGTGGGGGAGTAGCCATGTATGTGAAAAACGGTATCCCATTTGAGTCAATTGATGTTTCAAAGTACTGCACTGAAAAGGTGTTTGAATGTTGTGCAGGTGTGGTTAAATTTAGTGGAGCTAAACTTCTTACTGTTGTTATTTATAGACCCCCAGACTCCGATTTCACAACATTTTTGCTAAAGCTAGAGGAGGTTCTTGGTACACTTTATAGGAAATACAAAAAGTTAGTTATATGTGGTGACTTCAATATTAATTGTATAAGTGATTGTGCAAGGAAAAGGATGCTGGTAGACCTCCTTAATTCATATAATCTTATGCAAACCGTATTCTTTCCAACGAGAGTGCAAGGGAACAGTAGAACAACCATAGACAATATTTTTGTTCATTCGTCATTATTAGAAGGGCATTCTGTTAGCAAAAAGGTGAATGGCCTTTCAGATCATGATCCACAAATTTTAAGTCTAAAAGATTTTTGTGCTGCAACACATGTTAAATATAGTTACCAACTTTTTAGGAAAGCTGATCCAGTTGCTGTACAGACTTTTGTAAACCTTATCAAGGAACAAGAGTGGCAAGATGTTTATAGTGCTGATACAGTAGACGATAAATATAATGCTTTCCTGAAGACTTTTCTCGTGCTCTTTGAAAGTTGCTTTCCGTTAGAACGTTCAAAACAGGGTACTAGCACAAACAGGCAGCCTGGGTGGCTGACTAATGGGATAAGAATATCTTGTAGAACAAAGTGGCAATTATATCAAAACGTTAGAAACAGTCAAAATCTAAATGCAGCAGCCCATTACAAACAATATTGTAAGGTGCTTAAAAAAGTTATTAGGAAGGCAAAAAGTATGTGGTATGCAGATAGAATAGCTAAGTCTCAGGATAAAATTAAAACCATATGGTCAGTCGTAAAGAAAGTGGCTGGTCTGCAGAGACAGGTCGAGAATATAGAATCAGTGCGTAGTGGGGATGTCCGTGTTACTGATAAGTCGCATATATGTACAGTATTTAATAATCACTTTCTGAATATAGCAGGTGAACTAAATAGAAACCTAGTCCCAACAGGGAATCATATAGCGCTCTTAGAAAAAAGTGTTCCGAGACTGTTACCTGAAATGCTCCTCCATGATACTGACAAGAGGGAGATTGAGTTAATAATTAAATCACTAAAGACCAAGAACTCTCATGGATATGACGGGGTATCTAGCAGAATACTGAAGTATTGTTCCACGTATGTTAGCTCAGTACTTAGCCATATCTGTAACTTTTCCTTTAGGAGTGGTCGGTTTCCTGACCGATTAAAGTACTCGGTAGTGAAGCCACTTTATAAAAAGGGAGACAGGGATAATGTTGACAATTATAGACCTATTTCTATGCCATCGGTGTTTGCTAAAGTTATTGAGAGGGTTGTATATACAAGGTTACTGCAGCATTTAAATTCACATAATTTGCTGTCAAATGTACAGTTTGGTTTTAGAAATGGCTTAACAACTGAAAATGCTATAGTCTCTTTTCTCTGTGAGGTTTTGGACGGATTAAATAAAAGGTTGCGAACGTTAGGTGTTTTCTTTGATTTAACGAAGGCTTTTGACTGTGTTGACCACAAAATATTACTGCAGAAGTTGGAACATTATGGAGTAAGGGGAGTAGCTTACAATTGGTTCGCCTCCTACTTTAAGAACAGAAAGCAGAAGGTAATTCTCCGCAATATTGAGAGTGGTAATGATGTTCAGTCCCAATGGGGCACTGTTAAATGGGGCGTTCCCCAGCGGTCGGTGCTGGGGCCACTGCTGTTTCTTGTTTATATAAATGATATGCCTTCTAGTATTACAGGTGATTCAAAAATATTTCTGTTTGCTGATGACTCCACCTTGGTAGTGAAGGATCTTGTGTGTAATATTGAAACATTATCAAATAATGTAGTTCATGATATAAGTTCGTGGCTTGTGGAAAATAATTTGATGCTAAATCACAGTAAGACTCAGTTTTTACAGTTTCTAACTCACAATTCAACAAGAACTGACATTTTAATCAGACAGAATGGGCATGTTATAAGCGAGACGGAACAGTTCAAGTTCCTAGGCATACGGATAGATAGTAAGCTGTTGTGGAAAGCCCATGTTCAGGATCTTGTTCAGAAACTAAATGCCGCTTTATTTACCATTAGAACAGTATCTGAAATAAGTGACATTTCAACACGAAAAGTAGTATACTTCGCATATTTTCATACGCTTATGTCATATGGTATTATTTTTTGGGGTAATTCTTCTGATTCAAAAAGGGTATTTTTGGCTCAAAAACGGGCTGTTCGAGCTATGTATGGTGTAAGTTCGAAAACCTCTTCTCGACCCCTATTCAATAGTCTGGGAATTTTGACATTGCCCTCACAGTATGTATTTTCTTTAATGTCGTTTGTTTTTAGCAATATTAGCTTATTCCCAAGAGTTAGCAGCTTTCACTCAGTTAATACTAGGCAGAAATCAAATCTGCATGTGGAATGCACTTCCTTGACTCTTGTGCAGAAAGGAGTGCAGTATTCTGCTGCATCCATTTTCAATAAGCTACCACAAGAACTCAAAAATCTTAGCAGTAGCCCAAACACTTTTAAGTCTAAACTGAAGAGTTTCCTCATGGCTCACTCCTTCTATTCTGTCGAGGAGCTCCTGGAAGAGCTAAAAAATTAAGCAAATTCCAGTGTAACATTGTTGATTTTCTTTATTTAAACTAACGACTTGTCGCCTGAATATGTTTCTTATATTTCATTTTATCTGTTTCTACAATCGTGTTATAATTTCATGTATTGACTCGTTCCATGACCATGGAGACTTCTCCTAAATGTGGTCCCATGGAACAATAAATATATATATATATATATATATATATATATATATATATATATATATATATATATATATATATATAACGTGAAGTTCAGAACTCAAATATCAGTCCACTGAATCTGAAGTTTTCCGAGCGTCTTTAGTACCCAAAAGCAGGAACCATTTTTTCGACGGCCTGCGTGGCTCTTTGGTAGAATGCTCATCTGCTGTGGGGGGCTTCTTGGGTTCGATTTCTGGCTGCGAATAATTTTAAAACGAAGCTGCATGTTTGACAATCATTTCCGCAAAGTGTAAAACACATAAAAATGAAAAAAACTTTAATTCGTAATGTTTTTAATTCAAACGATCTTTTTCAACAATCTTTTATTAAAGACAGGTAATTAAAAATATATATTTGCAATGAAAACTGGGTTTTTGTATGTGATGTGTAATTAGAAATTTATGTCAGCGAAAAATCGAACCCACGCCCTCTAGAAGGCAGGAAAGCATTGTATCACACAGCAACGCTGCCTGTGTCCGTCGGAAAACTTAAAAGACGATTTTGTTGCCAAATTTTGAGAGTTTCATCGAATTGCTTTGGGGCACTGACATTTGACTTCCGAACTTCACGTACCATAAATATAAAAAAAAAATACAAAAATCCGACTCCGGTGTGGTCTCCGTGGCAGCTCTGCTGACAGACCAATTCCGCAGTTATTGCGTCTCTACTGACAATACTCCCCGTCTCTTTTTACGCTGCCGGATCCGCCTCTAGTGATGGGAGGTAGTGATTAGTTCCGTATTACATAGGAATGTCCAAATATTTTTGTTCAGTAAAAATTTTTTTGTTTATTTATAGGCTCAATCACATGTTTATGACACAGTCATAACCGGTTTCAGCCATACAGTAACCATCTTCAGATTCTAAAGGAGGCATACACTGAACACAGGTTCACGCGTTGTCAAACTTTTGATCAGGTACTCTATCAGTCTGTCAAGGTCACACTACGAACAACGTAGAACTACATCTTTAAGGGAGTCACAAACATCGTGTTTATCGACTTGTTTAGATGGCTTGTGTAACAAAGGCAGATAGTTAAACATCATGGGTAAAAACAAACTGCTGGCCGGTGTGGCCGTGCGGTTCTAGGCACTTCAGTCTGGATCCGCGTGACCGCTACAGCCGCGGGTTCGAATCCTGCCTCGGGCATGGATGTGTGTGATGTCCTTAGGTTAGTTAGGTTTAAGTAGTTCTAAGTTCTATGGGACTGATGACCGCAGATGTTAAGTCCCATAGTGCTCAGAGCCATTTGAACCATTTGAAGCCATTTGTAAAAACGAACTGATAATATTGGACCATGGCAGTGGACGTCGGAGCGAGCAAAATTTTCCAGGTAGCCATAGGTCGGAATTTCCTTTGTGGAGTTACAGCAACAAAAAGTCAGCCAATCAGCGACAAGTTTGTCCCGTAAGTGATCGTTTTTAGATGTGCAGTTTTGTCCGACTAAGCTGCTGCTGTGTCGACGACGGTTTGTAGCGATGTTGTAGGCAGGAATTTTGAGCGTTTTCTGTAAGGAAATGTGTTTTTAGAAGAAAATAGCGTTTAAAATGAAGTTTTTGTTTTCCTCTTCAGCATTGTCTCAGTTCATTCTGACTGATGTACTGTCTTCATAATTAGCTCCTACAATTTCCAGTCCCTGTCTGGTTCTGTTTGGAAGCCTTTTTTTCTTTAGTTCCCAACAGGTACCCTCTCCGCTCTGTCCGAGTCTTCTCCTATCTTCCTCGCACGTTCCTTCACTCCAACAATCCGCCTGTCTCTCGTCTTACTCTAAGATTCTTGTTGCCATTTCATGGGCTTGTCTCGCTATCCTGCCAGTTCCTGTTCTTTTTACATCCCCATACCATCTTGTCTTTTCTTTATATTATTGGATTAAAAGTTTAGTTATGCTTTCAGTATATTGGCAAAATAAAAACTAGTCTTGTTTAGATTTCTTTGTCTTATTGACAAAGAAACTGTGCCTTACAGTACCACATTTCGATTACCTTAACTGCAGCGCCGTTTCAAACTGATTATTATCTCAATAAATTAATGACATTACGGTACTCTAAGCGGAGTTGACTTAACAGCCAAACATCACAGAGAATTCGCGTATAACGTAAACAGTCATGGATACGAAATTAAAGGTTTGCCAAGCTTTGACTGTTTAGGTGAAACATAATCTTCCTCTTCTTCTTCTCCTTCCTATCCAGTATTAGGGCTACTGGCCTGCTACGCGTTTTACTTCACGTCCCTGGCGTTCTTTCTACATCTCTTCTACCTCTGAGTCGGTATTTGAGGATTTTTCTGGGGTTACGGTCCATCTTCACCTTTTCATGATGTTCTCTAGTTCTGCGTTGAGAATAGTTTTAACTTTGACATCCTTAAGGATGTCAGATATTTTCATGTCCCATAGAGTCTACCTTGCTGTTCCGATGAAGCGCATCTCGGTGCTCATTAACCTCCTCTTCATCTCTACGAGGCGTCAAAGCTTCGCTGTCTTACCAGTGGGTGCGTTTGGCCAGGACCTTGTATAGGTTTTGCCCAGGACGTTGTATAGGTTGAGTCTGTTATGCTGTTCATCGAGAAATGGTCTGACGATGCCAGTTATTAGTCCTGCGACTTTTTTTTAACTTTGTGATTATGTACCGCATATCGTTTTCTTGAATGTAGCTGAGGCTATATCCCAGGTATTTGAATGTTGATACTTGCTCCAGGGCTTTATTATCTGTTGAAATTTTGCTTCTCTTGCAGTCTTTCCTGATGAAGGTTTTACTCAGAGAGGCCTCCATGTTGTACATTTTTTTTTTTTTGTTTTTTGTACAGGTTATACCGTGACCGCTGCAGATTACCCTTGGATTCTGCAAAAACTGCACCTAACTCATCTGCAAGTAGTGGTGTCTCTAAGTCAGTTTGTCTCTCTTTATTTTGGGATGGGAATTTTGTCTCCATTCACTGATGATTTCACTTACATAATTGTTGAACGCGAACGATGAGAGGCAAAATCCTTACCTAACTCCTAGATAAATGTGTTTCCATTACGACAGCTGTTCCGCAGTTCTGACTGCAATCGCATTTTGGCTGCCTGTGTTCCGAATTTGCTTTTATGATGAGGTGCTACTTTCTGCCAGGATTTTCCCAAGTTTAGCTCTGTCAGCTGTATTGAAAGCTTTCTTAAAGTCATTAAATGGCCTGTGTGTTTACGTACACAATTCTTTCCATTCTTTTATGGTTCCGCACTCCTATCGGTAAAAACGGAACTCTTATAGGAGTACTTTTTTGTCCGTGTGTCTGTACGTCTGTTAATACCCTTTTTTCTCAGGAACGGGTAAACAAACTGAAATTTATGGCAAATACTAAGGCCTACGGTCCCTTGGCTTTGTAAATAATTTGTCTTGTAACTCAAGGTAGCCAAGAGGCACGGTGATTTATGTCACATATTTTGATACTCGCAAACTCACTTATCAAACGCCATAGATGAACTACCTGTACACATAATAAGTTGTTATGGAACCTTCAGAGTTTCAGTTGCCCATTTCAGAATCAGAAGACAAAGCGTCTGATCTAAACATATCAGCACGTCCCCACAGCAGCACGCTGAAGTACTGAGTGACTCTTTGTCTGTCGATGACGCCGCCTTCGCCAACAGATTCTGCCCTCCCCCCCCCCCCCCCCTCCAAGCTTTTCTATTGATTGGTTGCTAAGACGTGCCTCACAGTTTTCACTCAGCGATATGCTATTCCATCAGACAGCCGGATGGCTACAGGTTCGTTGAGACAGACAAGCGCCTACCTATGCTCAAACGCATATGCGTTATGTAATGTCTCTTGACAGCAGACGCTTTAGTAGGTGAGAAGGCAGTACACATGGCGAATCAGACTATGTGTATCGTGTTTATATCTCTACCAGTTATTCTTTTACCCACGAACAAAAAAACACTATTCAGCTGTCCCTCGTATATTTGATAAACAAACGGATTTTATAGTATTCCCATACTATACAATCTACGGTACAGCAATGAGTAGAAGCACCAAGTCAGCCGATGAGATCGTCATGCTGGACTGCGACGAGCATGCGATAACGTGATAACGTGTAATGAGAAGTGGCATGAGCTGCGACAAAACAGACTCCACGGCGTCGCAGTAAACACAAGCTCGCACGTGCGTGGCGCGTGGCCGCGATCGATGCCGTTAAGACAAACGCCGCGTGCGCCTTCCTCCAGGTGACCGCGAATACTCTATTCCCTTTGTCTTTTCATCACGAGCTGCCGTTGAATAGCGGCAGCAGTTAATCCAGACAAAAAAGTTATCATATTATTCAATAAATAACGCACAACACTTTTTCCCCGATCAATTTCTGATGAAAAAATGCGGACTTTGTTCTGGGACATCGTGGAATATTCCTGCTTCAGCCGCTACAGTTTCATGAAGTTCAGATAGGTGTCGGCGCCATGCGTAGCCTTCAAATGGTTCAAATGGCTCTGAGCGCTATGGGACTCAACATCTGAAGTCATCAGTCCCCTAGAACTTAAACTACTTAAACCTAACTAACCTAAGGACATCACACACATCCATGCCCGAGGCAGGATTCGAACCTGCGACCGTAGCAGTCGCGCGGTTCCGGACCGAAGCGCCTAGAAACGCTCGGCCACAGCGGCCGCCGCATAGCCTTCAAAATGGCGTCTGTAACGGAGGTGCGTACCAAGCAGAGAGCTGTTTCTTCGGCGAAAAATCAGAGCTTCGCAGATATTCACAGGCGCTTGCGGAATGTCTTCGGAGTCCTGTCAGTGAACAAAAGCACGATGAGTCGTTGGGCGAGACGTCTGTCATTATCGCAACAAGGTCACGCGAAACGTGTCCAATCTCCCGCGTCCCAGGCGGCCAGGCGCACACAGCACCTGCAATGTTGGAACGTGCGGACAGTCTCGTTCGAGGTGTTCGACGGAGCACAATCAAACACCTCGCTGCTCAACTGGAAGCGTCTGTTGGTATTGCTGACACATTCCTCCACCCGTTGTGGTACTCACAGGTGTGTGTCCGCTGGCTTCCTTGCCGCCTAACACTACCATAAACAGCAAAATGGTTCAAATGGCTCTGAGCACTATGGGACATCATCTGAGGTCATCAGTCCCCTAGAACTTAGAACTACTTAAACCAAACTAACCTAAAGACAACACATCCACGCCCGAGGCAGGATTCGAGCCTGCGACCGTAGCAGTCGCGCGGTTCCGGACCGAAGTGCCTAGAACCGCTCGGCCACAGCGGCCGCCGCATAGCCTTCAAAATGGCGTCTGTAACGGAAGTGCGTTCCAGGCAGAGATCTGTTTCTTCGGCGAAAAATGAGAGCTTCGCAGATATTCACAGGCGCTTGCGGAATGTCTTCGGAGTCCTGTCAGTGAACAAAAGCACGATGAGTCGTTGGGCGAGACGTCTGTCATTATCGCAACATGGTCACGCGAAACGTGTCCAATCTCCCACGTCCCAGGCGGCCAGGCGCACACAGCACCTGCAATGTTGGAACGTGCGGACAGTCTCGTTCGAGGTGTTCGACGGAGCACAATCAAACACCTCGCTGCTCAACTGGAAGCGTCTGTTGGTATTGCTGACACATTCCTCCACCCGTTGTGGTACTCACAGGTGTGTGTCCGCTGGCTTCCTTGCCGCCTAACACTACCATAAACAGCAAAATGGTTCAAATGGCTCTGAGCACTATGGGACATCATCTGAGGTCATCAGTCCCCTAGAACTTAGAACTACTTAAACCAAACTAACCTAAAGACAACACATCCACGCCCGAGGCAGGATTCGAGCCTGCGACCGTAGCAGTCGCGCGGTTCCGGACCGAAGTGCCTAGAACCGCTCGGCCACAGCGGCCGCCGCATAGCCTTCAAAATGGCGTCTGTAACGGAAGTGCGTTCCAAGCAGAGATCTGTTTCTTCGGCGAAAAATGAGAGCTTCGCAGATATTCACAGGCGCTTGCGGAATGTCTTCGGAGTCCTGTCAGTGAACAAAAGCACGATGAGTCGTTGGGCGAGACGTCTGTCATTATCGCAACATGGTCACGCGAAACGTGTCCAATCTCCCGCGTCCCAGGCGGCCAGGCGCACACAGCACCTGCAATGTTGGAACGTGCGGACAGTCTCGTTCGAGGTGTTCGACGGAGCACAATCAAACACCTCGCTGCTCAACTGGAAGTGTCTGTTGGTATTGCTGACACATTCCTCCACCCGTTGTGGTACTCACAGGTGTGTGTCCGCTGGTTTCCTTGCCGCCTAACACTACCATAAACAGCAAAATGGTTCAAATGGCTCTGAGCACTATGGGACATCATCTGAGGTCATCAGTCCCCTAGAACGTAGAACTACTTAAACCAAACTAACCTAAAGACAACACATCCACGCCCGAGGCAGGATTCGAACCTGCGACCGTAGCAGTCGCGCGGTTCCGGACCGAAGTGCCTAGAACCGCTCGGCCACAGCGGCCGCCGCATAGCCTTCAAAATGGCGTCTGTAACGGAAGTGCGTTCCAAGCAGAGATCTGTTTCTTCGGCGAAAAATGAGAGCTTCGCAGATATTCACAGGCGCTTGCGGAATGTCTTCGGAGTCCTGTCAGTGAACAAAAGCACGATGAGTCGTTGGGCGAGACGTCTGTCATTATCGCAACATGGTCACGCGAAACGTGTCCAATCTCCCGCGTCCCAGGCGGCCAGGCGCACACAGCACCTGCAATGTTGGAACGTGCGGACAGTCTCGTTCGAGGTGTTCGACGGAGCACAATCAAACACCTCGCTGCTCAACTGGAAGCGTCTGTTGGTATTGCTGACACATTCCTCCACCCGTTGTGGTACTCACAGGTGTGTGTCCGCTGGCTTCCTTGCCGCCTAACACTACCATAAACAGCAAAATGGTTCAAATGGCTCTGAGCACTATGGGACATCATCTGAGGTCATCAGTCCCCTAGAACGTAGAACTACTTAAACCAAACTAACCTAAAGACAACACATCCACGCCCGAGGCAGGATTCGAACCTGCGACCGTAGCAGTCGCGCGGTTCAGGACCGAAGTGCCTAGAACCGCTCGGCCACAGCGGCCGCCGCATAGCCTTCAAAATGGCGTCTGTAACGGAAGTGCGTTCCAAGCAGAGATCTGTTTCTTCGGCGAAAAATGAGAGCTTCGCAGATATTCACAGGCGCTTGCGGAATGTCTTCGGAGTCCTGTCAGTGAACAAAAGCACGATGAGTCGTTGGGCGAGACGTCTGTCATTATCGCAACATGGTCACGCGAAACGTGTCCAATCTCCCGCGTCCCAGGCGGCCAGGCGCACACAGCACCTGCAATGTTGGAACGTGCGGACAGTCTCGTTCGAGGTGTTCGACGGAGCACAATCAAACACCTCGCTGCTCAACTGGAAGTGTCTGTTGGTATTGCTGACACATTCCTCCACCCGTTGTGGTACTCACAGGTGTGTGTCCGCTGGTTTCCTTGCCGCCTAACACTACCATAAACAGCAAAATGGTTCAAATGGCTCTGAGCACTATGGGACATCATCTGAGGTCATCAGTCCCCTAGAACGTAGAACTACTTAAACCAAACTAACCTAAAGACAACACATCCACGCCCGAGGCAGGATTCGAACCTGCGACCGTAGCAGTCGCGCGGTTCCGGACTGAAGCGCCTAGAACCGCTCGGCCACCGGGGCCGGCTATAAACAGCAACGAAAGCCCATTTGTGCAGAGTTGCTTGCGCGTTACGAAGCTCATCGTAGCATTTGTTGTCGAACATCTTCACAGGCGATGAAGCATCGGTTTATCGCTTTGAACCGGAAACAAAAAGGCAATCCATAGAGTGGCGCCAGTCCACCTCTCCTCCGCAGAAAAAAAAAGTGTAAAGCCGCACCCTCACCGGTAAAGTCATGGTGACGGTCTTCTGGGACTCTGAAGGGGCTATTCTGTTTGATGTCCTCCCTCATGTTGCAACGATCACCTCGGAAGTGCATTGTGATACCCTCAGGAAATTGAAGAAACGACTTCAGCATGTTCGTCGCTACAAAATTCAAATGAACTTCTCCTTCTCCATGACAACGCAAGGCTTCACGCAAGTTTGCGCACCCTAGAGGAGTTCACAAAACTTTATTGGACTGTTCTCCCTCATCCGCCCTACAGCTCGAGTCTCGCACCTTCCGACTTCCATCTGTTTGGCCCAATGAAGGATGCGCTTCGCGGGAAGCAGTACGTGGATGGTGAGGTTATTGATGCAGCAAGACGTTGGCTGCGACGTCGACCAGTAGAGTGATAGCATGCAGACATACAGGTCCTCCCAATAAGGCGGCGTAATGCCGTCGCATTGAACGGAGACTATATTGAAATATAGTGTTTTATGGCCAAAAGACTGGGGAATAATAATGGTGTATAGGAATTCCGGATGAAATCATCCTCCTTTCAGAAAAATGTGTTGCACTATTTATCGAACGTCCCTTGTACATTTATCGATTTCATGAATCTCTAGGACGTGTAAAGAAGCCAAAGATGTACATTTTATTTAAATGCGATAAAATGAAATTGAATCAGATATTAATAAAAGAGTGCAAGAGAGAAATGTATTTTATCAGTGTGTGAAAGGCTTAGTCTGACGAAGGGAGGTGCCAACAAAGTGTAAGGAAGTGCTGTACAGGACATACTTTACACCCAGTGAACTTCCTAAGAAGTACGGGGCCGGCCGCGGTGGTCTCGCGGTTCTAGGCGCGCAGTCCGGAACCGTGCGACTGCTACGGTCGCAGGTTCGAATCCTGCCTCGGGCATGGCTGTGTGTGATGTCCTTAGGTTAGTTAGGTTTAAGTAGTTCTAAGTTCTAGGGGACTGATGACCACAGCAGTTGAGTCCCATAGTGCTCACAGCCATTTGAACCATTTTTGAAGAAGTACGGAAAACGTGGAGAGGGTGTGAGAAATGAAGACGTTAGGAAGGAGGTTGGAGCACAAAAGTTGAATGGTAGACGGAGGAGGTTAGGTTAAAATGGTTAGGATATGTAAAGATAAGGGCAGATAGACGAATACCAAATCGATGTGGTGCAAGAGAGAGACCTAGAGCAGGATGAAGTGAATCTATCAAGATCATTTTAAGAAGTAGAGATTTGTACTGGAATACTGGAACATAACAGGTACGGAAGGGTAAAGGGGGAAAGTAGAGAAATACTAAAATTTCCCAACCTATCCAGTTGCTAGATAAAGGGAAACTAGAACGACGGTAACTAGACGACTTAAAACTATGAAATATTATATTACAGCGCTAATGTTGCTCCTAAAATGAACGAAAACATCAATTTTAAGAGTTTCATTGACGATATTCTTCAATGACGTAAACGGACTTTCCGAACAGAAAGTTCTTTAACTCAAATTCCACGACATTAATATTTAAGATCCCCTGGAAGGTTGTTGAACACCTGTCTGACAATATATTTAGCTTCTGCTCGTATTTGATGTAAATTTTTCAAATAATCCTAGTTCGGAAATGCACCTTCGTGCAGCCACATGCATAAAACAGCAACCCATAAGCTAAGAGCGCTTGGAAGTGTGCCCATTTAAACTAACTTGCCCCGCCCAACACTATAATGTAATAACTTGTCTTGTCTAGATATCTATGAGACACGATCCACAACCGCTTTGAATTTTCTGTTGCGTAACACTCTTTCCTGCACATTTTCCTCGACGCATTGCAGATAGCGAATCTTGCTACAGTGCTGTACTTCTCGGCACGTCCGACAGGAAATGCCAGTCAGCGCGCTTTCTCGAAAACGTCTGAATCGGAAATTCGTGACATCAGCGACCATGTTCATCGTTATATGAGCGAATGAGCAAACAAGTTGTAAAATCTACCGCAGAAGCGATAGCAGTGCCCAGGCACACACATTTCCGCAGAATTGACATGCAGCCGACTACGGAGTTAGGCACAACTGTTACTCCGACACAGTTTCTAGCACACTCCGATTCTCCTCGTTCTGTTTTCACTAAGCAAGTCAGTACAGGCGGCCTGCAGTTTCACGTGTAATAATCATTTTTCCAAGTTTATGTCACACAAAATTCATCAGAAGTATCGGAGTAATCAAAGAACCCGGTTACCAAAGAGGTTTATACTTTTTATGTGAAATAGCATGGAAAATATCGTTATAATTATCATTGCATCAAGACAGTATTATCTAGAAGACAATACCCGCAACAGTTACCATATTCATCTAATTGAGAAGCTAACTGTTGTGCTACCGACTAAATCGCAGTGATATTCAGTCGTAGTTCCTAAGAACCTAAAATGTGGAACTAGCACGGTGAAGGATCCCATATTATGCTAGCAAGTTAATGTTTTTTCCAGCCAAACCGCTGAAGAGAATTCTTCGTCAGCGACGAAATGTGTTGGTGCTTATTTGCTCGAGGAAGAATAATGCTCCACAACGTTCGAATGCACATCCACCACACGGACATTACTGTTGGAATAGTAGTCGTTTAGTTGGAAAACTTCTCACCGCAGAAGCATAGCTGTAGTCTCCTTGTGAGCTATCAGATATGTCAGCAGCGCGGAGAACTGGCTATAACACGAACAGCAATGATTTCCAAACATACTGGTCATTGACAAGCTTTATTCAAGGTTGTGGTAAAATAATATATTCAGCGAAGGACGGAGCCACTGAGTTTTGTAACACCTCACATTACATTATGGTTAGTTATAATTACGCAAAAACAATTCTTTGATTTCCATATCCAGACTACGCTCACTCATGGAACTGCGTGTAATGTTCTCCTTGGATTCTGCAATAGTTTGACGGTGACTGTTGTCCATTTCTAAGCCAATTGCCATATCTGAAAGGCGGAGTTTGTTCTGCCAGCCGAGGTCCACAAAGAGAACACTTAGCCCTATACGCCGCCTAGCGACAGGTACTCGGGCTGTTAGTGAAAGATGGTGTTTTTCAGAAAATAAATTTAGTTGCTCTACTTTATACTCGCACTTTTAATTTGCCAAATAAATAACCGTTTCAGTATCAAAAGATCACGAAGCCATCTTACAGTAAGAGAAATCACTATACACAGTTGCAACACTCATTGGAAAATATTTGTAAAATATTTTTCTGTATGACTGTATGATAGTTGTCGTACAGAGTGCAATCTTAAAATGTAGTAAGCTCCTTAGCCTGACGCGGAGTCGTAAAAATCGCTTATCCAATTAGGTGTGTCACTATAAGTGAAAGTCAGTGCTATGAGTTAAATAAAATCAAATTGCCGCGGGAAGTGACAGATGACCCCCGTAGGTACAGTGTTTTTTAAAAGAGTAAAAGATATATAAAAAATAAAAGTTGGAAGTAAGAAGATAAATATTTAAAAAATATAATAAACGAAAGAATCCCCTCTGTAATAAAACATTAAAGGCAGAACAACATACCTAAATTGCTGTGCTACACCGACCGTTTATATACGGTTCATTCTTTTATAAAACATAGATTTAATTATAAAATTTTCTAATTAGGCAAGTATTGTTCATATCAGTAGCATTACATATAGACCAGCGAAACACCAATGTACGTTTTGCATAACCACTCGATTCAACACGCTCTTCAGCCACAAATTTCTGTAGATCTGCTGTTAGTATACTAATATTTAGTTTCAGC
Source organism: Schistocerca nitens (assembly GCF_023898315.1). NCBI lineage: Eukaryota > Metazoa > Arthropoda > Insecta > Orthoptera > Acrididae > Schistocerca > Schistocerca nitens. The sequence goes on from NC_064620.1 coordinate 283,296,495, forward strand.
GTGAAGAGATGGGCTCAGCTGTCACTCACACTCACAAATCCACGCAGAAAGTGATTTGAATTATCTTTCAAATGGCCATACACTGCTGAGAAATTAATTTTCGTATTTGCTCGTGTCAGTTTTACAAAAACGGCAGTGACAATATCGAACAAAGCACATCTCGTAGTTAATTCTTAGAGAGAAATGTATCGCACTCATTTACTCATTCTTCTAGTTCTTGAAGCAGTTTCGCGACGTCTCTCGTATGAAATACCTTACTCTACGTTAGAATTCAGTCAGCCACATCTGCTGAAAATAAAGAGGGCATACGTATCTTCAGCAACTCTGAATGAATTTCTTTGACATTAAACTGTAAAAAACAAACAATTTCATGACTGCATGGTATTCCATTTTATCCATTGGAACAAAAGAGGAAGGGAGAATAGGGATTAACGTCTTGTCTACGTCGAAAGGACACAGGAAATTTTGAAACTTGTGGTAAGTTGCTGTGAGACCAAACTGCTGAGGTCATCGGACCCTAGGCTAACTTACGCTAAGGACAACACACACACCTACGCCCGAGGGAGGACTCGAACCTCCCACTGGGGGAGCCGCCCGAACCCTGGCAAAGCACCAATAGACCGCGCGGCTACCCCGCGTGGCGAAAGGACGCAGGGAAGGAAAGCGTCTGCGCCCTTTCAAATGAAGCATCTCTATATTTGCCATTTTGGAAAACCACAGAAAACGTAAATTTAGATCGCATACGAATTTTACAACCATCCTTCCGAATAGGAAATCAGAGTCTAACTGCTGCGTCATTTCGTTCGGTCCATTTGAACGAAACGCACTCTACATTATTAAAATACTGTATTAAACTATTCCATAGAAAAAGTTGACACGTGACTTATGTTTAAGCACAACTTGTAACAACAACGAAAGTTAAAATTTCTTCAATACTAACTCTATCTCAGCTAGCATTCTGAGAACATTGGTATCTACCTGACAAAGTTGTATTTCTGGAAGAACGCTTTTAGTATTCATTTACATTATTACTATTATTATTGTTTATTACTTTTTCATACCTTAAAACGCGTTATATACATATCGTGCGAGAAGAAGGATGCAGTATCTTTTATCGGCACAGATGTCAGCTGAAGACTATTTACAATGAAATGAACACCCTGAGCTGCTTACAGGCGTTGACATACGTCAACGGGGACAGATGAAAATGTGTGTCCCGACCGGGACTCGAACCCGGGATCTCCTGCTTACATGGCAGACGCTCTATCCATCTGAGCCACCGAGGACACAGAGGATAGTGCCACTGCAGGGATTTATCTCTGGCACGCCTCCCGCGAAACCCACATTCTCAACGTATTGTCCCGCACTACATTCGTAGTGCCCCTGCCCATTATACTCATTCCTCGCTGCGCGTTGCCGATTCCCGTAAGAGTTCGGGCACTGTTTGTGCATTCGTACAGAAGAAGAAGATGGTCAAGTGGCCGGTGAGCCTTAACTATATATATACACTAAGATGGTTTCTGTTCTTTCGGACATGTCCGAAAGAACAGATGCCATCTTAGTATATAAGAAGACTAATTTTACTTCCAAAATAGACTATAATGATATTTTTGTAGACTGAGTCATTTAACTGTTTTTATATATAGTCCGTTTTAAAGGAGATGGCATTTGACAGAAAGCGAGATGGAGTACTCCCGCCAGTAGTAAATCAATCCTCTTTAGTTGACACTTGCACTGGCAAAGTGTTGTGCTTGTCAGTTCTCATTAAACCTTTGCAGTAGGATATTCGTGTAACATTTACTCTCGCATTCCTTACGATAAACCATGAAAGAAGTCGAAAGAGGGGCTTAGACGAGACAACGTAGAAATCTTATTCCATTTATCAGTTTCGGAACTTTTGTGTGAATTGTTCAGGAGATACAGACTTGTATCTTCAAAGTTGTGACAAAAATAATTTAAAAAAAAATTCTGAAGCCTATAAACAGCAAACGGAGCGCAATACATAACTTGGCAAAGATACATGGAGATCGAGATCGTAATCAACGAAAAAAATTTATTTCAGAGAGTTCAATAGTTTTCAAAATATGACTTGATATAGCTTCCTGGCAGATTAAAATTGTGTGCCAGACCGAGACTCGAACTCGGGACCTTTGCCTTTCGCGGGCAAGTGCTATACCAAACACGACTCACGACCCGTCCTCACAGCTTCAATTCAGCCAGTATCTCGTCTCCTACTTCCACTTGCCCGCAAAAGGCAAACGTCCCGAGATCGAGTCTCGGTCCGGCACACAGTTTTAATCTGCCAGGAAGTTTCAGTACAGCGCATCTCCGCTGCAGAGTGAAAATTTCAGTATGACTTGATAAGTCTGAAGTTGTTTCCCGGACTGGAAAATTTCTTCCGTTTCAAAAAAAAGAATTAACGTAGCTCTGTTCCCAATCAAGATTAATAACAGTCCTTTCACTTGCTTAAAGGCACTACGCGGATCCATACCACATTTACATTTTAGATTTTTACGTGATTTTTGTAGGAGATACAGACTAAGCAATTTTCTGTCATCATGGTGAACGCAGTGATATGGCAGTAGCCTGCAGAGACAGTTTATCGCGACAACGTTGCAACTTCGGACTCTCAACGTCAGACGCCAGCAAATTAAAATCTGCCGATAATAATTCTCATTTTTACACATCTAACGACCGATTTGTGCATCTAGGGCGCTCAGGTGCCATAATCCGATTTCTTGTATTCCTCGCGACAAGATTAGCATCGTAGCACGCCCAAAGCTTTTCACCCGCCTCGAATTACTGACTATATAGCATTAACACATCTTGTTTCCTACGCCTATAAAAAGATGTGTTAACTAACTTCTGTTTTCTTCTGTTTCAGATGAACAAGAACGCGTACAAAAGAAGACATTCGTCAACTGGATCAATTCGTATTTATCCAAGGTGAGTTTTGCTTCTTTCTGTCTCAAGATTTCTGGTGCTACCCTAACTGCACTTCATTAGCATAAAAAAGGTCTGTTCAGAAAAATAGCGTATCTTTTTTGAAATACTGTTCTTGTTCAACTTACATAAGTTTAATCGTTGTTCAAAATCAACTGGTATGTATTAATATGAAACACAATTTTCACAGTATGAAACACGTAATAATAAACCAAACCCATTAGAACCTGGTCATGCCAACGATGCTTCCTTCTCTGGTATAATCCTGCTTATTGTACTCGAGCTTTGAAAATGTGTGACCTCATGCCTCTGCGTGGGTGCACGCGAAGCGAAATTTTAGTTATGTAGGCGTGTGTATCGGATCTTTACGCAAACTACAACCTACGTCGAAGATGTTTTCCGCACATGGGACGAGACGTTGGGCTTTTCCGGAAATTAACTGACCGTAGCACATAGCATGACAAACCGGCCGTAAAACTTTGCATTTTACGATGCGATTGGCTTACTGTTAACAGGCGAAATATCCTTAGGTTTCAAGAAAAGTGTAATTCCAATTCCAAAGAAGACAGGTGCTGACAGTGGTACTACAGAACAACCAGTCTTGCTTCAAGACACTGCTCAAGCGAATTATTTACAGAAGAAAAGAAAAACTGGTAGAATCCACCCTCGGAGAGGATCAGTTTGGGCTCTGGAGGCATGTAGGAACACGTGAGGTAATACTGACACTATGACTTATTTTAGATGATAGGTTGAAGGAACGCAATCCTACGTTTATAGCAATTATAAATTTAGATATTATTTGACACTGTGCCACACTGCCGACTATTAACGAAGGTACAAGCATCCGAAATAGGTTCCCACATATGTGAGTGGCTCGAAGACTTCTTAAGTAACACAACCCAGTCTGTTGTCCCCCGCGGCGATTGTTCATCAGAGACAAGGTTGAAACGTCCCCTTAGAAAAACTTATGAATTACTGTGCTGAAAAACCACTTACGTTATTTGCTTTTCAAACAGCTGAGCAAAACTGAACGTACTCAGACATTACTCTCTTTACTTATTCTGATCAACACTAAACTGACACACAATATTTTCAGCGCAATGCAATCTGACTTTCAAAAATCCCTACAAAAGAATGGCCCTGACTAACAATAACCTATACCTTTCATAAATCACTTACCTCACAAAAATCTTCGTTACTCGAACTACTGCAATACAGCGAGCGCCAATACTGCCAGCTAAATAAAAGATTCTAACTACTGAAGGCACTAACTACTGACAGGCATAGTTAGCAAATGAAAGACTTTGATAAAGAACAAACAATGTATTTACCTTAATAGTGTTCAAAAGTCGTAATATATGTATATATCAGTTCATGACATCCAGTCTTACAAATTTACTCTTTCTGGCGGACACACGTCCAGATCGTCCGCTCTCAAAACTCCGCCATCTCTCTCCCCACATCCACCACTGCTGGCGGCTCACCTCCAACTGCGCAACGCTACGCGCTCTTAACAGCCAACTGCCCAACACTACAATAGCGACTATTCCAACAATGCCACCCAGCCACAGACTGCACACAGCACAGCCAGTGATTTTCATACAGAGCGCTTCGTGGCGTTACCAACATAACCTAAGCAGCCTACTTACAAGGTTAACGTCAGGAGTGCCCTATGGAAGTGTGATAGGACCGCTGTTACTTTCTGTTCACATAAATCATCTTACAGACAGGGTAAGCAGCAGTTTGCTGATGATGCTACGGTGTGTCGAATTGTGACATCTTATGAGTGACTGCAGCAGGATACAAGATGACTTAGACAAAATTTCTACTTGGTGTGATGAATGGCAGCTAGCTCTAAATTCAAAAAGAAGCATGTTAACGTGGATGAGTAAGATTAAACAAACCCATAATATTAGAGTACAGCATTATTAGTGTGCTGTTTGACACAGTCACGTCAATTAAATATCAAGGGCAGCATAGTAAAGCAATATGAAATGGAATGAGCATGTAAGGACTGCTGTAGGGAAGGCTAATGGTCGACTTCAGTTCATTGGTAGAATGTTAGGAAAGTGTGGTTCGCCTGTAAATGATACACCATATAGGACGCTAGTGCGACCCATTATGGAGTACTGTTGGAGTCTTCGGGATCCACACCAGATCGGATTAAACGAAGACATGGAAGGAATTCAGGAGCGGGCTGCTAGATTTGTTACCGGTAGATTTGAACAACACGCAGGTATTACGAAGATGCTTCGGGAAAACAGGAATCACTGGAGGGAAAGCGACGCTATTTTGAGGAGCTCTATTGAGAAAATTAAGAGAATCGGCATTTGAGGCTGGCTGCAGAACAGTTCTACTTCCAACAACGTACATTTCGCGTAAGGACCATGAAGATTAGATTAGAGATATTAGGGCTCGTACGGAGGCAATAGACTGTCGTTTTTCCCCCGCTCCTTTTACCAGTGTAACAGGAAAGGAAATAAGTAGTAGTAGTAGTGGTACAGGGTACCCTCCGCCAGGCACCATACGGTGGCTTGCAGATTACGTTTATAGAGAGAGATTTTCACTATGTTAGAATACACGCTTTGAAATTATGAAGGTAGACGTGAATGTAAACTCCGTCCTCAGGCCCTGGCGGGCTCATCGGTACCTACCGACTGCCGTGTCATCCTCAGCGAATTGGCGTCACTGGATGCGCTATCGAGGCCCACGAGAGAGACAGGCCGCGACGCGTACGACACGAAGGTAGTCCTGAACTCGCTCGTTCGCTCAGCTCAGCAGGCAAAATGCGTTTCTAAACCTGTTAACTCGCAGCTGGGCGTGTAACTACTAACGAGAATTGCATCTTCCACTGGAATCTGCTGTTATGAAGTCTTGCTGATTAACAGTACTACAGCACAATTTAATTTAAAATCAATACTCGATATAAATGGTATAACGTCTTGTTTATAGCATTTAGTCTCTTCTGCTTAACAGTACTCATTACATGCTGGAAGTGGTGCCTTATACAACTGATAATCATTTTAGCATGATTTTATTTCATTGTACGCCAGTACAGCTGTAACAAATTAGGCCCATGTACTTCCCATCATTATAGGACTAATAACAGTAAGATTCCATAATTGCAGATTCCAGTAGAAGATTCAGTTTTCGTTTGTACGGACACGCCTAGTTACGAGTTAACAGGTGTAGAAACGTAGTTTGCTGATTTGAGCGAGCGAGCGAGGGCAAGACTACCTTCGTGACGTACGCGCCGCGGCCTGTCTTTCTCGTAGGCCTCGATGCGCTATAGAGGGGCGTGGGGCCAACACATTGCTCTCCCGTCCATTGTCAGTTTTCGTGTCCTGGAACCGCTAGTACTCAGTCGAGCAGCTTCTCTATTGGCATCACGAGGCTTTCACCCCGTCCCAGCCCGTGCCACCGTGGGAAAATTCCAAGCAGTACAGGGAATCGAACCAGGGTTCTCCACATGGCGGTCAGCCGTACTACGGAGGCGAACAATTCTGGAGTTGGCAGAGATAAAATACAGCGAGCGAAAGGTTATTTTCAACTTCTACAGAAACGAGACAGCAGTTATAAGAGTCGACGGACATAAAAGGGAAGCTGTAGTAGAGAAGGGAGTGAGGGAAGGTTGAAGCCTATTCCCCATGTTATTCAATTTGCGCAAAGAGCAAGTTCTACATCTACATGGACACTCTGCAAATCACATTTAAGTGCCTGGCAGAGGGTTCATCGAACCACCTTCACAGTTGTCTATTATTCCAATCTCGTATAGAGCGCGGAAAGAATGAACACCTATATCTTTCCGTACGAGCTCTGATTTCCCTTATTTTATCGTGGTAATCGTTCCGCCCTACGTAGGTCGGTGTCAACAAAATATTTTCGCACTAGGAGGAGAAAGTTGGTGATTGGAATTTCGTGAGAAGATTCCGTCGCAACGAAAAACGCCTTTCTTTTAATGATTTCCAGCGCAAATCCTGTATCATTTCTGTGACACTCTCTCCCATATTTCGCGATAATAGAAAACGTGCTGTCCTTCTTTGAACTTCTTCGATGTACTCCGACAGTCCTACCTGGTGCCGGCCGAAGTGGCCGCGTGGTTCTGGCGCTGCAGTCTGGAACCGCGAGACCGCTACGGTCGCAGGTTCGAATCCTGCCTCGGGCATGGATGTGTGTGATGTCCTTAGGTTAGTTAGGTTTAACTAGTTCTAAGTTCTAGGGGACTAATGACCTCAGCAGTTGAGTCCCATAGTGCTCAGAGCCATCCTACCTGGTAAGGATCCCACACCGCGCAGCAGTATTCTAAAAGACGACGGACAAGCGTAGTGTAGGCAGTCTCCTTAGTAGGGCTGTTACATTTCCTAAGAGTCCTGCCAATAAAACGCAGCCTTTGGCTAGCCTTCCCCACAACATTTTCTGTGTGTTCTTTCCAATTTAAGTTGTTCCAACGAGGAATCTGGAAAGGGCAGTAGAGTTCAAGGAGGAGAAATACGAACTACGATGTTTGCGGATGGCACTGCAGTTCCATCAGAAATGGCAAAGGACTTGGAAGAGAAGTTCAACGGAATGCGTAGTGGGATGAATATCAACAAAAGTAAAAAAATAGTCTAATGGAAATTAAGTAAATACATCCAGACGACAGTGAAAAAATTAGGTTCGCAAATGAGACACTGAAAGCAGTAGATGGGTATTGTTATTTTGGCAGAAAAATAACTGATGTACGAGGTGCATTCAAGTTCTAAGGCCTCCGATTTTTTTTCTAATTAACTACTCACCCGAAATCGATGAAACTGGTGTTACTTCTCGACGTAATCGCCCTGCAGACGTACACATTTTTCACAACGCTGACGCCATGATTCCATGGCAGCGGCGAAGGCTTCTTTAGGAGTCTGTTTTGACTACTGGAAAATCGTTGAGGCAATAGCAGAACGGCCGGTGAATGTGCGGCCACGGAGAGTGTCTTTCATTGTTGGAAAAAGCCAAAAGTCACTAGGAGCCAGGTCAGGTGAGTAGGGAGCATGAGGAATCACTTCAAAGTTGTTATCACGAAGAAACTGTAGCGTAACGTTAACTCGATGTGCGGGTGCGTTGTCTTGGTGAAACAGTACACGCGCAGCCCTTCCCGGACGTTTTTGTTCAAGTGCAGGAAGGAATTTGTTCTTCAAAACATTTTCGTAGGATGCACCTGTTACCATAGTGCCCTTTGGAACGCAATGGGTAAGGATTACGCCCTCGCTGTCGCAGAACATGGACACCATCATTTTTTCAGCACTGGCGGTTACCCGAAATTTTTTTGGTGGCGGTGAATGTGTGCTTCCATTGAGCTGACTGGCGCTTTGTTTCTGGATTGAAAAATGGCATCCAAGTCTCATCCATTGTCACAACCGATGAAAAGAAAGTCCCATTCATGCTGTCGTTGCGCGTCAACATTGCTTGGCAACATGCCACACGGGCAGCCATGTGGTCGTCCGTCAGCATTCGTGGCACCCACCTGGATGACACTTTTCACATTTTCAGGTCGTCATGCAGGTTTGTGTGCACAGAACCCACAGAAATGCCAACTCTGGAGGCGATCTGTTCAACAGTCATTCGGCGATCCACCAAAACAATTCTCTCCACTTTCTCGATCATGTCGTCAGACCGGCTTGTGCGAGCCCGAGGTTGTTTCGGTTTGTTGTCACACTATGTTCTGCCTTCATTAAACTGTCGCACCCACGAATGCACTTTCGACACATCCATAACTCCATCACCACATGTCTCCTTCAACTGTCGATGAATTTCAATTGGTTTCACACCACGCAAATTCAGAAAACGAATGATTGCACGCTGTTCAAGTGAGGAAAACGTCGCCATTTTAAGTATTTAAAACAGTTCTCATTCTCGCCGCTGGCGGTAAAATTCCATCTGCCGTACGGTGCTGCCATCTCTGGGACGTATTGAGAATGAACGCGGCCTCATTTTAAAACAATGCGCATGTTTCTATCTCTTTCCAGTCCGGAGAAAAAAAATCGGAGGCCTTAGAACTTGAATGCACCTCGTATGAACTAGAGAAGATAAAAAATTCAGACTGACAACAGCAAGATAAAAATCCGAAAAAAGGAATTTGTCAATATCGGATACAAATTTGTTAGGAAGTCTTTTCTAAAGGTATTTGCTTGGAGTGCAACTTGAATGATAAACAGTTGAACAAGAGCAGAAGCTTTTGAAATGTGCCGGCCGCGGTGACGGGCGGTTCTAGGTGCTTCAGTCCGGAACCGTGCGACTGCTACGGTCGCAGGTTCGAATCCTGATGCCGACACGGGAGCTCAGCGTGTTCGGTCAGGGGCTGCTCGCCCTCTGTAATAAACTAAACTGAGTAAAGGAAACAACGATCACCTTGAACGGATGTCTTGTGACGTCCGCCCAGACCAAACGCAACGAACAATACCGAACAAAATGAAGAAAAAACAATCCTGTCTCGGGCATGGACGTGCGTGATGTCCTTAGGTTAGTTAGGTTTAAGTAGTTTTAAGTTCTAGGGGACTGATGACCGCAAATGTTAAGACCCATAGTGATCAGAGCCATTTGAACCTTTTTTTTTGAAAAATGTGGTGCTACAGAAGAACGCTGAAGATAACAGGATATATCGAGTAACAAATGAGGAGAAAAAGATTTTGGGACAGTGTGATTATAAGAAGGGGTCGATTGACAGCACATTTCGTTAGGCATCAAGGAATCGTCAGGTTGGTAACTGAAGAAGTGTGTGTGTGTTTTGGTCTTGGGGGGCGGAGGGGTGGGGGAGGTTATATATGGAGACGAACGCTTGAATTCTGTTAGCTGTTTCAAGCGGGTATACGTCGCAGTAGTTATGCAGATATCAAGAGGCTTCCGGAGGACAGACAAGTGTGAATATCTGCATAACCATTCTTTGGAATGAAAACCGCAACAACACTAGCAAGTCTTACATTTTACACCGTGTTAGATGTCCGTTGTTATTTTGAAATAGTGCATTTGCAATTCATATCATGTATTGACTGTGCTATTTACGTGTAGCCTGGGTGGCATTATTTTGAGTCCGAAAGCGATCATACGATAAATTACATATTATCGGTACCAATGAAGTGCAACTGAATGGAAGGAACCTTTTGATCTTTCAAACAGTTTGCAACTGCGATCCCAATAAACTATTAGAGACATTTTTTTTAATTTCCACTACCACCTTTGTACCATTAACAATTCTGACGTTGCGGTTAATAATGGAGGCAAGACTACAGAAAAATCAAGACACGTTCATAGGATTTGTCGACCTGGAACAAGCGTTCGACAGTGTATAGTGGTGCAAGATGTTCTAAATTCTGAGAAAAATAGGGGTAAGCTACAGGGAGAGACAGGTAATACACAATATGTAAAAGAGTCACGAGGGAATAATAAGAGTGGACGACCAAGAGCGAAGTGTTCGGATTAAAAAGGGTATAAGACAGGGATATAGTACGAGGGCTATTCCGAAAGTAAGGTCCGATCGGTCACGAAATGGAAACGACTATGAAAATCCGATAAAGCTTTGCACAGATGTGTTGGGTAGTGTCTCTAGTATAACCCCAGTTAGCATCACGTCGCTCTTCTCATTTCTGAGCTCGCAGTGAGTGCGTAAAGATGTCTAGAAAATAGTGTCTGCCGCCAAGTACGGGGGCCTGGTGAGAAATTTCCCCTGAAGCTATGCAGCTAACATTACATAACTGTCGTGCTGTTTCGTCTTCAAGACAATTCTCAGCCGCATTCTGCAGGGGCAATGAAGATGCTCCTGCATCGTTTTCAAATGGAAATGTGAGATTACCCACAATACAGCCCGTAATTGTCTCCCTCTGAGTTTCAGCTCAGGTCACATGAACCGCTGGTTATGAAGACAACATTTCGGCACAAGACAACGAGCCGTAGGCCAGCGTAGAGAATTGGCGGAGAGCACTGGCGGCTGCCTTCTATAGCGAGGGTATGGGAAAGTTGGTACAACGCTACGATACACGTCTAAGTCGGGTCGGCGACTATGGAGATAAGTAGCTGCAAGGTGTATCTAACTGTTGCAAATAAAACATTTTTGATTTTTACCGTGGTTTCCATTTCGCGACCTATCGGACCTTACTTTCGGAATAGCCCTCGTATTTCGCCCCTACTGTTCACTCAGTACATCGAAGAAGCAATGATGGAAATATCAGAAATTTTTAGGAGTGATATTAAAATTCAAGGTGAAATGATATCAATGATACGCTATCCTGAGTGAAAGTGAAAAATAATTACATGATCTGCTGAATGGAGCGAAGAGTCTAATGAGGACAGAATACGGACCGAGGATAAATCGAAGAAAGACGAAAGTAATGAGAAGTAGTAGAAAAGAGAACAGCGAGAAACTTAACATCAGGATTGATGGTCACAAAGTAGATGAAATTAAGCAATTCTGCTACCTAGGCAGCAAAATAACCAATGACGGACGGAGCAAGAAGGACATCAAAAACTATCACTGGCAAAAAGGGCATTCCTGTCCAAGAGACGTCTACTAGTATCAAACATAGGCTCTAATTTGTGGAAGAAATATCTGAGAATGTACATTTGAAGCACAGCATTGTATGGTCGTGAAACATGGGCTGTGGAAAAACCGGAACAGAAGTGAATCGAAGCATTTGAGATGTGGTGCTGCAGACGAATGTTGAAAGTTAGGTGGACTGATGAGATGGTTCTGCGCAGAATCGGAGAGGAAAGGAATATGTGGAAAACATTGACAAGGAGATGAGACAAGATGATAGAACATCTGTTAAGACGTCAGGGAATGACTTCCATGGTACCAGGGGGAGCTGTAGTGTGCAGAAACTGTAGAGGAAGACAGAGATTGGAATACATCCAGCAAATAATTGAAGACGTAGGTTGCAAGTGCTACTCTGAGAGGGAGAGGTTGGCACAGGAGAGAAATCCGTGGCGGGTCGCAACAAACCAGTCAGAAGAGTGATGACAAAAAAATCCGTAGTAATTGAACTAATCAACTGCTGGCTCAATGATGACAGCTCCTCATTAAAATACTTCAATTAACGGAGGGTCACGACCGCCACACAGCACTATTCGCACTGATAACTTGTCTACTTGCGAGATGCTTTCTCATTTTCTTTCTTTGATTTCGAAGAACAAACATAACTTATTTTTTATGTTGCTGAGCAACAGTCATACAATAATTTTGAAATGAACACACCGCCATTTGGCTGTATTGTTGTTTAATTGATTGCGGCCCAGGTTTCGGCCTTATATGCCATTTTTCAAGTGATTGAGATTATGTTACTAACATATACTGTAGGACATCAAGCTCGAAATTGGCCAATATTTTTCTTAATTTATGGCCAATTTTGAACTTGATGTCCTGCAATATATGTTAATGACTTGGCCGGCCGGAGTAGCCGAGCGGTTCTAGGCGCTACATCTGGAACGGCGCGACCGCTACTGCTGCAGGTTCGATCCTGCCTCGGGCATGGATGTGTGTGATGTCCTTAGGTTAGTTAGGTTTAAGTAGTTATAAGTTCTAGGGGACTGATGACCTCAGAAGTTAAGTCCCTCAGAGCCATTTGAATCATTTCAATCACTTGACAATGGCGTAAAAGGCCGAAACCTAGGTCGCAATTAAATAAACAAGAATACAGTGAAATCGCGGTGTGTTCATTTAAAAACATAACACATACAGGAGGCATATTTTTTGCTTGTGGGTGGTAACTGTAGCAGGAAATGTCCCTGTGGCAGTCAGCCTACAGATCCGTTTTGGTTATGTGGAGCTATTGGCAAGATTGGTAACGAAACCAGTTATTTTTATTTTATCTGGTCTGAAATGAACTGTGTAACCAAAATGCATTCGATAATGCTAGTAAGAGGAAATAAAAACAGTTTCCGCATTGTATTGCATTTGCCTTCAAAGACACTGTGTGGTACAAATTATCGTCACTATCTAGAGCATCGACAGTTTCTCCAAAATTCAGCAAATTGGCAATTTCTCCATCAAATAAACCACGGCGCGTCATTTTTCTTACACATAATTTCAATGTGTGCTCTATCGGCAGGCGGACACAATGACTCATAACGAACGAATGATCGTGAAAACAAGGCGCACATTCGCGCCACCTATCCGTGCAACTAATAAATAACAGTATAAACATCTTATATCGATAGTCAGATTTGCGAAAACAACGCGCAGCGCCTTTTAATCAACGAAATACGCTGAGAGAGATAATACGAAACCTGGCCGGCTCTGAAACGAGATAGTGTTAGTCCGTAACTGATAGCACTAAAGCAGGATCCTATACCTCTCACGGTGGGTTATCTGTGTATCCAGCCGAAACTGTAGTGTGTGTGTGTGTGTGTGTGTGGGAGGGGGGGGGGGGAGAGTATTAAGTTTATAGTATTAAGTCTCGAATAAACAGGGATTTCTCTTGATGCTGAGTAGACTTACGCAATTGACACCGCAGAAAACGACCGCGCTTAGCTACTTTTTATTTTAAATCTTGACTCATGCCTCTACTGTTACGTCCAGAGGTCTGCGCGGTTAAGAGAAATGCTATCCGCACCGCAGCCGCAAGTCCCTTGCCGCGCAAATTTATTTCGGTGAACATTAAAATTCTTCAAATCACTTTAATCTGTTCAGTACGCCCAAAGGATTGAACTTGGCCTGAATTTTCGTCTGTTGATGTTGGACCTCGTAAATTATATTCCATTGACTAAGACCATGACCATGTTGCAATAATATCCACCCTCTTATATTCTCGATACATTCAAGTGCTTACAGTTTTCTGTCGTACTTGCTAAAAATGAACATATGAATTTTGTCTTGAACTTCCTCGCTACATCGGGGCGTCTGATAAAGTCGTCAAATGTTCCATAAAATTACTGGAGTGCAGCCGCATAAATTCAGCTTCTTCTTCTAACATTTCGGCTGAATACCGTCCAGCCATCTTCAGAGTGGGCCGAGGTGACTAACGCTCAAGCACTTGCTCCGTCCTTTTACAGTCGAAGACCGAACCACTGCGCATGCGGCCAAAGATGCACAAGGCGCCAGAGACGTTAATAGGCTGCAAAGAGGTGTAACATACGCATGGAAATTAAATCTATGGCTGCGCAGTCGTTCCACACGGTGATATCGATGTGTCACGGAGAGCTGAACCGTCGCGACGTCTTTGTGATTTAATTACAGAAATTGCCGGATTCCATGATTTTTCCATGCTGAAACCGCTATGTCTGTTAATTAAATTCGTCGCCAACCGAATTTCAATTGCTTCTTTCACTACTGAGTCCATAAAGATGAAGTCGAGGCTAAAATTTCGTCATTGTCGTTCACCAAAGGGCGCCCAGTGTCAATACATTGCTCCGCCAGTTGTTAAGAGCCAGGTGTACCTGCGGTGCTCTGTGCATCTCTCCTGCACAGTACGTGTCGTCTGTCCGATGTATGAACGGCCGCACACACAGGGGATCTTATAAATCCCAGGCTTCTGAAGCACCATATCATCTTTAACGGAACCCAGGAGTGCTGCAGTCTTTGATGGAGGGCACAAGAAAAGCGGAAGAAAACACGGAAAATTTTAAGCCATGGCTTTCCTTCCATACGTGGGAAGTTTTTCTTCAAAAATAGGACGGATTCTGAGTAAACACAAAAGTGAAAGTGATTTTTCGCCCTCCACCAAAAACGGCAGCACTCCTGGGTTTTGATCTTCTGATAACTTTGTTAGTCGATAAACGACAGCGCCATCTGCAAGCAACCTAAGACGGCTGCTGAAATTGTCTCCCAAATCGTCTATAAAGATAAGTAACAGCAAAGGGCCTATACCACTCCCTTGGGGAACGACAGAAATCACTTCTGTTTTACTCGACGATATTCCGTCAATTACTACGAACTGTGACCTCTCTGACAGGAAATCACGAATTGAGTCACATAACTGAGACGATATTCCATAAGCACGCAGTTTCACTAGAAGCCGCTTGTGTGGTACAGTGTCATTTAGTAATCTTATTACATCCACCACTCACAAAACTACAGTTATCCCAGTTGTTTGCTGGATGATTAAATTCTTCCTCAGTGACGACAATATGACTGGGGAACTTCAAGTACTGGACAATGATTTCGTCACAAGTTTTCGGTTACGTGTCTGGGTAATTGTGATGGTCGATACAAGGATCCAGTTATCAGTTTATACCCACTGTTGATACTGAGTCTCGCCGCCCAAATAATCTCACATGCAACTTCAATTTGTATCTTGGTGGATCTGAGTTTCTCGTCTACTGCGACAAATTCACCAACATCATTTACCATTAACCTCTCCTTTCAATGTATAAATTTTCCCGAAATATCTCACTGCTCACTGCAGTGAGCCAGACACTTTCCTTCTGTCTCCTTGAAACACTCATTCTCAACGGCTTAATACTTAATGCGATGGATGTAGGCGTTGTAGGCGAAACAGTAAATATTTCATGAGAGGATAATATGAATTCCATTTTTAAAAAAGTTGATGTATCTGGTTTCTTGTGATTGCAGTTTGCAGCTGTCTGAATTTTATACATGAGAGAACCTGCACAAAAATGATACAGAGTACACAAACAACTTATTGCATTAGTTTAGTAATGCATAACCACACGAATAATAGTTGAAATTAAATATTCTCTACACATTCAGCTCTTTTCGCGGCTTCACGTGTAGCTCTTTTTAGAATGTTTTGTGCGCTTTTAACAATAGAACTGCTTCATGTGAACGGTTTCTTATTCATACCCCGTGTTTATTTATTCTTTGTAGGCTCCTTTATCCACCCATCTCCACATACAAAAATATAGTGAAGTGACATCCATTGATTTGGCGGCCTATGTATGTGGTTAGTTCGGTCGATTCATTTCCCATGGAAGCTTATACGATGTTTAACTTGTCAGATATACTGTACAAGCGTAAGAAAACAAGGTTATAATGTTCTTTATACTTCTTATGACAAAATAATTAAGAAGGAAAATGGGAATAATCGTTTTCCGATATCGCATCGAAATATCAGCAGGTCAGTGTAAAACCACAAAAGCACGCAGCCTTTCCGTGATGGAGAGTATGGATATTTTTTGCTTTCTATTCCATTATTTTTCTAATTAGAGACTTCGGAGGTTCTGTGACAAGCTAGGCTGCGACTTCCTGGACTTGGACCACAGGTTGAGAACTGCAGGGTCCCACTAAATGGGTCAGATACTCACTACACATCAGAGGTTGCCACCCAATTAGCTGAAAGAGTATGGATTGAAAACAAGCGTTTCTTAGGTTAGGCGACTCCCTATGCAGTCCAGATAAGGATAGCTGCAGGGGACCGGGAGTGTAAACATAAGATTCCAAGAAATGCACCCCACAGACGAGAGTATTAAAATCCTGGTGATTAACTGCCGATGCATTCACAACAGAGTGCTAGAATTTGATGCGCTCCTAAAAACCTACGAAGCTCACACTACACTAGTTAGCGAGAGCTGGCTAAAACTTTGAATTGAGAGCATTGAGATATTTCGGGAATAATTATACATTAAAAGGAGAGGTTAATGGTAAAGGTTGGTGGTGAATTTGTCGCAGTAGACGAGAAACTCAGATCCACCAAGATACAAACTGAAGTTGCATGTGAGATTGTTAGGACGGAAAGACTCAGTATCAACAGTGGGCATAACTGGATCCTTGTATCGACCATCACACTTACCCAGACATGTAACCGAAAACTTTAGACGAAATCATTGTTCAGTACTTTAAGTTCCCCAGTCATATTGCCGTCACTGAGGAAGACTTTAATCATCTAGCAATTTTGTGAGGTGGATGTAACAAGATGTAGTGCGAAACATTACTAAATGACACTGTACCACACAAACGGCTTGTAGCAAAATTGCGTGCTTATGGAATGTCGTCTCAGTTACGTGACTGAATTCGTCATTTCCTGTCATAGAGGTCACAATTCGTAGTAATTGACGGAAAGTCGTAGAGTAAAACAGAAGTGATTTCTGGCGTTCCCCAAGATAGTGTTATAGGCCCTTTGATGTTCCTTATCTATATAAACGACTAGGGAGACAATCTCAGCAGCGGTCTTAGGTTGCTTGCAGATGACGCTGTCGTCTATCGACTAATAAAGCTGTCAGAAGGTCAAAACAAATTGCAAAACAACTTAGAAAAGATATATATATGGTGCGAAAATTGGCAATTGACTCTAAATAACGAAAAAAGTGAGGTCATCCACATGAGTGCTAAAAGGAATCCGTTAAACTTCGGTTACTCGATAAATCAGTCAAAACTAAAGGACGTAAATTCAACTAAATACCTGTTGTTGTTGTGGCCTTCAGTCCTGAGACTGGTTTGATGCAGCTCTCCATGCTACTCTATCCTGTGCAAGCTTCTTCATCTCCCAGTACTTACTGCAACCTACATCCTTCTGAATCTGCTTAGTGTATTCATCTCTTGGTCTCCCTCTACCATTTTTACCCTCCATGCTGCCCTCCAATACTAAATTGGTGATCCCTCGATGTCTCAGAACATGTCCTACCAACCGATCCCTTCTTCTAGTCAAGTTGTGCCACAAGCTCCTCTTCTCTGCAATTCTATTCAATACCTCCTCATTAGTTATGTGATCTACCCATCTAATCTTCAGCATTCTTCTGTAGCACCACATTTCGAAAGCTTCTATTCTCTTCTTGTCTAAACTATTTATCGTCCACGTTTCACTTCCATACATGGCTACACTCCATACAAATACTTTCAGAAACGACTTCCTGACATTTAAATCTATACTCGATGTTAACAAATTTTTCTTCTTCAACAACGCTTTCCTTCCCATTGCCAGTCTACAGTTTATATCCTCTCTACTTCGACCATCATCAGTTATTTTGCTCCCCAAATTGCAAAACTCCTTTACTACTTTAAGTGTCTCATTTCCTAATCTAATAACCTCAGCATCACCCGACTTAATTCGATTACATTCCATTATCCTCGTTTTGCTTTTGTTGATGATCATCTTATACCCTCTTTTCAAGACACTGTCCATTCCGTTCAACTGCTCTTCCAAGTCCTTTGCTGTCTCTGACAGAATTACAATGTCATCGGCAAACCTCAACGTTTTTATTTCTTCTCCATGGATTTTAATACCTACTCCGAACTTTTCTTTTGTTTCCTTTATTGCTTGCTCAATATGCAGATAGAATAACATCGGGGATAGGCTACAACCCTGTCTCAATCCCTTCCCAACGACTGCTTGCCTTTCATACCCCTCGACTCTTATAACTGCCATCTGCTTTCTGTACAAATTGTAAATAGCCTTACGCTCCCTGTATTTTACCCCAGCCACCTTCAGAATTTGAAAGAGAGTATTCCAATCAACGTTGTCAAAAGCTTTCTCTAAGTCTACAAATGCTAGAAACGTAGGTTTGTTTTTCCTTAATCTTTCTTCTAAGATAAGTCGTAAGGTCAGTATTCCCTCACGTGTTCCAACATTTCTATGAAATCCAAATTGATCTTCCCCGAGGTTGGCTTCTATCAGTTTTTCCATTCGTCTGTAAAGAATTCGCGTTAGTATTTTGCAGCTGTGACTTATTAAACTGATAGTTCGGTAATTTTCACATCTGTCAACACCTGCTTTCTTTGGGATTGGAATTATTATATTCTTCTTGAAGTCTGAGGGTATTTCGCCTGTCTCGTACATCTTGCTCACCAGATGGTAGAGTTTTGTCAGGACTGGCTCTCCCAAGGTTGTCAGTACTTCTAATGGTATGTTGTCTACTCCGGGGGCCTTGTTTGGACTCAGGTCTTTCAATACTCTGTCAAACTCTTCACGCAGTATCATATCTCCCATTTCATCTTCATCTACATGCTCTTCCATTTCCATAATATTATCCTCAAGTACATCGCCCTTGTATAGACCCTCTATACACTCCTTCCACCTTTCTGCTTTCCCTTCTTTGCTTAGAACAGGGTTTCCATCAAAGCTCTTGATATTCATGCGAGTGGTTCTCCTTTCTCCAAAGGTCTCTTTAATTTACCTGTAGGCAGTATCTATCTTACCCCTAGTGAGATAAGCCTCTACATCCTTACATTTGTCCTCTAGCCATGCCTGTTTAGCCATTTTGCACTTCCTGTCGATCTCATTTTTGAGACGTTTGTATTCCTTTTTGCCTGCTTCTTTTACTGCATTTTTATATTTTCTCCTTTCATCAATTAAATTCAATATTTCTTCTGTTACCCAAGGGTTTCTTCCAGCCCTCGTCTTTTTACCTATTTGATCCTCCGCTGCCTTCACTATTTCATCCCTAATTGCTACCCATTCCTCTTCTACTGTATTTCTTTCCCCCATTCCTGTCAATTGTTCCCTTATGCTCTCCCTGAAACTCTGTACAACCGCTGGTTCTTTCAGTTTATCCAGGTCCCATCTTCTTAAATTCCCACCTTTTTGCAGTTTCTTCAGTTTTAATCTACAGTTCATAACCAATAGATTGTGGTCAGAGTCCACATCTGCCCCTGGAAGTGTCTTACAATTTAAAACCTGGTCTTACCATTATATAATCAATCTGATACCTTTTAGTATCTCCAGTGTTCTTCCATGTATACAACCTTCTTTCATGATTCTTGAACCAAGTGTTAGCTATTATTAAGTTATGCTCTGCACAAAATTCTACCAGGCGGCTTCGTCTTTCATTTCTGTCCCCCAATCCATATTCACCTACTATGTTTTCTTCTCTCCCTTTTCCTACTCTCGAATTCCAGTCACCCATGACTACTAAATTTTCGTCTCCCTTCACTACCTGAATAATTTCTTTTAACTCATCATACACTTCATCAATTTCTTCATCATCTGCAGAGCTAGTTGGCATGTAAACTTGTACTACTGTAGTAGGCGTGGGCTTCGTGTCTATCTTGGCCACAATAATGCGTTCACTATGCTGCTTGTAGCAGCGTACCCGCACTCCTATTTTTTTGTTCATTATTAAACCTACTCCTGCATTACCCCTATTTGATTTTGTATTTATAACCCTGTATTCACCTGACCGAAAGTCTTGTTCCTCCTGCCACCGAACTTCACTAATTCCCACTATATCTAACTTCAACCTATCCATTTCCCTTTTTAAATTTTCTAACCTACCTGCCCGATTAAATACCTAGGAATTACAATAACGAACAA
The DNA here is from genome assembly GCF_023898315.1 of Schistocerca nitens. Classification (NCBI taxonomy): domain Eukaryota; kingdom Metazoa; phylum Arthropoda; class Insecta; order Orthoptera; family Acrididae; genus Schistocerca; species Schistocerca nitens. The sequence goes on from NC_064620.1 coordinate 283,316,597, forward strand.
CTTAAATTGGAAGGAAAACACAGAAAATGTTGCGGGGAAGACTAACCAAAGATTGCGTTTTATTGGCAGAACGCTTAGAAAATGTGATCTACTAAGGAGACTGCCTACATTACGCTTGTCCGTCCTCTTTTAGAATACTGCTGCGCTTTGTGGGATCCTTACCGGGTAAGACTAACGGAGTACATCGAAAAAGTTCAAGGCAGGACAGCACGTTTTGTAGTATCGCGAAATAGAGGAGAGAGTGTCACTGAAATGATACAGGATTTGGGGTGGACATCATTAAAACAAAGACGTTTTTGGTTGCGGCGGAATCTTCTCACCGATTTCCAATCACCAACTTTCTCCTCCGAATGCGAAAATATTTTGTTGACAGCGACCTACATAGGAAGAAACGATCACCACGATAAAATAAGGGAAATCAGAGCTCGTGGGGAAAGATATAGCTGTTCGTTCTTTCCGCGCGCTATACGAGATTGGAATAATAGAGAATTGTGAAGGTGCTTCGATGAACACTCTGCCAGGCACTTAAATTTGATATGCAGAGTACCCATGTAGATGCAGATGTAAATGCATTGTCTGAGAACACCTAGAAGACTGTCCGGAAGCCCATCCATGACGGAAATATATTGGACATAATAACAACAAATAGCCCCTATGTCTTTGTTTAACTTAATAACATAGACGTGATCTCTTTGAGGATGTACACGTAGAAACTATTGTCAGTGACCATGAAACACTTGCAGCAACAGTGACCACCAAAGACAAATGTCAATTGAAAGAAGTCGAAGGATTTATATTTTCAGAAAACTAGATAAAGAGGCAGTAGTGTATCTCAATAAGAAGTCGAAACATTTAGCGGTGGAGAGGAGCATGTAGAACAACTGTGGCTCAGGTTTAGGACAACAGGTGACAATGAACTTGATAGATTGGAGATGCTGAATGAAACGCTTTTGGCTTATGTAAAGTGCCTTACAATATATTCTGATCTCAAATGTAATGAGATATCTCGAACAGAACGACCTCCTCCATGACAACCAGCATGGATTTCAAAAATGTAGATCATGTGAAACCCAACTCGCACCTTTCTCACATTACAATCTGAAATACATGGATCGAAACAGTCAGGTAGATGCCATACTTCTCGATTTCCGAAATGCATTTGATTAAGTACCAAATCTACGCTTATTATCAAAAGTACGTTCTTATGGGATATCACGCGAAATTTGTGACTGCACTGTGATTTTTTGGTAGGGCCGATGTACACTCCTGGAAATGGAAAAAAGAACACATTGACACCGGTGTGTCAGACCCACCATACTTGCTCCGGACACTGCGAGAGGGCTGTACAAGCAATGATCACACGCACGGCACAGCGGACACACCAGGAACCGCCGTGTTGGCCGTCGAATGGCGCTAGCTGCGCAGCATTTGTGCACCGCCGCCGTCAGTGTCAGCCAGTTTGCCGTGGCATACGGAGCTCCATCGCAGTCTTTAACACTGGTAGCATGCCGCGACAGCGTGGACGTGAACCGTATGTGCAGTTGACGGACTGTGAGCGAGGGCGTATAGTGGGCATGTGAGAGGCCGGGTGGACGTACCGCCGAATTGCTCAACACGTGGGGCGTGAGGTCTCCACAGTACATCGATGTTGTCGCCAGTGGTCGGCGGAAGGTGCACGTGCCCGTCGACCTGGGACCGGACCGCAGCGACGCACGGATGCACGCCAAGACCGTAGGATCCTACGCAGTGCCGTAGGGGACCGCACCGCCACTTCCCAGCAAATTAGGGACACTGTTGCTCCTGGGGTATCGGCGAGGACCATTCGCAACCGTCTCCATGAAGCTGGGCTACGGTCCCGCACACCGTTAGGCCGTCTTCCGCTCACGCCCCAACATCGTGCAGCCCGCCTCCAGTGGTGTCGCGACAGGCGTGAATGGAGGGACGAATGGAGACGTGTCGTCTTCAGCGATGAGAGTCGCTTCTGCCTTGGTGCCAATGATGGTCGTATGCGTGTTTGGCGTTGTGCAGGTGAGCGCCACAATCAGGACTACATACGACCGAGGCACACAGGGCCAACACCCAGCATCATGGTGTGGGGAGCGATCTCCTACACTGGCCGTACACCACTGGTGATCGTCGAGGGGACACTGAATAGTGCACGGTACATCCAAACCGTCATCGAACCCATCGTTCTACCATTCCTAGACTGGCAAGGGAACTTGCTGTTCCAACAGGACAATGCACGTCCGCATGTATCCCGTGCCACCCAACGTGCTCTAGAAGGTGTAAGTCAACTACCCTGGCCAGCAAGATCTCCGGATCTGTCCCCCATTGAGCATGTTTGGGACTGGATGAAGCGTCGTCTCACGCGGTCTGCACGTCCGGCACGAACGCTGGTCCAACTGAGGCGCCAGGTGGAAATGGCATGGCAAGCCGTTCCACAGGACTACATCCAGCATCTCTACGATCGTGTCCATGGGAGAATAGCAGCCTGCATTGCTGCGAAAGGTGGATATACACTGTACTAGTGCCGACATTGTGCATGCTCTGTTTCCTGTGTCTATGTGCCTGTGGGTCTGTCAGTGTGATCATGTGATGTATCTGACCCCAGGAATGTGTCAATAAAGTTTCCCCTTCCTGGGACAATGAATTCACGGTGTTCTTATTTCAATTTCCAGGAGTGTAGTATGTTATTTTGGATGCAGAGTCATCGACTTCTGGTGTGCCCCAGGGACTGTGTTGGGACCCCTGCAGTTTATGCTGTATATTAATGACCTTTCAGATAATATTAATAGTAACATCAGACTTTTCGTTGATGATACATTTATTTACAATTACTGTCGGAAAAAAAGCTGCACAAATATTCAGTCAGACTTCGATAAGATTTCAAAGCTGTGTGAAGTTTAGCAACTTGCTTTAAATGATAAAAAATGTAAAATTTTGCGTTTCACGAAATGAAAAGTTGTAGTATCTTGAGATGCAGTATCAACGAGTAACAGCTGGAAAATTCCAGCTGATACAAATACCTGGGTGTAACATTTTGCTCAAGAGTGTGGAACCCATAGCAAATAGGAGTGACAGGGGGATATTGAACGTACACACAGAAGGGCAGCACGAATGGTCACAGTTTGTTTGATTTGAGCGATAGTGATACGAAGACGGCGAAGAAAGTGAACAAGCAGACGCTTGAAGATACACGAAACTGTCGAGAAAGCCTACTTACAAAGTTTAAAGAGCTGGCTTTAAATTATGACTCTAGGAATACACCACAACCTGCTACGTATCGCTTCCGTATGGACCGCGAGGAGAAAATCAGGATTACAGTGTGCATAGTGGCATTAGAGCAGTCATTCTTCCCGCGCTCCTTGCGTGAATAGATTGAAAAGAAGCTCTACTAACTGGTACAATGAGAATTACCCTCTACCATACACTTCACAATGGCTTTGCAGAGTATGGATGTAGATGCAGATGCAGAACTCAAAACTGATTTTTTGTACTTACGCTTCTGGCCACTTAAATTGCAACACGATGAACACGTCAAAAACGTGCAAAAGACGTCAAATTGGCATGAAATGTAGTGCTTGGATACGCAAATGATTCACATTTCAGATCAACCGCTTAAAGTAGTCAAGACCAACGCCGTCTGCATTCTGTATATACGGAAAGATTGCGTAGCGGGATTCTCATTCAGACCTCTCACTTGAATTTTTGTTGTTATGCCTCGTACAAGAGGTACATGCCTGAAACTTCCTGGCAGATTAAAACTGTGTGCCGGGCCGAGACTCGAACTCGGGACCCTTTTAATCTGCCAGGAAGTTTCATAACAGCGCACACTCTGCTGCAGAGTGAAAATCTCATTTTGGAAATATCCCACAGGCTATGGCTAAGCCATGTCTCCGCAATATCCTTTCTTTCAGAAGTGCTAGTTCTGCAAGGCTCGCAGGAGAGCTTCTATAAAGTTTGGAAGGTAGGAGAAGAGGTACTGGCTGAAGTAAAGCAGTGAGGACGGGGCGTGGGTCGTGTTTGGGTAGCTCAGTTGGTAGAGGACTTGCCCGCGAAAGGCAAGGGTCCCGAGTTCGAGTCTCGGCCCGGTACACAGTTTTAATCTGCCAGGAAGTTTCATAACAGCGCACACTCCGCTGCAGAGTGAAAATCTCTTTCAGGTACATGCCTGTCAGAACGAGTCGGAAGTCGATAGCGGCATTATTGTTGCTTATCGAGATTGTAGTTTATCGTTTCGCGACATTGCGATGGTTGGGATTGCACGACTGTCTTGCGAATATGGATTCAGTGGGTTCAATTGGGCCAACTCAACTTCATGGCCCCGCTTGACTAGCACCCGAGAGGACAGACATATTATTGACTTGGCCGCATGTCACATAGGGTTAGTGCCAGAATTTTACGGCCCGAAAGTGCCTGTAATTGTTCATAACATATGAAGTATCTGTCTCTTAATAAATTTTGCTTGCATAAAGCATAGCTCTTTTCACTCGCAGCGCCGGCCGCTGTGGCCGAGCGGCTCTAGGCGCTTCAGTCCGGAACTGCGCGACTGCTACGGTTGCAGGTTCGAATCCTGCCTCGGGCATTCATGTGTGGGATGTCCTTAGGTTAGTTAGGTTTAAGTAGTTCTAAGTTCTAGGGGACTGATGACCACAGATGTTAAGTCCCATAGTGCTCAGAGCCATTTTGAACCTTAGGTTAGTTAGGTTTAAGTAGTTCTAAGTTCTAGGGGACTGATGATCCCTGATGTTAAGTCCGATAGTGCTCAGAGCCATTTGAACCATCAGCAATTTAAGCTGCCCTCTTAGGCTGCTGCCTAGCCACGCACGCGGAAATCGCAACATATTTGGAAATAAACAGCCAAAATCTTTTTTGAAAGAAATTTCCGCCATTTGACTGTTAATTGCTCATTTATTTTACACATTCATGATTTCGGCTTTATTGTAGCCATTCTCAAGTGCTTGTTTGAATTTTCAAATATGTCTGACATGTCTGGGACATGTTATCGCAGAAGAAACTTAATTCTGGTCTTATGGACTTGTTGTCATATTATTGGATAGAGTACATATCAAAGATATATATTATGGATGACATTGTGGACAGTGAGTAACCATTAATACAAAGCATGGCGTATTTAAGAGCTAATATATTCCTGTGATTTGCGTTCTTCGCTTCTGTTCATCAACTGACTTGGTCAGTTAATTTACGTAACTGACGAACGATAACGTGTCACAGACACGTAATAAAGCTGAAATCATGATTGTGTAAAATAAATGAACAATTAACGATCAAATGACCGAAGTTCTTTCGAAAAATTCTGTATGACTGTGGTCCCCCACAAAGGAAAGATCGTCAGCAGCCAAATATTTATTCCATTCTTCGTTTTGTAATCAAACAGAAGTCACAAAATCGAAGAAACTCTTTCCTCAGAGAACGGGGATTTATATGTAAATAACGTTGAATATTGCAGAACTTACTTATATTAATTCACAAGAAAGTTCCAGAATGTGTTAAAAATGTTAAAATGAAAAGATATTAGCATATAGTGGGATGCGAATCTACTTTCTTCAACTCTGTAATCTACGCCCTACGCCCAAGATGTGACATTTCCGTGGGCTCATATTGATGAAGCGCCACTAACTCACATTTAATTATAAGAGTGATGTATTTGTGATAAATCTTGAATGCGACATTGCCTTGAAACGGCGTACTGTAAGTTATAATCTAAAACGGCTAAGTACGCCAAAGTCAATATGGAGTCTACCGCATCGAGTGGCACGTCATTTTGACATCACTTCCGAGTGAGTAGTAGTCCTTGGCCCTAAATGGAAGTGGTATAATTCTGTGGTTAACATATGTGTCACGTACCTAGAGTCACAAAATGGGCTTGTTTGCCGCGAGACAAATATCCATACGGACAATGCGAATTGCTACATCTGGAGCACCAGAGCACGCAACACACAGTCATTGTTGCAGCTTTCCTTGATGCGGCAACAGGTAGAAACGATAATTTTGGTGAAAATATGTCGTGGAGAAACAGCGGTCTGGCGAAAAACTACTTTACAAATTGACAGAAAGAGGCTCGACCGCAAAAACATTTATTTCGTTGGCAGCCTGTTACGGTCAGTGTTTGACCATCCTCAGACCCTCATATCATAATAGTAGGCGGTGGCGGTGAATGGAGCGGGTGTTGTAACTCCACGAACGTCAACTGCAGTTGAAGCACTGCTTCCTAAGGAAGTGTGTTGATTATATCATTGTTCGTACTCAATGAACCGTAGGACTCACTCGTCGCACGGTTACAATCATTCTTCTTGACTTTGTGTACATTATCGTACATAAAAAAGGGGAACATTCACAAGGCAAGGTATCTACCGCATAACCGTAAAATTCATTTTCCAGGTGCTTTTTGGTTAGCGCTATGTGCCTGAAACATTTAAATGTCGAAATCTGTTTTCTTAAGATAGTAGGAGGTCTCCTATCAGTATTTGTTTACCTGATGTTCTACGTATTTACATAGCAATGCCTCCGATTGAGAATGTCTTGTTGTGCTCAAATACAGACTTCCGAGAGACTGGCTGTACTCCCGAATTTCCAAGTAATTAAGTCAAGTCACCATCAGTGGCCTAACTCACGCTTAACAGCAATGCCAATGTGTACCGAGAAAATTGGCTCTGAGCGCTACGGGACTTAACAGCTATGGTCATCAGTCCCCTAGAACTTAGAACTACTTAAACCTAACTAACCTAAGGACAGCACACAACACCCAGTCATCACGAGGCAGAGAAAATCCCTGACCCCGCCGGGAATCGAAACCGGGAACCCGGGCGCGGGAAGCGAGAACGCTACCGCACGACCACGAGCTGCGGACCCGAGAAAATTACTGGGGGTGGCGGCGGAACGGTAAAAAAAAAAGTCTATTAACTGCAAATTAGAAAGCGTGTGAAAAAAGTGCTTTCATTAATTTTTGTTTGAGCTGTAATTTCTGGGTAAATTCCCTGCGCATTAGTTCAGCGAACAGCAGTACCTCTCGACACAATGAAACCATTAACAATGAACGAGACAAAATATCAAAGAACACCCCTCACACAAAGTTGAGATTGAAGAAAGTTAATATTCCTATTTTAGAAATAACGGAAGCTTATTATATTCAGGTAACATTCGAACAAGAAAAGCCCACGTGCTTTGCAGTCCTTTTCTTTAAATCAAACCAAGAAATAATACAAACCAATGAGAAGGTTGATACTGCTTATTTCCCAAAATCCTTTTTCGGTCAGCCACAAGTAAATGTTTAAGGGATCCACATTTTGTATGTTATACACGCATATATGATTAGCTAAAGTTCCATTACATTCTTCATTTAAGATACACAGTGCAACAAACACCGTGCACCGAATAGTCTGAAAACACAGAAACAGTTATCTATTTATAACTATTGTAAAAACGACAGTATTCTTGTACTCATGTAATTATGTATTTTGCAGCGAGTTCCACCGCTAAGGATAAACGACTTGATCGAGGACCTGAAGGATGGAACGAAACTTCTTGCGTTGCTGGAAGTCCTGTCTGGAGAGAAGCTGGTGAGTTCATTCCCTATTCGTTATGTCAAAGGAGCTTGTGTGGATATGGTGTTCTGAGTACGTTACACAGGGGACGGCAGTTTGTTACACCAGGGTCGGTCTAAAATCGCGTAAGGCCCGTGTGTTACTGTTGGCAATGGGATACATGATTTATTTATTTTGCAGTCTTGTGTATGTAAATAAACGAAAGCAATAAAAAATACCACTGATAAACTGCAGGGAACTAATTAAAAGAAATGTAATCACATGTCCGTACTTACTTTACGCGACCAGGTCCAGAGGAGAGCGCACAGCTTTAACGCTCCTCTTCCATTGGATTCTATTTCCTGCTTTGTGTCAGCAGTCACCCTCTGTGCAGATACGCAACAAGTCCTCAGGTCATCGGTGTTCGTCCATCCGTGCGACATGACCTGTCCATCCACACAAGTCGTTTAATTTTCATCACACCTACAATATTTGGGCTGTTGCAGTCTCACACAGTTCATAATTATGCATGATGCTCTATTCCCCAGGGATTCCATCTTGTACTGGGCCACAGATGATCTTACTCAAATCTTTCCGTTCGAAAACGAGAATCTGATTTTGTCCATTATTTTTTTTTAAGCCTGCGACTGTGAAAACAATGGGTTTGCTTATAAATAACTCTTCTCCAACCAGTCACGATGTTCTTTAATTCATACTTCACAAGACGCGTTTCGGAAAATGATTCCCATTTTCAAGTGTGTATTCCTTTGTACTATGCCAATTTTACGTAATGTTTTCCATGAGTGGGGTTCTGCTTTGTTTTGTTAACTTTACTGCAATATACAAAAAACGCGCAATTTCAAGTTATTTATCTACACCTACATCTATATGATTACTCTGCTATTCACAATAAAGTGCCTCGCAGAGGGTTTTTTATGGTCCATAACTGTAAGTACAAGTTCTTCCAAATTTCGCCACTACCTACGTATAAAAATCGATAACTAACCAAAAATTGCGCTTTCTTATGTATTGCATTAAAGCTAGAAAAACAAAGCAAAACCTCACACATCGAAAACATTGCTTAAAAACGACGTAGTACAGAGAAATACGCACTTGAAAATAGGAATCATTTTCCGAAACGCGTCGTGTAAAATATGGAAAAAAGAAAATCATGACTGGTTGTAGAAAATTTATTTATAAACAAATCCATCGCAAACGAGAAGATTATTAAAGTATTTTTTTTTTTCGGACGCTCCAAGTTTCATAACCTTGCACTACGGGTTGGTCCTGTGTTCCGTACAGCTATACTCTAAAATTCCTTGACAGACTGCTAGATTTAAAAAGCTGACGGAGACTGAAATATGATCGTTTTCCGCCTTGAATCCTAGTTTTCACCTCTACCTCAAACGAATGCGCTCTCTTTAAACGTCACCCCCAAGTATTTAAAATTATGAACCCTATTGCAAAACCGTGTTCCGAATACCAGGAGCTGGAGAGCGTCTCTTGAACAAGCATGAATCCTGCTCGTCAGGATGATTACATATTGAAATTGACTACAGTATTTATATAGCTACAAAGAAGAATTAACTCTGGCTCTTGGTATATAGAATCTACATGTTACGAAATCCTGCTCTTTGACGGCTTGAACTACTTTCTCCTGCATTCGTACAGGTCAAAATCATTTGTTAGTGCAGCATCAGTTATGAATATTTTTAATGTATTTCAATGCCTATATCTAAAATAGTGTAATTGTTTTCAGCCCATGGAGAGGGGACGCAACTTGAAAAGGCCACATTTCCTTAGTAACGCCAATACTGCACTTCAGTTTCTACAAAGCAAAAAGGTAATTTATTAGAACATACTTTATATAATTATAGGAATACATTTTTACTACTTCTGTAACCTATGGTGTGTGTGTCCTTTATTTCTCTACCAACGAAAACTAACTTAGTTCAGAGAAAATTATTTTCTACACGGAAACGGCGTGTTATAACATACGGTCCCTGAGAGATGGCCAGTTTTTCATACATATCTATCTGAATGATACTTAGTCTCAAACTCAGCTCTAATTTTTTATGCCTAGGCATGTGACGAAGTGAAAGTTTAGTTTCTTCTCGAGATTCCCGCAGTCAGTTAAAAAAGTTGGAATGTCATATGATGAAGCTGTAAATTGATTTATGTTATAGCTTCCATATCTCATAAATGAATGTTGATTACTCGTGCTCTACGAATAACGTATCAGCAGCCCTCATTGCTGATAAAGATCTTAGTTACGAATTACTATTCTTAATATTCACGTAAATATTCGATTTTGTCTGAGTATAACGTTTCCCCGACGCGGTTAATACATGATACAGTTTCAAGAGTGCAGCTGAACTGGCGATTGTATCTTTACGCATTTAAATCCAAGCAGCACATGAACAAGATAACCATCTGTGACAGCTAGGTCAGCAGTCATACGGGCAAAAATGGAAAGGTCAGCTCTGCTGAACATCCCGAAACATAACATCTATTCTTTCCACGGGCAAATTTGCTAGCTACTGCGTTCGTTGATATTCGGGAGAATGTTTTTTGAACAAATTCTGCTCAGTTATGATGCCACAATATAGTGTACAAGTTTAATGAAAACTACATTGTTGTTGGGAGAATAGGACGTCCGTGAGATGCAAACGAACAGCAACACTAGGCGCTTCAGGGCAGGCTAAAAATTTGTGTCGTGGGCCATTTCTCTCCGTTAGCCATTCCCCGTATTATTTAATAGTTCTCTTGGCTATCGGTCAAATGAGAGAAGCGGGTTCACGATTACATTAAACAGGGTGATAATTATTGAACTATATGAGAAAAACGTAAGTTAGTTACAAACTACGGAGTTCACACATTTTATTCAACATGTAAACGTCACTGCAGTAATTCGGCTTTAGGTTATGACATGTTCGGTATGCCTGCCGTCATTGGCGATGATGTGGTGCAGACGAGCAGCGAAATTCTGCATGACCCACTCAAGTGTCGGAATATCGATGCTGTCGATGACCTCCTGAATGGCTGTTTTCAGCTCCGCAATGCTTTTTGGTTTATTGCTGTTCACCTTGTCTTTAATATAGCCCCACAAAAAGAAGTCGCATGTGCTTAGATCCGGAGAATATGGCGGCCAATCGAGACCCATGCCAGTGGCCTCTGAGTACCCCAAAGCCAAAATGCGGTCCCTAAAGTGCTCCTCCAGGACATCAAGCAATCTCCCGCTTCGATGGAGTCGATCGAGCTCCGTCTTGCATGAACCACACCTTGTCGAAATCTGGGTCATTTAGGAGAATAGGGGTGAAATCGTCTTCCAAGAGCTTCACATACCGTTCCGTAGTCACCGTGCCATCAAGGAATATCGCACCGATTATTTCGTGACTGGGCATTGCACACCACACAGTCACCCGTTGAGGATGAAGAGACTTCTCGATCGCGAAATGCGTATTATCAGTCCCCCAAATGCGCCAGTTTTGCTTGTTGACGAACCCATCCAAATGAAAGTGGGCTAAACAAAACCATGCGCATACTAATTTCCATCATGCCCCGCGGCCACGCATTCAGTTTGGACGTCCTAACGCAAACCGTTCAGAAGTTATGATGATTTTAACTCACATAGTTCAATAATTGTCACCCTGTATGCAGGCGATTCTTGAATTTTACCGTGTGCCTGAAACAGACCTATGCACTGCTTCCTAAGATAAGGGAGATCTATATTTAACGACATTCATGAAATTATAGAAGTGACCCTATGGAATTACAGTTTATTAATTCTTGAGACAATTAGATGATCGCCAATCTGTCTCATCCGTACGTAGACAGCAGTCACTCCGTCTAGCCACAACGTAAAATTTTACTTGAAAAGTACGTTCTGAAGGGTTAAACTGACTTGCAGACACAAAGTATAACTTTTCCCAACATTCAACAATATCAAATGCCAGTTTGTGACTGTTGAAACATCAATGTGGCATTAATTACGACATCACACGTGATATTCGGAGATGTCACTTCCACTTACAACTTCCGACTCCCTACAAATGTATTGACAAAACTTGTTCCACAATTATTACAGAATTATTTCCTCCGTTAACGGAACTCCTCCCAGAGTGAAGTTTCCCTCGGTTCCTCTTCTGCCGAAGTGTGCGCCAGCAAATGGGGCGACTGACCGCTTGTTAGCGCCAACAGTTACCTGCAGGAACCTGCCAGAAGGCCAGCGAAATGATATCCACCGGGAACAGCTGTTTGTAATCGGTTAGTTACAAGGGAAGCTACCATCGCACCCCTCTCAGATTTAGAGGCAAAATGACCCAGTAGATAGCTGGTCACAAAATGAACGCATATCAAGCACGAAAACGGGAATAAAATGTACTCAACTGTGTAAAAAGAAATAAGATCAAAAGAGTGAACGGTCCAAGCTCAAGGTATGCAACATCGAGCGAAATTGGTAGCCATGCCGTCGTGTTTATGAGGTCACGGGGTTGATTTGGGAAGGGGAAGATCCATGTTCAAATCTCCCTCGTGATCCATGTTTTTTATTTCACAAAATTATGAACTGTCCGTCCGATCATTGACGTGTCTATTCGGTATATTCAAATTTGTGTCTCTGTTGTGGTGTAAAGCCCGTTTGCAACAGCGAGGTGTAAGGAAGGCATCTCCAGACGTACGTACCTCCTATTTGTTCTACACAATTACCACATCCTATGAGTCTTGAGTTTTGTTTTCGAAGTTTTGACTCTTGAATTCATTTGTTGTAACATAGTTTACACCAGTTTATTTGTTGTTTCCATTGCTGTGAGAGGTCTATGCAGCGTCTCGCCTACTCTCACTCACTGTTCATCGCATTTACTCGCGACGGTAATACATTTTTACCTCATGATTCGTATTCTATAACCAATGGATAATATGACAATTACCGAGACCACAGAAGGAGAACAGACACGTCCATGACCGGACGGAAAGTTCATAATTTTATGGGGAAAAAATGGGACACGAGTGGGATTTGAACATGGATCTCTCGTGGTGCAGTCCAACACAGTAATCACACACTAGTCTTGAGTCTTATTCTTCCCCCGACAGTCCACTTCTTGAGATAGGACTGTTCACTGTTTCTATTTTGCTTCTTTTTCACTGTTCAGTACACCTTCTTCTTGTTTTCATGCTTGAAATGTGTTCAGTTTTTGAGGGGCTATCAAATGGGCCCTTTTTTTACCACTAAATTTGAGGGGGTGGGGTTTGCGATGGGCAGTTTCCCTAGTTAGTTGAGACATATCGGAAATGGTACCTTTACATCAGTGTGCATTGTGCCTGGATGGCTCAGTCGGTAGAGCACTTGCCCGCGAAAGACAGAAGTCCCGAGTTCGAATCCACTTCCAGAGTTTTGACTGCTAGGAAGATTCAAAACAGTGCACATTCAGCTGCAGAGTGAAAACTCGATCTGGGAACGGTAACATGTTCAGGCCAAGTGGAAGCTACCCATTTAGACACAGCACTCCTCAGTAGTATGGAGCCGCCTTAAGGTGGACGCACACTTGACGGAAGATTCTACTCTGCAAATGGTGGCACTCACACGCGCCGTCAACGGAACGTCAACGACACGTCACGTCACGTCACGGTTTCTCAGGAAGAGTGTATCGACGGGCCGAAGTGTAGCCTACTTGGTGAGTATCTGCCACATTAAGAACACAGTGTGAACTATACGAAAGTATTCCCCACTGACTGCTATTGCGAAAAGATCTTGAAATGTACTAGAAGGAATACATTCCAAAATAAAAGTTACATGCCTTGTTCAATGTGATTTACTCACGATTTTTCCAGTGGAATAGCGAAAAGGAAAATTTGGAGTAAAGCTGATGCGTCATGCAGAAGTTTAAAATAAGATTTGTAATAAGGACGAACCGCAGGTAGCAGAAATGGATGCAAAAATCGTTCAAGTACACACAACGGCAAGTCCAGACATACCGTAGGCAAACCATCAGCTTCTGTCGAGGTGATACTAGACGCCTAAATCTTGAACTTCTCTTCGTAGTTTTTATTTGTGTCTTGCTTAATGGGTAAAAAAACTGTTGTGGCCGGCCGGGATGGCCGAGCGGTTCTAGTCGCTACAGTTTGGAACCTTGCGACCGCTACGGTCGCAGGTTCGAATCGTGCCTCGGGCATGGATGTTTGTGATGTCCTTAGGTTAGTTAGGTTTAAGTAGTTCTAAGTTCTAGGGGACTGATGACCTCAACAGCTAAGTCCCATAGTGCTCAGAGCCATTTTTTACACAGTGTGAAATATTTATAGAACGACGACTCCTCCTTTCCAGCTCCTTGTAGGGAGTGTGGAACTCTCCTTCACAGTCTCGATTTTTGAACGTTTTTCTAACTCAGACTCTCTTTGTTCTCTGTTCTTATTATAAAGTGCAACAGCAATCATTGCAGACTGCTTTAAACTAAATTTCGGCATTTTGTGACGATCTACCACGAACTACTAAACAGCGCCTCTGGTGACTGTTTTTTGAACCAATTTTAACGTCACGACGTTCTTTCGACGTTGTAGTGCCCCATTCAAAAACGTGACGGTTACGAGACGGTGGCGTTCCGGCAAGTGTTAATTCACCTTTATGTCTTTTAACAAATTTATCTATGACCTCTCGAGATTCCACACTTAGCCTTGAAGTCATTTCCAAGCAGCTATCCATGAGATGCGCTTTGTCGAGTTCTATACCGACAATAAGAGTACTCTTGTAGATATTCTCCTGAAACACATTGGCAAATTACAACTTTGTACCAGACTGAGACACGATACTGAAACCTTTGCCTTTCGCGCGAAAGTTTCAGATCAGCGTGCACTGCTCTGCAGAGTGATGATTCATTCTAGAAACAGCCCCCCAGGCTGTGGCTAAGCCATATCTCAGCGATGTCCTTTCTTTCAGGAGTCCTAATCCCGTCAAGTTTGCAGAAGACCTCCTGTGAAGCCTGGAATGTAGAAGATGAGGACTGATCGTGGGTCGTGCTTCGATAACTCAGCCAGTAGAGCAGTTTTCCACGAAAGGCAAAGGTCCTAGGTTCGAATCCTGGGCCGGCACACACTTTTAATCTGCCAGGAACTTTCGAATCAGCACACACGCCGCCGCACAGTGAAAATTAATTCTGGAGATTTTCTCCACCTGTATTCCATACAAGCTGAACAACGGTAAATTGAGTGCCTAGGTAAAAACAGTACTTCCTGCAATGAATTTGAATGTTATATGATGCCGTAGAATTTTAGCCAGATACCACTGCTCGAGAATATAGAATGATCGGATACATACTATTTTTGATGAGAGATACACTTATTCTCGAGGTGTCACAGTACAACCTGTACTGTGGGACGATCGAAAGGGCAGTTGCGCTCAGACGGTGCTATCCCTCACTACCTTTATATGTATTTCAATAGAGCAAATGTCGTTTCTTTCTTTTCCTCTGAAACTGAGGTCGGTACCAAATTTGTTATGTTTTGTGTAAAGAATGTTCTCTGAGTTAAGGAATCATTATGTAAAAGGTGTCTCTCCTCAGAGAGTGTTTCGGCAGATATTTGCAATTCTGTTTTTGCAATGCATGGATGGAGATGACTCAAACAAATACGGCACATTGTATGTTTCATGCGATGTCCACCGTCAACAGAAAACTTCATTTCGTTTCCCGTTAGAAACAAAATTATTTTTAAAGCGGAATTTTACGTGCCAGTTCGACAGAGCTGTTCCAAATTAGCCTAGTGTGATATTCGTTTTATATCGTTTCGGTGTTGACAGGGACAGAAACTTCAGCAGCAACTGAGCAGCGCTAATGCATTGCAGTGCCAGTAATTTCGGATGGCTTTATCGAATGGACACGAAAAACTCCAATTTAAAATTTATTTTGTTTATGAATGGAAACAAAAAATGGTTCAATTGGCTCTGAGCACTATGGGACTTAACATCTTAGGTCATCAGTCCCCTAGAACTTAGAACTACTTAAACCTAACGAACCTAAGGACATCACACACATCCATGCCCGAGGCAGGATTCGAACCTGTGACCGTAGCAGTCGCGCGGTTCCGGACTGAGCGCCTAGAACCGCGAGACCACCGCGGCCGGCTGAATGGAAACAGACCATGGCAAACCGAGCGGTGTGGCGCACTGGTTAGCGCACGGAGCTCGCATTCGGGAGGACGACTGTTAACACCCACGTCCGGCCACCCTTATTTAAGTTTTCCGTAATTTCCCTAAATCGCTTCAGGCAAATGCTGTATGGTTCCTTTGAAAGGACACGGCCGACTTCCTTCCCCACCCTTCACTAATTCAAAAAAAATGGCTCTGAGCACTATGGGACTCAACTTCTGAGGTCATCGGTCCCCTAGAACTTAGAACTACTTAAACCTTACCCTAAGGACATCACACACATCCATGCCCGAGGCAGGATTCGAACCTGCGACCGTAGCGGTCGCGCGGCTCCAGACTGTAGCGCCTAGAACCGCTCGGCCACACCGGCCGGCTTCCGTAATTCGATGGGACATATGAGCTCACTGTTTGGTCCGCTCCCTCAATTCCACCAACCAGTGCAAGACGTCACCTGAAAGATGTGATGAGTGGTATTTGGGTGTTTGCTTAGAATGACTCCAGCTACATATCACAGAAACAAAATTCAAAACTTTCGCCGAAACACCAGAGAAAAAGCGCTCAACGACTCTTGGTAGACGATATACTGCGTAGAACAGCAAGACTATTGGTTACAATCAGCACATCTGTCATCTGATTGAATTTTAGTCTATTAGATGGATCAGTAGATCAAAATACAATTATATAAGCCTTTTTTAAATTAATGGTCCAAATATAAGCAATCAATCGTTGGCTATAATGTTTTACCATTGTATATCAGTGTCAGTTCCTTATTTTTATGTTAAATAGTTATATTTTTTGGTCTGAATTTTGGATTATTGTTTCAGATAAAACTTGTCAACATTAACTCATCAGACCTAGTAGATGGTCGACCGCCCGTTGTCCTTGGTCTTATATGGACTATCATTTTATATTTCCAGGTAAGGTTTCTTCCTGAACAACTTATTTTTACTAACAAGCTTACTGATATGCTACGCCTGAAATTCCGTTAAAAGAGAAACATAGAGAAGCATAAAAATAGCAGATGATAACCTGCATCGCAAATGGAAGTGCAGCACTATGATATTCCTCAGAAATATAATTCCCACAGAAAATTAAAGTAAATTGGCAGGTCATCTAAGATATACAGTTAATACTTTGTTCACTTTGTTCTTAGTTGATTTTCTTGGTCTGCACATCACACAGGAATAATTTAACAGGATACTACATTTTTATAACCTTGTAGTAAAATTTGACGCTGCTTTCCTTAAATGGTAAGAATTCACTTAGCAATGTCTAAACGTCTGTATAGAAAGTGCTTTGTATAATTTCCTTACCTGCGTCATATTTTCCCACTAAACATTTGAAACAACTTATTATTATCATCAATTAATAGGATAGAATAAACATAAAATAGATTTAACTCATTCTGTGAATGTACATGTAATGGTTTTGTAACTGTAGTCAAATTACACTGACGATAAAGAGATTTGTTTCTAATACAAGCTTCGTTATAAGGAGTTGAAGGTGGTGAGTTAAACTGCTACATTCATGTCAGCTATTTATGCATGGTTTCTTTTATAATGACATTTATTCGATTGACGTTTGAGCATTTTTATGGGTGTTACAATCCGTCCACTAAAGCGTCAAATCTTTTCATAATTTTCAGCTGTAAGTGCATGTATTCACCTTATACACACAGTGCTTATAAACTGCTTGGAAAATGCATGTTAAGAGTTGCATGACAGAATGTATCAGGACGCAAATACGCAATATAGAAGCCCACAGTGGTTTCTCGATAAAAACAAAAAACGGCAATGACAGGCCCTCTTCCGGCTTCAGTATCAACCACCGAGGTCGGCCAGACGGTTTGACACCAATTTATCTATACGATCTCTATAAACTGAATATCACTGTATACCCCGATCGCCTCGAAAACAAAATTACTTCCACATTGACAGAAATACAACTATCGTTTATAGCGTTTAATTTACTTCAGATCACGCGCTGTGAACTTTAACGTTAAGAATCACGTAATTGAGAGCTATGTAAATGCACTATCTCACGGACGGAAACAGGTATCACAATGAGGATACCGAACCCATACTACAATATATCTTCCATAAGCTCTACTTCATGCTTTCAGCAGGTTTGAAAAAGATGTATCTACTGTATTGCAGTTAGAATATTATAATTATATACGCCATAAGCTTAGACCACATTAAATTAGAATGCTGCTTACAAGGATAAACATTTACCTTCTTTTGTGCTTTTAAGTATCATATTTTACAACTGAATGTTTCATTTGTGTAAATCAAACCTGTTTCACTTTTTCATGCCAGGCGTCTTCAGTGTTCTATAATATACAAGAAAATTATTTTATTATTCATATTTTGGTAAGAGAACTGTAGTGATTCTTAACATCTCATGTTATTATCTAAATATTTACGACCATATGATAGTAATTTTTTTACATTTAATCATCTTTACGTCCTTTTCATGTATCCATATGATCCTCTGTATGTAATAGATGCATGTAGTACAGGTTTTTTCCTATTAATAGGTCACATTTAAATATTCCACTCCACATATTCTTATCATATGCTTTAGGGCTGGCAGGGATCATAGGAGTTGTAGAGGGTGAGAACAGAGTGAATTGTTGTCTTGGGGGTGGAGGGAGGCATGGTGCTGAGGCTGTCTCTCTCTCTCTCTCTCTCTCTCTCTCTCTCTCTCTCTGTGTGTGTGTGTGTGTGTGTGTGTGTGTGTGTGTGTGTGTGTGTGTGTGTGGAGGGGGGACGGAGTTTGTAATTTTTTATCTTTATGCTTTTTACTTATGGTAAACACAATCATACAGTTGTAAATAGTTACGTAATAAAATGAGATGCCAAGAATAACTCAGATCTCTTATCAAAATATGTATAATTATATAATTTTCTTGTGTACTGCAGACCACTGAAGATCATTAGCATGGATAGGTGGAACGTGTTTGGTACACACTGATAGAACATTCAGTTAAAAAAGATGGAATTTTTTTCTTATCAATATAATCAAGCAAAGTTGAAGTAGCAACTGAAGAGAAAGGTCTGCAAATATTGACAATTTTTATCCTCCTCATCTTTATTCATCTTGGCTATCTGAAAACCACTTCAGATTGATACATGGTAAGATTCCTAACCTTTTCAACTGAATAATTAGTTTTGAGGCATTGTAGCCATTTGTAATGATCAACTCTTTAAATGGAATTTTGCTATTTGTTGCCCCCCAGAATAGCATATGTTGATGAGACCAGTTCAATGCACACCTTTCTCGTAGACCTAACAAGAAATCACAGAGAAATGTGAATGTAGGGATTTTTGTACCGTTGCGGCAGTTGAAGATCCACGGCATGAAAGTTTACATTTTCCTCCAAGGAAACTTGCACCACTTTGTTAAGTCGCAATGTTATGCTTTTGCATTAGACTTTACAGAGGTTTAAAGATGTTTCGTACAGAGAAAATATTATATCGCTAGAAAGTCGTTCAGTCGGCATTAAGATGAGAGAATTAATTTCTTTTTACCTCTCACAGTGACCAACAAATGGTCTGTTATCAATGAGAGCATCTGATGCGCGCAGAGTAGAGTTTCTCAGTGACAAAAGTATTAATTTGCTGGATAAAATTTATTATTTTTTGATGAAAAATTATTTCTTCTGTTTGTTTTACATACATGGTGTTACAAAAAGGTACAGCCAAACTTTCAGGAAACATTCCTCACACACAAATAAAGAAAAGATGTTATGTGGACATGTGTCCGGAAACGCTTTAATTTCCATGTTAGAGCTCATTTTAGTTTCGTCAGTATGTACTGTACCTCCTCGATTCACCGCCAGTTGGCCCAATTGAAGGAAGGTAATGTTGACTTCGGTGCTTGTGGTGACATGCGACTCATTGCTCTACAGTACTAGCATCAAGCACATCAGTACGTAGCAACAACAGGTTAGTGTTCATCACGAACGTGGTTTTGCAGTCAGTGCAATGTTTACAAATGCGGAGTTGGCAGATGCCCATTTGATGTATGGATTAGCACGGGGCAATAGCCGTGGCGCGGTACGTTTGTATTGAGACAGATTTCCAGAACGAAGGTGTCCCGACAGGAAGACGTTCGAAGCAATTGATCGGCGTCTTAGGGAGCACGGAACATTACAGCGTATGACTCGCGACTGGGGAAGACCTAGAACGACGAGGATACCTGAAATGGACGAGGCAATACTTCGTGCAGTTGACGATAACCCTAATGTCAGCGTCAGAGAAGTTGCTGCTGTACAAGATAACGTTGACCACGTCACTGTATGGAGAGTGCTACGGGAGAACCAGTTGTTTCCGTACCGTGTACAGCGTGTGCAGGCACTATCAGCAGCTGATTGGCCTCCACGGGAACACTTCTGCGAATGGTTCATCCAACAATGTGTCAATCCTCATTTCAGTGCAAATGTTCTCTTTACAGATGAGGTTTCATTCCAACATGATCAAATTGTAAATTTTCACAATCAACATGTGTGAGCTGACGATCATCCGCACGCAATTGTGCAATCACGTCATCAATACAGATTTTCTGTGAACGTTTGGGCAGGCATTGTTGGTGATGTCTTGATTGGGCCCCATGTTCTTCCACCTACGCTCAATGGCGCACGTTATCATGATTTCATACGGGATACTCTACCTGTGCTGCTAGAACATGTGCCTTTACAAGTACGACACAACATGTGGTTCATGCACGATGGAGCTCCTGCACATTTCAGTCGAAGTGTTCGTACGCTTCTCAACAACAGATTCGGTGACCGATGGATTGGTAGAGGCGGACCAATTCCATGGCCTCCACGCTCTCCTGACCTCAACCCTCTTGACTTTCATTAATGGGGGCATTTTAAAGCTCTTGTCTACGCATCCCCGGTACCAAATGTAGAGACTCTTCGTGCTCGTATTGTGGACGGCTGTGATACAATACGCCATTCTCCAGGGCTGCATCAGCCCATCAGGGATTCCATGCGACGGAGGGTGGATGCATGTATCCTCGCTAGCGGAGGACATTTTGAACATTTCCTGTAACAAAGTGTTTGAAGTCACGCTGGTATGTTCTGTTGCTGTGTGTTTCCATTCCATGATTAATGTGATTTGAAGAGAAGTAATAAAATGAGCTCTAACATGGAAAGTAAGCGTTTCCGGACACATGTCCACAAAACATATTTTCTTTCTCTGTGTGAGAGGAATGTTTCCTGAAAGTTTGGCCGTACCTTTTTGTAACACCCTGTATATTATGTCCTTTACAAACTGGAAAAAATCGTGATTAAAACAATTCATGAAATAAATTAAACAGATTGTGAACAAGAAACAATGGAAACATTGCAGTATCTGTCGTCGCATTTCTGTTGGTGAATTTTTTTTAAAAATGTACGTTCAAAGTGAGAACCTTCGCATCGTGATGATACTTTCGTACACACTGCTTTACCTATGAACTCAACTACTATCAGCAATCTCGAGTAATTGCTTCACGTGCAGCAGTCCTGTGATGTTGGCCAAAGTCGTTGTAACCTCTCTGTTGAAATCATGATTTACGTTATCGCAAAGGAAGAAGTTTAAGGCCGTCCTTTCTGGTGATCACGTTGGATACGTTTGAATAGGACTGCTCCTTCCC
The DNA here is from genome assembly GCF_023898315.1 of Schistocerca nitens. Lineage (NCBI taxonomy): Eukaryota > Metazoa > Arthropoda > Insecta > Orthoptera > Acrididae > Schistocerca > Schistocerca nitens. The sequence continues at coordinate 283,337,921 of NC_064620.1, forward strand.
ACCAAAACGTTTGGAAATAATAGGTTTCATGCATGCCTTGCCACTGAAAAATTATGGGCAGGACACACATTGCGTTGAAATCTTATCATTTGATGAGTTTTCAAGGGCAATTTTTCTAATAGGAAGAATAAAAATTTATAGAAAAAATGTATGTACATTTCCCCGTTCAACGTGCAATCACTAACTGCCTATCATATATTGTCCGATTAGTCCGATTACCGCATATTGATACCCGCTGTCGTTGGTTGAACATCTAAAGCCAATGCTAGTTTTGTGTAGGCGCGTAGCACGTGGCTTTCAAATTTTCATTCCTGTGATTTGTGAATGTGGCTTCATCGGTAAACAATACTTTCTGCACAAATTACGTCTTGCAAGAGAACGATGTTGAAAATCACTGTACCATTGACGTAGAGGAATATGGCACGGATGAAGACTCCGTATTATTTAACGAGAACTGAATTCGGATTTAGTACAGCAGCAGGAAGAACCACTAGCCTGCAGCTTTGTTGGTGGCTGTACTCCTTCGCAAATTGTCTTCGGGAAAAACTTTCAGTCTCCCGCAGTCTTCTGACAGTATTAACGAAGGTGGGATGAGTTGAACATCGTCCACTTGCGAAGCCCTTTATTCATTTTGGCAATATTTGCTATAAATTAAGAGAATGTCAATCAATTCTTCGTTGGTAGTTGAAACTGAACTCCTGAAAATGGTTTATGCATTACTAGCAATTCGTCTCTGTGGATGTTATACAAGAAACATAGTCTAAATGAATTGCAGGATTCCTCATAACAGACCTAATCTACGTAGACAGTGGTTCCACGGCAATACCGTTAACTCCTCCAAAGACCAATACAAAGCTAACGATGTATATCTTGTTTTTTGTAGACCATTAAGTGCTCTTTTAATTCAGAATGCCGAGAAGAGTTTTATTGTATCTAATTCAAAAAGCATTCCAAGTGCCAAAAATAACGAGAAGTGGGGAAAACGCAGCAGTAAACTTGTTACAGACATTGCCCACGAAGTAACGGATTACTCTTGAGAAATAAATGTATTTGTATGCTTTGGATAAAAGCTCACACGGTCACTTTTTGTATAAAGAAACAGTAGACTAGCTGAGCAAGTAAGCTGCTGCACCTGGAGCTTACCATGATAACCAGTGATCTTTCACCGACTAGCTACTAGCTGGCCGTTGTGGCCGAGCGGTTCTAGGCGCTTCAGTTGGGTACCGCGCCGCTGCTACGGTCGCAGGTTGGAATCCTGCCTTGGGCATGGATGTATCTGATGTTCTTAGGTTAGTTAGGTTTAAGTAGTTCTAAGTCTAGGGGACTGATGACCTCAGATGTTAAGTCCCATAGTGCTTAGAGCCATTTCAACCAATTTTGTCTACCTAATTTAAGTAAATATGGAAGACATTAAACGTATTCGGAACTGCGAATATGGACAACCATGAGCTGTAGATCGGAATGACGACAGGGAAAATTTGTGGCCAACCGGGATTAGAACCAGAATTTCCCACTTATCGCGAGCGGGTGTGGGAGCACTTGCGATGGTAAAAGAGGGACCGGTGCTGATTAATTTTAAGTAATTACATAGATGATCTTACACGAGCTATTTCTGACCACTTTTCGGTATGTAGGGACCCTTTTACTCACCAGGTATCGCGCAGCCATATCAGGGGAGCGTTCTATGCTGTCTTGTGCTATTTTGAAATTGACGTTCGCTACATAGCGAAAAATTACTGACTATAAACGCTGAGTGATCCCATTCCCTTCCTTGATCAGGACATGATGCTGCAGCTATAATGCTGCGAAAACGGTCGTGCCTGTAAATACGAGGCCTGTTCAAAAAAATTCCGGAACTATCACCACAAAATTTTTCTACGCTTATCTTTTACTTATTGTGCATGGCCTCCTTCGTAATACTCTCCTCCACAATTACACTACTGGCCATTAAAATTGCTACACCGCGAAGATGACGTGCTACAGACGCGAAATTTAACCGACGGGAAGAAGATGCTGTGAAATGCAAATGATTAGCTTTTCAGAGCATTCACACAACGTTGGCGCCGGTGGCGACTCCTACAACGTGCTGACATGAGGAAATTTTCCTACCTATTTCTCATAAACAAACAGCAGTTGACCGGCGTTGCGTGGTGAAACGTTGTTGTGATGCCTCGTGTAAGGAGGAGAAATGCGTACCATCACGTTTCCGACTTTGATGAAGGTCGGATTGTAGCATATCGCGATTGCGGTTTATGGTATCACGACATTGCTGCTCGCGTTGGTCGACATCCAATGACTGTTAGCAGAATATGGAATCGGGGGCGGGGGGGGGGGGGGGGAGGTCAGGAGGGTAATATGAACGACGTGCTGGATCCCAACGGCCTCGTATCACTAGCTGTCGAGACGACAGGCATGTCATCTGCATGGCTGTAACGGATCGTGCAACCACGTCTCGATCCCTGAGTCAACAGATGGGGACGTTTGCAAGACAACAACCATCTGCACGAACAGTTCGACGACGTTTGCAGCGGCATGGACTATCAGCTCGGAGACCATGACTGCGGTTACCTCTGACGTTGCATCACAGACAGTAGCGCCAGCGATGGTGTACTCAACGACGAAACTGGGTGCACGAATGGCAAAACGCCATTTTTCGGATAAATCAAGGTTCTGTTTACAGCATCATGATGGTCGCATCCGTGTTCGGTGAAATCGCGGTTAACGTACATTGGAAGCCTGTATTCGTCATCGCCATACTGGTGTATCACCCAGCGTGATGGTATGGGGTGCGATTGGTTACACGTCTCCGTCACCTCTTATTCGCATTGACGGCACTTTGAACAGTGGACGTTACATTTCAGATGTGTTACGACCCGTGGCTCTACCCTTCATTCGATCCCTGCTAAACCCTACATTTCAGCAGGTTAATGCACGACCGCATGTTGCAGGTCCTGTACGGGCCTTTCTGGATACAGAAAATGTTCGACTGCTGCCCCGGCCAGCACATTCTCCAGATCTCTCACCAATTGAAAACGTCTGGTCAATGGTGGCCGAGCAATTGGCTCGTCACAATACGCCAGTCACTACTCTTGATGAACTGTGGTATCGTGTTGAAGCAGCATGGGCTGCTGTACCTGTACACGTCATCCAAGCTCTGTTTGACTCAATGCCCAGGCGTATCAAGGCCGTTATTACGGCCAGACGTGGTTGTTCTGGGTACTGATTTCTCGGGATCTATGCACCCAAATTGGGTGAAAATGTAATCAAATGTCAGTTATAGTATAATATATGTGTCCAATGAATACCCGTTTATCATCTGCATTTCTTCTTGGTGTATCAATTTTAATGGCCAGTAGTGTAATATACAGCTCCCAACGCCGTTTCTACTTCCGGCTTACAAACTAACTTACGGTAAAGACAACACACACACACACACCCATGCCCAATGGCGGACTCCAATATGCGACGGGGCAAGCCGCGCAAACCGTGCAAGGTTTTGCAGAAGCGCCGTCTCCGAATTTTCTTTTATCTTGTCTATCCTTGCAAATATTTGTCCTTTCAACAGGGTTTTCAACTTTGGAAATAAAAAAATTCCATACCGGCCAGGTCTGAAGTGCACGGAGGATGAGGCAGCACAGTGATTTCGTTTTTTATGTACGGGTGCGTCATCGTGATGCTTGAGCCATGAATTGTCTCGCCACATTTCAGGCCGTTTCCTTCTCACATTTTCTCACAGACGTCGCAACACATCCCGATAGTACCATCGATTAACAGTTTGTCGCTGTGGCACGAATTCATGATAAATTAATCCTTCAAAGTCAAAGAAAACTGTCAGCCTGGCTTTGATGTTTAACCTTACCTGACGAGCTTATTTTAATCTTGGAGAACCTTTCCCGATCCATTGTGAAGATCTAGCCTCGGTCTCAACATTATAACCGTAGATCCACGTCTCAACACCGGTTACGGATCTCTTACGGAACATCTCGTTCTCATTTGCGCGATCCGAAAGCTCTTCACAGATTGCGAGGGGAAGGTCTTTCTGATCTTGACTCAAGAGGCGTGGGGCGAGCTTGGCGGCAACATGATGCATTCCAAGATGCTGCGTCAGGATTTCATGACATGATCCAACTGAAATGTTACATTGTTCTGCAATCTCTCGGACAGTCAGTCTTCGATTGGCACGAACAATTTCGTTGACGTCCGTCACATGAGCATCGTCGGTAGACGTCGAAGGGCGTCCTGAACGATGTCATCTTTAACTAACGTCCGGCCATTTTTAAACCGTCTGAACCATTCACTGCACCGAGTACGGCGTAAGCACTCATCACCGTAGGCTTTCTCTATCATTAAGTGTGTCTCTTAAACGTTTTCTTCAGTTTCACGCAAAATTTAATGCAGATGCGTTGGTCCTCTAACTCTGCCAACTCGAAATTCGCAAACTATACAACATGACGTTCTACTCAATACAACACTGAACAATAACTAATACACACACACAACAATGAAACTTCCTGCAGTTACACAACACAGCAGTGTGCAGGGATACCAACCGCACTTCGCTCCAACACAAAATGGTTCAAATGGCTCTAAGCGCTATGGGAGTTCACATCTGAGGTCATCAGTCCCCTAGACTTAGAACTACTTAAACCTAACTAACCTAAGGACATCACACACATCCATGCCCGAGGCAGGATTCGAACCTGCGACCGTAGCAGTAGCACGGTTCCGGACTGAAGCGCCTATAACCGCTCGGCCCGCTCCAACACACCATTGGCACGAAATTACGAATGTTCCGGAATTTTTTAACAGACCTCGTGAAGTGCTTACACCTGAAGCCGTTTTATCTTCAAAATAGTACATCCAGACTGTGGTTGCCAAGACTACAAAGTTTTCTTGATCTTCAGATGCATAAAACAATTTTATTTGGTAACATAACGTGCAGTCAGGCCAGTCAGTGCAGGAGTTCCAGTCACTGCATGTTGGCGGAAAATGTTTCCGCTGAGCAGCCGCACGACAGGAAAGCCAAGTACTCAGTTGGCTGTGTGTTTTACCAAATACAATAATTTCATACTTCTGAAGGTGGAGCTCTCTATGTTGATTAGGAGCCCTCTATGTTGATTTATCCTATTTTATAACTGACACCAGTGCACGACACACGTTCGCGATAAGTGGGAAATTCTGATTTTGAGATCCCGAAAGCGGTCGTCGTTTCAATAAGTAATTAGTGTAACTAAATGAGTTATCATGGCAGAATTATATCAACAGAAGTGATGTCTAAATGACTAACTCACGATGCGCGAGACGCCATATTGATTTTGACGTATTTAAATATTTTGTATTATAACTTGCAGTATGCAACTGCGCCTTGAAGATTTATCGCGAACACGTCACCCTTATAATTTAACGTCAGTTAATGATGCATCAACGATATAAGCTTTCAAGAGATACTATGACAAATGGCGTATAAGCGGCGTCCCCCAATTCAACCAACCTAGTGGCGTCAGTGCAGTAACTACAGTGGCAGCTCGAACTAACAACTATAAACAGCAGATGTGCGTACAACTAGTCAGTTGTTAGTTCAATCAGTTGTACAAGCGACGTCCCCCAAATCAACCAACCATATGACGTTAGCGCAGTAACTACAGAACGCAACTTTAAACAGCAGATGTGCATTCGACCAGTCAGTCGTTCGTCCAATCAGTTGTGACCCGGTAGTGCTAACAAGGGAACCTCCCCATCGCACCCCCCTCAGATTTAGTTATAAGTTGGCACAGTGGATAGGCCTTGAAAAACTGAACACAGATCAATCGAGAAAACAGGAAGAAGTTGTGTGGAACTATGAAAAAAAAAATAAGCAAAATATACAAACTGAGTAGTCCATGCGCAAGATAGACAACATCAAGGATAGTGTGAGCCCAGGAGCGCCGTGGTCCCGTGGTTAGCGTGAGCAGCTGCGGAACGTGAGGTCCTTGGTTCAAGTCACTCTTGAGTAACAAGTTTAATTTTTTATTTTCAGACAATTATCAAAGTTCAGGCACTCACACATAGTCAACTTCGCTCTCCAAAATTCCAGGACATGTTCAGATTTGCTTGGACATATGCAGGATTTGACGGTCTACACACGGAAAAATTTGAAAACGTTAAAAACAGATGTTTTGACAGAGCACAGGGAAAACTGTGTGACTGTGAAACTGTTGCATTCATTTGTTGCAGTTTATGTGACAAACTCCTGTTTTCATCACTTTTTTGGGAGTGATTATCACATCCACAAGAAAACCTAAATCGGGCAAGGTAGAAGAATCTTTTTACCCATTCGCCAAGTGTAGAAGTTAGGTGGGTCGACAACATATTCCTGTCATGTAACGCACACGCCGTCACCAGTGTCGTATAGAATATATCAGACGTGTTTTCCTGTGGAGGAATCGGTTGACCTAGGACCTTGCGATCAAATGTTTTCGGTTCCTATTGGAGAGGCACGTCCTTTCGTCTACTAATCGTACGGTTTTGCGGTGCGGTCGAAAAACACAGACACTAAACTTATTACAGTGAACAGAGACGTCAATGAACGAACGGACTGATCATTACTTTGTGAAAATAAAAAAAGTAAAGTTCTCACTCGAGGGAAGACTTGGACCTCTCGTTCCGCAGTTGCTCACGCTAACCACGTGACCACGGCGCTCCTGAGCTCACAGTATCCTGGATGTTGCCTATTTTAGACATGGACTACTCAGTTTGTATATTTTGCTTATTTTTTTCATAGTTCCACACAACTTCTTCCTGTTTTCTCGATTGATCTGTGTTCAGTTTTTCAAGGCTTGTCCACTGTGCCAACTTATAACTAAATCTGAGGGGGATGCGATGGGGAGGTTCCCTTGTAAGTAGTGCACCTGTGGCGGTAGTGTCTCAACGTTGTTGTGTATCACGTTTGTCCCACACACTTTAACTAACAAATAAAAACGATGCGTGGACGCCTTGCTGCGACTTGATTGAAATGCAAAATGTGGACAGCTTTCTCTGAAAAAAAAAAAAGAAGAAAAACTGGTGACGAAACTTGGTGATATCAATACCCTACTACCACAAAGTGCAAAAATACCCACGAGCGGCCAAATCTTTGACGACATAACAGACATTCAAGCCAATGTGAGACGCGAGTTGAATGACATCCCAAAGGAGGAATTTCGTGGCAGGTGAACGTGGTTGTATAAACTTTCTGTGCGTTGCACTCTAGTGGAGGGAGACAATTAGAATAACTAAAGCATTAAACCACCATCTTAATTTTTCTGTATTGTTTATTACTCCAGTCTCGAAACGTTTTGGACTGAGGGGGTTAGTCGTCCTGTACAAAACTACTTAATAATTTGTTCTGAGATGTTCGAGGCTAAGCAATGCGCATTTCCCATAAGATTAAGAACAACACAACAGTATGCCGTTCTAGTACTGATAAAATGTTCAAATGTGTGTGAATTCCTAAGGGACCAAACTGCTGAGGTCATCGTCCTCTAGACTTATATACTACTTAAACTAACTTCTACTAAGAATAACGCACACACCCATGCCCGAGGGAGGACTCGAACCTCCGGCGGGAGGGGCCGCGCAATCGTTTACACGGCGCCGTAAACCGCGCGGCCATTCGGCGCGGCTCTAATACTGTTTATCTCAGGTGTGCTTCACTTGGTATTATTGTTACACTGAGGCAAGTAGAGCACTGGGAGTGGAATTTTACTCAGGTACGTTAGTTCGTTTCGTTACCAGGTGGTGTATGGCCAATGAGTTGACATCAAGAAATTCTTAGCTTTCACGCTGTGAGTGAAGTATGGCAGCATTTCCGGAAGATGGAATTGCTTGTGTGAAAACAGCTGCTGGACTGGGTTGCATGCGTATGGCAGTGGGTATGATTCATTACTTACGCTCATATTCAGTCTTGAGTGATGTTTTAGCAGGTGTTGAAGTGTGTCAAAACAGAACAGCAGCAAAGCGTCCCACAGTAGGAGAACCTTTATCTTTTCTCTTCCTGTGCACTGCCTTATGCTTGATATACCAGGGCGTCTCGACAATCGAATTTATGGCGTGTAGGCCAACGCCAATCGCATTGCTGAAGGCCTCTCCTTTATCTACAATGATACGCTCAGGAAGGCGCCTATTGTCTGGTGAGATGCTTTGTTTCCTGCCTTAGGTGTACCCAGGTGTCGACCAAGGGCGTCTGCAAAAATTTGTCCTAAAAGAGCCAAGATTACAAAATCTTCAATTTTGATATAACTGTTTCGGTGAAGCTGAGATTGCTTCTTGCTACAAGATTTAAACTGGGCAGAAAGTTTACAAAAGTGTCGATCTCAAATTATTTAATAGATATCCATACAATGTTTTAGGGTTGATTACTTCTATGCCTAAATGGGTATGCATATTTCATTAGTATGTGCTAATTTCATTATTTTATGTTGCACAATTCTACGAATTTATAGTCTGCAACATTTTCCTGAATCATTTTGAGTATTTCTAATGTTTTTTGATATGCTAAGTTCAGAAATGTTAACGATTATCCTCTCCCACATAAGGTTTTTTTTCACAGAGTAATGATGAACATCTAGAAAATTCGTACAAGAGATATACATTAAAAAACTGTATTAAAAAAAACATGTAAAAATACGGCACTCGTAACATTTGAATGAAGTCTATTACAAAGGCATGTATCATAACGTCTACTCTTTTCCCCCTAATTACGTCTTCTTCTGTGCACTGATCGAGGACACTCCCTGTGCAGCATCCGGTAGTAGTCAGCTATAGTGCTGACATCCCATCGGTCCGGGTACCCCGTTCCATTTGTTTAAGGTTTTAATGGAATCTATCCCCCCTGTTCCTCACTCACAGCACCTATATTCCCTAGAAAATAGCTGACGTAGGGGCCAGAAAGCACAGCTTCAAACTCGATGAGGCCTCGAAACCAACACGTTTCTTACTGATTCTCGTAATCGATATCTTTGCAGTTGCCAAGAAACTTACTGACAACTTGTTTAAAGAATATCCAAGATTAGACTTGCCATTTGTCCGGAATTAGCCCAACAGCCCTTGTTAGTGCTGGACGTGGTAATGTATGGGGTCGCAGAAATGTCCGGGATTTGAGAATTTTCTTTAAATCTTAGACCCATACATTCGATATCGCGTTTTTTAACATTCGGCGGTGCCTCCTCCAGACGACTTTTGAGCAAATGCTGACGTCAGTGGGAAGGCACGGCTACCGGTTCCGCCACAACTTTCCACGTAAGTCGTTTCGCAACAGAGTAGGGGCAGTGTGTTTATGTTGTTTTCGTGTTTGACGCAATCGTCTACAGATTTTTGATCGTTTTACCTATGTTCGTTTTTTGTTCCATCGTTGAGCAATGGACAAACGAAAGTGTGTGTTCAGTTTTAGCCTGCTACAGGAATACAAATTGTTTGAATTTGTGTAATGGCAATTGCGGTGGTCTCGCGGTTCTAGGCGCTCAGTTCGGAACCGCGCGACTGCTACGGTCGCAGGTTCGAATCCTGCCTCGGGCATGGATGTGTGTGATGTCTTTAGGTTAATTAGGTTTAAGTAGTTCTAAGTTCTAGGGTACTGATGACCACAGATGTTAAGTCCCATAGTCCTCAGATCCATTTGAACCATTTTTTGTAATGGCAATTACAATGATTGCACACTATGTGGAGAATTTTCTGTTGCATGTAAAGGAAAGAGTGATATTGAAGATGGCGTGGAAACAGTTAAAACATAGGGGTGCTGTTAATGCTACTGCTTCGCTAAACGTAAGAAATTTCATAAACAAAAGGTGGGATTAACCCTGAGTTACTAAACCCTCGTAAAATTTGCGATAACAGTAGGGTATAAAACGGGACATTTTGTATTTAATTTGGTATGTAACATACCATTGGAGATCTAATTATAGGAATTAACTAATGCATAACCTATAATTATGATTTCCTTTGAATAAAATGTGGAGTAGGAAACTTTACGATGCTTCTGTAGCAATGTGACATTTTGCTCCCTTTACTGATCTGAATGTACTATTGAAGGAGGATACATTTTCATACCAATCTCCTGGACACGAACACCATTTCTGAAAAAAAAGTTTTATCTAGGGAAAATTACGACTTAATAAATAAAATTAACTTCAGTAAACTGCTTTAACTGACGTTAAAAACGTATCCTGGGTTGGACTCAACAAATATGGTAATACCATCTAAGATGATGTATAAGATTCCCCTGCACATTAAATCTCTGATTTAATTGTGTATGTTATGGGACAGTAAAAATTCTGGTTCATTTTGGCATCAAATATTACGTTTTTCATCAGTTTCCGAGCGTCAGTGCTGATAAAACCCCCTTCTTTCTTGTTAGCTTCTGACAGGCGTGGTAACATACATGCCACATATTTGAAAGTGTCACCTTCTTTTGGTAAGCTTTAATACCTTCTTACCTAACGTCAAGGTTTATACAGGGTGTCCAGAAAAGGACTCCCCGATTTCAAAATTAAATATCTCGAAAACGAAGATCGATAGAGGAATGCAGTAAACGGTATGTTTATTGTGAAAGCTGTAAGAAGTTTATACAGCAGTTTGAAATAATTGTTACAAAAGCTGCTAACAGATGGCGCTGTAATCGCCATACGTAATGCCTAGTATAAATAGTGATCCGAAGCCCAGAGCGATCAGTTCCACTATTGAAACGTGAAAGGAGGTTAGCGTACCGAAGGAAGAGATTAAAACCATGTACTCCATTGAACAACGCGTTTTTCTGGTGCTAGAGTACCACAGGTTAGATGAGAGTCCTACGGCAACAAGGCGAAGTTTTCAAGCACGATTTAATGTTCCAAAAGGACCCGATGCGAAAACCATTCGTACGCTCTTCGCAAAATTTCAACGAACAAGCAGCGTAACTGATGATCTAGTGGGGCATGTTGGCCGCAAGCAAACCGCAGTTACGCCTGAAAATATCGCCAGTTTCTGGAATTATTCAGCGAAATCCAATGTCATCCGTCCGTAGAATTGCATCTGAGACTGGTTTGAAGCGTTCCAACACGCAGAAAATAATGAGAAAGAGCCTACACATGTTTCCAGTCAAAATTCAAACGCACCAGGCCATACCCGTACGAGCTGTGCAACAAAGGGTTGCCTTTGCTAATCAGATGCTCACAATGATTGATAGTGAAGGATTTGATGTTGGCTGCATCTGGTTTACAGATGAAGCACACTTCCACCTGAATGGATACGTGAATAAGCAGAACTGGCGATTTTGGGGTTCCGAAAAGCCATATTGGTGTGAAGCGAAACCCCTGTATTCTCCTAAAGTTACTGTGTGGGCTGCAGTATGCAGCAGAGGCATTATTGGCCCTTTTTTCATTCGAGAAACGGTCACTGGTGCACGTTACGTTGCAATTTTGGAACAATTTGTCGCCACACAGCAAGCGTTAGAGGATCGACCAGGTACTGAATGGTTTATGCAAGATGGAGCCCTACCACATCGGACCGAACAAGTGTTTCGCTTCCTTGAGGAATACTTCGGGAATCGAGTCATTGCTTTGGAATATCCCAAATTTACTGGTGCAGGCATGGATTGGCCTCCATATTCGCCGGACTTGACTCCCTGTGACTTTTTTTCTGTGGGGCACAGTGAAAGAATGGTCTACCCGAAGCATCCCACCACGCTGGACGAGCTTGAATCGGCGATCTCTGTGGCATGTGAATCCATTTCGGTTGAGACACTACGAAATGTGATGGCGAATTTCATTCTTCGTTTGCGCCACCTCTGTAGTGCCAATGGTGAACATTTTGAAAACATTTTGAAAACATTGTGATGTGATTGTTTGCAAAGATTGTTTTCATACGATTATTTCACCTATGTATGCTGATATGAGCTGTACAGCGTACAGCGCCGTCTGTTAGCAACTTTTGTAACTATTATTTCAAACTGCTGTATAAACTTCTTACAACTTTCACAATAAACATAGCGTTTACTGCATTACTCTATCGATCTTTGTTTTCGAGATATTTAATTTTGAAATCAGGGAGCCCTTTTCTGGACACCCTGTATGAAGCGGGGGCAAAAGTTACTTTTTTCCTCACCTTTGAATCGAATTGTAGGTTTTTCGCTCCAATTTTTGATACTTTAATTGGTCAGATTTTTTGAGACGAATGTTGGTCTTTTGCACACCTGTCCGTTTGCATATAAAGCAGGGACTTCACCAGTTGAACACACTAAATATGTGGCCCATGACTTGTAATGATCCCCAACATTTACGTCAAAGTAAGCAAAATATGCGTCTTTGAAAAATTCTGAGATTGGCCGCTTCTATGTTCAAATGTGTGTGAAATCTTACACACTACTTAACCTAAATTATCCTAAGGACAAACACACACACCCATGCCCGAGGGAGGACTCGAACCTCCGCCGGGACCAGCCGCACAGTCCATGACTGCAGCGCCTCACACCGCTCGGTTAATCCCGCGCGGCCGCTTCCATGTTTTCGTTGTAAGTTTACCACAGGTGTATCAGAGGTGGTCAGGAAAATTAATATAACGTCTTGAAGCCATGAAATGCGCAAAAGCAGATACCAATCGCTTTACCATTCCTTGCTGAAGTTTGCGTGAAAAAAACTGTAAAAAAAGTAGGACTCAACGTTACAGTATCACCGACATATATAGGTAGCTGTATTATAAGACAGTAAAATTAAACGCCTTTTTGTAGCAGGTTACATTGCAAACGTTCAGAAACAATACTGGCCTTATTATAGTGATTAAATAGATACATTTTGCCTACCTCACAGAAGAACTTAACTTGTGTCAAAATTGCCTATGACTGAACATTCTAAGAAATTTATCTGAAATCAGCACCAAAAACTACGTCTGAAAACCCTTCACATTTAAGAAAAAAATTTCATTTTCAACCAGTATTATTAATGTGATTGATACGTTTTGGTTACCCAAAATGTAGTCGAATTAAGTCGGGTGATGCTGAAGGAATTAGATTAGGAAATGAGACACTTACAGTAGTAGTAAAGGAGTTTTGCTATTTGGGAAGCAAAATAACTGATGATGGTCGAAGTAGAGAGGATATAAAATGTAGACTGGCAATGGCAAGGAAAGCGTTTCTGAAGAAGATAAATTTGTTAACATCGAGTGTAGATTTAAGTGTCAGGAAGTCGTTTCTGAAAGTATTTGTATGGAGTGTAGCCATGTATTGAAGTGAAACATGGAAGATAACTAGTTTGACAAGAGAATAGAAGCTTTCGAATTGTGGTGCTACAGAAGAATGCTGAAGATTAGATGGGTAGATCATATAACTAATGATGTGGTATTGAATAGGATTGGGGAGAAGAGGAGCTTGTGGCACAACTTGACTAGAAGAAGAGATCGGTTGTTAGGACATGTTCTGAGGTATCAAGGGATCACCAATTTGGTATTGGAGGGCAGCGTGGAGGGTAAAAATCATAGAGGGAGACCAAGAGATGAATACACTGAACAAATACAGAAGGATGTAGGTTGCAGTGGGTACTGGGAGATGAAGAAGCTTGCACAGGATAGAGTAGCATGGAGAGCTGCATCAAACCAGTCTCAGGACTGAAGATGACAACAACAAACACCTAAAATTACATCATTGTAATGATTAAATCCTGGGTATCTAACGAGATAATCGCAGAAAATATTTTTACTCATTACCAACAGTGTTACGTTTACACTAAAAATAAAAAATCCGAAACAAAAACAAAATCTAAGTGACTGAGAAAATCCGTATGAAACTATACAATTCCAGAGACCTTTTCAAATCTCAAACGTCTATGATGTACAGTACCGGCTGAAGCAACGAATGAAAATTTGTAGCAAAGCCAGGATTCGAACCCAGCTCTCTTGCTCACTAGGCACATGCGCTAGGTATTACTCCACCCTGGCACGGTGGCTTTGCAGAGCTGCACGGTCTGCCATAGCTTGCCTCCCTCCCCAATCCAAATACCATTTCACACCTCAGCCGACTTTGTATTCCCACTAAACTCATTGCAGAGGCTCTCCAACTGTTTAGGAATAGCACTTCAGCATTGAGTGAAACACGGGATCCTGCCTGGAGCCCAGGTATAGGTGCTTTTGGTTTTTCCAGTGCAGCTGGAGAGCCTATGTAATTCCATTCAATTTTAGGGGGAATACCAAATGGGCTGAGATGTTAATGGGAATTTGAATTGAAGAGGGAGGCTTGCTAGGGTACTACGTCCTATTGTACAGAATCTCTGTGCCAGGGTAGCAAAGTGGTTAGCAGGAGACCCAGGTTCAAATCCCAGCCTTGATACAAATTTCCATACGCCACTTCAGTATGCGTAACACTTGAGAAAAGTAACCAGGAAAATACGCTACTTTAAGTCTCCTCAGAATGGAGAAACGGAAAATAACCTTTAAGCAACACTTATTCAGCTATGGCGGCATGTATAGAGATTTGTTTGCTTACAGAACTTTACATCTGATCATTGAGATCGTTTTATTGCATTATTTTTTGCCTTCTATTGTTTAACGTTGAACTGCATAACCAAAGTTGAACAAAACGTATTTTAAGATTTACATTTTTTGGGTTGTTTGGGTACAGTAAAATGTATGTGAATCGCTAGTCCCTTGACTTATACACTACTTAAACCAACTTATGCTAAGATCAACACTCACACCCATGCCCGAGGAAGGGCTCGAACCTCCGACGGGAGTGGCAGCGCAATCCGTTACATGGCGCCTCTAACCACGCGGTCACGTGTATAGTAGAACGCAGAACCACCATTTGACTACATAAATGTGGTAAACCTCTCAGAATCATCCTGAAATCAGAGTGTAGAATAGACTTTTAAAAGTCTAGGACTGAACCAAGGCGGGTCTCATGTCTACGGTTTGACCCATTAACGTGCAGCTGTGCCAAAATGGACTGTATTATTCGTGGCTCTTATGATTACGTGTTGCGACCCACAAGAGAATACCCCGCTGCCTGCAGAGGACATCTTTTCGACCTTAAAATATCACACATTCTTCCTCCTCTCTGGATTGGGTCAAATGGTGAACACACATGTAAGTATACCACAGCCATGTTCCGCAGAGTCTACTTTAATCGCTGTACCTTGTAAGACTCAGCAAGCCGTCACACTTCTTCGTCCACAGGATACGACTGCGTTGTGCAACAAGAGGAATGGGCGGTCTTGTGGAAAATGGAGATATGTCGGGCAGGTTTGTTTATGATGTCTGGAAAATAACGCCGAAATCCTTGCGCCAGTACGTTCCACCGGTGGTTCCTGCACCTCGGTGGCAAAGCCGCGCTACATAGCAATATCTAAAGCCACAGTATTGACTATAGCGCTTGGCAGTTCTACATCTGCGCTTTACTCGAAACTCTTACAATCTTTGCTGCAAATACGTGGCAACATTACGAAATCCCCGTTGGTTGTCGCAGAGAAGGTCATTTTGCTCAAAGTAGATCATTTTGTTTCGACTGTACCAGTAAGTTCCCGATTAAAGAATCGAACGCTCATGTATAAAACAGCTTCTAACGCATTTTAACAAGTAAGCGAGAAAAGTATAAAAAAAGTTTGAAATTATGTTTAAAGTTTGTTGGAAATCGCTAATATATCTGAATATATATCACAATATCTGAAATACGGCGAATATAGTCTGGCGATTTGCGCTAAGTAAGCTATGCAAGCCATTTACAGCGTTTATAACTGTATTACTTCTCTGTGCCAACGTAAGATTATACTTCTGAATGAATAGATTATAACGACATTTTAAATTTTTAAACTTGGTCAATAAGTGTACAAAATATTGAAAATAAAATTTTTGTGGTCGTAGAAGCCGTTAGACAGGCAGCCTGCAACTGGACTGTGAGCCATGAACCATGAATGGAATTAGTCGGTTACTGATACACGATTATATGTCTTTCTTGTAGATGAATGTGACGTGTGCTTAGAACGGTTCTTTACTCAAGAGGTCTTCAGTGATTATAATTTACTTGAAAAATACGTTAAGTTACTCACTATAACTCAAAATAAAATAACTCCTGCTACAAGGCACTGTTTGTGGTTCAAAATAAATGTTAAAGTTATGTGCAAGATACTAGTATGCTGTCTAAAGAATATGTTATTTACACCCGTACGGAAACAGCAGAATAGCATTGTGATTAGCGGGACATAAGTAACGAAGAACATTGCTATCGATGCACTATCCTAAACGATGACACTAGGTTGCTCATGTACTACGTCACCGCAGTCTGACATGTTATACTGTGACGTCACTTCAATAATTGATTTTTTTTATTTACATGGAAATTGCATCATGCAATTAACGACCCCGTATCTCCGTCAGTTCAGTCCTCGTTGCAGCTGAGACATCCAACTAAAACTAAACTCTTCCCTAACATTGCTATGTATCGACCATAATGAGCAGAAATAATTGTTGAAACATAAATCGCCTTTTGTTGGTGCAGGGTTGCGTGTTGAAAATTACAGAATACTTGGGTTAATGATACAGAATAAATAAATAAATATATTCCTTCTCTGTAAGAGATAGTATGTTACTGATATTCCGTGCCTTATTTTTAACGTTTGTTAAGAAGACAGCTCATTCGTAAATTTAAATACCGTTTTAAATTATATACCGGTAACGCGTGTACAAAACATTTTTGATGGTTGCGACCTTAAATTTACAACGTCAACGTTGTTGTGGATTATTCGTGTTAATTTATATTCTGTTTAAATTTTAGTGACAACCGCGAAAATCACGCGTCCTGTTTTTGGACAAGAGAGGAACCTCGAAGATGCTCTAACTGCCGACCAACGGGCACTGAATAGGCCAATTGGTTTCCTATGCGCAGTGATCATAATCGACTGAATTTAGTAAAAACACAGGTGTTTCCTTTCAGACACAACCCGATTCTCGAAATTATTAAAGCAATGTCTGCAGGGTTGACACGTGAATGACAGTTATGTCGTCGAGGGACAGATCTTTCACAACTATGCAAGGTACAAGAAGTGAACACTGACTACACATACACATAATTTGCGTAATACCACTTCATACTCGGTGAATATAATGTGTTAGCACTAGGAAACAAGTGGTACGTTGTTACCTATGTATTCACTGAAAAATTTGATTTTTTAATATATGCCTTTTCAAAAAATGGTAAAGTTGCATTGTTCAATTCATTTGCATGACTTTAAGTAGCCACCTGCACTTTAAATTCAGTTCTTTGTTCAATGACTTTGTGCAAATATTTAATATGGATATGTGTTGCAACAGTAATTCACACATTTCAGTTCCTTACATCAGCACAATGTATGCCCTTTGGGTTAGACAACAGTTTGGGATGTAAAATGTGACTTTAGTAAGAGAGCTTGAAATGCTT
The DNA here is from genome assembly GCF_023898315.1 of Schistocerca nitens. Lineage (NCBI taxonomy): Eukaryota > Metazoa > Arthropoda > Insecta > Orthoptera > Acrididae > Schistocerca > Schistocerca nitens. Next base: position 283,355,307 of record NC_064620.1, read on the forward strand.
TCCCTGTAAAGTAAGAACACAAGGAAATGTGTCAACTAAAAATTTTTGTTTTTGGAGCAGTATGTCACTATTTTGATGGATTCATTAGCTTATATACAACTTTGTGCCCTATTTTGCAGATTGAGGAGAACACCCGAGCTCTCGAATCCCTTAGCCGGGCCTACAGTAGTAGTGCCAGCAGCCTAGAGAGTGTTGGTGTCCCACGCTCTGCTGAAGAGCGTCGCATGGTTGACGAGAAGCACCGTCAGGGTGCCCGAACTGCACTTATGCAGTGGGTGACCAATGCCTTACCTAAGTAAGTCTGTGTTACATAATGTGAACCACTAACAATGTGATGTTTAAGATAGTGATTTTTGTTTAAAGTTGTTATAATTTTGTGTTTCATTTAAGGTATGTTAATGATTCAGATAATTGTTGGACCTATAAGTAATATATTGTTTGTATTTTGCAGAGACTTAGGAGTAGAGATAAAAGACTTTGGACCTAGTTGGAGGGATGGTGTAGCATTCCTTGGGATAATTGATGCCATAAAGGCAAACCTTGTAAATATCTTAGCAATGCGTGAAGCGAGTAATAGAGAACGCCTCGAGACAGCATTCAGTGTTGCAGAGAGTGAACTGGGTATTGCTCGACTCCTGGATCCAGAGGATGTGGATGTGCCGAGGCCTGATGAGAAGTCAATTATGACATATGTGGCACAGTTCCTACACAAATACCCAGAACCTAAGGTACATGTTAATAGTGTCACCTTATGCTTGATTCCAGAAGTCATTCTTTGTTTTATATATTCATATTATGTTGATACAAATATAGAATATTTTAGCACAGACTGTACATTGATTTTATTTAGAATACTTGCTGCAGGTCATTCATATTTGTCATGCTAGTTTGCAATGATCGGTGGTTGTACCACATTCAGTGTTTAAACAGTGCTTTTCTTACAGACTGCTGATGGGTCTAGTACATTAGCTGCAATTGAAGCAGAATACAATGAATTTATAACTTGGCTTTTGCAAAAAACACAGTACATGGAACACCTTCAACAAACAAATACATTACCAATGAATTATTCTGTAAGTATTGCTTGTAAGGTTAGTAATTATAATGAACAAGTTAATAATATTCATAGGCCTATATGAATATAAGTCTAACTAAATTTTGCCTTGTGCAGGATTTCCTGTTATTTAAGAATGAAGTTGATAGTAGAGTGCCTACTTACGAGAAGCTGAAGCGATTAGTGGAATCTCAAAGCATGATCAGTATTACCCATGAATCATGGAAAGAAATTGAAAGCTTATGGTACAAACTGCAAGCACAGGTAAATACAGAATATATAAATGGAATAATGCTGTTAATATGCAAAATGTTATGGTAATGTTTTCCAGAGCTATAATTTTTCAGAGGAAATACAAAGGCCGCCATTATTTTTTATGTTACTACCGACAATAGTTAGCTGACAATGAAAGTGTAGTTCTTGGGAAGCAATTGATGCGTGACTTACACAGTGAACAAGCAAGATGTGCAGTGATTAAGACCCTGGACCCTTGACACTAACTGGTTTGATGTGGCCTACCACAAAATCCTCTCCTGCACCAACTTCTTTATCTCATAGTACCACTTGCACCATATGTTCTCAATTATTTACTGGACGTATTCCAATCTCTGTATTCTCCTACAGTTTTTACCTTCTAATACCATTGAGGTAATTCCATGATGCCTTAAAACATGTCTTATCATCCTCCTTCCTCTTCTTGTCATTGTTTTCCATTTGTTCATTTCTTCATTGACTCTGCAGAGAACCACCCCATTCCTTATCTTTGAATGTGTGTGTTGTCTCCTATAGAAGACGGCCTTTTGGCCAAAACCCCACTTGTTTAGCAGCCATTTGGGATGCATGTCTGTGACTCAGTGTCTCATCTATAGGGTAAGTAGCAATTTATCCTTTTGACAATATTGTCAGTATTATGCAAAGGTTAGATTGCAACTCGCCTTATAGAGGAGACATTGAGACACAGACAGACAGGCACAACAGAAAGTCTGCTATACATTTGAGCTTTCAGCCAAAAGGCCTTCTTGTAAAGTAGAAAAGAAAAACACACACATTCACACAATCTTGGATCTCAGCAGCCAGAGACTGTTGTTATGTGCATGTGAGTTGCGCTTGTGTGAATCTGTGCATGTTTTTTGCTTTAGAAAGCAGTCTTTATGTTGAGACTCAATTTCTCCCGTATATGGTGGGTAGAAGTCAATCATTTACATAATATTCTCATCAGCCTGAAGTATTGTTACACTGGGATTCTGTATATCAACTGAATTTTCTCATGGAAATGCTTGGATTGATAGCACTTCAATATTTTCAGAATTTGTGATCATAAGGGTAAAAATTGCAACCTGATTTCGCTATTTAGGATGTTTATTCCAAATTTTTATCATTTCCCAATGTCTCCTTGCAGCTGCGGAATTGGCTGTGGTTGCTAGATTCCCGTCTGCCAGGTGCCTTGGGTGAAGTAGGGCAGTGGCTTGCCCGTGCAGAAGCCCTTATTGATTCTGATGATATACCTACTGCCATGAATGAAGAAACAGCCAGTATTATCAGCCGACGACTGGAAGAACACAAGGTATATTTTATTTTTAATTTGTATGTTAAATTTGTTGTGTCCCAATGTTGGCTGCAGTGAACAAGGAATTCATGGCTCCTCTCTGTGTACCACATTTGAAAGGCCAAAATCCTTAGTCAAGAGTTATTTTTCAGATATAAACATCTACTCCAAATCCTATAAAATTATAGAACCTGAAAGAGCTCGGATAATACCATTCCATTTATAATCCACTGCATAAAGTGTTCCGGAAAAAAATTTCATCCATGGAAATCCAGTATATGACAGCAGCTCTGTGAGGTTTATCAAATGAATACAAATCTAATACAATAAATACATTCCATGTGCAGTGTAATCTTAGTTTTATTGTCCACCTTTCCATATGTGTATTGTACTTTGGAACCATTAATTAATTGGCAAGCATTAGAAAGTATGAAGACCAGCATGGCAAATGTGTGTGATGTTAAAGTGCAGTTATTCTATTTATCCTTCCTCCAGGCTTTCTTTGCTGACCTACCTGCTGTACAAAAGAAGTTTGAGGAAGCAAGAAGCTCATCACTTGCTAGTAATGTTCCACCTGAGCAACTCCAAATTATGGCAAAACGATTGGAAGAAATTGGTCCAAAAGCAGCTAAGAGGCGCATCAGACTGAAATTCCTTGAGCATAAGGTAATGGAGTGTATAGTGTCCCTTTGTTTTTAGAATGCTCTTTAATTAACTGTATTCATGCCTGTCATAACTACTTGGTCAATGAAAAATGTGTGTAAATAGTGCTATTTTAAGCAAATATTCTGAGAAATGTGAAATATTTTATTTATGTTTAGCTTTTATTTAGTACATATTACAGAAATTTGTGTATTTCGTAATTGAAGACATGCTGTCTCACGAAAACCATGACCACTGTTGCCACAATGACAGAAAACACTGTGTGGGTCATTAGATTTGTATAGTGGTATCTCCATAGAAATTAATTTTCTGGACACTGCCAGTAAAATGCCATGAGCAGCAGAGGTGAAAGGAAGCCCTGTTTGTTTCCATGTTGCAATGTGGCAGATACCTGAATGATCATTACTTGAGTAGCAGATAATAGCACCCCAGCTGTAACCACACCAAAGTGTATTGGTCAGTTTATATCATTTTACAACTCACTCTCACTCTCACATACCAGCACAATGACACTACACTCTCATTGGGATTACTTGTTTGCATTATTGGCTAATAACGTCACTACAACAGGCAGTGGCTGAAAAGATGGAAACTGTCTTAAACCACCCATAGCATTGACAGAAAATATGACATTTATGTTCTTCACTCTGTTTTAATATTAATGACAACATTACTTGATGTCTTGAGGTGTTGAATATTCTGACAGATATCAGTGTTGTTCATGCACATTATTTTGACAGTGTGACACATTATCTTCCTCAGGTGCTACCTGAGAATACTCTGAGTGGAACAGGGCCAGTATTCATACACGTAGCCTTCGCCCTCAGGTTGGTTCCACGTTTTCCATCTGCAGTCTGCTTCCACTAGAAGCACCCTTACGCATCTTCCCTTTGGCCTGATGCAACAGGCTGAGTGCTAGTGGTTCATCTTTGGTCCATTGCACACATTTGCATGTTTGCATTCCGTTTTTGGTTCAGTGTCGTTCGAGGAGCACAATCTGCTATTCACTCCCACTACAAGCAACCTGTGACATTCCATCTTTGTTCTAATGTGCCTGGGATTGATCCCCTGTATTCACATTCTCAGTTGTTCATTTTGTGGAGTTCTGCTGTTGCCCCCTTTGCGTTTTGGATCCTGGGCTCTACTGAGTTGGTACCCAGTCTCGTGATTCAAGAGGTTTTCCATCACCTTTATCTCAACAGCCACTCTTATAACACTGTCCCATCTCTGTGGCAGAACCCATATTTCATCATAGTTTGCAGATTTATTGAGTTCTAGACAGTGCTGGGCAATGGCTGATTTAGTTGCCTCACTTAGGTAGGTGTGTGTCTGATGTTCTTTGCGTCTCATGTCTATTGTCCTAATGCTTGGCCCAAGGCTAGATATATTATAAATTCCAGGTTTTCATAGGTGGGTGTGCGTCTGATGTTCTTTGCGTCTGATGTCTATTGTCCTAATGTTTGGCCCATGGCTAGATATATCATAAATTCCAGGTTTTCATAGCCCCAGGCTTTCACAGTTTCCAGTAGTCCTCTTATTTTGGTAGGTCGACTGAAGACACATCTGATTGATGCAACTTGAGAATCCTGTTTGTTTTAACAGAAATAAATCCCACACAAGGCAGGTATGCTACAGTCTTTGCTTCATCTTGCGTTTCTTCTAGATCATGTGGTGGAGTGGCTGGTTGAAGGGTCTTTTGAATCTTTTTAGCTGTGTATCCATTTTTGCAGAATACTGATTGTAGATGATCTTTTTGTGCTGCCAAACTAACTCGATCTTAGAAGGTGTGTGGTCTGTGGGCCTATCTCTTCAGAACTCCATTTCTCTGCACTGGGTGGTGACAATTGCTGACTTGCAGGTATAAATCAGTGTGTGTAGGTTTGCAATAAACATTGTAGCCATATGATCCATCTGCTCTCTTTTTGACAAGTACATCTAGAAATGGCAACAGGCCATCCTTTTCTAGTTCCAAGGTAAACTTAATATTTGGGTGGCCTGAGTTAACATGTTCCATAAACTCTTGCACAGTGTTCACCAAGGAAAGCCTCCAAAATCAAACATCTCAACTGATGAGAGCTTGCACTCAAGAGGCTCCAGGAACACAGCAACATTCTGGTGTTACCAGCAAATAAAGGTAGATCAACAGTCATTTTGCAGCAGGCTAATTATGATGAGGAGTGTGTCATCTTCTGAGAGGACCCTGTGTACACACTTTTGGAATGTGACCCTGTGGACAAGAAGATGATTATGACTAACTAGGTCATCAAACAATTATGATAGAGAGTGCCAGTTGCACCTAGACTTTACAGACTGCTGACATTACACAAGGTGGTTATGCCACCATGCCCAATCGTCAGCAACATTGGCACATAAACATAGCCAATAGCCCGGCACTTGAAGTTACTCCTGTTCCCATATGTGGGGAAGTGTATTCACCTCATCTGCAATTCAGACGACTTCTTGCAAAGTCTCAAGCAACTAAATATCACAAAATGTGATATAATGGTCAATTTTGGTGTAGTATCCCTGTCCACCAGACCCATTGGAACCGTATACTAACCTCAACTTATATTCTGTATAGGAACCAAAATTATGAGCAGACAGGGTGTGTAGCAATGGGCAGCTTGCTGTCTCCAGTGGCTGCCATTATGTTCATGGAGAGATCTGAAGAGGCAGTTTTAGAGATTACTTCTTCAAGTATGTGGATGATACCTTTTGATCTGGCCTCGTGGTAGGGAGTTGTTCAGTGAGTTTCTGTAACATCATAACTTACACCACCAAAATATTAAAGTCACCATGGAACTGGAAAATGATGGCCAGTTGCCATTTCTGGATGTATTTGCTAAAAAGAAACCTACACACAGTGGTTTGTACCTGCAAGCCAACAGCTGTCACCACCAAGTACAGATGAATGGAGTTCTGAAGACATAGGTCCACAGAGCACATACCTTGTCAGACGTTGATCATTTGGCAGCAGAAATAGAGCACTTACAATCGTTGCTCTGCAAAAATGAATACACGACCAAACAGATTCAGAAGGCTTTTCAACCAGCCCCTCTGCCACATGATCTAGAAGAAAGGCAAAAGAAGCAAATACCATGGTGTACCTGCCCTGCCAAAATCAGCAGGATTCTCAGGATGCATAACATCTACATCCTGCGCAATAAATTTAGTTTCGGTGCAGGCAACAGTGGTTTAAGACCACAGTTGTTTTTGCCTCCCTGCATTAATCGAGCACAACACCAAGTGTGTGTTCTCTCCACCTACTGAAATAAGAGGACTACTGAGCAATGTGAAAAATGACCTGGAACTACAAAAACCAAGAATTTACAATATTTCTGCCAATGTGGCATGTCATACATTAGCCAAACAATGAGAACAGTGGACTTCAGATGCACACCTGACTAAGAAGGGAATGAAATCATCCATCACCAACCCCAAAGTATTAAAACAGTGTTATAAGAAAGTCTTACAGAGACGAAGGTTGTGGAAAACCTCATGAATCGTGACACTGGGTATCACCTCAGTGGAGCCTGCAATCCTGCACTGGAATTGCTGAAAATGCAGTGGAGGCAGCAACAGAATGATGCTAAAAGAAGAACTGCGAGTGTGGAAGTAAGGAACAAACACCAAACAGCCAAACTGAAGATGAAACATCACAGGATGCTTCTAGAGGGAGTGGATCACAGAGGAAACACCTAGAACGGCACTGGACTGAAAATGGAACACCAGTGTGTAATCAGGTGCACTGGAGCGAAGATGAACCACCAGTGTTTGGCTTGGTACATCAGACAGAAGATGGGCTTCCAGTGGGAGCAGACTGCAGATAGATCACCTGGAACTGCCCATGGAAGAGGAAGGCCACAGATATAAATACTGGACCCAAGTCATTCAATTAGTGCTCTGTGGTAGCAACTGATGAAGATAACGACTCATGTTGTTGAAACATTGTGTATGAACTACTTTGATATCTGGCAAAATACATTACATCTCAACATGTCCCTCAGAAAGCCCGAAGAATCACATAAAGTTACTTTCTGGTTTGGTGCTATTCCTCCCAGTCAGCACTTTGTCATATTTTGTTCTATTCTTACTTAATATAATGATGTTGGAAAAATGTGACTATATCTGTCATATTTTTCCTTGAAGGCACAATTTTCTTATCTGATATAGTAACTTATTAGAAAAGTAAATAAAACTTCAAACTGTTATTCGTTTGTATCCTCATTTGAAATATTTTAAGCAGCTTAGGAATATAGAAAATTATTTTGAATTAACTTTAATATTTTCTTATGTAGTCTAGCATTCAGAATTGTTTATTATTATAATCATTTATGTTGATAACACCTCTTAATGAAAACAAAATTTCTCAAGAATTGAATGCCTTGTATTTGTATATGAAAGTTTGTTTTTGCATTTTTATAATTATGTAGTTTTCTTCAACTAAAGTGTGTAAGTTATGATGCTTACAGATGTTTAATTTTATGTTTCTCAAATTTTACAGTGTTGCCTCATAGCCTTCCTCCATCTGACGGAGTCAAAATTGCGAGGTTGGGCTGTAAAATATGGCCGTGAAGAAAAAGTGCAACAATTGCTGGACCAATATAGAAACTTCGTTTCTCGTAACCGAATCTTCCAGGAGTTCAATAAGGCATATATTGACATGCAAAAGGTTGTAGAAGAGTACAAACGAGAAGGAAATGTAGGTAAGTTTCAGACAAAAGAGAAAGGAGAAAAAGAGAGAGAGAGTTGGAGGGGGGGGGGGGGGGAGAGAGAGAGAGAGAGAGAGAGAGAGAGAGAGAGAGAGAGAGAGAGAGAGAGAGAGAGAGAGTGGGGGGGAGGGGGAGGAATACTATTCATGTTATGAAGGCAAAAAAAAAAATATGGAACCCTCATGCACCAAATACCAGTATGTCTGTCTGTGCCTGTTAACCAGTCAGAAGTCAATTTGGATTTATTATCTGCTAATTGTATATTTTTAATTTTCTAAATCGACGGCTCCAGTTTCACCAGAAGAATGTCTCGAAAAGAATAAGACCATCAGTATTGTGAAGAGAAAAATCTTTGCATTGCTGCTGATTGCTTGATGCTAAAGTTATCATTAATATTTGCTAATTGATTTCTACAGATATATTTTTATAACACATATAAATTCTGAAGTTAAGGAGCAGTTGACATTCATGTTTCAACAGATGGTACCTGCTCCATTCACCGCCTGTGGCTGTCACCATTGGAAAATAGTCTGAAGATTTTTACATAAATCATACATTTTAATATAATCATTTTCTCCCGTTGATATGAATTATAAGACTGATTACAGTGTGTTGACCTGGCTGGTGTAAGATGGCAATCAAAAACTTCTGAATTTGATTATCAGAATATTGTGGTATTTTTGTATCTTTCACATATGACAGTACTTTGTGTATGTGAAAAATCCTAAGTAGTACCTTGGTTTGAAAGCTAAGCGAGTGAATAGGTCTGCTTGTAATATTCTGGATGGCCCAGCTCTCAAGCCAGAAGAAAGTGAAGCCATTCCACCTCCAATAGAACCAGTAGTAGCAAAGGTCTATGAAGTTTACACCAATATCCAGTTGTATCAAAGCTGTGTGATGGCTAATCCAGCTTTTGGGTACACTAAAAGTTTTACTTATGTTCATGGTAGTTTTGCAGTTGTTCTGGTTTTTCCTGTTTGTTGTAAAAAATAAACAATTTTGGTTGTCCATGAGGGGAATATGTTAAACATAGTAGTTCGGGAACCAGATATCACATGTTTAATGTTATTGATGTGCATTATCTTTTCTAGATCAACGAGAAAGTGTGTTGATAGATCACTTCATGCGTGAAACTGCTGAACGGTGGAAGAGTGTATCTATGGAGCTTCGCTGTGTGCAAAGTATGTTAGAAGAAGTTGTTGCATACTGGCGCCGCTGGAACAGTTTGGTGGATGAGTTTGAAGCCTGGCTCGATAGAGCATACGGAATGCTGGACCTCCAAGAGGATGACAAACTAGAATTTTTCCAGGTTACATTTATTTTATAGTCCACCACTATCTTGAGAACTGTAATTTGTATGCCAGTGAAAATAATTAAATAACTTACTAAAAATGTTTAAACACTATGAAGATGTTATTTAAAACTTTTCAGTATGTACACTAACTTATGTTTTGTTAAGTACTGATTTTCTATATCTTTTCCATCATCATTAGTATGTTGTTGACTTAAAGACAGTAGTAAGAGGAAAGACAAGTACTTAAAATGAAATGATAATTAAATAGACACCCTAGCTGCAAACAGGCGTTGATGTACTTCATTGGGGACATGTTGAAAATGTGTGCCTCGACCGGGACTCGAACCCAGGATCTCCTGCTTACATGGCAGACGTTCTATCCATCTGAGCCACCGCGGGTCCCGGTCGAGGCACACATTTTCAACATGTCCCCAATGAAGTACATCAACGCCTGTTTGCAGCTAGGGTGTCTATTTAATTATCATTTCATTTCTAGCAAAGCTGCATGGTCATCCACGGTAACTGTTCTTTCGGGAACAGATAATACCGTCATACATACAAGTACTTAACAGAAAATTACACTTAAAACTGTTGGTACCTTCATCTCTTAGTTTTGATGTGATTGTTTCCATTGTCTAATTTAACAGTTTGTCAATTTTTTTATAGTAAAAAATTACTTTGTCTTTCAGTACTGCACACGCAAACAGGAAAAGTTGTAGAAACAAAAATGTCAATTTCTTATGCTAACCATTTTTTACATCATTTGCATGTAATATTTGTAGGTTTCACTATTCTCACAAGTTTTAACTCACATTCATTGTTGAAATCACACTGAATGTGAATAATTCAAATCCTCACTATAGATTAATCATGTTTTGCATTTGTTTGATGGTCTCCTTTGATTCTATGAAATTTTTACTGAATTTAAGCCTTTTTACCCTGTGATTAACGTGTTATAACAAACAATTATTTATAACCATTGTGTTTTAGCAGTCATCATTTGTTTATGTTAAGCAGTCCCCTGGTGTAATCTGTGTTTATGACGATTTTGTGAGCTGTCTTCTCTCCTTGTCTATCAGGAAGGTATTCCTTTCAATCAAAGATTTCATATTCACTATCGTCTATTTTGAGCTTCAGTGCCCTTGTTCTAAGGCAATAGGGAATTAACTTTTCATGCACATGTATTTGTTCTACATCAAAAAATAGTACTTTGGGAGGCAACAATAACTCTTAATCCTCTCCATCAGGACACTAGGACACTTTAGGTTCTGGACTCAAAGACTCTGAGATTACCTGTGCATATGGGTTTGCATTATACTGTCTTTTTTTGTATCAGTATTTATAATCGTAATCAATTTTTCTGTTTCATATTTGTAGCTTTACATTTTTATTTTCTGTGGCATTTTGCTTGTTTTTATTTGACCCCCACACTTCTAGCATTTTTTTGTGATCTGCATCTAATTTGTTTGTCCATACCACGTTTTGGTTGCACACACTATTATATTTTTATTAATTTTGTGTTAGCTTTTCATTATAGTCCTGTTATGAGATTTGTGAATTAAAATGAATAGTTGACTCCAGTAAATTTCAGTACATGTAAACTTGTTGATTTTTTAAAAATCTTTTATTTTCTTTTTAGGACTTGAGTGTTTGGAAGGACAAGTATCAACTATTAGGTGACACTGTTAGTTTCCTCATTGCAACCTGTGAGGATCAAGTTGCCCATGAGCTGAAAGAACGATACTTGGTAATATCATCCCGTTGGGAAGATCTGTTCCAGGTAATCATTCACATTGAACATTAAATTGAGAATATGTTAATTTTGTCACTGAAGTTAACATACAGTTATTTGCACTATTAATAGCGTGAAAGATTTGAGGATATACAGATCTCGCTACTAACTATTTTGCAAATAATAAGATGTCTTAGCACTGCTGGACATAAAAATTCAAAGCAGTTAATATCAGAAAGTGTGACTTTTATTACATATTACAGCCTCATGTCAAACAAATGGCGTAATATGTAATTTAAAAAATTTAGAAGATTGTCACCGTGTTTCACACTGACATTATTTCTAATAATAGGTTATATAAATAACTAAACTTTGGACGTCACTGTTCAGACACCCAGCTGAAAACTTCATTGTAATCAATATACGTAAAGTGAAAGAGAATATGTGAGCAGGAATTTTGAGAATGAGGCTAAAAGTATAATGAATTCTTGATAGTGCGAAATTGGTTGGAATGATACAACAAAATGAAACTTGGAAAAAATTCAAAAGGTAAAGTTACTGGAATAGTAAAGAGCTGACTGGAATGCCTATAGAAAAGTATGTAATACAGAAAAATACACAGGAGAACCCTATATTGCAACACAGATGTGCTGCTGGCCAAATGTCTATTATTTTGTTGGTTCCTTTGCTAAAATTCTGTTGCTCTATCTTAGTGGATAATGTTACTCAAATTTTTTAATGTAATTATCTTCATATCATGCATCTTAAATTACCGATAAGTCTATAATGATCCTAAATGTTGCACATCTTCTTCTTCTTCAACAACACAGATTTTATTGAACACAGATTAAGTACAAATAAATTGCAGAATATAATAGATCCTGAGTCTTCTTGTACTAAACAGAGCAAAGTCTTGTGGATGTGGATAGCTCTTGTCCATTAAAGTACTCTGGAGTTTTACCAAATATCTCAAACATTTGTGCTGGATAACGGTAAGTTTGACCAACTGGGAAGCACTTGAGTATGAACCGCTGTCTTTGTGCATGTACACGCTGTTGGTTTGCTTACAGAAGGTGCAAAATACAGTTGAATGGACAACAAAGACAGCACCGCATTATGAAAATGTAGATGACCATGTGGAAGTGAAACACAGATGACAAGGAATAACAAAGTCCAAACCAGTTCCATAAAATAATCAATGTATTGCAAATTTGTCATAAATAAGTCCACTGGCGAGCATATAGAACACATCAGTGAGATGAGACAAGTAAAACCGAGATAAGTCTGCAGCTGTCTTTAAATATGCCGCTGTTGTTTACCGTCATGAACTGGCATTAAAGAATGTATCAATTGACAGCACTTTACATAGCAGCCTCATCAGATGTATGCTTAATTCCATCAACTGATCCTTTGACATGTGGCAGGATTATAAGATGATGTATCTTGTCATATAACTATGCTATTTAACAATGGAAAATCCAGGATGGAATAATGACAAAATTATGAAAAGGATAGATTACTACTCTCCATACAGCGGAGATGCTGAGTCGCAGATAGGCATGACAAAAAGACTGTCAAACATGTAAGCTTTTGGCCAAGAAGGCCTTCATTGGAATCAGACAACAGCTTACTTGTTTGTCAGTCTTTTTGTTTCTTCTATCTGTGCCTCAGCATCTCCGCTATGTGGTGAATAGTAATCTATCCTTTTCATATACATATATTTATACACATATAATAGAGGGAAACATTCCACGTGGGAAAAATATATCTAAACACACAGATGTTGTGACTTACCGAACAAAAGTGCTGGCAGGTCGATAGACACACAAACAAACACAATCATACACACGAAATTCAAGCTTTCGCAACAAACTGTTGCCTCATCAGGAAAGAGGGAAGGAGAGGGAAAGAGGAAAGGATGTGGGTTTTAAGGGAGAGGGTAAGGAGTCATTCCAATCCCGGGAGCGGAAAGACTTACCTTAGGGGGAAAAAAGGACAGGTATACACTCGCGCACACACACACATATCCATCCGCACATACACAGACACAAGCAGACATTTGTAAAGGCAAAGAGTTTGTGACTTTCGTTTGGTAAGTCACAACATCTGTGTTTTTAGATATATATATTTATACACATATAGCTTAAAAGCATACATTTAGTGTCATGGGCTAGTGAGGCGGGTGTATAATGGTGTTGACAAGCTGTTTGATACATTTCGCTCAAAGCCTTCATATGTAAGGGAGTGACTATTTGGAGATGCAAAAAAAGATAATCATTGCTGTCACTGGATTTAAAGAAATGGGGATCAATGTGAAATGACAATCAATGTGAAATGACAAATTTTGTGAACTGTTCACATGTGTCTGTAGTGAATATATCTCATAAGGTGGTTAATGAGACCATTGTGAATAAATGCCATGGAAACTGTGGAGCTCCACCTACCATTGATGCCTGAAGTAGATGGTGACTGTGTTGCAGTTCCGGAAGAACAACCAGACATGTGACAGAATATTCTCTTCCTTATTACCTACTCATCCAGCTGCATAGAACTATGAATCAGTATAAGAATCTTCCACTTCTTCTGAACTGTGAGCACCTATTTTTTCTTGAAGAGCTTTGAGAACATCACTGTCATTGAAGATCACCATTTCAAAGCTACGCAGTGTGTGGACTATGGATTACGTAGCCTACAAAAGGTTTGTGACATAACAAAAGATTGCTATGTACAAAGTGCTATCCAAAGCACTCAAAATTCATGAACTAGTTAGAAGAAAGAAGCATATAACCTGTCTTGTCCCACCTACATTGGTCTTAAGAGAGGGCACCCATTGCAATGAGAGCTACAAATTTCTCCATGCAGCGCAAGCCAGGCTCAGGCACTGACCATATGGTCAAAAGTTGCCAGCCCAGTCATTTCTGGACTCAAACCACAATGTGTTAAGTAAGTATCACTCACAGATTAGGCCTAATGACTGTTCCAAATGACCAACTGCTGCCTACAAGGCAGTATGACAAACGATCTATGATCATGGGACATGTGATCAGGATGTTGCCAATCCCTCTGGCTGTTGTTGCCATTGGATGACGCTTGATGATATCGTTGCTTTGTTTTCGAGCAGCTCTTCATTTGACCTCACAAGGGCTGAGTGGAGCCTGCGCCAGACCTCCCCACCTCAGAAAAAATTTGAGGAGATACTGGGAAACGAACCCAGGTACTTCTGCACTGAAGGCAGCAACCCAAACTTTTCAGCTAAGGGAATGAATGTAATGGTTCTGCAATACTACATCTTCAGTTAGAAGGCTGTAAATAAACAAATTTAACTACTGCAGCTACTAAGAAATTACAGAGCTTCAATTAGTTAAGACTTTGACCTCTTTCCATCACTCCCTTCCCCTCTCCCCCAGATTAGAGTTCTGTCGTAGTGTGGTATTAGAAACCATTGAACACAATTATAGATTTCCAAATGTAATGTTAAATTAAGTGTGACCAGTTTCTATCAGCATGCTCCATTTTATGATCACAGCACGTTAAACAGTACATGCATGCTGGTGATATTCTAAGAAACCGGAAGGACTACCGAGCAGGGATTGACAAACTGCAGAAGTGGTTGCGTACTGCAGAATCTGTTCTGTCTTCATCACAACTAAGTTCGACTGAAAAGATAAAAGCTTATGGACAGAGACTACAGGTAAGGTATTTTTTTTATGTAGTATCTTGTAAGTTATGCCTTAATGTAACATTGGTAAGACTTCAAATAATTTGCTTTAATCTTTATTTCTCTTGCTTATTCAGCAACTACAAAGTGAAGTGGAAGACATTGAAGATCTATTTAAGAATGTGAGCAAGATTTTCCAGTCCATGCTTCAAGATCTTTCTCGGGAGGAAGTAGACAGAATCATGAACACACTTAAAAAGGAGAAAGGTGATTACCGTAAATCCATATCTAGAAGTGTGTGATGGAATGTTTAATATTTGATGTCGTGTATCTTATGGCAGTTAAGATTATAGTTAATCTAATCATACAGCTAATAAGTTGTTATGTTAGATTGTATCAAATTTTTGCTCTCTTAGCTGTTCCCATATACTAGCCAACATATTGTATCTGTTCCATTTCATGATCTATTGCGGTACTGTAAGGCCTGATCTCTCATTATTAGTCAGTAGCATCTGAATGTTAACCATACAGTGATGTTTTCAGTTTGTGTGAGAATAGGAATTTTATTATGTGTATTCATATTCTACAGGTTTGCCAAGAAAATATGTAGAAAATAAGATATTATATATGTTTCTTTTGCTGCTCACTTTTTTACCTGACTGAAATAATACTGTAATTTTTAAAAAATTAAATTTACAAGCTTGAAAGAATGTGTTTTTCTTTACAGCGTTATCATATTAATCTATCTGAATACATCAAAGAGGAAAATCTTATTTGTCACGAAAGAGAAGTATAAAGTTTTTATTAGACATCAGTTAATAACAAACATGACTGCCCTCACTTGTTTACTAAATAAAACTCAAAGCAGTGTAGTGTAAAAAGTCCACTTTGTGTGATGCAACCAATCAGACTATTTGTCTTACGCATACACATAGCAGAGAACTAAACAGTGTATTTCTTTTGACAGAGGCTCTTGTTCGTGTCCGAGCATTAATACCAATGCAGCTCCACCTTTTCCACCAAATCCTAGTGCAACAAGAGTCCCTGGAAACAGGACAGGCGGAAATCAGTCAATGGCTTGATGAGGCAGAAACCTTCTTGTCATCACTATCACTTACAGGTGGCCAGGAGAGTGTCCAAGCTCAACTTGACAGGCACAAGGTTAGAGTACACTTTTAAGTCGATAGTAACTTACTTATTTGTATAGTGTAACTTTGATACATCATGAGAAAACTTTCTGTTCTTTGTAATTTCTGTAGTATGTCGACAGAATAAATTTTGTAGTAAACATTAAAGAAAAATGAAATGTATTATTTTTGCCCACTAATCTCTAAAATCTGCTTGTAAAACTGTACACACTCATTTTTCTCTCTGTATGACAAATATAATTTCGTGTGCTAGTACTGTTATTGTGCTCTTTCAGAAATTGTTGATATAGCTTTTTAAATTTTTGCGTCCTTGGATATTACACTGAATTCTCCTAAAGAAAAATCTAGAGAATTAAAAATGTGTCACTTTGACCGGTAACATGGCATCATCAGTGATTATGTTATTGAAATTGTGCGATATTGATAACCATGTGAGTGATATCAACATATCTGGTAAAATTATTCCTTTAAATATATAACTATCTTTCTGCATTTATACAGGCATTCTTTTCACGAACTCTGTATTATAAGTCAATGCTTGAAAGCAAAAACAAAATATTCCAAAGTATTGTGAAATCAGTGGATCACACAGAAGGTGTTGATACAGAAGATTTCAACCTCAAAATGATACAACTGAATGATCGTTTTGCACGTGTAACACAGCAAGCACAGCAATGGGAACAAGTAAGTATTTCTATTCCCAGAAGAACACAAAGTTACTAGTACTAAGAATTGGTTTGGTCAACAGAGATTCACAAACTTTTTTTTTTTTTTTTTTACAGAAACTGCAGGAGGCTACTAGATGTTGGCATAATTTCCAAGAAAGTGAAAAGATTATTTCAGAATGGTTGCAGAAGGCAGAAAAACTCATTTCTGAAAAACATATAGACACAAAACAAACAATTGAAGTTCACAAGGTATGTGACTATTGAAGACAACATTAATACTTAAGCTGTTATTTAACATGGTATAGTTTTTCTTCTGTTGCAATTTTTATGTGGACTACTTAACTATTTGTCTCCATAATTCATAGGCTTTCTTTGAACGAGTGAATGAACATTGGATTCAAGATCTGATAAATGCAGCCCAGGACTTGAGAAATTGCTTGCCTGCAGATCAGCAAGGTACTATCAAGGCTATAGTTGACAGGCTTCAAACAAAATGGAAGGTATGTAAAATGTTAACAGTGGTTTAAGACAGTAGTAGATACATCAGATCTTTTGAATGTTCTGCAAACACTTTGGCATTTGCTACGTTACACATTAGTATACCAAATGACCTTTTATTTATAATCACATTTAACTGAAAACTCCTAAATTATCTAGAAGCCACATCTGCAACCACATTTCATGATCTGGCTGATAGGTCAAGCTCACCTGTATCGCTCCCGATTTCAACAATTTCCTTTCCAGTGTGCCCGCAGCTTGCATGAGGTCAGAGAGTGACATGTTTTATCTTAAGTATGAGTTTTTTGCTGCATTATTTACTCATAATGATAAAAGTTACATGACGAGTTCATTTTGGTGTTTTGCCATTTTCAAGTGTACCTGTGAGGATGGTGTAATATGTATAATGTTCCTTATTTCTATGTTAGTCTTATGCTTACATTGTGTAATGTGTATCACTACAAGTAAATAAATAAATAAATAGCGCAGCAAAAAACTTGCAGTTAAAATAAAATATGTAATTCTTCAACCAATTTTCCAAAACCTGTACAGCTTTTCTTGCATACCTTACTACATTACCGTAACCCATCTCTGCTTATTTGAATGTTTCTGACAGATTATGACTGTGTTGGAATTCAGTTGAACCCAGATCTTTGCCTCTGATGTGGCTTGCTGATTGCCTCAGTGCACTTTAAAAATTATTCCTCTCTACATTAGTGTTGCATGTCTTCTGTAAACATGATATACAGTATTTTTCCCTTATCCTGTTACCTGTACTTCTTTCTTTATAATCTGATAGTAAGAACTGAAAATTGCTAAAGAATAAGAATGGTTGGAATTACCATTAATGACTTACTTGCCATATTGCTATATGTTTAATATCTGGGAATGGTGCCTATTACTCCAGCAACCACTAACCAAGCATATGTGTAACAACTTTCACGCAAGAACTATGAACTTTGCAAAAGAAATGTTTTGTAGCTTATTGGAGTTAGCCAAGGTAACATTGGTGTAATTGGTGACTAGGGATGTAAGACCGCCAAAAGAGTAACATGGTCATAGAAGATGGGATCATAAAACTCTGAAATGAGCACAGTTATACATAAGACAGTAAATAATATTTTCCTTTCACTCTAAGGAAGAAATATGTTTTTGTTATTTCTATCTGACCATCCCTTCACCAGTATGAACTTGTGCCTCATCTTTAATGACCATATCATTGTCATGACACTAAATTACATTATCTTTGCTTTATGTTTTCCATGAAAATTAGTGTTTGATGTAATCTTAAAGTTAGATTAAAATATATAAACCTTGTGTTACTCCTACTTAACATTATCAGGTCTCTTGGTTTGTCATTAATTTTATGTAATACAAGTGAGAGGAATAATCATATTATACAATATTCCATTTATGTGTAGTCAATAGTTAACAGACAATATATTGAGGATCTCAGGAACTTCGTAGGACTATGAGAAGACATTTGCTGCATAGGATTTATTTTTAAAATTTGTTATGCTGGACTGATATTGAGCTTTGTGTTCATCTTCAGTGCTACACTGTATCATTACCTCACATGAAAATCATTGATACGTGTACAGGTGTGGTAGTACAAGCATCATTTTATAAAAAAGAAAGTAAGCACTGGTCAAACGAACAAATGTCAACAAGATAACTGAAACGAAATTTGGTCTGACAGTTACTACCTTACATGAGGCATGTACTAAATCACATGTGTGTAAGACTGATTATAGCACATGTATCAAAGACACATATTGGTACTTATGGTGTGCCGCAGCTGATGTCGACTTAATCACAATGGTTTTCCTGAGATTCATGTGAGACCTATAAAACAAGTATATTGAGGATTCTTTGTGGAAAGTTGTTAATTGCTGTAGTAAATTTAACTGTTTATGAGAGCTGAATTTTGTCTCACTGTCAACAGGAAATACTGTCCTTCGCACCACTCCATCTAATGCGGTTGGAGTTCAGGCTGGATGAGGCAACATTTAACCAGTATTTGAAAGACATTGAGAAAGAGATTTCAGCAGAACAGCAGGCATTTGATCGTCATGAAGATGTCGAAGCTATCCTGACAAGGCATCGTGAGTTCTTCACACCTGGTACAAAGGGAATTTTGTGTCAGGTTGAACGGTGCCTTGATACTATGACCAAAGTGACAACCTCAAGTAGTGATGCTCAACTGGCTGAAGCACTTTCCCAGGTCCAAAAACAGTGGCAAGTTGTGTCACGCCGAATAGACAACATGTTGCAACATCTGCAGCAAGTACCAGCTCAATGGGAGAAATATCATCAAAAGTAAGATTGCTGCCCCATTCATTTGGTGTAATCTTTACACAATTTCTTAAATTTAAAATTAAAATCAATTGATTGGTGTATTCATTAATGACAAGAAGTCTTTGTACATTCCAATAAGTTAAAAATATCTGAAGAATGGACTATACAGGAATAGTAGAATTATTTTCTCGGCATTAATCACTATTAGATTCTCTACACTTCACAAAAACCAGGAGATCATAATTCATTCAGAGTCATAAACAGCATATTGTCACTGTAATCACTGTTCTCTGTTTTATGCCTTATTCATCGTTGTCATGCAAGTCATCGAAGTGGTGTCAAATAAATACATTTGCACCAGATGGCCGAACTCCCCGAAAGGGACTCTCAGACAAAATATGCCATATGCACATTTGTTTTGTCATTTCTTGATAATTTTGGCACTTTACTATTTAAGAAAATCTTTTGACTGTTTTCTTTCTTGGTCTCCCCTCAGTTTTCCTACCCAACATTTTTTCTTCCAATAGGGGTTCAAAATTTATTGTGTTTAAATAAGGGCCCAAAAAGTTTTTCTTTGTTATTGGGATACTTTCTGTGAAGTTTTCCAACTTGTTGATCACTTGTAAAATCTATGATAGAATAGTGTTTTCTTTCTGTCCAGTGGGTCCTCATCAACTTTCTCCAGAGTCACATTTCCATCACTTTTAAGCGTTCTGTGTCTGTCTACAACAATGTGTAGCTTTCACTGCCCTGTATGAACACACTCCAGATGAACATCTTGACTTTCTTTTCCACCTCTTCTGTACTAATCTACTTATTCACTAGTAGTTGTCTTCTTTCATTGAAGCCATGCCTGCCCCTGTAGTATATATAAGCAAAATTTGCAAGAATATGGGCTTCTGCCTGACAAGAAAGTGAAGCACACACAAGGCATGGTTGGATATCAGTGTAACATTGCACACATACTCTTCCTCAGTGGGTTTGTGAAAGATTAGATTTTTTATTGAAATCATTGCCACCATTTGACCGTAAGTTTGTATTATTCATTTATTCTGATATTGCGATTTCAGCTTTAGAGTTATTTTCAAGTGCAAATCATTGGACATGATTCTTGCTTGCCACAGCACTATGTGTTAAAGTGTGCCCATTGTGCATAATGTTAGCTGTAATCCCTGCTCTTAATTTGCCCTCAGATCTTACGATGAGATGACTGGTATATATGTTGACATGTGTGTTGTTAAATGTCAAAATATGTGTCGAACGTTTTGACGCTAACATGTCATTCAGACATGTTGGATATTTACTGATTTGATGTCTCCTTTCCATTGGAAAATTTTCTACAGCCAAAATCACAGTAGCAAAATAAATTAATAATGAAAACTTACAGACAGATGGCTGCAACAGTTTCTTTCAAAAAGTGTACTATGACTGTGGTCTTCAACCAAGGAAAAATCGTTAAATGATTGGGTAGTAATTCTATGTGACAGATAGAACAACCAGCAGAGTCTGTAGTGTTGTTCATGTCTCATGTTGTTACCTGGGCTGTTAAGAGAAATTATGAAAGACATGAAGATGTCACATATTTTTACAAGATAGCATTATTAGCATCTGAAAGCATTTGAAAGGGACCTCATTCTAGATCTCTATTTGACCAGTCGGTCAAATTATTCAATACTCAAATTTGTGGTGCATTTGGATGTGACAGTGGCCCAATGTTGGACAATTTAGAAACTGTAGGGCAGGCACAATTGTCATCAGAGTTCTGGTCGACCATGTATGATCACCAAAGTGGGGGATTGCCGTATTTTGTACCAAGCACATCGTAAGCCTTTCACATCTGCACTTGGTGTCTGAGAACAAGTAATGGACTCACTACAACATTTTGTGTTATCTCATACCATTGTTCAGAGATTAACTGCAGCTGGACTTTGGAAATATTGTCCCATGTGTAGGCTGCCATTACATCACAACACAGACAGCTGCATTTGGAATGACATCATGACTGGGAGGTATGGACTGCTGATGAAAGACATTGTGATCTGTGATGAATTGAGGGTCTGCACTATCCTGGATAACCATTGTTGGCAAGTATGGTGGTGACCTTGGGAGATGTCATGGTCTTCTTATGTTTGGGAGGGGCAGAGTAGTGATAGTCGTGGCATTGAGGTGTGGGGAGCCATCTGGGATGAATTCAGGTCACAACTGGTAGCAATTGAGGGAACTTGATGGACCAGCTTGCCTCTGGAGAGGATGCAGTGGTTTTAGACACCCTTACAGGCAAATTAGTGCTTGCATCCAGGGAGAGGTGGTGCACTGTCATACTGATAAGTGGTCTTATACTCCCAAGTTCTTCGCAAAGTTGACTTGATTTTGTAATTAGTGAAATACTATCATAGAATGTCTCTGAACCCATGAAGTTTATGACAGTATAATTACAAGACTCCGCTATTGTTTGTAGTATTGCAGTAAGACTGATTAGGGGAATTTATGCAGTCAAATACTGTAGGTACTATTCGATATGATTCAAGAATAATCATTCAAATTGAAATAATAATAATAATAATATTTGCAGTTATAAGGAAGCAGCTACTTACTCGTCACTGAAACAGTTACACATGGAGCAGGTCTTCTGAACACACTAATTTAAAAAAAAAAAATACTTGAACTTCTTGTTAAAATTGCTTCATCGCAAGTACAACCAGAAAAGAGAAAGGTCAACATGTGGAGATTAACTAAAGAAATGGAGGAGAAAATGCACATTTACAGAAATTAAGACAGTCTTATTCTGAATGTGGAATGAATAGAGACGTAAGCTGCGAGAAAAGATTCAAAAATAACAGCTAAGATTCCAGTTCCTAAATGCTGGTAACAATGAACTTGCTTTCGTACATGAGGTCATGGATGCTTGTTAGTTGCACACGAAGTTAATATAACTGATCAGAATCTTGATTATAGAAGAATTTTTGTCATAAATATGTGGCTGACTGGGGGAGGAGAGCTACTGGTTTATAATTTCTGTATACCCGACTGTGTCAATGCTGTGGGGTGAATCCCAAATATCTCTCACTGTTGATTATGAGCCAAGCATTGGATGAGGGCGTTAGGGTTGTATGCCCCTTGGTACTACGTGAGAGGACCAAGATGTATAGTGGCACTTGGGTTTTTTTTATTCCACCTTTTCGTTCCACTTTCATGCCAGTGACATAAAAAAATGCTACATTGTGCAAGTAGTCCAAGTATTTTCACCATTATATTCCATAGACTTTCTGCTCCTCATTTCTATTTTGATTCACAGCTAGTATGTCCTTTGCCTCTTTGTTACTGCTTGTTGCATTTTTCAGTAATTTGTTTGTATTATTTTTATATGTTTGGTGTTATACTTCTTTTTCAGCTTTTTCCTATTTATTATATTTCCCCCAGTTTCTATCCATATCGGTCCAATTTTTTTCCGTCATTTGCTATTCTTTCATCATATTTTCCATCCCCCTCCCCCCTCTCTCCCCTGATATAGCATTTGGAGCAATTAAACCGTTGTGTACCTCACACTTTCCTTCTCCTGATTACTGTGTTTCTACTGATGGGGGAGGATTTGAAAACAACAGTAAAGCTAGAGATTTAGCTTTGTTCTTTAATTAATATTTGACCTAGCACTTTTTTAGTTGTTTCTGCTCCAAAGGTAATAAGCAAATTGTCCTCTTCAGTCACAAATATTAGCAAATAATAGCAGAAAGTGGATTAAAGAAATGCATCCTTTTTGTTCACTCATTCTTCTCCATGATGAGCAGCTTCATTTCATGGTTTTTGTTTTATGTCTTAAACAGTACCTTGGTATTTGATACTTGTTTAACATAATTATTGTGTGAGATTCTGCTTTCGTTTTTGTGTCTGGTGCTTTGAAATGAAGATTGTTGAATGATACTCAATTTATTTTTTGCTAACAGATTTAATGAAATGGTGACTTGGATGGATTCAGTCGACAGGAGTTTAAAAAATATAGT
Source organism: Schistocerca nitens (assembly GCF_023898315.1). Taxonomy (NCBI): domain Eukaryota; kingdom Metazoa; phylum Arthropoda; class Insecta; order Orthoptera; family Acrididae; genus Schistocerca; species Schistocerca nitens. The sequence goes on from NC_064620.1 coordinate 283,378,576, forward strand.
CAATGAGGTGAACACACTTGAAGAATTTGAAAAAGAAAGGGCCATTTTCCAGGTAACGACCCATCTTTACTGCTATCTGCTTTTTTGAATTTTTCATGCCATATACCAAGTCTTCTGTGACTTATTAGAGCTAATACTGTGATTAAAATGTGAATGAAACTGGAAAGTAAGTCTGATAATGTTGCAGAAGGTGTTACATTCAGTGTGCTGTAAAGTTATCAACCAAAAGTATGTGTGAGAGTGCTATTTGAAAAGTGCTTAAATGATTTAATGTCACTAATTTTCTCATATACATTTGTTCACTGTTATTAGGTTGTACATCATGATTAGAGAAAATTTATAGTCAAATATGAATTTAATCTTTCTTTCCTCAAAATACTTGTATTTAGACTCTTTTGACAAGTGGGGTATACAGCCTCACGTGGTTTTCTAAATACTAATTCCCTGCCATTGGTTCATACCAACATGTACCATATCTCATCATACCAGGCCATTTTTTCCTTGATTCAAGTACCCAGTGGCATTGTTCCTTGGCCACACAAATTTCTGTGTGCTTTGATATCCAGAGAGCAGAGGTAGGAGTGTGGGATTGTGGCATTTATATCCCATAGTGAGGAGAGGGTTTGGATGATGTAGTTAGTCATTGTCCAGCATTGATTTGGCAATTTTTTTGCTGCTCAGTGACCCATCAGTACATTGCTACAGTCCACAGTAGTTTATGCATTTTTTATCATCAGATTATGCAACACTACGTGTGAAAAGCCCATTGCTTGCATGACCCCAGAGTTGGAGTGTTTCATTCATTGGGCACCTGTGATATGGCCATGATCAGATTTACTGATACTGTGCACCTTGTCCATACTGTGCTCAATTCTCATGCTAACAGCCAGTGCAAGGCCTGACTATTTCCCATTCATATACTAAACTGAACTATTCCCTTTGCCGTTTTGACAGGAGTGCTCTATTTTCAATACAGTATTTTTCTCTCGTTCAGTTGCTTATGAGTCTTTGACCTCAAACCTAATGGGAATGTATTTCAGGTCCTCTCTCATAAAAATAACATTTCTATAAATTTACTGGGCACCTTACCTTTACTAACTGCTAGTTCTCTTCCTCAGTCTCTAAAGAGGAAGCTTAGGTTTATATTATTTAGAGGAAATGATATTGTTTCCACCACACACACACACACACACACACACACACACACACACACACACACACACACACACACACATGTACAAATGCATTTGTTATCTCAAGTAGTCTACATTTTTTTGACATGCACTGAAAGTCATCTGACTTACCGTTTCCAACTTTATAATACTTTCTTACCTGCTTCATGCCCCATGCATCTTATAGCCTCTTGGCTGCCCCAATCCTTTTGTCTTCTATCAACCTCAGCAACTGCTAATAAACCATCACTGTAGATGGCACTTAATATGTGAGCATGTGTAGAGAAATTTTCTGATCTAGTGCCGTCCATCATTTATCCATTATCACAGAAATTTTGTTTTTTAATTCACTGACAGGAACTCATTTTTATCTTTGTGTCATTTGTATTCATTTGTAATCAATTGGCGTACTGAATTTTGTTCCCAGATTTATAATTTCAAAACAACTAGTATTTATTTTGTGCTCTATATATGTTTTTTTAAGTAACTTTTTAGTAGAATTCTTTTACAAACTTTTTAAACCCAGCTGATTACTTAATCAGTGAAGTAACATCTTAAAGTTACTTTACATAATATAACTTACAAAGAGAAAATATTGATGGGAATAAGTTTTCAACTGAAAACCTGTAATTTAATCTTGTATTTGCCTGCCTTTCAGTGTTAGGTGATTTTAGTCTTTTCACACACCTGATATCTATATATGCCTAAAGCATAATTCAAAATTATTTGTACAGCCCAGTTCTACTTGGGCAACAATAATAAAGTAAATCCTTTCAAATTTTAGTTCTTGAAAGGAGGGTTTTGAATTTAAAAAACCTGGCAATATATTTTTGAGAAACATAGCCTTATTTTTATCTTTCTTTTTCTCATGCTCTCCTGGGGGAAACAGCTACAGACATTCATGGTAACTTGTTATTTGGCATACTAGTATTAAGTAAGCTTCAAACTTAGCTTGATGCCTAAAAATATTTTAAGACAACAGCATTTTATGTAAAATTTGCTGCTTATCCCTCTTCTAGTTAGAATAGATATGTCATGACTGTTGGACAACAGATCTTGAAAGATAGTTGCTTTGTTTATATTTTCATAGACATTGAATTGTGAAGGTGACTAATGATACAGACTGAGAAAAAAGTGTTGAACTGAATGATTTCAGTCTGTGCTCAATGTAAAGAAATGTCCCATTTGAGTGCAGATAACCAAATTTCAAAAGTTTTAGAATTACTTGTATATTTATATTAGTTTCATGTACACAAATTAATGAATCAGACACAAATAATCAGAATTAAAGGGAGAAAATCAAAGTAGTTACCTTGAGCTCAATCAGGTGGTGAGAAATTAATTTTATGTTGGAGATGCACTTTCAAATAGGAGCAAAAAGGTTAGGTAGCAAGATGTGAAAACGTGAATTACTTAAGTAGTAAAGCAAACTCTTCTGCTGATGGTAGCACTCCGGGAAATGTGAATTGTCTACATAGAAAACCAAGCTCTTTTGTTGATACACAAATTATTGTGTGCATTGTCCCATAGGGAAACAATACACTTAAGATTACTTATTCTAGAGGATGCTGATAAACATTTTAGTTGTCAATGAACAACTAAGATGTTATCATTGAATCTGGACATTGACTTGGTTTTGATATTGGACCTATTGTCTAGATTTCTAGAAAATGGCTCACATATTTGTTCGTTAAAGTTTAGTTTCACACCAGAAGATACCCATTTGAGTTGTTTTGTTTGTAAATGTTGTATTCAAAGGTACTATTTATGTTTATCAAGTAGAGGAAGAAAATAGTGAGCTATAAATGAAATACACTCCTGGAAATGGAAAAAAGAACACATTGACACCGGTGTGTCAGACCCACCATACTTGCTCCGGACACTGCGAGAGGGCTGTACAAGCAATGATCACACGCACGGCACAGCGGACACACCAGGAACCGCGGTGTTGGCCGTCGAATGGCGCTAGCTGCGCAGCATTTGTGCACCGCCGCCGTCAGTGTCAGCCAGTTTGCCGTGGCATACGGAGCTCCATCGCAGTCTTTAACACTGGTAGCATGCCGCGACAGCGTGGACGTGAACCGTATGTGCAGTTGACGGACTTTGAGCGAGGGCGTATAGTGGGCATGCGGGAGGCCGGGTGGACGTACCGCCTAATTGCTCAACACGTGGGGCGTGAGGTCTCCACAGTACATCGATGTTGTCGCCAGTGGTCGGCGGAAGGTGCACGTGCCCGACGACGTGGGACCGGACCGCAGCGACGCACGGATGCACGCCAAGACCGTAGGATCCTACGCAGTGCCGTAGGGGACCGCACCGCCACTTCCCAGCAACTTAGGGACACTGTTGCTCCTGGGGTATCGGCGAGGACCATTCGCAACCGTCTCCATGAAGCTGGGCTACGGTCACGCACACCGTTAGGCCGTCTTCCGCTCACGCCCCAACATCGTGCAGCCCGCCTCCAGTGGTGTCGCGACAGGCGTGAATGGAGGGTCGAATGGAGACGTGTCGTCTTCAGCGACGAGAGTCGCTTCTGCCTTGGTGCCAATGATGGTCGTATGCGTGTTTGGCGCCGTGCAGGTGAGCGCCACAATCAGGACTGCATACGACCGAGGCACACAGGGCCAACACCCGGCATCATGGTGTGGGGAGCGATCTCCTACACTGGCCGTACACCAGTGGTGATCGTCGAGGGGACACTGAATAGTGCACGGTACATCCAAACCGTCATCGAACCCATCGTTCTACCATTCCTAGACCGGCAAGGGAACTTGCTGTTCCAACAGGACAATGCACGTCCGCATGTATCCCGTGCCACCCAACGTGCTCTAGAAGGTGTAAGTCAACTACCCTGGCCAGCAAGATCTCCGGATCTGTCCCCCATTGAGCATGTTTGGGACTGGATGAAGCGTCGTCTCACGCGGTCTGCACGTCCAGCACGAACGCTGGTCCAACTGAGGCGCCAGGTGGAAATGGCATGGCAAGCCGTTCCACAGGACTACATCCAGCATCTCTACGATCGTCTCCATGGGAGAATAGCAGCCTGCATTGCTGCGAAAGGTGGATATACACTGTACTAGTGCCGACATTGTGCATGCTCTGTTGCCTGTGTCTATGTGCCTGTGGTTCTGTCAGTGTGATCATGTGATGTATCTGACCCCAGGAATGTGTCAATAAAGTTTCCCCTTCCTGGGACAATGAATTCACGGTGTTCTTATTTGAATTTCCAGGAGTGTATATGTGAAGTACATTTTTCATCACTGGATAGGCCATTTGCACTTACATGAAGAATGTTGGGACCAAGGAGAACTGACATTAATGAAGTGTCAGATGGAGGTGGTGATGTGCATATTTCAAACAGTCCATGAAGTTGCTATTGTTTGTAATACATGGAGAACGCTTCTTCCTGATGTATTGGTCAGTTTGTCCAGCAGCAGATTCTGTAGCTGACATTGGAATGACTACAGTTGGAAAGCCATAACCAATATTTATGCAAAAGAGATTAAAAATCTGCTTATTGGGGGTGGTAAATATAAGTGTAGTTGTTAATAGTGAACTCCCTTTAGAGTAGTTTCATAGCCTTCTCTAGTTCTTTTTATCTACTGCCAGCCTTTTCACACCTACACATATGTTCTTATTATTCCATGAGAAATACTCCCATTGTTTGTTTTATTTTTAGCCATGGTTTTGCTCTTCGCTATTCCCTTCAATATCCTCGTTGCCTTAGCAATACCTACCAACTTTGTTAACAACCTTACAGAAACATTGTACCTCACTTGTTCTATGTATGGGCTCTGCATTACATGAGGCAGAATTTAGGCTAGATGTTATGTAAGTTGAAAAAGTTTGGAAAATGTTGTAGAGTTCCTAACGTTGTTTTTAACTCTTTAGTACCCTGTGGTGCAACATTTGCCTATTTACTGATTGATTACTATTAAAGGATTGAATGATACATTATTCAGTAGGGACTAGAGTGGAGTCTTTAATAAACAAATAGTATTTGATGAGGTTAATTTTTGAGAAGCGTGTCATGATTAGTGTAGAGAAAATGAAAGAAGATTCACCCTGAAAAAGAAGGCAGAAAAATTATCGCAGCAGTTTCTCATTTGTGTTTGCTCTTGAGAGGGAACTGCATCTGAGGTAGATACCAGTAAAAAGTATAAAATTCTGTAACAAGGGCAGCAGTTTATCGCTTTTATTGAAAGTAAAACCAGCATCAAATCGTATGATTTGTTATGGGGTAGAAGGGACCAACATGGATGACTTTTTTGAGACACTATGTTCACTTACATGATTCAGCAGCAACTGGATGAGATTCAGTTTGTAACAGAGGATTTGGAGCAGTCATGGGAGACAACAGATAATCCATTGGCAACAAAGAGAGCAGCAGTGCTGTGAAGCCAATGAGAAGCTGGAGCTTTTTTGCATGGTGTATTGCCTGGTTGTTTGATTTACCAGTGTCACACAGTTAATATGCTACAGAGGCCCTGTTATATAAGGTGCTGGCAGTTGAAAACGTCTGTGAAGAGAAATAAACCGTTGGGTATTATAATGAGTAGAGGGACAAGTTTGTGGACATGGCCTGTACAGAGCAGTTTGACTGGGATAAGGCTAAAGATGTTGGGTATTAGTATATTAATGGGAAGAAAAGGACCACTGAGTGAAAAGAACATTCCTACAGCAGTTAAGCAAGTTCATGGAGTGCAACAAGTACACAGTAAAACACCACAGTGGAAAGAATAAAGTGTGCAGAGAAAAAGAGAGGAAGTGTCACAAGATATAAATTAGCGAAGAAAATAAAATAGTGGGAAGAAACAATAGACAAAATGTAAAATGGTGTGGATGGTGTCGAGTAATAGAAGCGTTGCTGTAAAGTATTTCTGGGTACCTTCAAACTTTTCATGTACTTTGGTTCCACATTGTCTTTATTTGTTTAAAATTTCATTTTGTCACGAGTCACATTTCAGTTTTGACTTAGTTTCTGCTCATAAGGATTAATAATTGTTTCGGAATTTGAATATCAGCTGTTGCAGTGCTTTTTCTCCATAATGTTCACTACAAATGGTTTGCATATTTTTGTCATCATGGTGACAAATAGTAATTATTTCTGCAGCTATATCAATCATTGTCAACTTTCCTTTCTTTCTCTTCTTTTATTCCCCACAGCTCCCAAAATGACAAAAGTATGCTATGGAAATCCTAAATTTTTTCTTGAGGTACAAGACAACACTTTTCAAAGTGTGGGCAGTCTCACAAATGCTATATAATCATAAATGTAGATTAACTGTCTTAATATTATGAAAAGGAAAGTTGCTACTCACCATATAGTGGGGATGCTGAGTCGCAGATAAGCACAACAAAAAGACTCTCACAATTAAAGCTTTTGGCCATCCAAGTGCAACTCGCGCACACGACTGAATTCTCAGTGTGTGTGTGTGTGTGTGTGTGTGTGTGTGTGTGTGTGTGTGTGTGTGTGTGTGTGTGTGTGTGTGTGTGTCGTCTATTGTTGACGAAGGCCTTAATGGCTGAAAGCTTTAATTGTGGGAGTCATTTTGTTGTGCTTATCTGCAACTCAGCATCTCTGCTATATGATGAGTAGCGACTTTCCTTTTCATAATAATGTTTCAATCCATCCTGGATTTTCCATTGTTTGATTAACTGTCTTAAGTAGTTGAATATCATGCGGAGGAAGAAGAGTGATGTTTGTAAAACTGTATCCCATTTTTAGGATATCCAAAACTGTTGGTTCATTTGTATATTCTGTCATCTGTACTTTATGGAGAAAAGTTATTTAATTTATTCAGTGGTGTAGTTAAAACAGTGTGTTCTTAAACTGAAATGTAGTTGGATGCTGCTCCTGATACACTCCGTATGGAGAGCTGTAACAGACTTTCCAAGTATTTATTTCTCTTGGTTTTGTATTCTTATATTACACTACCCATACTGAATGGTAAACTATTCAGTTTGATATTTGTGTAAAGTGATTAGCTTCTGCTTTTATGTTATAGTTTAATTTATTACTATATTACGATGACAAAACAAATGGCAATTTGCATAATAATTAACTCACAGTTTGTACTGATAATTTCACTACAAATGGAATTACTGAGAAGTGAAGTTTGCTGTTTTGGTTTTGCCATAATTTTGAAATAAAACTTAAGTCTGTTTTTCAGTATTACACTTGTTTTAATAAAATTCTGTACTAGAGATTCACATTATTCTCTTTCTCATAATGGTTTTCATTTATGGTGATGGAAGTCATTAATACTGAGTATCTCAATGTAAAAGGCTAGTGTCATGTGAAGCAGACTAAACTACACATTTCTAATTACGAGATGATGCTTTTAATGCAATCAAACCATTTGAAACAAAAATGAAATTTAGACATAAATGTATGTATGTATAACTTATATGAAAGCAGCGTACTTGTAATCTCATAACATTTCTCAGAGAGTTAAGTTATATTTTCGTGCATCTGTAGGATATCTTATAATTATCTGATTAGGGGAAAACAGTCAGAGAGTGTCAGAAAAAATTTACATAAAAATGCGTAGCAGTCAACAGTGCGTATGCAAAGAAGTTGGCAGAGAAGTTCACAAAAGTATACATTTATTCATACAAATAATAGACAGTACAGTGAAACAAGAGAACACTTTAAGTTTATGTGTATTGTTAATTATTATTTGAAATAATACTATTAACAATTACTGAATTATTTGAAAATGCTTTGCTCCAAAAACATAAATAGTGAAGTGTGGAAAGCTGCATCTGGAACGTCACACTTTTTGGGTACATTGCATTGACCATAAGTGTGGACATCTGAGGTGTGAAGTTGGAGACTCCTCTTAAAGATAAAATGAATGGATAGAACCACTAACCAAAGAATCTTCAAAATATTTGTGATTAAAGAACAATAAGAAAAAGAAGAAATTGGTTTGTAATAGCTCCAGATGATGAGCTGCTGACCAATTGGAATATTGCTGGTTATGAAGAATATTTGAATCTGGGTACACATTAATTGTAGCTTGTATTGCATGTAGCTCTCCTAAGAAGAAAAAAGTAAAGCTGTCCTCAAGCTGAAGGTTGGTTTGAGGACTGCGGTGCTTTATGAGGCATGGGCTTCTGCCAGGCACTTATTCTGAATTGCAGAATAATTGTGTAGATGTAGATGAGGCTATTGCAGGTGGTATTCCCTTACCTTCTTCTGTACTTTGAACTGACTTACCCACCAGTTACAGGCAAACTTATAGTTTAATCTCCAAACCACACTGCAGCGTGACATTTTTCAGATTAACAAATGTTACCAGAGGGGGGGGGGGGGTAAAAAGAAAAGTATAATTTCGATTACTAGTCTGCCACTTATCCACTGAGCCACCCAGCCAAACATCCTAGAATAAGTTCTTATAAATTTCATGAGGTATTGTCATAAAATAAGGGGTGTAGGCTTTTATATGGTTGTTGGCAACCCCGAAAGTGGTTGCACTAATACAGTTCCATCTATTGACTGTGCAGACAGCCACAGAAGTCATTGCTTTAATTCAGTGAAGTGACTATTATAACTCAGTTTTTATGTGCACAAGGATCTGCAAGTGCTCAGGTTCATCAGTTGTTCCTAGTTTATGGGTCAACAGAAAGAAGTGCAGGAAAGATCAGACATGACATTGAGACTTTGAAAGAGGAGTACAAATGTACAAGGTGCAGGTCCAGCATTCAGACCAACAAAATTGTGAATAAGAGAACTATACACTGTAATCTGATGATTAATGATTGGTGCCCTGGCTGATAAAGTTCATTATGTTGGCTGCACTAATATTTACCCAATTGTCCTGGAAAAAACTCAGGTATTGTGAGTTGTGTGCAAGGTGGGTACCAAAAATTCCTACCAACAGACACAAAGCGCAAAGAATGTCAAACGGACAAGTGTATTTGTATTGATGTTGACTACATAGAGGTTATTTGTTTCCTCAGTTTTTTGAGGACAATGGTACTTACATGTCTTATACTGACTCAGAATCAAAACAAAAGTCATTATAGTGGTGCCATTAACTTTGACAAAACTGAACAAAATCAGTTGACCTTCTTGCTTGAATAAAAAAACAATGGCTGTTGTTTCCTGATATGAGGACGGTATTATTTTGGTAGATTTTATGGAATTTGATTCAAAATTTACAGCTGAAAGCTATAGCAAAATGCCCACAAAACTCAGATCTGCCATCCAAATCAGCAGCCTGAGAAACTATTGTCTGAGGTAGCCCTCCTCCACAACAGTACAAGTCCCCATGCCGCTGACATTTTGAGCATTGGCCCTACAGACCCAACTTAGCACCCAGTGACTGTTATTTCTTGCATTTGAAACTGTGGCTTGCTGGACAACAGTTTGAAGATTATGAAGAAGGCAAGACCGCTGTTGTCAACTGGTTAAATTTCGCACTGTAGAACTCCTTTGCAGATAAGTTGAAGATGCCAGCGCAGTATTACAAGTCACTGGAAGTGAATGACAGTGGTAAAGTTAAGTAGGTTTGTAGGAAACTAAAGCTACCAATAAAAACTTTTTCTAAAGAATTTTTTCTCCAAACAGTTTTTATTTTTGGACTACTACTCATTCCAGGTTGGCATATCAATAATATTATGAAAAGGACAGACATTACAAACAACTGTTGCACATAAGCTTTCAATGAAGCCAACACACACACACACACACACACACACACACACACACACACACACACACGTGTGTGTGTTAGAGGTGTGCTTGATTGTGTGATTTCTTTCTTTTAAAGCCTCTTTTCATGCTTGTGTAATTACATGTGAAAATGATATTCATAATATAACCAAGATTGTCTCATTTAGTAGATTTATTTTATTTATTTATTTATTTATTCATATGTAGACAATAAATACTGTATGGATGTTGCCCAAAAGTACATGTAAATTTATGGGAAACAATTTAAGGAAAAGGAACATACAAAATTTTACATTAATTAGTACAAAGAATAATACCAAAAAATGTAAAAGAATAATACTTGGTCATTCAAGACACAGTAATACAACTTTTTATACATGTATACTAACAGTATTGTACCTGCATAGTCTGTTTGCCCTAAGGTTTTACTTTTGTCTTCCCAAAACAGGAAGCCCTTATATTCACTACAATAATTCAGTAAAGATTTTACCACACTCAACAGCTGTCCATCAGATATATAAAATTAACAGAAACTTTAGGGGATGAAAGACAGTGTTTTCAGTTTTGCCTTACTATAAACATTATCAGAATTATGTAGTGGCCTAAATAGGCATTTACCGAGTAAAAACATTGTTCAAGTAGCAATTCTTTAAATGCTACTTTAAATTGGTTTCCATCTTCTAATTTCCTGATGTTGGCTGACAGTCTGTTGTAGAGTTTTGTACCAATATGGCACACATGCCTTTGTGTGTGTGTTCTTTTTGTCCGCTGAATATGGAGTGCTGTGCTGTTTTGGGTATTGTAGTTATGCAAGTTGGCATTTGTCTGAAAATCTGCAAGGTGGACCCTAACATAAAACACATTTGTGTGTGTGTCTGATTTGTTTTAGATGGCAAGTGGTGGAACCCCAAAATATTATTCTGTATGTTGCAAGAGACTGAAAGTAGCCAAAATATGCCATCCTGGCACCTTTTGCAGTACAAACATTTGCAATAATTCCAAACATTTGCAATAATTCTAAGAGCAAAATAGGCTGAGTTGAGTCATTAAAATTAAGATTTTCATCTACATGAATTCCCAGCAATGTTGTTGATGCCACTCTGTCTATGGCCTTGTCACCCAACAACAGATAAAGTTTTACATTTTGACATATTTTCCCAAACTGCATATAATTTGTTTTATTTGCATTTAATGTCAACCGGTTTGCATTGAACCAAGTGTGTACATTCTTTATTATTTGATAAGTAGTTGTTTGCAGCATTTGCTTTGGTGCACCTATTGGCACACTAGTGTCTTCTACGAATAATATTGCCTTTGCTGCTCCATCTGAAGTGTGAATGTCATTTATGTAGACAAGAAACAACAAGGGACCTAGAATATTGCCTTGCGGCACTCCTGTTTCCACTTTTTTTGCTTACGATACCAAATTTATTTTGTGGTTGTAGTAATCGACATCAGTTCAATAAAAAATCTGTTATTTATTTCTTTCCATCATTCATAGTTGTAATATGGAAAGGGTAGGTTGCTACTCACCATAAGAGAAGACATTGGGTTGCAGACAGGCACAATGAAATATACTGCTAAAATATTAATGCTTTAGGACAAATTCCTACTACTACAATAGAAAACACACTCACATTCACACAAGCACAAATCACACACACACACACACACACACACACACACACACACATGGCCACCTTCTTAGGTCCCTAGAGCCTGACAGCAACTGTGTCTGATAGAGCATCAATTTAGATTATATTAGATTAATTATTCATTCCATAGATCCACAAAAGAGGGGATCCGCCTGGGTGTGGAACATGTCAGATAAACACATTACAAAAATATAATTAGAAAAACATGAGTTTCATTTATTTTAATGATCCTCAGTCAATAAACAGTAAAATTATGTAAATGAATTAAAAATAAACTTCTAATATTTACTGGTTTAATATTTACATCTGCTTTCCATACATCCATCATTCACACAGTAGTTAGTTACTTGGCTGTTACAACCAAGTATTGTGAAAAATTAAAGTGTAATAAATTTTCATTAAAATGGTCTACTGCACTTGTTGAGAAATCAGAAATCAGGGATGGGTGGTGGGGGGAAAAAAGGCATTAAGTTGGGGGGGGGGGGGGGAGGATGAAGGATACAGTTGGGGAAAGTTGTTAGTGCTGACTGGCAGAGTATGCAGGGACTTTGTGGGGACAGGATAAGGCTGTCAGGTGCAACAACTTCCCAATGCTGCATCTGACAGCCTTACCCTGCCCCCACAAAGTCCCTGCACACTCCCCCAGGCAGCACTAACATATTCCCCCACCTGCACCTAGCATCCCTCTTGTTCCTCACCTCACGCCTTTTCCTTACCCCCATCACCCATCCCCAATGGACGCAGTTGCAGTTAGGCTCTAGCACACCGAGATAGTGGCAATGCGTGTGTGGTTTCTACTACAGGAGGAGGACTTTGTCCGAAATTTTTAATATTTTAGCAATATTTTTCATTGTGCCTGTTTGCGACTCAGTGCCTCCTATCTATGTTGAGTAACATTCTATCCTTTCCATCCTGAACTTTTTGTTGTTCCATAATTCATGATTAGTTGTAGTGGTGTTAATAAACTATATATTTATTGGGACTGAAGAATAGTCCAGGGTTTTAAGTTGTCAAAACAGGAAGGAACCTAGCAATACCCACAGATACACTAGATAGGCAAAAAATAATATTCACATAAGTTTTAGAGCTGTCAGTTCCATTTGTTAAGTCATAGAGGCATTTAGGGATATTTGGGAAAGTACAGGAAAAATGTAAAAGTGTTGTCGTCATTTGGAAGTATGATTCAGTGCAGGCACAAGCCATGGGAAGTGATTTGAAAAAGCTGTAGGCTTTTGTAGCTAAGATTCAGAAGAGGAACAGAGGCATAAAGAATTTAATGTTTTGTCAATATTGGTGTGGTGTTGATTGAGCACTGACTTATTGTGACAGGGATAGTGGGAGGAATCACTGTTGCCATCCTGCTGTAATCAATCCAGCTTTCGTCGGAGATAGTTCATGTTACAGAAAGTTTAAATAAGAATGGCCAGGAAGGCTTACTGCCAAATTGGAATGTGGTGTATTAAGCAGTGAATCATTCAACAATAAAATTTAGATCACCATTAGATTAAAATTATAATAAAAAATTGTAGGTGGGATATAAAGAAGGAAATGAATAAGAAGCATAGACAACCACTTGTGAGTGAGAGCAAGAATGCTACTGCTTTCTTTTGGTGATGCTGCCTGACTGTTGTGTACACCTGTGCCATGCAAATGGAACTTTATATATACATATGCATATATTTATGCATAATGTTTTGAAATTCTGTTTCTATATTCTTTCTTCTGATCCTGTTTATTCACCTTCTCTTTTTTTCTAATTTTCTCTTTCATTCAAATAAAGAAACAACTGTTCGTGAACAAAAGATGTTAAATGCCTTTTCCATTTTTGTTTCTGTTTGTATGCTTGTTATTGTCCCTTAGCATGTCATAAGTAGCCAGTCTTCTCCATTACTACATAGTCTAGAACTTCATGTTATTCTTTGGTGTTTTGAGCCACCTATAAAATACTGTACTAGTACCCAAAATTGATTTCCATTAATATTAAATTGACAAATAAGAGCATAGCGTGATATTTGTATGGAAAAGTGTGATATTGTCTCCAAGTATGTTCTAAAATCCAGAGTATTGTGTGTTGAAATTCTTTAGTACTGGCATTTAAAAGTTTTAATTATATTACTCTAAAGCTTGATAATGCTGCAGAAGCAACAGTCTGTGAATTAAATTGATAAAGAATTGGTTCTCATATATAATTAAATGTCTATTGATTTTTGAAATCACCTGTGATGGAAAATATTTTTGTCAGTAAACTTTTCATAGTGGGGTAAAAAGCAAGTACCTCCCAGCAGAAAGAAACTGTATACCATTATCTGGTCTCACTTGATCGTGAACTTTGGTTCCTTTCATTGTTGGCAACATAGACCTTAATGCGAATATTATCACTCTCCTCTCTTCAGTATATTTATATGACACAGGGTCATAATCAAACCCTGTTGACTCTCCATAGAAGAAGATGTTTAGAAGCCTCAACACAGTGCAAGATAAATAATCTACAGCTTGCTTTTTATAGTGAGTGTAGACCGGGGTAAAAAATGATTTGTCATTTTCTGAGATTATCCTCTGATACATATTTATATTTTTCTCCTATTAGTGAACTATTAAGTAATGATAGGTAACCGTTATTCAAAGCAGACGTGTTAGCAAATAATATTAAAAACCTCAGTTTCACTGTGCTTTTGGCGCCAGTTGCATCATGGAGGGAAAAAAAGAAATCAACAAAATAGAGTGGCACAGGATATCGATAGTATTATTCTGCTTTTGTGGGATGAAACATTTCAGTAGCATAAAATATGATTACTGGAAAAAATACTGCGAATTGTTGTGATCTAAGAACAATACCTTTCTTTTTGTACTAGGGCATATGTCGTGAAGTGGATGCTAGGCGTGAAGATATGAAATGGCTGGTGCAGACACTTGATGCATTGGTTGCACATTGTTCAGATGAAGAAGGTTTAGCAGAGCAACGCCAATTGGAGCAGCTTATATCACGATACAAGACTCTAATACCTAACATTGAACTGACAATGATTAAGACTGATGTCTACTACAAGTGTTACACTTACAGGAAAGAAGTTCGTGAGGTAAGTCTATTAGAGGTAGAGCTGTGTTACCTTTACAGTTTTATGTACTCATCTGACAAGGATTTTCTGTGACACCACATATTTTTAATACTTTTAAGTAATTATATAGTGTGAGATGGAAATTTGGCATAGCTATGTACTTTTTTCTGCCGATAGGGGATTTTATAATTATTATTTTGTGTGAATGAGCCCATTTAGGATTGTAGAGTTGGTTGACATTCCTCTGTGCCCACATTTCTTTCATTCTTTTGTTGTGAGATTGTTTTCTTAGACCAAAACGTTCTGGTCTTCTTCCTTTTTCCTGTGATCATCTTGCCATTGTTCATCTTTAGATCAAAAAGTTCCTTCTTCTTGGTATTGTCTTGTGTGATCCTTGCCAGTCTTCATTTTTTTTTAATTTCTGTGTGTGTTTGTGCTATACTCCTTTTTAGATTCAACTGTTTGTCTTGTATGTTTGTCTGGTTTTATTCTCTTGGTATGGTTGTAAAATTTTTATGAGAAGATTCTAATGCCACTGGGAATGTTTGTGTACTATTTGGTCTTTTGATAGCTTCTTAGCCATGATATAGTCTTCTGTGCATCAGTGTTTCAGATCTGCTTTCCTGTTCAAAGTAAGAGTTTCTGAAGTGTAATAATATTCTAGTTTATTGATAGACTGTAATATTTCAGTTTTGTCCCTTTAGAGATGCACCTCTGATTGTGCATATTTTGAGTGAGACAGTATGCCATTTCCAGTTTTTAGCTTGTCTTTTCAATTACATTTTCTTGAATTTATTTCACTGAGGCACTTAATCTGTTGGACTCACTTGATTATGCTGCTTTTTTAATGTACTTTGGTGCTTGCAAGTAATATATGAGGTGTGATCAAAAAGTAAATGGAATTTTTTAATTTCAGGGACTTTATACATCCAATTGTCATTTTTTAATCTCATTGGTACTCATGTTTCTGATGTACATTTGCATTTTCAGCTGTTTCATATTGTTGACAGTTGAGAATGTTATACATGTTTTTGAGATCTCAAATAATTTTACCTTTGAAAAAGATGGTCAAACAATTTTCATTAAATTTTGCCTGAAAAATAGAATAAAGTGCAGCGGTGCATTTGAAATGTTGACTGTGGCTTTTGACAAATCTGCTATGACTAAGACATGAGTTTACAAAACATTTCAAAGAGGATCGAGAAGACATTTAAGACTACGACCACCCTGGATGCCCTAGCATGTCAATTACTGATGAAAATGTGGAAGGAGTAAAAAAGATGGTTCTGGAAAATCACTAAATCACTGTCATAGAGATTGCTGATGATGTTGCATATCCTTTGGGTCATGCCAAGCAATTTTTTTGGGCTTTCGGGCATGAAACATATAGCAGCATAGTTTGTTCTGAAAATGTTGAATTTTGACCAAAAATGACACCAAGTAGACATTGCTCAGGGATTTCTGATTGAAAATGACAATGATCCAGGACTTCTAAAGAAGGTTATTAAAGGTTATGGAACATGGATATATTTGTTTGATGTTGAAACCAGTCATCCCAATGGTGCATCACGAGTTGCTGCCTTATAGTCATATGGTCAATAAGGAATAGTACCTGCATGAAGCAATCCGAAGAAAACAACAAGACTGTGGCAAAACCACTCATGGAAATTCCATCACAATAATCCTCCCACTCACATCTCAATTCTTGTTTCTGACTTTTTCACAAGAAAAAAAAAAAACCGTTACGTAACCTCAGCCACTGTATTCACTGGACATAGCCCGCTGCGACCATCTATTCCCAAAGCTGAAATGATGATGTTTTGAAGGGGCAAAGTTGATGTCGATGAATAAATAAAGAAAAACAAAAATTCCTGTTACTTCTTGATCACACTTCATATTCTGTCTTTCCAATTGAAACCTGCAGATTTACTTTCTCTGCAGTGTATTTTAAGAGTTCAGTCTGTTTTGTGTCTATTGTCATGAGTAAAGACAGGAAAATAAACTGCAAAATCAAGGTTTTATTATTTATGTGTCATTATTATTGAGGGACAATGATTGTTATCCTAACTATTCTCAAAGACTAAGATCAAACAGTTTTTTCACATGGTCGTCTGTGTTTATTGTGAAATAAATATTGATCCTTTTATATTGTGTACTGATATATATTTTGCATATCGGTTATTTAATACAAAAATGAGTATTATAAAATACATTTTCTTTTTGTGATTCAGGTATGTAGTTTACTACAGAAAGTGAAAGAAACTTCACAAACAGGTCCACATCCAGAAACACTGGATTCTGTAGTTGCATTGGTTCGACAGCAAGAATCTGCTGTAACACAGTTGGATCAACAGCGTCCTAACATCATGAGCATGCTGCAGCGAGGCAAGGATCTGGCACGTGATGTGAATGCTCCTCATTTTATAAAGCCAGAAGTAATTGGCTTAGAGTCCAGCTGGAATGAAGCCTATGCACAAACAGTTGAAAAACTGAAAAAACTGAAAGGTGTGTATTGTGAACAGACTTTAAATTTTTCTTAAACTATTTACTGTCATTGGCATTAATGCCACTTCAAACATTGCAATTAAAGAACTTACAACCTGTTATTAAATAATGCTTGGCCTTCCTTAATTGCAGAGAGGTATACCAGATTAAGATTAAGCAATAAGTTTAGAATTTTGGATGTTGATGAGAAGAACTGTTATTTAGCAAAGGTACTTCTGAAAGTAGCAAAATATGCTACAGATACAACGAAAGCAAAGGGAAAAATTCTCAAGTAGAGCAAGACAACTGTTAAACAGGAGTCATGAGTTTCAAGAAACAATAATAAGGGAATAGTTGAGTATGGTGAATTAAACAAAACAAAAACTGTTAGACATGTCTTTGACAGAATGTGAGAAGATCGATTAAAATTGGTTTAGAGAAACAATTATAAACATTAAGAAATGAAGAAAACAACAAAGGAATTTGTTTTGTCATCACATATCATAAGTTAAGATGGCACAGTAGTTAACAACAGAGGAGAAATGGTACAAGAATTAGATGAATTTTCAAAAAGGGGTATATAGTTTGACATAAAACTGAAAGAAAAATATGAATTATGAAAATAACAACATTTTGGAAGTAATGGCAAATGAAGCCATTTGTAGTATGAAAAAAGGAAAAGTGACAGGAGATGATAGTGTTTGCATAGAAATGGTGAAAACTGAAGGCACTCACAAAACTATTTACAGAATATGTGCAGAGTAAGACTAGAACAATGGTGCAATTATTCTACAGACGAGACACAAAAAACTGTAGACTAATCAGCTCCCCCTCCATGATGAAGAAAATATTCACAAAAATAATCACCAACAGCATAAGGGGAAAGGATGTTGGCTTTTAGTCAAGTAAAGAATAAGCTTGCCTGACATACATTTATTCAAAGATAGCACTCAGATAAACTGTTCCATAATAGTGTAGATCTGAATCCATTGGAGTATGGTTGATGGGATGGCATCCTATTATTCAGTCTCATCAGGCCTTTATTAGTTTAGCATGTGGAAATATGGAAAAGTAACCATTGTAGAAAAGTAACCATTGTAGAGAGCACTGAATGCTGAGGATTGAGACAGTGATTTGAGAGCAGCAACTGTAGTTAAGCCTTAAATTTATTCTGCAAGTGACATACAACTGAGATTTTGTAATTTTTCTTATTATAGTAGGTATATTTTGGATCCTTGTCCCCCACTCAAGAAATTCGCATCATCATTTATTTTCCATTCAGGACTCTTCTCCTGTCTCGAGGATGTGATTTTGGAAAATTGTAACACATCGTATCTCTGTGAATCTGTAAGACAAGTTATGGAGAAGTAGGCAGCAATTTCTACTGCACAACACATTTATAATATTTCTGAAACAACCAACAATATGGAAAGGATAGATTGCTACCTCCCCCCCTCCTACACACACACACACACACTCACACACACACACACGTACGTCTCCAGCCACTGGCTAGGACTAGATGGTGGTCACCCTTTTGCTTTGATACATTTCAAAGTAATCAAGAACCATGAGAGTAACAATATAGTATTTGATATTTGCTCATAGTGTTTGTTTGTGTGAAGTTATGTCAGGTGTAATTGTAAGCAGTCTACCACAGATGATGTTGCTCTATTAAGAACTGACCATACCCCCTCTTTTTTATTTTGGTTCTTATAATAATACCAGAGAAAAAAGAAGAGAAACTGAGAAATTCATTAATCCATTGCGCATGTGTTTATTAACATTTAAAATAATTCATGACTGAATTTTGTCTGCAGGAACACAGGCTGTGTGGAGTGGATACAAGGAACAGAAAGATGAGATTGTAAACCTTCTCGAGAAAGCTGAAGCAGAATTGAAAAAGGTGGGAACTGGTGGCATAGACAGCAAGCAGTTGGTGTCAGAGCTACAAGCCAAACAAGAACTAAGTGTTGCATTACGTAAAGCCACTGAAGAAATGTTACGCAGGCTACGTGATCTTTGTTCCTCACTTGAAACCCTCACGGCACCGGAGAGGCGGCCACTGTTACAAAAAGAGGCAAGTACATTGAGGCTGAAGAATGAACAGTTTCAGACAGCAGTGTCAGTTAAACAGCTTAAGGCTTGAACATATACAAGTAATCCACCTGTATGCTTTACTGAAGTTCTTTCATCATGACTGTTTTGTATTCAAAATTGCTGCAACAAATTTCATTGTTGCAGGCAGGGCGAGTCAGAAAGGACTTTACAACTTTGGAATGATACAAAAATTTATCGATATAACTTACAGAATCAGTTGATGTGTCATTTTGTATCAAACAACCTCAAGTTTGATTCATTTAGTGCATGAGTACTACCATCAGAAGTGCCACTGTAGAGCACATTTAAAATGGTTACTTTCACTGGTGTGGAGAGTGCTTGCTGTGTATTTTGGTCTCATGAAACAAACTCTGCAACAACTGTTCAGCATAAATTACACACTGAATATGCTACCAGTAAGACAGTCCATCACATCATTTCCTCATGGAAATTCGAGGTTTCCTCGATGATCACTTTCCTGTTCGGTGGTTTGGCCGTGAAGGGCCAATCGTATGGTCACCTTACCCCTGAGAGGTGACACCACTGGATTTCTTTCTCTGGGGTTTCATTAAAGACTGTGTGTATATTGCTCCACTACCAAACAATTTAGCCAATCTAAAAAATTGAATCTACACTTCCGTTGCACAAGCTACACTCGATTTGCTGCAGCGAGTGTGGGAAGGTTTTGATTACCAGTGGGATGTTTGCCACATCACGAATGGTAGTCACACTGAACCAAAATGACATTTGACACTTTTATGTGGAACTTGAGGTTGTTTGCTACAAAATGACACATCTACCAATTCTGTAAGTTATCTCAATAAATTCGAAGTTGTAAAGGACCTGTTTACTCACCCTGTGCCCATAGCCTTCTTATGGATAGAGGAAGGAACTGCACCAACTGACAAAATGAGAATACCTAACAATAATGTGAAAAATTAATATTTTCAGTTTTTGCATTTAGCCTTTTGGTAGGAAATAAGGTCATAACAGGAGGAAAGTGAAAGGTAGGACAGAAATGGGAAAGTTATGTAGAATTTAGATTTAAGATAGAAATTTCAGGTAAATGGTTATGGAAGCCATACACTATTGGCACCAGAGGATTCCTGATAAATTAATGATTGCTTTAAATTTTGTTTCTTCTTTCACATCTCTGTTAACTGTCCTTACATATTCTTCCAGTTTCAAAGTAAATAAAGCTCATTACCTCTTCTCATTCATTTATAATTCATTTTTCAACTAGGTTTTGTTTTTTAGTAATTTAGTTTAACTGTATGTGATTGTTGTTTAATTGTAGGAGACTAGGAAATCTAAAAAACACCAGGTAAGAACGGGCAATGGAAACATGTTGAAAAAGATGAAAGAACAGAGAAAACTGAAAAATATGGAGATTAGAGAAGCAAAAATGATGTATAGGAAATTGAATAATAAATTAAGAAGAGAAACAGAACATGCAAGAGAGAAATAGATGAAAAGGAGCTAGAGAAAATGAAGAAAGAGAAAAAGTAAGAAATGAGGTACAGATTAGCTAGTGAGGTAGTTTTTGAAAGTAGGAAAAGGAAGATTAATATGGAAAGCAAAAGAAAGGATGGCGTGATAAACATAGAACCACAATAGGTATAATATAGACAGTGAGAAGATATACAGTTTTGTATGAGATGACTCAATGATTAAGCAGTTCATATAGTCAAGAAGAAGTGAATGTGCTAGATGATGAATAAGGACCTGATATTTGGTATGAAGAGGTGCAAGAAGTACTAAATGTGATGAAAAATGGGAAAGTGTGTAGAATCAAACAATGGAAAATCCAGGATGGAATTAACTACAATATTATGAAAAAGGTAGACCACTGCTCACCATATAGTGGAAATGTTGAATTACAGACAGTGTAATATAGCCCCTCCTTCCTAGTTACAGCTGTTGTCCACAGTGTACAAAATCTTTCCTGAAGATTTGAGATAAGTAAGATTACAATAAATTTTTAGTTTACTTATCTTTTCTTGTAGTTTACTTATCTTGTAGAGTTGGCTCCATTCCTTCTTGTCTAGGGGTCTGACTCATGAAGCTAAAAGTCTCACATTTTAGATCCTCATGGTTGAATTGATCTAAACAAGTTTGAAGATTGTTGTTGCAGAGTTTTTGTTTTTATGTTAATTTATTTTGTAGCGTTTTAATATATCACGCAGTCTTTTGAATTTTCTCATTGACAAAGCCAAAATTACATTGTTCGCCCGAAATACAAAAATATGTCCGATCACATCAGAGGCACGTTTACTACTACTTCACTGCAGTAATAACAATATTCCAAAGGGTTCACAATTTTTCTTGACAAATGAATTTCTACTAATTTTTATTATTATTTCATAAATGAATCCAGAAATAAACATAATAAATACTACTAGTTTGCATAATTAATAATAGAAATTTTAAGTGTGCCAAATAATTTGTAATTTCAAATGTTTGTAAAAATAATAATAATAATAATAATAATAATAATAATAATAATAATTTAACTGTACATTCAGAACTAGTATTTATGGATTATAACATCCAAAATAATAATTCCTATTCATAAATTTTAGCTTGAAATATAACATATTGTTTATAAAATTATATGTAACTTTTCAGAAAAACAGCTGAAGTAATACTGACGTGTCCAAAATTCGAAAATGTTACTGGTATCGACTACTACTATTGAGGAAAAGTAGTTCTAGAGGTGGAGATCCCTTTACAATATCCCCCTCACATAATTTGGAAGCAATATGTTTACAATATTTTATCATCTACAGTACTATAAGGTTTGCCAATTGGTGTACAAAATGATGCCAAAAGATAGAATACACATGTATAGAAGTATCTGATGCATAACTTATTACAGGAAATGTAAGAAAAATATGTACTACACAAGTCATAATCTATACATGTATGAGGATACGGCATTCACATTTTCAGATCTGTGGAACATTCTGTCTCAAGACAAATGATACAAAGTCAAAACTACAATAATACTACACTAAACTACAGAAATAAGTGCAGAGGCTATGTAAATTACTAGAATTACAAATTGCAAGTGTACATTTATAAAGTTACACCTTCAAAATCATCAAAAGCGAAGAAAAAATTCAGAGCCTCAGTAAACGATGGGTGAGCCAACTCAAAAAACTCACAACAGCAGGTACAGTTGAGAAGAATATACTCAATCACAAGTAGGAGTGTAGCACAAGATCAATCGGCCACTTAAACCAGAGTACGTAAGGATATGTTGACTCGTGAAAGGAGAAAATAATGAAGAAATATGAGGGCCTATGCTTACGATGTGGGGATCAACCCATGAATCCAAACGACACCAGGTACACACCAGCAGAAATGTTTCGACACAACAAAATGAATAAAGTTCATAATCGTATATCAATAAGTTCAGTCATTTGTAAGGAATAATTAGAGGAAGCATCTAGCCTCAATCCATAGTTTGCACACTCTCCTTGAGTACACACGCACAGTCACAATGACCAGGGGTATCCAAAACAGAGTTAAGCATGAGTTTGCCCACAACTCAAGTTGTAATGAGATAAAATAATGAAGTACTCAGGATCAATAAAGGAAATCAGAGTTATAAATAGCTTTTAATGATGACGTAACTGAGTAGTTTGAGGGCTAAAATCAGTGTGTGAAATCACGAACGCATACATCTTGTTATACAGTCTATACTCAATTTATGAGGACAAGTGCTCTACCATCAGAGCTACCCAAGCATGACTCACGACCCACCCTCACAGCTTTAATTCCATCAGTACCTCGTCTTTGCCCACAAAAGGCAAAGGTCTCAAGTTCGAGTCTGAGTCCAGCACACAGTTTTAATCTGCCAGGAAGTTTCACATCAGCTCACACTCCGCTCTAGAGTGGAAATTTCATTATGGAAGTATCCCCAGGCTGTGGCTAAGCCATGTCTCCACAATATCCTTTCCTCCAGGAGTGCTAGTTGTGCAAGGTCTGCAGGAGAGCTTATGTGAAGTTTGGAAGTTAGGAGATGAGGTACTGGTGGAATTAAAGCTGTGAGGGCAGATCGTGAGTCGTGATTAGGTAGTTCAACTGGTAGAACACTTGCCCGCGAAATGCAAAGGTCCCGAGTCTCGGTCTGGCACACAGTTTCAATCTGCCAGGAAGTTTCATATTAGCGCACACTCCGCTGCAGAATGGAAATTTCATTCTGTATCTTTTCCTTAATATTGCTGCATTCCATCCTGGACTTTCCACTGTTTGATTTACCCTTTCACCATATTGTCAAAGTGTATAGAATTGTCAATTTGTGATTCGCCAGCAGAAGCGGTGAAGAGGGTGGGAGATGGGAGGAATAGAGAGGTTCATCTTAGATGAAATAGAATATGATGAGTTGCTTAGATTTTAGGAATGTTGATTTCGAAATCAATTTAATTTAAATGGAATTGTTCACCATATGATTAATGTGCATGAGCTACATGATCTCAGCAAGGCCATTGGAGAAGGAAAAGTTATCTAACTGATTACATCTGCATGTACAGGTCACAGAAATTGAGAGGCGCCTCCAGGTAACCCTTGAGACGGTACAAGAGCGTGTTGTGGTATTGGAACAGTTCCGTGCTCAATGGACACAATTCCAATCACAGCTGGGTGAGCTGCGATCATGGACACAAGAAGCAGCGCCTAAACAGCTGGAACAATTGCAGGCAGCAGATGTTGGTCCTGAGGAGCGACTCACCAGGGCTCAGGCCCTTCAAGGGCAGTTAAATGAGAAGGCTGCTGCCCTCGAACTTCTTGCTACTGAAGCATCACAACTACTGAAAGGTTTGCATTGTGTGGTCATAAAACTTACTTATGTTTGTTTTTCATTGTATCTGTTCTTCTAAGGTTTGGTAAGAACTTTTAACATCAGTTCTTAATATTAATTGTGGGTTAATTCTTTGAGAAACAATTGTTCTTTAGAAAGTGTAGGATTTTCATTTCAAGCACAGCATTCCCAAATATTTCCTCTTGTCCAAAATCCTCTTTGCTTCAGTGTAGGATGAATTTATTATAATATTTGGTGATTTTTGTTTTATGAGCTTTAGACTATGGTCCAAGGGATATTCCTCTACCTAACATTTTATCTTCCAATGCTGGAGACATCATCAGAGGCTATAACAACCTAAAAACCACTTCCAAGCTCAGCAAGCCGAACTGTTTGTAAGTAGCCACGCAATGGTCATTTCTCGTATCATCAGACAACTGCCGAACATCTCAGAGTTACGTCAACATATGTTATGGAGCTTGTAGTGAGGAAAAGTTGACACTGTCAATTTTACTAAGCATTACAGTCCACAACTTGTCTATTTCAATCCTTCTTCTTTTCTACGTAAGTTGTTTTGGTGCTTTTGAATTTCTATGGCCTCTTTGTACATCCTAGCACAGTGATGAGTAGATCTTGATAAAACCATTATATTGGAGAAATGAATTTGGTAGTGCCCTGGTCTCAGTGTATGATCTGTTATTCCCAATATATCCATGTTGCTCAGATGACAACTGCTCTTGTGTTTCTTAAGGTGAGTGTTAATGCTACTTTTGTAGTAAATAATATGTACATTTGACAGTGTGTGCAGGTGATTTTTCTGTACTCCTGCTGTGGAAAGCAGTGTTCAAATATTCACCATTCACAGTTTTCCACTTACACCTGTGTAAATACCAAGCTGGCTCCCTTGTCCTGCCTCAGATACATGATGCGCAAACACTTGGAAAAATGATGTCACATTTGACAGTGTGATCACATTAGACACAAAAAGGATACATGGAGCAGTAACTTAAATATTCCTTTAGGAGTGGCAACCCCATCGTACTAATAGCCTATATATGGATGTGATTGGTCTTCCGGGAAATTTGAGAAGTTATATACCAGTCTCGATCTGGCATTGGCTGAATAAACTGCACTGGAAAGGAAGGGAAGTTGACCCTTCCATGTATATAACTAATTTAATTAATTATGGCTGATGGTGTGATATTTATCAAAAGATACGTGAATCTCAAGAGGGAGAACGTTTCATTTTCTAATAACTATTAGGAGTTGCATATATAGCTGTACACCATATATTACCACTTATGACAGTTTATTGTCATGGTATATGTGTTTTAATACCTCTAAAGTTAATATTTCTTATTGACCTAAGAAACACAACTGGGGAACAATCTGATAGTTATTACACAATGATTTTATTAATGGTAAAATATTTATTTGAAAAATAAAATTTCCTTTCCTTACACTCAGATGATGCGGAGAATGTCGAAGCTGCAGTTCTGCAGACTGATGTGAAGCAACTGCAGAATGCAGTAGCAGCATTACAGAGGGCTGCAGAAGCACAGTTGTCTGCCGTTGGCCGTGACCTTGTCATCTGGAAAGAGTATCGCAGTGGACTGCAATCAATCAAACCATGGGTGGAGCAGGCTGAAGTCAAAGTCAGCATGGGCATAGCAAAGCCAGCCACTATTGAAGAAGCCAAGCAAATGAGGCAGGAAGCAAAGGTAAATACATAGCTAATACAAACTACTTATTTTGTGCTTATGCTATATGGTTACAGAAGTTAGAATATTGTGTGAATGTTTACTCTGTCTGTGTACTCAGTTGTCATGATTCATTTACTTTTTCTGAAGTCACAAAACATTTTTAAAGTCATCTGAAATTCAATGGCCTATTACAATATACAAATGCGCCAATGTGGTGCTTGCTCCGATTTTTCACTTAAGTTTTATATTAAAAGGGCATTGCTGGTTGTGTTACTATATGCACACTCGGAGAAGTCTCTTGGTGAGGTGGTTGATAGGAGTTCTTGAATCGAAAGCAACTGAAAAGTGTTGACCAGGTTTGGCTGATTTTTGGTCACTAATGGAGTAGCTATCAGACTAAACTGTGTTTGGTTCATCTTACATGCACAGAAATAACATGATTTCAAACTCAATTTCTATTTATTGATTCAGCTACTCTCATGAGCTATGTCACCAAATTATCTTAAGGTGCACATATTATAATGTTAAACATATGTGTGCTTTGTTCAGCTCATCTTTGCATAGATTCAAATAGCATGAACAAATTTTATTCCAAACTTACCTTTAATGGTCTTCATTAGTTGTGTTTGCACTTTACAATCATGATTTATTTGCAGGAAAGAATTCTACTCATTGCTTGTGTATCAGTTTACAGAGAAGAAACAAATATAATTAATGCCTGTTTATGTTAAATAATCCTTTTATTTTTCAGATTAATTGTGTAGTTCCCTTTATAAATATCAAAAAGCTAAAAGACAGAAAATTTAGGAAAAAGTCTTTCTGCCAAAGAAAATAATAGACACTGTCACCTTACACCATCACTTTACCCCATTGCTATCAACAAAAAGTCTGATCCAGATTGCTGTACACACCAGTACCTCTTACCCCAGCAGCATGTCCTTTTGCATTGATGCATGCCTGTACTCATTGTGGCATACTACGCAAAGTTCATCAAGGCACTGTTGGTCCAGATTGTCCCACTCCTCAATGGCGATTTGGCATAGATCCCTCAGAGTGGTTGATGGGTCACATCATCCATAAACAGCCTTTTTCAATCTACCTCAGAAATGTTCGATAGGGTTCATGTTTGGAGAATGTGCTGGCCGCTTTAGTTGAGTGATGTCATTGTCCTGAGGGAAGTCATTCACAAGATGTTCATGATGGGGGCACGAATTGTCATTCATGAAAATGAATGCCTCTGGTTGCACTATTAGTTGGAGGATGGCATTCACGTACCGTACAACTGTTACGGCGCCTTGCATGACCACCAGTGGAGTACATCAGCCCCACATAATTCCACCCCAAAACAGCAGGGAACCTCCACTTTTCTGCACTTGCTGGACAGTGTGTCTGTGGTGTTCAGCCTGACTGGGTTACCTCCAAACACATCTCTGACGATTGTCTGGTTGAAGGCATGTGTGACACTCATCGGTGAAGAGAATGTGATGCCAATCCTGAGTGGTCCATTCAGCATGTGGTTGGGCCATCTGTACCACACTGCATGATGACGTGGTTGCAAAGATGGACCTCGCCATGGACATTGGGAGTGAAGTTGCACATCATGCAGCCTATTGCGCACAGTTTGAGTCATAACGCGACATCCTGTGGCTGCACAAAAAGCATTAATCAACACGGTGACGTTGCTGTCAGGGTTCCTCCGAGCTATAATCCGTAGGTGCAGTCATCCACTGCAGCAGTAGCCCTTGGGCAGCCTGAGCAAGGCATGTCATAGACAGTCCCTGTCTCTCGGTATATCCTTCATGTCCAAACAACATCGCTTTAGTTCACTCCGAGAGACCTGGACACTTCCCTTGTTGAGAGCCCTTCATGGCACATTGCGGATGTGATCAAACTGTGGTATTGACCATCTAGGCATGGTTGAACTACAGACAACACGAGCCGTGTACCTTCTTCCTGGTGGAATGACAGGAACTAATCTGCTGTTGGACTCCCTCCGTCTAATAGGTGCTGCTCGTGCAGGGTTGTTTACGTCTTTGGGCGGGTTTAGTGACATCTCTGAACAGTCAAAGGGATTCTGTCTGTGATAAAATATCCACAGTCGATGTCTATCTTCAGGAGTTCAGGGAACCGGAGTGATGATAAGATACTGTACATCGGTCACTGAGAACTTTTTCACAATTTATTTAAGTGAAAAAAGAACTATGTTATCTTACATAATTCAGGATATATCTGAGATGAACTGCTTATCTGAATGGGATACTCACAAAGTTACTTATAAATCTGAAAATTTGGTCTGTGTCTGTGATACAGTGTCCACAGTCAGCGTCTATCTTCAGGAGTTCTGGGAACCAGGGAGATGCAAAAATTTTTTTGATGTTTGTATAAAAAATACTCCATGCTCCCAGGTCTAGACCCCACCCCCTCCCCATCAAGCTATCGTATGGGTGCCGTTGCTATGACATAATTATCAGTTCCATAAGTAAGGAAATAATATTCACCTTTGAGTTAATAACAAATGAATGTGGACACAGTGAATATTTACGTTTGTTGACTAATTAGATCTGCCCTTCACCTCTTATATATCACAACATAAATAGTTGTTAACTACTGTTGGAACAAATACATTCGTGTATTGAAGAGCCAAAGAAACTGGTAGACCTCCCATTATCATGTAGTGCTCCCGCGAGCATGCGGAAGTACAACAACATGACATGGCAAGGACTCAACTAATGTCTGAAGTAGTGCTGGAGGGGATTTACACCATGAATCCTGCAGGACTGTCCGTAAATCCATAATAGTACTAGGTTGGTTGGTTGGTTGTGGGGAAGGAGACCAGACAGCGTGGTCATCGGTCTCATCGGATTAGGGAAGTATGGGGAAGGAAGTCGGCCGTGCCCTTTCAGAGGAACCATCCCGGCATTTGCCTGGAGTGATTTAGGGAAATCACGGAAAACCTAAATCAGGATGGCCGAACGCGGGATTGAACCGTCGTCCTCCCGAATGCGAGTCCAGTGTCTAACCACTGCGCCACCTCGCTCGGTGTAGTACTAGGCGGTGGAGATCTCTTCTGAACAGCACGTTGCAAGGCATTCCTGATATGCTCAATAATGTTCATGTTTGGTGGCCAGCAGAAGTGTTTAAACTCAGAAGAGTGTTCCTGGAGCCAGTCTGTAGCAATTCTGGATGTTTGGGGTGTCACATTGTTCTGCTGGAATTGCCCAAGTCCATCGGAATGCATAATGGACATGAATGGATGCAGGTGACCAGGCAGGCTGCTTACATACGTGTCACCTGTCAGAGTCATGTTTAGACATATCAGGAGTCCCATATCACTCCAGCTGCACAAGCCTCACACCATTACAGAACCCCAACCGGTTTGAACAGTGCCCTGTTGACATGCATGGTCCATGGATTCGTGCGGTTGTCTCCATACTGTACACATCCATCCGCTCAATACAATTTGAAACAAGACTCGTCTGACCAGGCAACATGTTTCCAGTCATCAACAGTCCAATGTTGGTGTTGATGGGTCCTTGAGAGGTGTAAAACTTTGTGTCGTGCAGTCATCAATGTTACACTAGTGGGCCTTCAGCTCCAAAAGCCCATATCAATGATGTTTTGTTGAATAGTTTGCAAGCTGACACTTGTTGATGGCCCAGCATTGAAACCTGCAGCAATTTGCGGAAGAGGTGCACTTCTGTCATGTTGAACAATTCTCTTCAGTTGTCGGTCCCATTCTTGCAGGATATTTTTCCGCTCGCAGCGATGTCGGAGATTTGATGTTTTACCGGATTCTTGATATTCACGGTATACTCAGGAAATGGTCATATGGGAAAATCCTCAATTCATTGCTACCTCAGAGATGCTGTGTCCCATTGCTTTTGTGCCGGCTATAACACCACATTCAAACTCACTTAAATCGTAATAACCTGCCATTGTAGTAGCAGTAACCGATCTAACAACTTTGCCAGACACTTGTCTTACGTAGGCATTTCCGACCGCAGCGCCGTATTCAGCCTGTTTACATATCTCTGTATTTGAATACGCTTGCCTATATTAACTTCTTTGGCACTTCAACATATATAATGACATGTAGTTTCTGTAAGTTATTTCCTAAGTACCTGTTGGTGCGAAAAGTACCAAAATTGACAGTATGTGTGTTGTAATTAAACTGCAGTTAAATTTGTTGTTGTTTTCACAATTCATTAGTAAGTTTGAGTTTGATGATTTGTTCCTGATTATATGTCAAAATTTGCAGGTATTTGAAGTAGAGTGCGAGCAAAAATTGAGTCAGTTGCAAGGTGTAGCATCTCTGGGTCAGCAGTTGCCAGGTGGACGTGGCGCTGATGAACTCGATAGTGTTCGCTCTCGATGGTCAGCTGTTCATAATGCTGTTGTTTCTTGGGGTGGCAAGATGGACAAGGTGGTTGAAGCTTGGCAAGAACTTGATGCCCGTGCAAAACCAATCGAACAGTGGTTACAAAAGGCTGAGAAGGGAGTGCTTCACACTGAAGTTGACGTTGTAACACCAGAAGCTGACAGACTTGAAAAACAACTAGCAGAGCTGAAGGTACATGCTGTCACTGTGTAATTACTCTGTAATTAAAATAAAGTAAAACAAAATGTAGAATCCTGACGTTAGTATGTGACCAAATATAAATCAAACTTTCCATTGTTATTTATTGTTGTCATAATTAACATTTGCCCCACATCTTGATCACATTGTAAAGTCATCACGTTAGTAATATACTTACTACTAGTATTTATAGAATGTTAATTCTGTCTAGTCTGCCTTAATTTGAAGGACTGTTAAATTTTGAACATGTAAGTAAATTTTAGTGGAAAACATGTTTTGCTTGTATTTTTCAGGCTCTGAACAAGGAAATCTCTGAGAATCAAGCACAGTTGATCGTTCTCACACAAATGACTGATAGTGTTGCACAAGGCCTTTCACTAGAAGGTGCCTCTGCCCTGAAAGGTCGTGTAGCAGAAATGAAAGCAAAAATCACAATCCTGGGAGATAATGCAAGACAAAAAATCAATGTGTTATCTGATGTTATACTTGCAAGGTGAGGTTTTATAAGAGTATGCTCTGTGTTGCTGATTCACCAAATGAGGTGATGAAGTGGCTAATACACTAAAATAATGTTTGGCAATATTTGACTTCTTATCATCATCTGGCCATCTTCCATTTGGTTCCCCATGTTTTCTCTAAATGGTATTAGATTAATGAGATACTTACAAAGAAGCATAGTCATTTTTCTGCTTCAGAAAACAGTCAGGAATAACTATCCTACATCAACAGTGATTTGTGATTGCTGTCAGAGTGAGAATGATTCTGTTAATAAATTGAAAATTGCATATAGTAAATGACTACATGTTAGTAAAACAATAGGATTGGCCAAGAATAAAAAGAAGACATGGTGTAACGAAGTGTGTGAACAAGCACTAGAACAGAGAGCTCAGAAATGGAGGAAGTGGAGATGCTGAAAAAAAGAATAACACTTAGAATGTTTCAGAAAACAAAACCAAAAAAAATAAACATTAAAAGTAACCTGGTAAATCAAAAGAATCTTTCAAAAAAAATCTCAGCTTATAAAAGCACAAGAAAATTTCACCAAAAATAGTACTAGTAGTTTTACCAAACTTTAAAACACCAATTTTAAAGTGTATCAACCACCAAGTATGTGTCCACCCCTTAACCTGAGTGGTTAGTGTGTCTGATTCCCATGCAGTGGGCCTGGGTCCGATTCCTGGCCAAGTTGACCATTTTCTCCAATCAGAAACTGGGTGTTGTATTGTCCTCATTATCATTTCATCATTATCAGCACATAAGTTGCCTAACATGGTGTCAGCTGGAAAGATTTGTAACTTGGTGTCGAACTTCCTCAGGTGGGGGACTCTCGGTCATCAGTGCCATATGAGCATTTCGATCTTTTTACCCAGTATTTGTCTCAAAGATGAAAATGGCAAAATAGGATTAAATCAATGAAAATTCTGAAATGTTTGCAAAAACTTTTGACAGGCTCTTAAACTGTACAGTTTCAGCAGTTAAATTAAACAATGGAAAATCCAGGATGGAATGTAACAATATTACAGGAGGAAAGTTGCTACCTACCATATAGTGGAGATGCTGAGTTGCGATAGGAGCAACAAAAAGATTCACACAATTATAGCTCTTGGCCGTTAAGGCCTTTGTCAGCAATAGACACACATACACACACGCACACACACTCTCACACCAACACAACTTACACAAGTCTGCAGTCTCAGACAACTGAAACCACACTGCGAGCAGCAGCACCAGTGCATGATGGGAGTGGCGACTGGGTGGGGGTAAGGAGGAGGTTGGGGTGGGGAGGGGGAGGGATATTATGGTGGGGGTGGCAGACAGTGAAGTGTTGCAGTTTAGACGGGTCTCACTGAAGCCTTCACTGACTGTAATTATCCTCCCAACTTTGTACGAAAACAGATCTTTCCAGTCTCCCACCGCCTCCCAAAGTCCCACAGTCCGGCCACAGAGGAGCATTCCCCTCGTAATTCAGACCATCCAGGACTGGAGCAACTGAATTACATTCTCCACCAGGGTTTGGATTACCTCTCGTTGTGCCTTGAAATGAGAAATGTCCTGCCCACTATCCTTCCCACCCCTCCTACAGTGGTATTCCGCCGTCCACCGAACCTACACAATATCCTCGTCCATCCTTACACAACCCCTGCTCCCAATCCCTCACCTCATGGCTCATACCCCTGTAGTAGACCTAGATGCAAGACCTGTCCCATACATCCTCCTATCACTACCTACTCCAGGCTGGTCACTAACATCACCTATCCCATCAAAGGCAGGGCTACCTGTCAAACCAGTCATGTGATTTGCAAGCTAAGCTGCAACCACTGTGCTGCATTCTGTGTAGGCAAGACAACCAACAAGCTGTCTGTCCACATGAATGGCCACCGACAAACTGTGGCCAAAAAACAAGTGGACCACACTGTTGCTGAACACGCTGCCAAACATGAAATCCCTCATCTCAATGATTACACCACAGCCTGTGCCATATGGATCCTTCCCACCAACACCAGCTTTTCTGAATTGTGCAGATGGGAACTTTCCCTGCAATACATCCTACATTTCCGTAACCCTCCTGGCCTCAACCTTTGTTAGTCACTGTCCTCACACATCCAGTCGCCTCCCTGTTTCCATTCCACCACTACACAGCCGTCATTTCACTGCCACACCCAGTCTTTTAATTTACTTTATTTTTCTCTCCTTTCCGCTACTTATGGCCCCTCCCCCCCCCCCCCCCATCCCCACCTTCTCTCCTGCCCTCTGTCTAAACTGCAGTACTTCACTGTCCGCCACCCCCACCATACTATCCCTCCCTCTCCCCGCCCCAGCCTTCTACTTATCCCACCCAGTTGCCACTTCCATCATGCACTGGTGCTGCTGCTCGCAGTGTGGTTTCAGTTGTCCGAGACTGCAGACGTGTGTGAAAGTTGCATTTGTGTGAGTGTGTGTGTACGAGAGTGTATGTGTGTCTATTGCTGACAAAGGCCTTAATGACCGAAAGCTATAATTGTGTGGATCTTTTTGTTGTGCCTATTGTGACCCAGCATCTCCACTATATGGTGAGTAGCAACTTTCCTCCTGTAATATTGTTACGTTCCATCCTGGATTTTCCATTGTTTAATTTAACTGCTGGAACTGTACAGTTTAAGAGCCTGTCAAAAGTTTTTGCTAATATTTCAGAATTTTCCTTGATTTAATCCTATTGTTACATCAGTTAAATTAGAATATTTTCCAGTACTGGTACCAGATAATCTTTAGGAAGATTTATCGTCAGTTAGAAATTCATGAAACCATCAAAACACTCAAAAACAGCTAAGCAAGAGGTGAAGACTTCGTTACAGCAGAGTCATTGGAATGGTCAGAACTAGGGATGAAAAGGGAGACAAACAGTGTATCAGCAATTAAGGGGAAATGTACATTCTAACAGTTGCAGGTAAAATATTATCAAGAACAGGGGCTAGTGGGGACCAAGGCCAAGGATACTGTGTGACTAAAGAATGTACTGGAAAAACACTTCATATCTTTGCAGTTAGGAGAAACTGGTGTTGGGATGTAGGGTCAAGAGAGCACAGGTTGTGAAGCAACTAATAAGTCAATCATAATGAAAACAGTGGCACATTCTGCCACCTGGTGATGTACCTTAGCCATGGTAGCAGTTTGGCAGTAGCTATTCAGTTGAGTGGACAGCTGCTTGGTAGTTTTTTTCACATAAAAGACACATGGTGTAGTGGAGTTGGTATATGATTCAGCTGGATTAGAATGTTCAAGTTTCCACTTGGATCTTTCACATGGATGTCATCCATGCAGCAACGGATTCAAAATAGAAATTTTATAAGAACAAACCATACCAGTTTGTAGATTAGGTGGGTGACCAGAATATAACTTTTGGTGAAATGGGAAGGATTTTGCCAAGGGTGCTCTTCATTTCAGAGTACAATGAAAATTGGTTCGAGTGAAATGGATGGGAAAGAAAATGTTAAACATACATTTGATTGCTTTGGTTCCAAAATATAATCCTAATTACAGGTACTGATTTTTAAACAAGACATCTTCAGATCCAAAAATCAGGCGAAGAAGAAAATTCCTATTTGTAAATGGTCATAAATAGGGATAATATAAAAGAATTAATAGTCAACATACCATAAAAAACTAGTTACTACAGATAAAATGTCCCAAGTACTGTAAGCATGTGCTTTATCATCACTGCTACTGTCTGTGACTATATACTACCTTCAAAAGGAGGCATCTATGTATCTGCTAGAGAGAGAGCAAAGGCTAGCATAGTTATATGATGAAATTTATTGCATAATGCAGATGTGGTCAAAGAATAGATGTGAAGAAGATTACTTAGAAATGAGAATTATCTTTTGTAACCAAAACAAGTAGATGTTAAAGTGAACATTCAGATCTCATGTTCCACAACATGACTATGTCAAACACTATATATTAAAAATAAAAATTGAATTTGTGGAGGAATGAGGCAGATTGTCTTGCTTTTGTTCTAGATCATGAAGACATTGACTTATTTTACCTTTTGACTCATTTTTGTAGTGGCTTTGCAAAAGAATGAAAATACAACCCAGGATTTTACTAAATCTTGACACTGATGAAGATTATTGTTCTGATTGGAATCCACAATGTAAAATATTTTTATCAAAAAACCTGCAGTTAATTAAAGATAATCTTTATTCCAGAATTCAAAAATGTAGCATCATGTTGTAATAGATTGCCTCAATTGCACATGTGAGATTAACTACATTTTGTTCTCCCCCCCCCCCCCACACACACACACAGAGAGAGGGAGAGAGAGAGGGGGGGGGGCTGTGTGTGCAAATTTGCATTTATAGCAATTGTAGACTCAGAGAAAGTGTTTGACAACGTTGACTGGAATACACTGAATTTCTTGAGGTGATGGGGGTAAAATACAGCGAATGGCTATTTAGAACTTGCACAGAACCCAGATGACAGTTGTAAGAGTCGAGGGGTGTGGAAGGGAAGGAGTGGTTGAGAAGGGAGTGAGACAGGTTGTAGCCTATCCTTGATGTTATTCAATCTGTACACTGAGCAAGCAGTAAAGGAAACCAAAGGTAAATTTGGAGTAGGAATTGAAGTCCAAGGAGATGGAATAAAAGCTTTGAGGTTTGTCAATGACACTGTAATTCTGTCAGAGACAGCAAAGGACTTGGAAGAGCAGTTGTATGGAATGGATAGTGCTTTGAAAGGAAAATATAAAATGGACATTGACAAAAGCAAAATAAGGACAATGGCATGTAGTCGAATTAAATCAGGTGATGCTAAGGGAATTAGATTAGGAAACAAGACATTTAAAGTAGTAAATGAGTTTTGTTAGGCAGCAAAATAACTGATGATGGCCGAAGAGGAGAAGGTATAAAATGTAAACTGGCAGTGGGAAGAAAAGTATTTCAGAAGAAGAGAAATTTATTAACATCGTATATAGATTTAAGAGTTAGGAAGTCTTTCTTGAATTTTTATAGAGTGTAGCGATGTATAGAAGTGAAACGTGGATGATGAGTGGTTTAGACAAGAAGAGAAGCTTTAGAAAGTGGTGCTACCAAAGAATGCTGAAGATTAGGTGGGTAGATCACATAACTAATTGAGGAGATTCTGAACAGAAATGGGGGGAAACAAAATTTCTGGAACAACTTGACGAGAAGAAGGGATTGGGTGACAAGACACATTCTGAGACATCAAGGGATCACCAGTTTAGCATGGGGGGTGGGGAGTCTTGTGGTAAAAATTGTAGAGGGAGACCAAGAGATGAAACAGTAAACAGATTCAGAAGAATGTAACATGCAGTACTTGTTTGGAGATTTGGATATGAAGAGACTTGCACAGGATAGAATAGCAAGGCACTAACTGTGGTAGTTTAATTTTGAACATTTTCTACTTTTTCAACTTTTGTCTCACTTGCAAATTAGTTTCATTTACCTCCAAGGTGTTGTCGACCACCATAGAGTTATCTGCGTACTCCTAATATCTAACGTGTACACTCATGAAGACCATAAAAATGTACATACGTATTTATAGATTCTGTCATGCAGCAATGCAAACTGAAACTGAAATTCAGTAACATTCTTAGCACGATGAGCATTCTAGAGCTGTAGAGCATATTGATTCTAGATGATGTTGGGAGGCAAGCAGAGCTAGATGCCTACTATGGCTAGTTGTGACATCCCTCTTTCCTTAGTGAAAATGCTTTTTATTGTTTAATTTCTCATGAATTTTCTTTTAGATTAGAACTACTAGAGTGAAATATATTACATAGTTAAGTGCACCATTTCCTGCACAATGTGTACACATATCATTGATTTCTGTTACATCTTTATTGGACATTGCAGACAAGAACTCCAGGGTAGGATGTCAGACTTCATGCACTGGATAAATGACTTGGAAGCTGGAGCATCTCAGGTTGAGGAGGTCAGTCCTACCAAAATAGAATCCAGCCTGCAGACAGTCCATGCTCTGCTCCAAGAACATTCAGACAGACAACCTACATTTAATTCACTATATTCTGAGGTCAAGAAAATGCCAGAAAGTGAAGCAACAGCAGTGAGTGAGACATACTCGCAACTTAGTACAAAATATCAGGTGAGCGTCGCATGAGAAATTTTAGTTCCTCGTATTCTACCTTAATTTTTTTCCTTTTTCTCAAAAACGGAGCAATAACAAAGTTATTGTTTGTTTGCCTATTTTCATAGTATTCACTTGTGATGGGTTTTGCTATTTTATTCTCTGTTTTCTTCATTATGTGTGACTGTAACTGTATGTTTTAATATAAGTGCTGGAACAGTTTCTGTGATTTTTTTTGTTTTGCACAGCTATTTTTAAAATCTCACATGCATCATCTGGGACAACACTAAGCCATAAATCAAAACTTGTCATAGACCCATTCTTTGACACAATAGCAGAGCTTGATCTGGTTATTCTTATCATTTAAATATAATTGAGTCATTAACTATTTTATCTAGGCTTAGCCAGAAGTTTTGCCCCACTTAATGTCTTTCACATTTGGCCAAATGTTATATGTATGAAGGAGAATGTGATATCAAACCATATTTTGAGTTTGAACTCCAGTTCACCTTTCCAAAAGTGCCTGGTTGAGTCATTTCTGAGGTTGGAAAAATGGAAGGGCAAAACACCCGCCATAGATCCATGCCTACTGTAGCATTATAGGGCTCATACAAGTTCTCAGGTTGCTAAATAGTTGATTTTTTTTTAGATTGTCCAATGTTGTTCATCATACTGTATAATGTTCTGCAATTGCCTGTAGTAGCTGTTAGTTTAATGGATATGTGATCCAATTACTCAAACAAATGTGACTGAGTAATATTACTATTATTTTGTTGTTATTGTTATTCCTGTGTCAGAAACATCATTTTATACGGTGAAATATTACAGCAAAGCACAAAATGTATGTTACTATGCTTTTCACCAATGCTTTACAACACTGAGGGTGTACTACATTGCCTAAAATAGTTTGTCTTCAGTCCAAGAGGCAGAATAAGTTGACTATTGGAGCATACATGTCATGGTTTGCCGTTTGTCGTACTTGCACTTGGTGTTATCAAAAGTGATGTAGCACCATCATTATTGTGGCCTTGAACCTGTCCACTCCTGTTCTGTCTGATCCAGTTTTCATTGGAGCATTCCATAACTTTCATCTGTCCTTGTGTGTTGAGAAACTTGGGTTTCCACAACTGTAATTTTTTTTTTTCCATTCCAGGTGATAAGGTAGTTTTTGTGATGTTCACAGGAGTCTTTCTTAAAGTCTAGTCAATGAACTGAAGGCACCTGCCTACCTTTAGTGAACAAAGTACTTACATTAAGAGAATGGGACATTTAAGGTAGCCAAGTGCCTTGTTATCAACACATAGACAACTGCATCATTATCTTAAGGCTGCAGAGGCCTCATTCCGTTAAGGAAACCATTTACTAATTTTTCCGCTCCATATTCGCAGACATTTCTTTGTAAATACTACATGGAACTTTCTGGGCAAGTTGATGCAACCTGTCACTTCAAGTAGGCTTCAAACAGTCTCTCCCTAGCCTGCGGTATTGGTGAAGGCCAAATTTATTTGTTTTTTTTTTTTTTTTTTTTTTTTTCATAAAATGATGAGTACCAAATTTGGCTGCTGTATTTTTCAACAGAGTAGTAGAGGACCATTGCTGAGGTATGGATAATCTATGATGGACTGTCCACTTTGATACAGCCAATTATCACAGCAAGTTGTTTTGTGTGAAGACCATCAGTTTGCAATTAATGTAGTGCTTCTCAAAACTGAGGGCCTGTCAAATATTATTACTCTCAGATATATTGGCAGCTACTATGTAGGAACAGTGACTAATAAACAAGGGATGATGGTTTTGGGTACAGAGATACTAAAGGAAGCATATGTCAGCAATGTTGAGAATCAGCTGTTGAGAATCAGCTATTGAACAAGGCCCCAGGGCCTGATCAAGTTCCTATCAGATTATATACAAAATATGCAGCAGAGTTAACTTCTGTTTGAACCATAATGTAATATAATACCCTCAAACAAAAGACTTTGCCTAATAGTTTGAAGAAACCACAGGTCACATAAATCTTTAAGAAGGGTGGCAGAAGGGAGCCACAAAGCTACTGTCTAATATCCTTGACATCTATCTGGTGTAGAATCATAGAACATTTTCTGAGCTCATACATAATGTGATATCATGAACAGAACAGGTTCATCACTGCGATTATCTTGAATGGAGAGTTATCAACAGATGCAGAAGTAACTCCAAGCATGCCCAGGGAAAGTGTGTTGGGATCTTTACTGTGCATGTTGTATATTAATGACCTGGCAACCAATGTTAATAGTAATCCCTGAGTTTTCTAATACAATGGAGTTATCTGCAACTGGTAAAAAGCTCCCCAAAACATCACTAAGATCATAAGATTTCAAAGCAGTGGAAAGATTGGCAGCTTGCTATAAATGTTCATAAATATAAAATTATGCATGTAACAAAATAGGAAAACATTGTATCATATGACTACAATATAAGTGATACATGTTAGGAATCAGTCAATTCATACAAATACCAGAATGTAAAAAATTGTGAGGAATGTCAACTGGAATGATTACATAGGCTCAGTCAAAGGTAAATCAGGTGGCAGATTAAAGTTCATTCATAGGATACTGGTTAATGGAATCAATTTGTAAGGGAGATTTCCCCATAAACCATTTGTGATACATACTATAACATAGTTCAAGTTTGGGAGACCCACGCCAAATAAACAAACACTGTATATTGAAGTTTACATTCAAGGGCAACAGAATGGTCACAAATTTGTATGATCCATGGGTTAGCTGTGCAACTTTAAAATATGTGACAAAGCTGACGATCCACCAAATGTAAGGTGCACAGTGTTATCTGCTTTTTAAATGCATAAAAAGTTTGACTCATCGAAATTTATAGAGAGATAACTGAGGTTTATGGTAATGTGATGGCTGGAGGATCAATTCGGTAGTGGTGTATCATCTTTAATGATGGATGAAAAAATGTTCATGATGAAGATCGCTCGGGATGGCCCACAGTGGTGACTGAAGGACTCAAAGCAAGGACTGAAACAAATATTGAAGAAGATAGGCATTTCACAATTAGTGAACTGCAGTGACCTGTTGTCAGATGCTTTAACAATTTCACTGTGTCATTAAAAGCAAGTGATGTGGAATGCTAACTAGTAGAGTCATCCTCCTTCATGACAATACACATTCACATACAGCAGGAGTGACACAGAACTTGATTCGCCAATTTGAGTGGAAAATGTTTAAGCATCTGCCATACAGTCTTGACTTAGCCCCAAGTGATTATCACTTATTCCCCAAATTGAAAGATTTTTTTTGAGCGGACAGTGCTATGGAAGTGATCACGAACTTAAGAAGCCATTAACCAGTTGTTCAACAACTTGGCAGCAACAGAGTATGCAAAAGGCATAGGAAAGCTAGTAAAATGGTATGACAAGTGCCTAAAGTTAAACAGTGACTATTTAGAAAAGTAGCTTGGGTATCAAATTGTATGTGGAATACACTTATGTTTGATTATATCAAATAAAAATTTATGTAGAAAAAAATGTTCTTTAGTTTCTGAATGACCATCATTGGAGAAGTGGGAAGTAACCCCTGCCATGCACTTCACAGTGGTTTGCATAGTATGGGTATGGATTTAGATGAAACATATTCTGAATTGATGATATTTGGTT